>NW_023605083.1:135587843-136209038 GCF_014898055.3 Talpa occidentalis | reverse complement strand
AGCTGTCTGGGACGCCACCTGTTGGTCAGCAGCAGTTGGGCTGATTTTCCTAAACTAATCTCCACTCAAATTCCCCCACAAATTTAATTCCAAACACGGTAGGTTTTCACGCCTGGACATAGCTTATCAAGGAGCCCGGCATCCCTGCGGGGACAGGCGTGTGCGCCCCACCCGCGGGAGTGCCGGCTGTCCGGGACGGGGCCTCGTGTGGAAGCGCTTTCCCAGACGGCTTGCGGCACCGGTGCCGTCAGCCCGCCACTGACCGGCCATGTGGACGCCGGCTGCGGCTGCGGCTGCGGGGCCTGAGGGTGCTGGCTCCCGGGAGCCCGGCGGCCTCGAGGCCTGCCCGCCCGCACTGAGACCATGGGGGGCGGCACCACCCGGGTCTTCATCAAGGCATTCAGGAAACTCCCAGCTCGAGGGGCTTGCGTGGCCGCCGGGCGCTGTCCTGGGGCCTCCGGGACACCAGGGAGGCCACGGTGAGGACTCGGCCGCTCGCCAGGAGCGCAGGAAGCACTCACGCGAAGACCCGCAGGCTGCAGACGCAGCGAAGGGGGCTTCTCCCACTCAAAGTCACATCACAGGAATCCTCGGCCTCGCGGGGCAGAGAGGAAAGAAGGAAAACGGGGAGACAAGAGGGGACCTCGGGCGCGAGCAGAGGCCCACGGGAAGGGCCCAGGCCCCAGGAGGAGGGAGGAGGCATAGCTAGGAGGGTCTGACGCACCGATGGGGCTGCAGGAGCCACAGGCCCGAGAGCAGAGCAGCTCCCGGCACCAGGGGAGTGGACCCCGCAGGTACGGGCTCGGGGGAGGGGTGCGGCCCGGGGGGTGCTGCGGCTCCGCGGTGGGGGCCGAGGACAATGAGCCCAGACCGCACAGCCTTCGGAGGGGTCTCCAGATGAACGAAAGGAAGATGTCGCCAGAGGCTGGCCTCCGGGAAAATCCTAGGGGCTGCCGGGAGGGCCCCAGTGGGACTCAGATGCTGGGGTGGGAAGGACTCCGTGCACCCAGGGACGGTCGCCTGGCACACGGCCCTCCCGCTTCTCCGAGCACCCGGCGTCACCGTCCCTTTCCTCTGTCCCCGCCCTCGGGGCGCACCCTCTGCCCAGTGCCCCAGCCTGCGGCTCCAGCAGGAGACTGGCTGCGCTCAGGCGGGAGACAGGCGCTCCCCCAGCCAGGTTTTCGGAGGGCGCGGGGCCTGTTCACCGAGATGGTGGCCGTTGGACCCACCCACCTCCGGACGGGGGCGCAGACCCGCCCCCCGCCCCCCCCCCAGCAGCAACCAAGAAGCCCCAGGCAGACCCCACGTGCCGGGACCCCACAGCCATGCTGGGCCAGGAGGGCGCCCACGCCCCCAGCGCAGCAGGGTCAGGACGGCTGTGGCAAGGCCTCTGCCGCGGAGGGGGCCGCCACCGCCACGGGGAGCCCCTGAGTAGGGGAAGCGGTGTGAGCTGGTCGCCCAGCGGAGGCCGCAGGAACGAGCACCAAAGGACGGGCTAAGACACCCCCCCCACACACTGCCCCACGGCCACAGCACACACGCCCTCCCCGGCCACGCAGCCAGCTGGACAGCAGAGGCACAGCGGGCAGCCCAGGCTGTCCACCGCCTGGTGGGGGCGGAAGCGAGACTCAGCTCGGGGCCGGGCAGGGGCCTGCCCCACGGCCGTGAGGACACAGGGAGAGGCCGCCCCACTGTTCATGGACATGGACTAGAAGCTCCAGTGGGAGCAACAGGCAAGAACAACACAGGCACACAATTGGGACAGGAGGGGAACCCGAGGCCCGAAGACCCTGCCCAGCGCAGGCCCGGCTGGAGGCCGGAGAAGCGCAGGACCCCGGGCCCACGTGCAGAGCGGCCGCGCTTCCCGTGCCGGCAGAGACGTCGGGAGCGGACCGAAAGAAAACGGGCGCCCGGACGGTTGCCTCGGAATGAGGTGCCCAGGGCAGTCCGGGCACTGGGGCGACAGCCTCCCCCAGCAAACCCCAAGACCCGCCGGCACGGGGACGGCCGGGAGGGTCACGGCTGCTGAAAGCTCCCCAGCTCACCCCCCCCCCCCCCGTCCCCCAACCCCCAGGGCTGTCCATGCGCCTCCCCAGACACAGGCCCTCCTGGAATTTGCACGAGTCCCTGGCCCCCCCTTCGGGGACATAGCGGGTGGCCGCGGCGCAGGGCGGGCCTGGTCCCGGGGCCTGCGGAGAGACGCGCGGTGGGGTCAGTTCCAAGCCCCAGGGCCTGTGCATCGGGCGCCTCTCCGTTCGCCTCCCGTCTGTTGTTTGCCCTCAAAGGCGCCCCAAACCTGCACGGAGACCCCAGCCTGCGGGGCTAGCAGAATCGGGGGCAGGGCAGGGTGGGTGCGTGGGAATGGGGGATCGCGGGATGCTCTAGCGTGTGACCCCAAGGCACGTGGCCGCAAGGGGCGTGGCCACTGGGCCTGAGGCCCGGGATCAAGTGGCTGGCGCCGCCGTTTGGCCCGTCCCCCCACCCCAGGATCACCTGGAGGCAGCGGCTTGGAGCTCTGAGCGAGGGCTGCAAGGACATGTCCCCAGCAGGGCCCTGACCCTGGCCGCACCGGAAGCTCTGTAGTAGGGCCCTGGCCCAGGCCGCCTGGGAGGGGTGCAGCTGGGCTCTGGGAGCGAGGGGGTGTGGGGTCTTGGGGTGGGCAGCAGAGCCGCAGACCAGGCAGACCCCGAAGAGGGCCCTCTTGTGCCACCCACTGGACCTGGAACCGGGGATGGGAACACGGAAGTCCAGCCGCCCAGACTCCGGAGAGCCCTGGGTGAGAGGCCCCAGGGGCTGGTGAGGGCAGCCCCCCCGCCCCCGTTCATTCTTGCTCCTCCACGATGGCCACCCCTCTCGCGGGTGCCCCCAGAAGGTGCCCTGGACGCGGTGCAGGCCTTCGGCCTCAGTGACACCACCCTGTGCTTGGCTGGGCTTTGCCCACGAGGGCTGGGGCTGTGGGCATCTGACCGGGCGTGCACTGCTGTTAAAGCTGTCCCACGAAGCGTCTGCTTTGTCTTCATGCAGCAGATGACAGAGCCCACTTAGCGCGTGCGGTTTGGGGTACCCCTCAGTCTGCTGCCCACAAACAGCCAGCAGTCGGGGGCACTGCCAGTGGGGTGGGCTGGGGGGCGCCCATGGCGGGTGCTCGGGAGGGCCGGGTGGCAGGGCCAGCTGGGCTCTCAGGGCCCCTTAGCTAGGGCAGCAGGTGCCGCGGGGAGACTGGTGCATACCTGAGGCTGCCCAGAGCCTGACAGCCGGGGCGCACCCTCCCCCAACCCCAGGGGGGGAGGCTGGCGGGAGAGGCCGCTGTGGCTGGGGCTGTGCTCCACAGCCCTGCAGTCAGGAGGCTGCCCTTGGCCACGGCCACCAGGCCTTGAGAGCCGCCTAGAAGCTGCGGCCTCGCATGCCTTCCCTGCGCTGGCTGGCCCAAGTGCCCGCTGTGGGTCGTTCCCCAGGGTGCTTCTGCCACACACGGCCTGCCAGGCGCCCTCCCCCCAGGGCAACAACTTGTCCTCCCTGACGGCCAGGGATGAGTCTCCATCATGATGCTGAGCTAGACTTCCCTGGTGCGGTGCTCTCCAGGTACTCTTGCGCAGAAGAGCCCCCGTGGCTTCTGGAGGCAGCAGTGAGGGCAGCAGGGGGCTGGAGGGAAGCACGTGCCGGTGCAGACCGGGGGCCGCTCGCAGTTAGACACCCACTCCTGCACCTTCCCAAAGCCCAGCCATGGCGCAGGGCTGGCTGAGTGGCGGGGACGGGTGCTGGGTGGCAGAAAGGGACGCGGACTCGGGCTCTGGCTGGGGGGCCGTGAGCACCCCAGCAAGCACTCGTCCCCTAAGTGCCACGGGTGCCAGGAGCCCAGGCTGTTGCCGGGCTGGGGCCAGGCTCTGCCCTTCCATGCGGACCCCACGGGCCTGCGCAGGGAGTCCTGGCAAGCCCTGCCTCTGGCCATGCAGCACCCAAAGCGTCTCCTCCGGGGACGGGGCACGGTGCTGCTGCTCCTGTGGCCGAGGGAGGGACAGGGCTGGCAGCGGCAGCCACACACACACACACACACACACACACACACACACACACACACACTCGCTTCCACTGTTTATTCCGTGCTCAGTGAGCCCGGAGGGCCCGGCTGTGCAGGCCCAAAGCAAAAAATACATGATTTCACACAAGAATCCAGTTATCAGCCCAGGGGGCAGAACAGGGAGGGGCCGTGCCCATCAGCTCCCCAGAGCCGGCCAGCCACCTCTGGCTCCAGCCTTGCTGCCCTGCTGCCTACTGCTGGGGTCGACTCCCCGCCTCCCCCCACAGCACGGGCAGGTGGCCCAGCGCAGGCGTGTGGAGGGAGGGTGGCTGGGAGGTGAGGGGACCAAGAGGCCCGCGTAGGGGCCACCTGCACTGCGCCCCCAGGACAGCATGTGGAGGTGTCCGGTGCCCTCGCCCACCCTGTACGGGGGCGCGGCCCTGTGGAGGGCTGGGCCCAGGCGCCCCACCTAGGCACCCACCCTGGCGGGCACTCTCCAGGACTCAGGCAGAGCCAGGTCGGGTGGCACCTGCAGCCTGAGCTCTGCCAGATGCTTTTAGGAGTTTGGAAAACTAACGGCAGTGACCCGTGCACGTTCTGTTCTTTGGGATTTTCTCGTCTTGGGTCCAGGGATCCCCAAGCCGGGTGTCCTCTGGCACCGGCACCCCGGCCTGGGTCCCAACGACAGCACCACGCTCCACTGAGGAAGGGAGGGGGCGCGAGAGAGCGGGCAGGGGGCGGGGGCTCCTGCTCGCCCAGCGCCCTGGCAGCGCCCCCCTGGCAGCCCTGCACGCCCTCGGGCTTTTACCACTTGAAATCCCGGCTGAGGGCCGGGCGCCCGGGGCCCCGGAACTCGGTGTGCAGAGTCTCCTGGGCACGGGTGGACTCCGCTCCCCGCAGCCACTCCTGGTAGAGCTCCCGCACACGGCTGCTGCCCTCCGGGGCCCGCACGGGGACGCTGGCGTAGAGGGCGTCCACCTGCCGCAGCAGGGCCTTGTCTGCACGGCCGCCCTGGGCCGGGCCCTGGCCCCTGCCGTGGAGACAGCCTGGAAAACAGGAGAGGGGGGCCGCAGTCACGCCCGGGCAGGCCTGGGGCCTGGGGCCAGCCTGGGGTCAGCGGGTGGCTCTTACCCCCGGGGCAGGCCAGGACCTCCACGAAGTGGTAGGGGAACTTGCCGCGCTTCAGCTTCAAGACCACGTTCTGCACGTTCCGGAAGCCGCAGGCGGCAGCGAAGCGCAGCAGCACCTGCCCGTCCTTCTCCAGGGTCACCTCCTGGAAGTCCTTGTTCCTGCGGGACAACGGGGCCTGCTCGAGTGCCCTTCTGACTGTGCCTCAGCCCCCGAGAAGCCCCGAGGCCCTGGGGCCCTCGCACACACCTCAGCGGGCGGTAGGTCACCTCCCCCACGTCCTGGCCGAAGAGCTCTTTGGCGGCGTGACGGAAGACGTGGGCCAGGTACCCGTCGGAGCTGGAGCCATCGTGGCGCCGCGGCTCCCCCTCCAGGTCCCCGAAGCTCCCGGCAGAGAGGGGGCGGCAGGTCAGACCGGCGCGGGCTGGAGCCCTTTCCTGGGACCCGCGGCGCAGCAGGACCCCCACCCCACTGAGCGGTAGCCCGCAAGGAAGCTTGTCCGGCCGAGCCCCTGGACTGCAGCGCCGGCACGGGGCCTGTCTGGGCCCAGCCAGCAGGAGGGCGCGAGCTCAGCTGGCCAGCCAGGCCCTGGCCGTGCCCTGGAGCTGCTTCCCTCCAGGGTCAGCCGTTTGCCTCCAAGAGCCGTGTGTCACACTAGGGGCAGTGCCCACCCCAGCCTGCCGCTCCGGGGCAGTGGGCCTGAGACTGCAAACCCCGCAGGCAGGGCTGGGAGTGCGGAGGACAGTCAGGGCTCAAACAAGGAGGCGCCTAGTGTGGCCAGCCTCACGAGACACACACAGGAGGCCGCCGGGGCCACCGCCCTGCCTCAGAGCTCCACAGGACCCAGTCTGGAGCTCGCAGCCCTAGACACATGCCACTCTCAGAGCCCCTGCAGCCACTCACAGCGTGTCCACAGCGGCATCTTCCACTGAGAGGTCGCTCTGCTCCATTAGCTGGACGATCTCCCCTGCAGACACATGGAGAAGTCAGGCCCAGCTGCCTCTGCCCCCAGAGTCCACGGGCAGTGACCTTGGATGTCCTTCTTGCTTTAACTCCCCAGAAAGCAGGAGCCACCGAAGAGCCATGAAACACAGGACATTAGTGCAGTGGCGAGAAGTGACCCCCACAAGCCAGCCGCCCGTCTCCAGGCAGGACGTGTCTGTGGGACAACCCCATGTGGACCAGACAGCACCTTGGCGTCTAGAAGCGGGACTGGTCAGGCTCCCTAGGAGACCCCCAGCAGGGAGGGAGGGATCCAAGGCTGTGGCTGTGCCCCAGACAGCCCGAGGGGCTGGGAGCGGGCAATGGGAGCACACGAGGCCGGCAGAGGCCCAGGCCCTTCTGGGAGGCCCGCAGGCAGGTGGAAGCCCGAGGGAAGGTCCAGGGTAGCGACGTGCTGGGCCGCGAGTCAGCGGATGCAGGAGGAGACTCAGTGGCTGCACGTCCGGCCAAATCTGCGCAGAGCCCCAGCGGCCCGGCCAGCCACCCGCTCCATCTGTAGGAGCGCTGCGAGGCAGCACATCCGGCGCAGAGAGAGCCCTCACCTGAGGTCAACACACAGTCGGCACCCCGGGAACCACCCAGAGCTCCGGAAAAGTCTTCTTCCAGGGCTTCCAGCTTCTTGTCATAGCAAGGGGCCACAATGACGTGGAAAATCTTGTCTGGAGACAGGTTCTGCGGGGAGAGCAGACCAAGACTTGGGTATGCAGCACAGGCCGGCTACTCTGGGTCCCAGTCCCACACCACGTTCCTGTCCACCTCCCCCCCAGCACCCGGCCCACCCTGCCCGTGTCTTGCTGGGCCCCACAGCCTGGCCAGCTCCAGTCTGTGCTAAGATGCCAAGGACAGGCTACCTCCTGCAGGCACCCCCAGCAGCACCACCTGAGGCCACCCCTGCTGCCCACGGCCGGACACGCATCGGTGGCCACACCTGGCAGTCGTGAGTGACCTTCAAGGGAGGCCTGGGTGAAGTGGCCCTGCAGGGCAGGGCAGGGCAGGACAGGGACAGGCCGGGCCCCAGGAGGCTCCCGCGGCCTGCCAGCCCTCCTCCATGGGACAGCATGTGGGGCGAGAGAGCGTGTTCCACCGGCAACCCAGGGCGCACGGACAGCCGGTCCTGCCCGACTGAACATACATCATGACCTGCGGCCGGGGCACCTCAAAGAGCCGGGCAAAATCACCCTGCACCAGGCTGATGGGCATCACACGCGTGGGCTTGGAAGCCGGCTGAGCCCGTGGGGTTCCGTCCGCATCTGCCTTGCTGGCCACTGACCTCAGCAGTCCCTGGAGAAACCTGGGTCTGACCGAAGAGACCACAGGCACGAGAGCGTCTGGAGGGCCGGCCAGGCTGTGCTGAGCCCAGCGCCATGAGGCCCCCGGCCGGTGGCCGCCGGAGCTCCGGAGAAGCAATCGCCAGCTGGGCCAGGAGGGGCAGCGCAGCCCCAGCGGGAGAGGGCTCCAGGGAGCAATGGGTCCCAGGACAGGAGCGACCGGCTTTTCCAGGGGTGTGAGCAGATGGCTGCTCCAGAGACGCGGGGTCCGGGGCACAGGGAGGTGTGGAGCCCCTCAGCAGGAAGGGCACCTGCACTGGGCCTGAGCTGGCACCTGGGCAGCCTGTGCGCCCCCCGGCCCCTCCTCCCGAGTGCCCGCCCTCACGTGCCGGAAGCGGCCAGCGTACCTGCCGCCGGGCGAAGTAGTCCTTGACCAGCGAGCCCATGATCTGCTGGGGTGACTTGGCGGTGCAGAGGTGGGGGGTGACGGGCTGGCCCAGCACCCGCTCCGCGTATCGGACCCAGCCTGGGTGCGAGGGAGAACTGAGCTGGCTGGCGGCCCTGCCCCGCCCCCGCCCGGACATGAGACAGGCGCCGCCACGGCCACTCACCGGGACAGGCCGAAGTTAGCATGGGCAGCGCCGGCGCCTCCTCGCTGTGCCGCCGATACCGACGCACAAACTCCTTCTGGCTCTCCAGGAGGCTGAAGTCCGCGGCTATGGCCGTGTCAAACACGTAGTGCACCCCTGCGGGAGAGGGTGCCTGAGCCTCGGCGGGCTGGCTGCGCGGCCCAGGCTGCCTTTCAACAGGATGGTCAGAGAACATCTTTAAAGAACGGCGACCTCAAAGCCAACTGGTTTCCCAAACAGATGGCCACAGAAGTGGGGTCCGGCTCCTCACAGTAGCAGTGGCCTCAGAACCCCAGGCCTGAGACCTACAGCCACACACCCGTCCAGCCCTGTCCGCAGGGCCATGCGCTCCATGTGGCACTCTGGGCTCCGCCCTGGGGAGGTGGCTCAGGCCTCCCGCACCCCCTCTGTGGCAGTCAGTGCTGAGCGCCCTGCCAGGTTCTGAAGCTGGGGGCAGAGCACACCGAGGGCTGCAGCCACACAGAAGCCTGGCCTGTGGCGGCTCCACCCTCCAGCTGGGGCTCTGCAGGCGTCTGGGTCACGGCCACAGACACCGTCTACCGCCAGGGGTCAGCTGTGACACAGCACCCGTGTCATCCAGGGCAGTGCCTCCTGCCAGGCTCAGAGCAGGGGACCAGAGGGTGGGGACGTCGTCTACACCCGGGGACTGAACTCGAGAGGAGGGAGGAGCAGCTGAGCTCAAGCTGCAGCCGTCACGCCAAAGGTGCAGCTCACCCAAGCTTTTGAGAAAGCCACAGAGTCTTCTGGATGCGTCAGCCACGCTGAGGCTGAATTTAGCAGCAAAGTAAGGCAGGGACTGAGGACACACCGACACTGCCAGCACCTTGTGCTTCGAGGTGTCGCATTTCTAGAGGGAGACAGGGAGAGGGACGTCACAAGCACGGCGGGGGTAGAGCGCAGCTCGGGAAAGACAGGCCACAGGCCAGTGCCGGGCACCGCGGGCAGCAGAGGCGAGAAAGCAAAACCCAGATTTAAGCAAACGAGACGTCCCATGACGTTCTGTCTGTTTTAAAAAAACGCCTGTCACTAAGCGCGGGCGCCTGGAGAAACGAGACGACTTCGAGGAAAAACAAAAGTAGCCACGTTGCCCCAAGTCACTGAACGACTCCCCAGCACACAGCCGCGCGACCCCGCGTCGGCCCCGAAACCTGCCCTGCGGGTGCCGCAAGCCCCATCATCTTGGGCGCTTTTTCAGGAGCAGACGGCCTCACCGACTAGCTGTCCTGAAAACACTGTCCGCGCTAGCTGACCCCCAGGCCGTGGACACACTGACACCAGGCCGTCTGCACGCGGGCGCTCACTCGGACCGTCCCCGGGCGGCACGGCTGGTGGATGCCAGCATCGCGCCCAGCACCACCCTGGACTGCGCATGAGGGAGCCGCCTGGCAGTGGCTGTCCAGGCAGAAGGGGCCGACCTGCAGACACAATGCCGGAGAGAGAGGCCCGGTCCCCCCGCCGAGACGCAGCCTCTGGCCTGTTCAACGCCTGTGGTCGGAGCAGGCGGCCAGCAGCTGGCGCGGGGCCCCAGCAGGCAGGTGGGTGGGCAGGCATGTTGCGACGCTGGCCTCTGACCTCCGGGAGAATGCAAACGAGGCACGTCCCCTCACGGTCGCGCGTGCTCAGGACGGCCTGGCGTAGGCGGTCCGACCCATCGCTGTGGTCGTGAAAGGGACACAGCCACTTTCGGGGGGCCCACAGGGCTCTGCAGGCAGCTCAGGGGCATGAAGTCCAGCTAAGTTTCCACGAGGTTGGAAAACGGCTAAAGCTGTTTTGTTCCAGAGGAACATGCGGAGCGGGGTGGAGGTGGGGGCCGGAACACAGGGCTTGGGCGGTCCTCACGCCAGGCCGCCCGCTTCTTTCTAAACTGACCTAAAGGGCTGCATGACGTGGCTGGGACAGCAGCTCCGTGCCTTGCGCATGGGGCTCACGCCAGACCAGGGTTTCTGGAGGACTCCCTGGCTGAGCTCCCCACACCAGGCGACAGCCCTGCGCTGGCACATGGAGGTGCCTGCGGCCTCCCCGTCCCCCACCGGGAGGCGCCATGGAGCTCTCGTCGAGCTGAAGGGAAGAGCAGAGCCTCTGTGAGCCCTGGGCCAGCCCCAGGCCCGCTCCGCTGTCCCTGTCCACGGCCGGCTGGCCCACAACCCAGGTGCGCACCTTATTCAGGCTCAGAACCCGGAAGAAGTCCTCGGCGTTCTGCTGGGAGACGCGGGCGCCCTCCTCTGCGGTCACGCAGCTGTCACACGCCAGGCAGTCGCTCAGAAACACCTTCACGTCCGCCAGCCTGTGGAACTCTCCCTTCTGGAAGAGGGAGGTTTCGGCCTGATTCTTGGACAGAGGTCCCCTGCCGCGCGGCCCCAGGGGGAGCGGGGTGAGCAGCATACAGAAGCCTGCGCTGGAGATGGCCCGCCAGGCCCGGCTGCATGCTGGGGGACTGCCAGGTGGCGGTCTCAGCCCGGGACGGCAGCCGGGAGCCCCCCCCAGGATCAGGCAGGCTGGGCAACACGGCGCAGTGACTGGGGTCCTGCAGGCCCTGCATGCCCACGTCCTGCCCGGCCAGGCTCACTCTCGTCCTCAGCAAGAACACCTGCATTCACCTGGATGCCCAATGACCACCCGGTGTGCCCCCATGCCTGTGTCCTGCTTGGCACCATGCCCCCTGCAGCCTGTGGTGCAATGGCACCCCCTCCCCCACATCATCCCTGCTCTCACTTCCGGCCACATGCCCTGGCTGCTGGGGTGCCACCCGGTGGGGAAGGCTCTCTGAGAACCCTGGAGGGTCTTGGCCCCACAGATGCATCGCTGCTCCTGTCCTACCCCAGCCCTACGTGCTGTGTGTGGCATGAGGGCACCCAGGTCTGTCCCTGGGCGACACCCCACGGGTGCAGGTGCTCAGTGAGCGTCGTGCCCAGTCGCGGGATGTTCTGAAGCCCCGGGAGCCATTCCCACCAGCCCAGCCTCGGCCCGCACACGGCCACAGCACCAGGCCCTGTCACGGGTGCCTGCGAGGTGACTCCAGTGGTCTGCACTTCCAGCAGGTGCCCTGGGGTGGAGCAGGGGCCTGGCACAAAGCCGGTGCCTGACAAGATGCTCCTGCTCTCAGGGGGCCCTCATGGCCACCTCCCGCCCCCCCCCCCGCCCTGCAGCTGTGCTTCTGCAGCAGCCTGCCGCCGTCCTTCTCCCCTCTGCCCTCGCAGGTCTGCCCCACACGCCGTGCAAGGGCCAGGGCCGAGCACTCTGCTCCCCAGCCGCACCCTGTCCTGCTCCGCCACCGCCTCCACTCCCTGCCTTCTGCCTCCTGGGTGGCCCCGAGTGTCCCCCACCAGCACCAGCCCGTAGCGCGCCCAGCTTCTGGCCCGTCTCCCCATCGCCACTCCGGGCCCCTGCACACACCCCTCCTTGACCAGGACAGCTGCGTGCCATCCCCTCGCCCCGCCATCCGCGGCCTGCCCGGCGGCTCCTCCCTTGACTTGCCCCTTGGCTGCCGCACACATCACCTCCCTCAGCACAGCCCCGGAGGGAGCCACCTCTGCGTCACGGTCGGGGACCCCGGAGCCCAGGCTGGAGGGCCGGCTCCCCGCACCGCCTGCCTCTCTTCTGCCGAGCCCCGAGTGCTCATCCGGTCCAGCCACCGAGCCCGACAGGCACAGCACGGGCGTCAGGCTACACGCGGCTGACCGAGGACCGAAGGGCGGGCTCTTGTTTCTCGGGGGCGACTGCCAGTTCTGCCCTGGAGCCGTCAGCACAGGGACACACAGCACAGGGACACGCGGTGGCCCCCCAGGGAGCCCCTCCACACAGATGGGCAGCCAGCCCCCAGACCTCCGCGGCCGCCAGCAGCGCACACCTGGGCTCAAAGAGCGGAGCGCGGCGAGGCCAGAGCGCGAGAACCGGCCGGTCGGGAGCGCAGAACCGCCCCCGCGGGGCCCACGGACCCCCGGTCGGCAGAACGGGGCTGGTCGTTAAGCGCGGCTCGCCCGCCCCAGCCCCGGCCCGGCGGCCCCCCGCGCCCCCCGCGCCCACTTGCCTCTGCGCCCTCCCGGGCCGGGCGCGGCGGCGCGGCGGGCGCATCCTCGCGGTCCGCGGTCTTGGACTTCTTGCTGCACTCCTGCGGGCGAGGCGCGACAGCCCTCACGTCCCCGCGGCGCCCCGCCGCCCGCGCGCGGGCCCGGCGACCCCGCGGCCTCCCCAGGGACGGTCACCGGGCGCGCCGCGGCCACTCCGCCCCGGCGCCCGCGGCGTGGAGCCAGGGAGCCCCGCCCCCGCCCGCCCGCGCCCGCCCGCGCCCGCGCCCGCGCCCACCTTCCGCGTGCAGCGCTCGCACTTCATCTGGAGCGGCGGCGCGGCGGCCGCGGCGGACACCCAGGGACGCTCCGGCCACCGCCGTCACCGCCGCCCGCCGCCCTTTGTTGTCGTCGGCCCCCGCGCAGCGCCGCCCTCACCGCCGCCGGCCAATGAGAGCTCCGGGAACGGGAGCGCCACGCCCCCGGACCAATAGGAGCGAAGGAAGAACCATGAGGCTCCACCCACGAGGCGCAGGCTGAGCCAATGAGGGCGCGGGGGAGGGGCGGCCGGGCCCCGGCGCCAATCGCAGCGCGGAGGCCGGGGCCGGCTCCCGCGTGCGCTTCGGCCCCGCGCGGCCGGGGTGGGGGCCGGCGCGGGAGCGAGCGAGCGGGCCGGACCGGGCCGGCGAGCAGGGTCTTCCGGGCGCTCGGGCCCTCGGAGGCCGCGCCCGGCTGGAGCGGCGGGGACGGCCCGCCCGCTTGAAGGGGCGGGGACGCGGCCCCGGACGCCGCCATGGCCGCCCCGCCGCGCGGCACGTAGCCGGACGGGGGCGGGGCGGGGGCGGGGCCCGCCGAGGCGGGGCGGGGCGTGAGGCGCGGCCGGGACCCCGGCCAGGGCGGCTGGTCCCCCCGGGCCCGTGTCGCCGCAGGGCGCCCAGCCCCAGTCCCCGCCCGCCCGAGCCCAGAAGCCGAGGCCCCGCCCACACCCGGAAGTCCCCGCCCACACACGGAAGTCGCGGGCCCGCCCACACCCGGAAGTCGAGGCCCCGCCCGACCCGGAAGTCGAGGCCCCGCCCACACTCGGAAGTCGAGGCCCCGCCCACACCCGGAAGTCGAGGCCCACCCGCCGCCCCGCTGGGTCCGCTCGGTGGGTGCGGGGGCGCGGCCGCCCGGGGCCGCCCCGCCGGGTGGCGGGAGAGCGGGGGGCGGGCGGGCTCCCAGGGCCCGCACCCCAGGGAGCTTCTGCCGCCCCCCTCGGCGGGCGCGGGAGCGGGCGGGGGGCGCGGCCGGGGGCGCGGGAGGGGATGGGGGCGGGCCGGGGGCGGGGGGCGGACCGGGGCCGGGGGCTTGGCCGGGGCCGGCCGGGGGCGGGGGCGGGGGCGGGGCGCGGCAGCTGTCTGTCCTCCTGTCTGTCCTGCGCAGCGCCGGGATGTACATGCAGGTGGACACCCGCTCCGGCGCCGTCCTGCGCCTCAAGAGGGCCCCGGGCGCCAGGTCCTGGTCCCTGCTGGTCGGTAAGCGCGCGCGCGGCCCCGAGGCCCGGCGGGGTGCGGACGAACCAGGCGCCCCCTCCGCCCGCGCTCGGCCGCCCGGCCTCTGTCCCCCGCGGGCGGGGCGCTGGGGGTCCCCGCGCCGGCCCAGCTCGGGCGCTGCCCCGCCCCGGCCCGGGTCGCCCGCTGCTGTCCTGCGCGCCTGGTCTTCTCGCCTCGCGCCGTCGGGGCCTCCCGCGAATGCCGGGGCGCCTCCCCGGCCCTGCGCCCCGGTCGGGAGGCCGCCGGCCGCGGTGGCCGCGGGGAGACACCTGCGTCCTCTCTGCAGGGATCCTGTCCATCGGGCTGGCGGCCGCCTACTACAGCGGAGGTGAGTGGGGGGCCGCCTCCCGCCCGCCCGCCCGCCCCTCTGCGGCCTGGAAAGAGGAGGACCCCGCGGGCGCGGCCTGGGGCGGGCGCTTGCCTCTCCTGCTGGGCGGCGGTGTTGAGCCCTGTCCGCCCACTCGCCCGTCTGCCCCCAGACAGCCTGGGCTGGAAGCTCTTCTACGTCACGGGCTGCCTGTTCGTGGCCGTGCAGAACCTGGAGGACTGGGAGGTGAGGCCGCCCCGGGTCCCCAGCCGGGGCCCCAGCCGGCGCGGGCGGGAGGAAGGCTTGGCCTGCCCCTCACGCTCGGGCCGCGGGTGCTGGTGTGCGGACGGGAGCGGCAGCGCTGCCTTCCTGGGGGCTGCCCCCTTCCCCGGTTTGGAGCCTTTGGCACCCTGAGCCCAGCCCCTGCCACCTGACCTGTTTTCTTGGGTGCAGAGGACAGAGCCTTGCTCTGTCTCTCCACCCCAGCCCCCCAGCAGGAGTGGACAGGCTCAGGCAGAGCAGTGCTTGGGCTCTGGGGTTCTGACAGGGGTGGGAAGACCAGAGCCCCTTCCCCAGCAGCTGCCGTGGGGAGGGGTGGGTGAGTGGCGAGCACCTCTGGCCGGCCCCGCAGGAAGCCGTCTTCAATAAGAGCACCGGGAAGGTCACCCTGAAGACCTTCAGCCTGTACAAGAAGCTCCTGACCCTGTTCAGAGCGGGCCACGAGCAGGGTGAGGCCCGGGGGGTCTGGCGGGCCAACTGGGCAAGCTCACTGCCCGGGATGGGCGTCCTGCCTCGTGGGCCTGGGGTGCCCCCAGGCACTCTCAGCCCAGAGGGGCATCACCCAGCAGCTGCATGACCCCGTGCCAGGGTCAGCATTGAGGTCAGGGTGTGCAGACGCCCTGCCCTGCGGATGGGTCAGCAGGAGTGGGGTGGGCTGGGCCTTCCGCCGCTGACCGGTCCGCCCTGCCCACAGTGGTGGTCATGCTGAGCGACATCCGGGACGTGAGCGTGGAGGAGGAGACCGTGCGCTACTTCGGGAAGGGCTACGTGGCGGTGCTGCGCTCCGTGACCGGCTTCTCCCACCCCCTCACCCAGAACGCGGTCATGGGCCACCGCAGGTGAGGCCGCCACTGCTTGGGGAGTCGGGGTTCCTTGGCAAGGACAGAGGACAGGCGGAGGGGTGGGGACCCGACGGGGGGCGCGGGGGTCCCACGCCCCATGCCGCTGAGGCAGACGTTGGGCTCCTGGCCGCCAAGGTGACCTGCCCTTCCTTCCGGTGCCACCGGCCCAGTGATGTGGACGCCATCGCCAGGCTCATCGTGAGCTTTCTGGAGCTGCGCCGTCCGGAGAGCCCCTCGGAGCTGTCCCAGAGCAGCGACAGCGAGGCCGAGGGCTCCGGGGGCCAGAGCTGACGGCCGCCAGCCCCAGCCTCCCTCCTGATGGCGCTGGTGCGGGCCCGTGGGCCTGGCCATCCCTGCTGCCCGCTTCTGCCCTCAGCAAAGCCACAGCCGGACCCGCCTGCAGGATCTGAGGGCCAGCCTGGGCGTGTGGAGTGCAGCCCGCCCCCGCGGAGCCGGCCCAGCCCTGAACAGGACCGCGGGCGCCGGGGCTTCCAGAGCAGAGGGCGGGAGGCTGCCAGTTGCATCCAGACGCAGCAGGGTGGGGGGCAGCTAGGACTATCCCCAGGGAACCCTGCTTCTCCTGCCCCTTCCCACAGCTGTTCTCCATGGTCAGAAGTGAGGTGCCTGCCAGCGGCAGGGGGGAGAGGGGTGTCCGTGTGACCTGCTCTCAAGCCCCCGCCCACAGGGGCGCGCTCTGCCCAGCCCCGCGGCCACCCTCCCCCAGCACTGCTGCTTCACCAGGCCCGCGGGTCTGGCGTGGCCTCCAAGGGTCTACAAGCCAGCTGCCCCTCGAGGCAGGGATCCGGCCTCTCCCCACCCTAGGGGCCTCTGTGCTGGCAGGGTGTGGCCAGGCTCATCACTGGCCCGGTGCGCCCCACACGGGGCACCTGCTGTACCGTCCCAGGGCTCCCCTCCCCCACGGAGAGTGTCCTGGCCCCAGGTGGGCCCCACAGGGCTGCCAAGAGTCCCGGGGGAGGCTGCGGGGGGGCAGGGCGGCGGTCTGGACGACCGGGGTGAGGGGCCCCCTCCTCAGCTATCAGACGGGGACACCGAAACGTGCTAGGGTTTAAGTGGAGGAATCCAAAGTGCTTTTTTTCTTTAAAAAATAAATAATGTGACTGCTGTGCTCGGTCCAGTGTGTGCGCCCCGGTGCCTCCCTCTAAGACGCAGGGTGCAGGCCCCTGGGGTCCCCCCAGCTCCAGAGCAAGGATGGAGACAGCTGCCACCGGGGGCTGCCGAGCCCCTGTCCAGGGCCACGTCCAGCCTCTGCTCCGGGCTCCCTTCACAGCCCGCGGGGGCATCAGGCCTCGGGGGCCACGTCCACAGGGCCGGCCGCCTCGTCCAGGTCGCGCAGCAGCGCCTGCAGCCGCCGCAGGCCAGGCCGTGCGTTCTCCTCCAGCCACTCCTCCACCGCGTCGGGGTAGAAGACGCGCCCCAGGGCGGCCTCCAGCTCCTGTGTCAGGGCGCCCCAGCGGGCCAGCAGGCTGCGGACGGGGCGCTGTGAGCAGGGAGGAAGTCCTGGGGCGCCTGGGGTCCCAGCTGCCGCCGAGCTCCCTCCAGCCTTGGGCCCGCAGAGCCGGTGGGGGGCAGGGCAGGCGGGCACTACCTGAGCGCCTGGGGCTGGATGTGGCGGACCATGACGGGGTGGACGAGCTTCCGCCTGCGGTGGTAGGGGCTGAACCAGCCGGTCACGTACCTGGGGGCCGCGCTACAGGTGAGCCTCTCGGGCCCACTGACCTCTGAGCACCTGGGTGTGGCGGAGGCTCTTAGGAGCTGCTCCCCCCGGAGAGCCCTTCTGCAGGCCGGGCTGCCCTCCCGCCAGGTCAGGGGCTAGGGCCCGGCCCCCCGCGCCTGCCGCCCCCCACCCACCTACCCCCACTCGCCTGTCCCTCTCCAGCAAGGCGTCCACGGAGTCGCGCAGGTGGAGGCTGACTTGGGTGACGAGGGCCAGGATGTCGCTGCCGGGGAAGGAGCCCGCCCCCTCCCTGCACAGAGCGGCAGCCGTCATGAGGGGTGGAGGGAGCCGGGAGGGGAGGTGGGGCCGGGGGGGTGGCTACCTGGCGATGTCCGCTACGTCCAGGCCGGGCATCCCCAGCAAGTTCTCCACTCTGGCTTTAACATCTTCACCAAAGCTTCCTGACGCCAGGCAAAGAGACACGGTCGGCGTGGGCCCAGGGGAGGCCCGGGGCCCGGACGCTGCCAGCCGCCCTTCCCGCTCTCGGCGGTGGCCGGTGGGCACGGTGCCCGGGGAGGGCCGTGTGAGCCAGCTGTCCCGGGCTGCTCACAGCGGGCTCTCTGGAGCACATCCCCATGGCCTGCCGCCCCGTGCCTTCTCTACGCCTGGAACCCCAGTTCTGGGGAGCCCCTCCTGCCGCTGGTGCTCAGCCACACGCCTCGCCCGGACGGAGACGCAGCCCTCTGTGCCCCGGCCACTGCCCCGGCCGAGGCGGGAGCGGGAGCGGGTGCGGGACGGCGCCGGCTGGGCACAGCCTGCAGCTGCTAGCACAGACACCGCCTTCTCGGCAGCCCGGGGGCCCTGAGCCCGAGGAGCCGCCTCCCGCCTCCCAGCCCAGGCGCAGGCCACCGGCTCACCGTGCAGCAGGCACTGCAGACACACGGCCAGGGACGGGAGGCCGGCGGGCAGCAGCTCGCACAGCACCGAGAAGTGGTCGTACCTGCGGGGAGGCGGCAGCAGCCCTGCCCGCCAGCTCGGGCCTCGGGCAGGTCCGCAGAGCCGGCTGCCGCGGGGAGCCCTCCCTGAACCCCCATTAGCCAGCCTTGACGGGGCTTGAGGGCCAGCAGGGCGTGACCCTGGAGTCCAGGGTGTCCTTGTGCCCTGGCCACCCCGTTGCCCCCCCCCGGTGTCCCCCACCCCGCTGAGGCCTTGGAGTTAGGGCCCCAACAGGGCCCCCTCTGCAGTGTGGGGGGCCAGTGCAGGGTTTGAGGGGCTTGACTCCAAGTGGCTTCTCCCTGCAGCTGCAGCTCCCGCGGTGCGGCCATCCCCCCCAGGGCAGGCCAGGACCCGGGGGACTAGATGGGGGTGGCTTCAGCCCCACCCCCACCCCAGGACTTCCGCCACCTGAGGGCCCCTGCCCCCCTCACCTCTGCCAGCCGGTCAGGACGATGCCCTGCAGGGTGTCTGCGGGCCCGCTGGCCGCCACCTGCAGCCACCGCATGTGGTTCCCGAGGTGGTGCTGGACGGGGGTCAGGGCCTGGCTGGCCCCTGTGGCCCCCTTGAAGGCGCTGGCAGCCCACAGCCGGGAGAAGCCGCACCTCCGGAACTTCTCCATGAGGAGGACTGAGCGAGAAAGTGCTGGGTAGCTGGCCCGGCCCCCGGCACACGCGGCCGCCCCATGCCCAGCTGCCCAGGCGGGCCCGGGGGGGCACACAGGGCTCAGGACAGCGCGGCCTGGGGCAACCCACGGCAGGCCCCACGCGCCAGTGCGGGCAGGCCCCGGGGCTCTGAGTTGCTGCTGGGTGGTGGGGGCTGCAGGGTGGGGCTAGCCAGGGCCTACCAGCGTGTGGTACTGACCCTTGCCATGGACGTCCAGGTCGGCTGCATAGTCCCAGAGCACAGGCTCCACCAGCTGTGGCAGCCCCGAGGCTGGGCGAGGGGGTGGAGAGGGGCCATGAGTGCCCAGCTCTGGGCCCAGAGGGCCTCACCCACACGGGCGCTGGCCCACGACCGGACACCTCTGGCTCGTGCCCTCCCGGAACTAGCTGTCAGCGCCAGCCGCCTCGGCCAGGATCCAGCTGGGCAGCGGGCAGGGACCCAGGACGGCCTCCCACCTCCTCCCACAGCCGCCACGGCCCTGGGGCCCCAAGGGCGCCCCATCCCTTCACCGGCCTCCCCCCAGGGCAGGGGCCCCTGTGCTGGTTCTTGTCCCCTGTGGCCCCTCCCCTGACACCCCAAGGGGCCCACAGTTCTGGGACACACGTGGGTGCCCCTTGTAGCACATCGTCCTAGTGCAAAGCTCTGCACGAAGAGCAGGAGCCCCCCACCCCGCATCCCCTGCCCCCCTCCACCGGTTCCCCCCCAGCACCCACCTGCCAGCTGGTCCTCGGGGACGTCCCGCAGCATGTCGTCCCACACCAGCGGGCGCGTGGCCGGGTGCCGGGCCTGCACGAGGCTGGCCACGGCCCTCATGTGGGACAGACACAGCTTCGCCTTCGTGTTCTGCTCCTGCTGCAGCCACTGCCTCGAGGCCGCCCCCTCCCCCAGGTAGTACACCTGCGGGGGACCGTCCGTCTGTCCCCGCCGTCGGCCCTGCTGCCCACTCCCCCAGCTGAAGGAAAGGACCAGCCTCTGGGCTGAAAGGTCCAGCCAGCGCCCGGGCTCAGGTGCCAGCTGTGCCGGCCCGTCCTGTATCCCGCGGGTCGCGAGCAGGCGCGAGGCTCATCCCCACCCTGCGTTTCTGCGGCTGCCAAGTGACCTGTGCCAACCCGGGCACCGTGGGGACTCCCCGGAATCGGGGGCCTGCTCTGGCTGGTGGGGCACGGAGCCGGCGGGGGTGGCGTGTGGGCGGGGCGCCGTGGAGGTGACCCATCCACAGGGCCAGTTCCGCGGCCCTGCTCGCCCTGTGCTGCGGGCACCACCATCCCGTCTGGGAGGAGGGGCAGGGCCGGGCGGGAGGCACCCACCTCGTCACAGCCGATGTGCAGCCACTGGGCACCCGGGTGCAGCCCCAGCACCTGGTCCAGCATGGCCCCCACCAGGGCCAGGGACCCCGCGTCGTGGGGGTTCAGCGTGTTGGGGAACGGCGCCACTTCTCGGAGGTGAGCAAACGTGGAGTGCTTCAGCACAAACTGGGAGGAGACAGGAGGTGGGCGGGGGCCGTGAGGCGCTGGGCCGAGGCTGGGCTCCTGGTCCGGGTCCTCGCTGGAGGGGGGCGGCCAGTCCTGCCCGCAGACCAGCACCACCTTGCCCAGGGCTCGGGGCCAAGTGGGGCCACCTCCGCCCAGCAATGGGGTCACGTCACCTGCATTCAACCCGGACGGCAGGAGGAGACCGGGAAGCAGCAGACAGCGGCCGCCGCGCAGCCCCGGGGCGAGGGCGCGGGTGGACGGCGCCGGCGCAGGAGGGTGGGCTCCGACCTCCGTCTGCACAGCCCAGAGGCTCCGCGACCCCAAGGTGGACACACGCCGAGAGCCCCCAGCGCCCCCAGCCCGTGGCGGCGGGAAGCTGAGACCCGGGGGGCCCCCGCGTCCCCCATCAGAAACTCCGGAGGCCTCGGGGTCCGCACGCCCCTGCGGCGGAGAGCCCAGCGGCCGGGGCAGCAGGAGACGCGGGGCCGGGCGGCCAGGCCTGCAGGCTGCCCTGACCCGCCACGCTGGGGGCTGCGCCCTCGCCCCACCCACGCGCAGGCGGCAGGACAGGCCGCGCTGCCCCTCCCGGCCACGGCGCCGGGCACCGGGCTCCCAGAACGCCCGCCCCGCGCGAGCCGTCCACGCGGCTCCAGACCGCAGGCACACAGAACTTCAGCCCCAAGCTCGCAAAAGCTACTGCCAAGCGGGGCACCACCCTACGGGAGCGAGAACCCGAGTTTCAGAGGAAACAGCCCCAGGCTCAGGCCCGCCCGGGCGGCACCGGGCACGCTCCCAGCAGGGGCAGCGTCCACTGCGCGCCCCGCGCCCAGCACTTCTGCGCTTTGAAGCAAGCGTGAGGGAGCCAGAGGGAAAAGCAGTCGGAAAGGAGGCGTCAGCGCCGCACGCAGACGGGGAGGGGAGACCCCAGCAGGGGTGGGGCGCGGGCGGGGCGTGGAGCCAGGCCCCCTCTCCCGGACAGGGGCGCCCCGGCCCCCCCATACCTGCGGGGGTGTGAGGACAAGGGCTCCCCCGCTGCATCCGAGCCCACCCCCGCCGGGGGACCCCGCCCCCCGTGCCGGCCCCGGCCCCCACGCTGACCCCCCCACCCCACCGGGCCCCACCCTCGCCCGGCCGTGCCCCCGGCCCTACCTCCATGTGCCCGAAGGTCTGCACCAGGGGCACCACCTCCAGCCCGTGCCGCGCGGCCAGCTGCCGGATGTGCGCGATCTCCGAGGGGCTGCAGGGGCCACAGCAAGTGGTCAGGCCCCGGCCCCGCCCTTGCGGCCCGGGGTCCCCACACGGGAAGGCGGTCCCGGGGGCCGAGTGCCCACCTCGCTGCCCAGCGCTTGGCGGGCGCCCGGACGGCCGCTCCCCCCCATCCCAGCGACACGCGCTCCCGCGGGAGCAAGAGCCGCCAAGACCGGGCGCCGGCTCTGACCCCCGGGTGGCCACCTCCTCCAGGCAGGGCGCAAGGCTGCCGCCCCACCCTGGGGACCTCGGATGCTGGTTCCCCGAGAGCCCCACCACGCGGTGGCCGTTTCTCGCAGTCCAGTGAGCGTCCTCGGCCCCTGGCCGTTGGCGACTTACACCCAAGCCCTCGCCTAAACGCTCCGAGGGTGCTGACTCGCCCCCCGAGCCTCTCCCCCAGGCCTCCCCCCGAGCCTCTCCCCCAGGCCTCCCCCGCACGGCGCCTCCGGCAAACGCCAGCAGCACCTCTTCCAGGGGCCCAGCGTCCAGTTATTTTCTGCGTAAGTGTTTCCGTTTCTCTTCCGCGACCTGCTTGTTCTTACTTTGTTCCCGGTCAGCTGGGACCGGACGGGGTTCCCGGGGGAGAGAAAGGAGCGCCCGCACAGCCGGGCCGGGGGGCTGCTGCTTCGTCTTCGGAATTGGAGGCGCGTCCGACTCCGGCCGTCCCCGCGGGCCGGGTGCCACCCGCCGCCCACCCGCTCTCCCTGCCTGGCGCCGCCCGCGCTACCTGTATGCGTGCCGGGCCCGCAGCCGCCGCAGGTGGCCCTCGTAGGGAAACATGTCCTCGTACTCGATGAGGAGGCCGGTGGCGCCCAGAGCGTGGAACAGGGGAAGCACCTGCGGGGGGACGGGGGTCACGAAGCGTGGTCTGCCGCGCAGGCGCACGGGGTCCCCCGGCCCAGCCCCGGGGCTCCGCCTTCCCGGGACGGCCACCCCCGCGCCCTGGGCGCCCAGGGCCAGGGCAGCGGGTGTCCGGGCTCCGGGCCTGCTGCGGTCGCCTCTGCTCTCACTCCCGCCTGTTGCTCGTCCTGGTTTCCCAGCCCCGGAGTCGACGGGTCACACTCCCCAGGGGCCCGGAGCGGCCGTCCCGCGGGCTGAGCTGGGCGCGGCAGCGGGCTCAGCCGTGGCTCTGGCCATCCCAAGGGGACGCCGGCCAGGGGCTCGGGGCGCCGCCCTCTGCCCCGGACTCCGCCCGGTGCCTGACCCGGTCAACCCAGATCCTTCGGGGCCGCGAGGAGGGGTCCCTGTCATGTGGCTCCTCCTGGGCCTGGCAGCAGGGCCCTTCCTCAGGGGGACCCTCCTCTTGGCAGCCACTCGCTGTCCAGTCCCCACGGGCAGCGCGGCCTCTCGCAGCCAGCCCAGTCGGCTCCCGGGGCTTGTAAGCCGGCGGCGGCTTTGAAGGCCAAGGTCATCTCTGAATCGCGGGGCCCCCGGCCCGTCTTACTCTTGCAGCATCTCCAGCTCGGGGCTCGCGAGCCTCCTGCCCCGGGATTGTGGCCACGGCTGGAGCCAGCCAGGCCCTCCCTCGCGGGTGCCGATGCGTCTGCCCACTGTCGCCCGTGTTCACGAGAGGCGCCCGGTGCAGGCGGCCTGGGAACTCCTCCAGCACAGGCGACCGACCCCGCTGGCGGGCGAGCCGCCCTTTAACCCCAGGGGTCCGAGCCGCAGCTTCCTGGCGCCTGAGCACCCCCAACACCGGTCAGCTGCTAGAGAGCCACAGAGCCGGCCTGGCCTTCCGAAGGGGAGCCCCACGTGGAGGGGGGAGCCCGCCCGGAGAACCGGGGCGCAGGAGTTGGCACCAGGCCCCTAACGCACGCAGGGGGACCCTGCCCTAGGCCTTTGCGGCTGTGGGTCCGCGCCCGAGCCGGGGCACCCTGTGGCAGGAGCCAGACGGCCCATCCTGCCTGTCGGGGCCCATCCCGCTCTGCCACTACCCCAGCACCCAGCTTTCCTTGGGGACCGTCGCTCTGCTCCCCGCACCTCGGATGGGTCCTTCCTCTGTGATTCGCTCCTGGCTCTGGGGCGTCCCCTGCAACCCCCGCCCTGTCTCGGGCCCTCCTCACTCAGCCCTGGCTCTGGGCGCCCTGCGCTGCCCCACCTGAGTCGCTGCTTCCGGGTGCCTCTGGGGACAGGCCATGCGTTGGGAAGACGGGCCCCGCGGGGGGCAGACCCTTCTCTCCCCGCCCAGCCTTCCCGTCCAGCGCGACCGCGACCTTTCCCCTGGAAGGAAGTTTCTGGAAGGTACTTCTGGAAGCCCGAGGACCTGGGCTCCCCAGCACCCTCTGAGCCAATTTCCTGCCCCACCCCCCGCCTGGGGTCACGCCTGCACTGGGGCACTCACGGGCACCCCGAGAGTACATCGCTCTTCTGGAGTCACAACTGGGGGGGTTAAGGCAAGAGCTCTCGCCGTCTGGGTCAGAAGCCCCGAATTGGGGGCTGGGGGGGCCGTGTGCATCCCCAGGCTGTGGGGACCCGCAGGCTCCTCCTGCTGCATCGCCCCAGCGTCCCCCGGCCGGTCTGCACGTCTGCCCTCAGGCGGCCGTCGCGTCCCCTCTCCTGGCCAGGACCCCACGCCCGGCCGAGGCCGCCCGCCCCTGGGCCCTCCGCTCCAGCCGCCCGCACCTGCAGAGACCCCAGGCGTGGAGTCCCGTCCCGCCTTCCCGGGGGCCATCCCGGCCGCTCTGCGCTCGTCAGGGGGCCCGGGGCGTCCACAGCCAAGCGGCCCGGCCCGGCCCCTCCAGAGGCCGCTCGGCGAGGCGGAGCAGGGCCCAGGGGTGCAGCGCTCACCTCTGAGAGGTACGAGGCCCTCGGCGGCGCCCCTTTGAGGTCCAGGTGGACCAGGCGCATCTTGAAGGGCGAGGGTCCGGCCATCTTGGGGGGACAGAAATCCTCGCCGGAGGCGCTGCCTGCGGGGAGACGGGGTCACACCCGGGCCCCGCCCTGCCCCTCAGCTCTGGGGGCACGAGGGCCGCACAGGGCGCCCTGGGGGGGCGGGGCGGGGCGGGTGCCCTCAGGACTGTCCGCAGAGCACCCCTGCCTCAAGCCTCCTGGGCCCCGGCGCCCCTGCAGGTCCCGGGTTTGGGCGGCGCAGAGCCGGAGCGAGCGGGGCGGGGACCCCCGGGCTTCCCCACGCGGGGCGCGCCGGGCCGGGCCGGGAAGGAGCCGCGGCGCGCGGGGGCGGGCGGCGGGCGGAGGGGCCGGAGACCAGCGGGGCCGGGTCGCTTCGGGGCGCCCGTGGCCGCGCGCGGGGGGTCACCGGGGCCGAGGCCGCGGCTCTGCCGGCCGCCAGGGGCGCCCCCTTCCCCCGCGCGCCGGCGCCTCGCCGGGGGCCCCGGGGGGCACAAGTGGGGGGGCGCGGAGGTCCCGGGGCGCGGGGCGGGGGCGTGCACGGGGCGGGGGGCAGCGCCGGGGGGTCAGCGCGGGGGGGGGCGGCGCTAGGGGGGCAGCGCGGGGGGGGCGCCGGGGGGCAGGGCGGTGGGGGACAGCGCGGGGGGGGGCGGCGCCGGGGGGCGCGGCGCTGGGGGGCGCCGGGGGGCAGGGCGGGGGAGGGCGGTGCTGGGGGGCAGCGCGGGGGGGGGGCGCCGGGGGGCAGCGCGGTGGGGGACAGCGCCGGGGGGGGGGCGGCGCCGGGGGGGGCGGCGCCGGGGGGCGCACCGCGGGGGGGCAGGGCGGGGGGCGCGGCGCGGTGGGGGCGCCGGGGGGCAGCGCCGGGGGGTGGCAGCGCCGGGGGGCAGGGCGGGGGGCAGCGCCGGGGGCAGGGCGGGGGGGGCGGTGCCGGGGGCAGGGCGGGGAGCGCGGCGCGGGGGCAGCGCCGGGGCCGGGGCCGGGGCCGCACGGACCCGCGCGGAGGCCGGTCCTCGGGCTCGGCCTCCGATTGCTCGGGCCTGGCCGCCGCCCTGTCGAGCGCCGAGCGCGTCGCTCCCGGGCCGCGTCGCGCCGGCCTCGCTCTTCCGCCCGCCGCGCGCCCCGGGTTGGGGCGGCTCCCGCGCGCGACCCCGCTCCGCGCCGGCCCGGCCGATGGCGCCTCAGCGGAGGGGCGCGCCCCGGGCGCCCGAGGGCAGCGGGGCGGCCGATCGCCGGCGCCCGACCAGGTACCGGCTGCGCGCGGAGCGGGGGCCGGCGCGGGGCCGGCGGGGGCGGGGCGGGCTTGGAGCGCAGGGGGCGGGGCCTGGGCGGGGCGGGGCCTGGGCGGGGCGGGGCCTGCGGCGGGGCGGGGCCGGGCCCCGGCGGGCTCGGCGCTCCGGGGGCGGGGCGTGCGGTGGGCGGGGCCTGGGCGGGGCGGGGCCGGCGCGCTCGGGGGCGGGGCCTGCGGGTCGAGCCCTGGGGAGCCGGCTTGGGGGCACGTGCTGCCCGGGGCGCCGAGCCCTGTTCGAGACCCCGCTGGCCGGCTGGCTCGCTGGGCGCCCTGATCTGGGGAGGGAGCGGCGCCCGGCGGGCCTGGACAGGGACGGCCAAGGCTGCTGGCAGGGCCTGCCCCGCCTCCCACTCCCCTGGGGCCCAGGCGCCCCGCTCTCTCGGCCACTGGGCTGCCCCTTCTCACGCGCAACCCCAGCTGCTGCCCTGGGGCACGGCGCCTGCCGCGGGCTGGGGCGGGCAGGCTGGACTGGGCCTGAGACCCTGCCCTAGCCCAACCGGACAGTGGCCTCCCCGGGCAGGAGACCAGAGCCCCGCGGGAGCAGAGGCAGCCCTGCCCTCCCCGCAGCCTCTCCACGCCCCCCGCCCCCCCACCAGCCTGACCCCCCGCCTGGCTTGGCCTGTGTCCAGCAGCCCCACAGGCTACTCCGGTCTCCCGCGAGCCTGCTGCGGGGGCGGGGCGGGGGCTGGGGCCAGCCCTGGGGGGTGGGGGGGCACACACAAGGGTGGGGATGGGCAGCCCACCTGCCCACTCCTGTGGGCTGCTGCCCAGACGCCCCCTCCCCGGGTCCCATCCCACTTAGTTGCCCTCATCCCTCCGTGACACCCACCCCCGGGGCCAGGGCGATGCGTAGATGCAGGGGAAGGCTCCCTGCCTGGCCCCCGGAGGCGCCGGGCCCCAGGCTGGGGCAGGGAATGAGGGGGGCCTTTCCACTGCCCCAGCAGGCTCTGTCCAGGTAGACACAGCCCAAGCCCGCGGTGGTAACCAGCAGCCCCTGTCGGGCAGGGCCACAGCCCCGAGGCCGCAGAGTCCGGCAGGGCACGGGAGGGAGGGCGGCCGCTCTGGAGCTGGGCCTCTTCCAGGCATTCACCGTGGCCTGCGCTGGGGACTGGAAGGCCTCCCGGGGTGCTGGTCCTGCCCCGTGGCCGTGCCGTCCCCGCCGGGGCGCTGCCGTGACCGGTGGGCCGGCTGCCATCGTCCTGCAGTGCTGCTGTTTCCTCCGCAGCGGGAAGGGCGGCCGTGCGCCAAGGGAGGCTCGGAGGAGGTGGCTGAGGGCCGGCGTCCTGGGGGCCTGCGCCGCGCTGGCCGTGCTCCTGCTCTGGGGCGGCCAGGGGGCCGACGACGGCGTCACCGAGGTCCTGGCTGGCCGCGGCGAGGTCCTGCCCGGCAGGTTCATCGAGGTGCCCTGCTCGGACGACTACGACGGTCACCGGCGGTTTGAAGGTGCGTGGCCAGTCAGTGGGAATCCGGCCAGTGGGGGCAGTGCCCTTCCCCCTCCCCCCTCCCCCAGGCCGGCCAGTGGGGGCAGTGCCCTTCCCCCTCCCCCCTCCCCCAGGCTGGCCCGCCACACCCGGACTGGCCTCGCAGGCGATGGCCTGGCCTTGCTGGGGTGCCCAGCTGTGGGCGCGGTCTGAGGAGGGGAGTAATGGGACCGGAAGGTGGGGTGTCCTGGAGAAAGTCATGCCAGAGGCCCTGCCCTGCCCTGCCACAGAGGCACAGTGGAAGACGGAGTGGAGGGGCAGTCAGGGCAGGGCAGGAGTGGGCAGGTGGAGGGAGAGGTCAGGATGGGGGAGGTCAGGGAGGTCAACATGGGGCGGGGGGGGGCACGGGGCTGGCTTAGAGTTGGGGGGAGCCTGGGGGCACAGAGCTCAGCGCCCTGAAACATGGAGAGGCTCCGGGCGCGGAAGGGGAGTGGGTGTCGGGGTGAGGCTGTGGACGGAGGATCCCTCGCGTGTGCGGGCCGCGGAGCTCGTGTCCTCAGGTCAGCCACGAGCGCGCTGGCCGCAGTGGTCGGGGGCCTAGAACTCGTGGATCGGAGCCTGGGCAGCGGCCTTGGTCTCCCCGAGGTGGGGCCCCGCGGCCCAGTCGCTGCGACCCTGAAGTGGCTCTCACCCCGCCGTCCTTGCAGGATGCTCCCCTCGCAGGTGTGGGCGGGGTGTCAGCGACACGGTCATCACCCAGGAGGAAGCCCGGCGCATCCGCAGGTACCTCGGGGCTCTGTGCTCTCCCCGGCGCCTGCAGGGTCAGCGCCCACTGAGCAAGAGAGCCGGAGGGGCGACCGGGGGTGGGGGTTGGGGCAGAAACTGCGCCCGCTCGCCTCTTGGGATTTTCCCGTGCGCCTCGGAGGGCCCGGCGGGTGTTGGGTCCTGGGAGGGCAGGTGCGGGGGGCAGGGGGTCCACCCCTCTCCGCCCCTCGGGTGTCGCGGAGGGAGGGCAGGCAGCCCTCGCAGCTGGCCAGGTTCTCCCCGTCCGGCCAGAGAGCATCTCTGAGCGCTTGGTCTCGGCGCGGGCCCGCGTGCGCGCCCTGGAGGGGCACTGGCCGTTGTGCCCCCCCCACCGTTGCTGCCGGGCTGCGGGGCGGGGTCCCCACGTTCCCACGGCTGCCCTTCCTCCGGGGCCGCTCCGGGCTCAGGCCCGCTGGGCAGTGCCGGCCTCTGCCTCCTGAGCTGCGGTCAGCAGGCCGGGCTGGATAACCGGGGAGCGCTGCGGGCGCGGGAGCTGCTGGACTGGGCTCGGCCTCGATGTGGGCCCGAGGTCGGGGCGGCCGAGCGCCTGTCACGAGGCGGCAGAGTCCCTGTTTGCGTGTTGGCGTCGAAGGCGAACCGGTGTGGCCCTCGGCTAGCGCTGCTGACGGGACCTGCCGGGGCTTCGGGAAGATTCTGACCGCGCCCTCTCCCCACAGCATAGCGGAGAAGGGGCTGGCCCTGGGCGGCTCTGACGGAGGGGTGAGTCCCGGAGGAGCGGGAGGCGGAGGGTGGGCAGGTCCTCTGGGTGCTCCTGCCCCACCGATGGCCGCGTCCGTTCAGTGGGGTGCACGTGCACTCCCGGGGCTCACCAGACTGTCCCAGCTGCACTGGGGTGGAGAGCTGGCAGGAGTGAGGGGGAGCAGGAGGCACGCAGGGGCGCAGGGTGGGGAGCAAGGCCGGCTCTCCCACCAGCCCTGACCACGTGCCCCACTGGACTGTCCCAGGCGTCCATCCTGGACCTGCACTCGGGGGCCCTGTCTGTGGGGAAGCACTTTGTGAACCTGTACAGGTGAGAGCCGGGCTCGCCCTGCAGGGTCTCCTGGGGGGGAGGCGGGCGGGTCCCCAGCGGGAGGTTGCCCCTTGGGAGATGCTCGGCCCCGTGGGCAGCACCAGGGCAGGGCTGGCTGCTGTGCTGGGAGGCGGGAGTCACGGGAAGGAGGTGGAGGAAGCGTGGGTCAGCGCCCCGCGTTGTCACAGGTACTTCGGGGAGAGAGCGCAGAACGTCTTCTCGGAAGAGGACTTCCAGCTGTACCGGTGAGGCCCCCGGCCTGGGCCCGCGTCCACCTGCGCGGGGCGGGTGTGTTCCGGGGCGCGGGGAGCTGAGCCGAGGGATCAAGACCACCCACCCCGTCTGCACCCCACCCGCACCCCCCTCCACCCAGCATGTCCACCCTCGCCCGCCCACGCCTGCTGTCCTTGCTTGAGCTCAGGGGCCCTGTGGCATCCTCGGCAGCGCAGCGGGCACCACACTGACGCCCTCGTGTGCCCAGGGAGTGGTGCAGAGGGCAGCCCCGGTGGCCATGGGTCCGGCTGGATGATGGTGCTCGCGGGAGGGGACAGGCCTCACATCCCCCGCGGCCGTCCCTGGCCCCGACGCCCGCGTGTGGCTGGGGCCCTGGTGGGGCGGAGCCGGCCCAGAGGCCTGCTGCTGCCGTGCAGCCCGTCCTGCCTGGGGCCTGTCTCGTCGCTGGACTTGGGACCTCTGCGCCCCAACAGCGGCCCAGCCCCGCCCCAGGAGCAGCCCTGCCTGGAGTCGTTTTCAGGAAGACTTTGTGGGATGATCAGATCGCGGGGACTGTGCCCTCCACCCGGCCCGGGAGCCCCCCGACACCCCATCTGCTCCGCGTCTGTCCCGCGAGCACTGTCCCCTGGGCCTGGCGCCCAGCCCACCCCCGAGAGGAGCCGCCTCAGACTCCTGTCCTCAGGGCTGTGCGCCGCGGGGCCGTCCCACCAGCCACGTGTCTGCTGCTGGCCTGGCAACCCCATGGGGCCCTCCCATCCCCCCGGAGTCCCCCCTGGAGCCCCCCGTGGGGCCCTCCCCCCCGTGGACCCCTGGTGGCTCCTCCGCGCCCCGCTGACCCCCGTCCTCCCCAGGGACGTGCGGCAGAAGGTCCAGCGCGCCATCGCCCAGGCCTTCGGCATCAGCGCGTCCGCGCTGCACCTGACCCAGCCCACCTTCTTCTCCCGCATCAACAGCTCGGCCGCCCGCACGGCCCACGACGAGTACTGGCACGCCCACGTGGACAAGGTGCGCCGCCCGCCCCGGTCCTCCCTCGCTGGGCTGACCGCTTGCCTCTCAGTGTCCATGGGGCGTCCCTGCCTCTTGTCGGCCTCCTGGCCACGGCCACGCCTGCTGGGTGACCCCGATCGGGCTCCGAGAAGCCGGCCCGGCGCGCAGAGCAGCCGGCCAGCACGGCATGGTGGGGCCAGCGTCTGCCGGAGGCTGGTGGCGGCCGGTTGCCGGGATGCCGGGGGGACCAGGGTCTCCTGACGCCAGAGCGAGGTGGAAGCTGCGGGGTGGGGGGCACCCTGGGGGCTGAGTGGAGGATGCGCCAGCGACCTGGGGCACCTGACGCGGTTGGTCAGCTGAGGGCCAGTGTCCGTTGCCCCAAGGTGGTGGGTCCTGGGCGGCCGGAGCCCGTGGGTAGGGCTGGGAGGGGCCTGCTGGTGGGTGGGCCAGCCCCGGGGAGCCCCTGCAGGGGATACGAAGGTGTGGACGCCTCCGGGGGACCCGCCTCCCTGGGCCTGCTGAGCCATCGAGCCCCCGGTGGCCCGTGCAGGGCCTGGGAGGGGAAGACAGGCTGGGGGGGGGCGCAGCAGGGTTGGGCCTGGGTGGGAGGACTGGTCTGGAGACGTGGGGGCGGCGGCGGTGATCGCGTTCGCCCCCTCCGGGCCCCGGGACGCCCGCCGCCTCCGCCCTGGGCTGGAGGGCCCTGGCCGCCCTCCCTGACCTGGGCGCTCGGCCTGGCCGCCGGCCCGCAGGTGACCTACGGCTCCTTCGACTACACCTTGCTGCTGTACCTCTCCGACTACCTGCACGACTTTGGCGGGGGCCGCTTCGTGTTCCTGGAGGACGGGGCCAACCGGACGGTGGAGCCCAGAGCCGGTGGGCGGGGGTGGCGGGGTGCGGGGGGCCAGGGGGGAGCCGGGACCGGGGCAGGTGGGGGCCGGGCGGATGGGAGGGCCGGGGCTGCCCCCGTCACCAGCCTCCCCTCCCAGGCCGTGTCTCCTTCTTCACCTCCGGCTCCGAGAACCTGCACCGGGTGGAGAAGGTGCGCTGGGGCACCCGCTACGCCATCACCATCGCCTTCACCTGCAACCCCGACCACGGCATCGCCGACCCCGCGGTCACGTAGCGTCCAGCCCCAGGGAGCCGCCCCGCGCCCCTCCCCGCCCCCACGGGCAAGGTGCCTCCGGGACCGGCCCGTCTGTCTCCAGGGTGGCTCGTCCACGAGTAAACAGCGGGCAGCGCCCTCCCCACCAGCGCGTGGTCTGCGTGGCGTGGCGTGGGGCCGGGGCTCCGCTGCCCCGACGGCCTCCCGTCTGCTCTCGGGCGTCAAGGCCCGGCTCCCGGCCGCGGACGGGCAGCGTGGCTGTCCCTGGAAGAGGCTGCATTTGCGGAGGGGCCGGCGCCAGGGGTTCCGGGCGTCACACGGGGGCCGGGAGGGCCCGGGGGGTTCTCGCCACAAACGGGGAGAGGCCTGCCCAGGCGGGAGCAAACAGCGGAGTGACAAGCAGCGGCCAGCAGGGAGGGGGCCGGGCCGAGCCCCCAGCGTCCAGGCAGCGGCCTCCCCCGGACGTGTGGCCCTGGGGACCCCCGGCAGGGCTCCTCCCTGCTGCTGGGAGCTGGCGTGGCCCTTATGGGGGTCCTCCTGGACCCTCGCCCCCCAGTGGGGCCTGGGACAGCAGCAGGGGCAGGGCCTGGGGCCAGGCCAGGTGGCCCCTCACGGGAGGGGCTCTGGGTGTGGTCACCCGGGACGCTAGGCCCCGCCAGCCCAGTGTCGCCCCCCGCCTGTCCCCCACCTGAGCCGCCGGCTCAGCTCCCCTCCAGGGTCCCGGGAAACCAGGACCGGCCAGGACCACGCCGTGGGCAGTGCCTCCCCTGGTGGACGGGCTACTGGGCCAGCGCTGGGGTCTGCCTGCCGGGTCCGGCCCCTCCCCTGTGCGGCCCGAGTCCAGCCCCCACCTCTTCAGGGGCTCCTGAGGGGGAGGCTGGGACACTTCCGTCCCCGAGGTGGGGGCAGTGAGTCCCTAAGGGCCGTGGTGGGAGCAGACCCCCGCGGCCCCTGGAGGCCCTGGGCGGGAGCCGGCCACTGGGGGCGCTGCCTGGGCACACGCGCTGGCCCCGCCCTTGTGCGGGACCCCAGCCGCATCTCCCTCCCCGCGGTGGGGCCCGGGGGCCACCGCCTCTCCCTCCCCGCCCCACCCACCCCCGGAGATGGGCGGGCAGCCCAGGGCCAGCGGGTGTCCACACCAAGGTCTCACTGGCTCTGGGGCACCTCCTGCTCTGGGGGAGGCCGAGGCTGCGCTGTCGGGGGGCAGGGCAGGTGGGGTCTCCACGAGGCCCCTGGGCGTGGGGCACAGACCCGGCAGAGAGCCCTGTGGGGGGGCCCCTCTCCAGGAAGGCTGCGGGGTGGGGGTGGGGCGGGCTGTCCTCCCCGCCCCCCCCCCCGCCCTGTGGTGCCCGTGACCCGTGACGCTCACGCCCATCAGGGCCCCAGACAGAGCTGGGGGGGGGCCGGGACAGTCTGGTGGGGGAGGAGGGAAGGGAGGGGCGGGGAGGGGAGGGGGCCCCACCCAGGAGAGTGACCGTGAGCTTACGTCCTCCTGCCCCTCCGGGGCCCCTGGCCGCAGCACTGGCCACTGGGAGTGAGGTGGGGGCGGCCCCCGGCCCCTCCTGTGTCTGGGGACGCCTGTGCAGTGGGCACTGCCCTCAAGGCCCCTCTGTGCCCACATGGCCCTTGGCCTCGTCTCGGGGGCAGACCCGGCCTGGCAGGGCCTCAGTGCAGGTTGGGGCCACCCACTGGCACCCCAGACCCTGCCACTGCCCCGGACTCCTGCCTGTGGCCAGTGGCGCCCCCCCCCGCCCCCCGCCGTAGTCAGGCCGGCCCTGCGCAGCACACAAGCTCCAGGCCCTCGGAGCCCACGCCTTCCCGCTGGGGCCCGCTCACCCCGGGTCCAGCGGCATGGGGTGGACAGAGGTGGCAGGAGGGCGCCGTCCAGCCTGCGGGCTGCTCCCAGACGGGCTCGTGGGGCCAGCACGCGCCTGGCCCAGAAAGGGAGCCCTGGCCACCCCCGGCAGGGAGTGACCCCGGGACCCAGCGAGATCCTGGCCTGGCGCTTGGCCCCACGGAGGCCTCCCCCCGCCCCGCCCTCCACTGCCAGCGACCTGTGCCGAGTGTGCGGACACCCCACCCAGCGCGGCCAGGGGCTCGCCGCGGACTCCTGGCACCCCATGCGCCGACGTCGAGCCTGGCGCTGGAGGCACCGTCCGCCCGTGTCTACGCAGACGCCGGGGGCAGTGCTTGTAAACGCGGCCGCGGCGGCTCCGCCGCCCCTCGACCAGCACCCACAGAGGAGCCCGCGTCCGCCCCACAGTGGGGGCCCTGCCCCGCCTGCGTCAGCTCCCAGGCCTGCCCGCCGGCCGTGGGCAGCAGCTCCTGGGGGCCCCGCGGTGGTGGGCGCCGGAGTCCCGGGGCCTGCAGCTCGCGGAGGGGCGGGTGTCCCTGTGTGTCCCGTCACGCCCCGCCCCGCCCTGTGCGGTGGGTGCACGCGCGCGTCTGTGTGTGCGTGTGTGTGCAGGCTGGCGGTCATGTGTGCAAGCGTGTCTGCCTGTGTGCTGTACACGCGTGCTGTGTGTGCAGTGCCTGTGTGCACACGTGTCTCCGTGTGTGTGCACGTGCACGCCTGCCTGGGTCTCCAGCCTCCGCTCTGTTGGGGTCCCTGTGGGGGCTCCCTCGAGCACCACACCTGCACCTTAGGCCCCCCCCCCTCAGCGCAGGACTGCCCTGCCCCTGCCCCTGCCCCACGCTGCTGCCTGTGCCCTGCCCACACCCGCGGGTGCCCCCACCGCAGCCTCGGGGCCCCTGGCCCTGCTCTCACCCCTCCGCCCACCACTGCCTCCTGCTCCCGGGGACTCTCACCAGGGCCCAGCCCAGAATTGGGGCTGGTGACCCCAGGGGTGTGGGAGGGGCCTGGGTCCCGCTGGGGTGGGACAGGGGAGCCTGGAGGGGCCAAAAGCCTCCCCAGGTGGGACACACCAGCCAGGTGTGGGCTCTGCGGAAGGGCCAGTCCTGTGTCCCCGCGGGTGCTGCGCTCGGGGGTGAGGGCGCACGGCACCCCACTCGCCCCCCGCACTCGGGGGAGGGGCCGCGGCGGGCTGCAGAAACGCCCCTCCCTGCCCCCTCCCAAAGCTCCCGCCCCGTGAGGTGCCCAGGGTGCGTGGAGGCGGCCCGGGGGCTGCGGGCACCTCTCCAGCCAGGGCGGGCAGGGCCTGGAGGTCAGGGAGGGGCCTCGGGTCCCAGTTGCCTTCTCCTGCGACAGACAGTGCTGGCCTGTCCCGGGGGAGTGGCTTTCTCGAGGCACCTGCTCCACGGCCCCCGCCAGGCACTCCCCCAGGCGCAGCCTAACCGGGACACTGACCCCGGGACCCCCAGAAGCAGAGGCTCCTCCAGCGGGAAAGCTCCATCCCCAGACCGAGCAGCCCCGGGTCAGGACAGCCGGGCGGCCTCCCCAGGGGGCGGGGGTGGGGGCCGGGGAGCGAGGTGGTAGTGACTGGCACCGGGCCCTTGTCCCGCCGCTTCACGGGGCCCGGCCAGCCCACCTCCTGCTCCCCTGGGGAGGCCGCAGCTCTGCACACTCACCCCTGCCAGGCCCTGCCCACGGCTGGCTCCGCAGGCTTCATGTCCAGCCCCTGTGGCCCCCACTGCGCCCCACCCCCAGCAAGTTTTCAGCCTGAGGGACCGCCAGGAGGCCCTTGCCAGGATGCGGCCAGCTGGTGCCGCTCGCGCCCCTGGCGGGGCCAGCCGCGTCCTGGCGGGAGAGCCCGAGGGCCGCAGCTGCCTGAAGGGCAGGGGCCATTACTCTGGGGACTGACCTGGGGCCGCGGGTCTTCGTGCCTCCCACGGGCTACGTTTCCTTCCGGCGTGTTAGAACAGACGAAACCCACACGGGTGAGCCGCGGCGAGCCCTGGGGCGCGTCTCGTGGCCGCTGCGGCCACTCCGGCCCCGGAGGCCCAGCCCTCTCAGCAGCGGCGCCCACTCCCGCCTGTGCTGCGCCGTCCGGGGCGCCTACCGGCCACCCCGCACCCCGCTGCGGAGCTCGCCTCTGGCTCTCGCGCCTGCGGCCGCGTCGACCACCCCGAGCAGGGCCATCTGTGCGCTGCTGCGTCCCCTCTGGACACTGGCCGCCGGGCTCCACGGTGACCTGAGAGCGGAGCTTCCCCGTTTTCAGAGGATCCCCAAGAGCACGCTGGGGGTGGGGGGACGGACATCACAAGACCGCGGGGGCGGGGTTTGTGGAGAAGGCGCCATTTAGCCCGACGGGGCGGGACAGGGCGTGGGCAGGGCCGGGCACCGTCTGCACGCGACGCCAGGCACATGCTGGCACCGGGCAGGGCACCGGAGCACTGCAGGGCGCTGCCTGCCCACCGGAGGGCAGCCCGGGGCACACTCGAGAGCAGGCTGCCCTCGGCAGCTCGGAAGGAGCTTCCCGGGACGCCGCCGCCTCCAGGCCTGTGCGTGGTGCCCCCGCGGCCCTCCCCTCGCCAGAACTGGCGTCCGTGACGGGCATGCTGGGGGCCTGCTGCCAGGCGAGGATTGAAACTAAACTACCTGACGCCACGACCGTTCAGTAACACGCCCTTGTTCCTGTGACGCAAGCGCCCACGGGGCCTCCCCGCCTGCCCAGGGCGCCCTGCTCTGGCGTCGCCCCAGAAGGCCGGGGCCCCTCACGCCGAGGGACCAGCGGCACAAAGCTTGATGAAAAGTTGTTTCAATTAAAACCGAGGAACGGGGGTGAAACTATCGAACTGCGTAGAACAGCCAACACTGGCAACTAATTCTCCCCCCAGAGCGGACCGGAGCCCCGGGGGCTGCAGGGAGTGTGGGCCAGGAGGGGTCGGAGGAGCGCCCGCCCCGAGGCCCCATCCGCGCTCCTGGAGTGTGTCCCCCGTTACCCCCACCCTGCCCACCGCTCCCCGATGCTGCCCACAGGCGGATCCACTGAGACGCACGGCTGAGACAGCAGAGATCTGCTGCGCCCTGGGGGTCACTCCCTGGCTGGACATGACCGCCTCAGATGACCCCCAGGCCTCAGGGGACTCTGTGCTGAATCCTCAGGCAGGTGGGCCCAGCCCAGGGGCGGTCAGCTCCCGGCCCATCTGTCCGGCTCGAGGGAGGGGGCGGGGCGTCCCCCCGCAGGCGCCTGTGAAGAGCACGCGCAGCCGTCACCCCTCCTGCCGCGGGATCTGGCGGGACCGAGGGGCCAGCAGGTGGGCAGGCGTGGGAGGGGAGCCGCCGGGGAGAGACCAGGGAGAGGGGCACGGGGGGCACAGCCCCTGCCCCCCCAGAAGGCTCCCCTGGACCTGCTCCCCTAGGGGAGGGGACCCACAACCTGCTCTTGGGCCCGGGACAGGCCTGCGGGCAGACCAGGGGGGCAGACCCGGCCCCGGAGGTCACACCCCGCTCCTGGGGATGCTGCCCAGGGCCGGGGCACGGGTGGGGGAGGAAGGAGGGTGACAGCGGGGCCCTGTGCCCGTGGGGGGCTTCAGGGGATGGAGGGGCTGAAGTTCCAAAGGGGAGCGCGGAGGGATTTTGAAGAGTTGTCAATGGCTCCATTTCCCCAGTGAATCAGAGGGAGTGAGCCCTGGGGGTGGGGGTGGGGGGAGGCCCCTGAGGGGGTGCGGGGTGGGGGCGAGTGAACAGGGTGGCGGGCAGTAGACGGCGGATGGTGGGGGAGAGAGCGATGGTGGACTTGGGGGGCAGGTCAGGGAGCCGGGGCCAGTAGGGGGGGGCCCTGGGCTCTTATCACCCAACCCCAGTGACGAATGTGCGGGACGAGTGTGGACACCAGGCACACAGGGAGGGAGCAAGGGGCACCCCAGGACCTCCAGGGGGGCACCTGGGTGCAGGACCTCGGGGTGAAGTTAAAGCACCTACCCAGGGAGGCGCGGGGACCCTGACTTGGCGCGTTGGCACAATGAGTAGCTCTTTTGGGGTGTTGGCCCAGTGAGGAGCTCGTCCGGGGCTTCTGCCAAGGAGACAGCAACGCAGGTCGGGAGGCCTGCCCAGGTCCAGCCCCCAAAGCCCCACCCAGTGCCGCGGACCAGCACAGCAGTAGGCAGTAGACGATGAGGCCACCTCAGGGTTGAGAGAAGCGTGCAGGGTGGTCAGGGCGTCGGCGAAAGAAATGACACACAGACACACTTCAAAAGTGAAAATCTGAGTGTAATTTTCTCTAATTTTGTGACCAGTATATGTATGTTTTCCAAAAGCACAGGAATGAATATCAAGGAAATCAGCTTGCTCATGGGCTCAGTCTATCACCATCAGGGAGGTGATCTACATAACAAGCAATGACCATTATAGAAGAAAGAAGGAAGTTTAGAAAGACAAATAAGGGATTAAAGTTTGTAGTTCTAGAAAGACGGGGAAAAGATTTTTAGCATTCTTGTAGTGGTTCTTGGTGGTCGTTATCTATTGATAAGCTTCTGCCTTTTCAGGGAACTTCCGCTGCACTTCCTCTGCTTCAGGCTGTTCTCCCCCCGCGCGCTGGTTGCCCAGCCGGATCTAGGGACCGTGGCGAAAGCCATTCCTAAAGATCACTGCGGGGGGAGGTGCAGCAGGTATGTAGGGTTTTGCTGTTCTCCCGCTGCGCGCTGGTTGCCCAGCCGGACCTAGGGCCGGTTAGCCCTAAAGGTCACTGCAGGGGGAGGTGCAGCAACCCAGGGTCAGGGCGGCCTGGACACTGAAGTCACTTGCCCTCAGGCCCTCGACCACACAGCAAGCTGTCAGAGTCCAGCTGCCGACCCCGCAAGGCTCGCGGATATCAAGAGGAGACTGAACCCCTCATGCCCGAGCTGATCCTTCTGAGCCTGGGCCTCCAGGACCAGCCGGACCCAGCGGGCAGGGAGGAGCCTGACCAGCATCCTTGCTGGGGGACAGGGGTGCGGGGGCTGTAGGGCTGAAGCAGGAGGGGGTGCTGAGCTGGATCGGCCCCCTCCAGCCCCCCAGCTCCCCTTCACACGCGGGCTCACGGCCTCCGGGTGCCCGAGCCCCAGGGGTGGAAGCTTCTGGAAAGGGTGTGGCGGCTCCCTGCAGGGCCGTCCTGGCACCTGGACCAGGTCTGCTCAGTCTTTCCCGGAACGTCTGGCAGTTTCCTTTCCATTAAGGGTTCTGTCCTCAGCCCAGGCCCAAAGGTGCAGGGGTGGGCGGGGGCCCCGCGGCTCCGGGGTGCTGTCCGGGGCTATGTCCAGGAGGGTCGAAGCCTGGTGACCCTCGCGCCGGTCTCCAGCCTCAGCGGCTCTGGGGGCCTTCGCAGGGCCCCTCCCGACTCACGGCCTGCGCTGGTGGCCGGTCCCCTTCTGACCCCCTCCTGACCCCCACTCCGCAGACCAGGCAGGCGACGAATCCCGGGACCCGCCAGGGAAGGGTCAGCCCACGCGGGCAGTCGGTCACCCGGGCGGCACCAGCAGGCGACCAGGCGGGTGTGATGCCCCGACCCTGCCCGGCGGGCACTGCGGGAGGCTGTGCCGGGAACGGAAAGCGAAAGCAGCCGTGGGCCCGGGGCCAGGGCCAGCGGGGGAGGCCGGGCCCCGGAGGGACAGGGCCAGGGCGCCGGGCCTGGGTCCCGGCAAGCACACCCGTGTGCTGGATCCTGACCCCCCAGTGGCCTGGCAGCCCCACCCGGGAGTCCCCCCACCCGCCTGGGTCCGGTCTCCCTGTCTCCCTTCCTGGTGGGCGGGTGGGAAGGACCCACCGAGGAGACCCCAGACTGGGCCCGGGTCCCCAGCGTCTGAGCCCACCTCTCGCTGCCCCCTTCCTGGGGCCTGCCGCGCCCCTGCACCCCCAGGATGGCCGGAGTCCCGGGGTGCTCTGAGCCCCACCTGAGCCATCCCCTTGGGCCCCACAGGCCAGCCGCCCTCCCCCAGGCGGGGTGCCCACCCTGGCCCTGGGCCAGCTCCCCTGGAGAATCCCGTCCTTACCGGCCAGCACCGGCCTCCAGGTCTGTTTGCCAAGCAGGGACTTTGCCCGGGGCCACCGGGCGGGGCGGCTCCTCTGGGCTGGGGCTGAACAGCGGGATGCACGGGCCAGGCCCCGGAGTCCCCACAGGTTCCCCTCGGCACCGGTGCTGGCCCGGCCGGGCTGTCCCAGCTGAGAGGGCCCCCCCGCTCGCTCGTCCCTGCAGCGGACAAGCCAGCCCGTGCCCAGGTGGGTCCCCTGCCCCCCAGTGTCCATCCCTGGATCCCCGGAGCACCCGGACCCTCCTCGTGACGCACCCGGGTGTGCCCGCCCCTCCGTCCCTCACTGGGCGCCCCTCCTGGGGCTCTGCTCACCTGGGCACAAGCGCCTCCTCCTGCCCAGCCGCTCCTGCAGGGCTCTCCGCTGTCCCCTCTGCTGTCCCTCTGTGCCGCCCTCCTGCTCCCGCGGGCAGGGAAAAGGCCTGTGGGAGGCTGTGGCGGGGCGGGCACTGGCCGCGGGCACCTGGGCTGGTCTGGGCCGGGAAGGAGCCCGGTCCAGGGCAGTCGCAGGAGGAGCTGGGCCTTCTCCTGGGGTCCCCGGTGCCTGCTGGCACACCCCTCCTGAGGGAGCAGCCCCCCATCCCCCCGCCCCAGAGCTCGCCCACGGGGCCTTCCTGGGGCTTGGCGTCCCCTGCGCCTCCCCAGCCCCTGTGCCACCCCCTCCCCTCAGGCCTCAGGCGGGGGCTGGGCATCGGGAGGGTGAAGGCTGAAGCCGGGAGACCCTGAGCTGGGACCCCTGGGGGCCTGTGAGGGGCAGAGCAGGGGGCGGGGCTTGGGGTCCACAGGCTGCGAGGCCCTCCCTCCCCTCATCCATCCTGCCCCCCATGCTGCCCCCCATCCCCCTCCCGCAGGCCCCAGCGCAGGCTGCTCCCAGGTGCTGAGGGACCAGCTGTGGGGACCGGACCCTGCGGGGTCCCTGCCCAGCCCAGCAGCTTCCTGGGGCGGCAGCTCGGCCCGGCCTCGAGCCAAGGGCCCTGAGGGGCGGCTGGGCCTTAGCCCCATTACGAGCCCGCGTGAGCACCCTCAGCCCTGCCGGCGCCGGGACCGAGCGGGTGTCCTGTGCGTCCCCGGGGGCCGAGACCTGGAGACTCGGGGAGCCTGGAGCAGGTGCCGGGCCGGCCCCTTGGGGTCTGAGCAGGGACACCGGGCAGGGAGCCGGTGGGCAGGAGGTGGGGCTCCTCCCTCCAGCTGACCTGGGGCGCCCAGGGGAGGCGGGTGGGTCCCGGTGGTGGTCCCCGGTGTCTGGGGCTGAGTGTGCAGGGCTGGGGGACTGTGGAAGAGGGCTGGGGGGGCGGGGTCAGGACAAACAAGCCTCCTGGACACTGGGGAGACACCAGGGACCCCAGGGAGACACCCCACAGCTGCAGACCGCGGAGACCATCCTCACGGGCAGGGTGCGGGGCCTGGGTGGGGCTGACTTTCAGAAGGAAGATGCCGACTCTGGGAACCCTAGAATCCGGGGAGTCTAGGTGGGCCCAGCCTGGACACAGGCTCAGGTGGGGGCCGCCCGGGGCTGCCTCGGTCCACAGGGGGCGGCACCGGCTGGACACAGGGCAAAGGCCCCGGGGCTCAGGGCCGTGACCTCTGCCTGCTGGGCGGGGGGGCCGGGGCCTCAGGACGGGCCCCGGTCCCTGTGAGAGTCACCCCCGGGGGCACAGGCCCTGCACTGCCCAGCGATGACCCGACCTTCCCTCCCCCCTCCCCCGCCGCGGGTCAGGTCTCAGGGCCGGGCCGGTGGTGCCCGTTGCTCCTCCATTCGCCTGCCTCACCCCTAAGACTCCAGCCCCAGTCAGCACCCTGGGTCTCAGGACATGCGGCCTTTGCATCGACCACACTGAGGCAGGGGACAAGGTCCAGGGATGAGGTCCCCACGGTGGACAAGGGGTCCAGGCTGCCAGGTGACCCCGCAGCTCCTGCCCGGAGGAGCATGCTGGGGGAGGGTCCCTGGGAGGACGCCCCAGGGGTCTGTCTGGAGGCCCCAGGCGCCCCATGACATGGCAGAGGCTTCGGGGCTTCCCCAAGCCCAGGCCTCAGCTCCTCGCCCTTCTGGGGGCACCGGCTCAGCACCCCCGGCACCCGGGGCTCAGCTGGACCAGCACCCGGGCAGGCGGGAAGGAGGGGAGAGAGCGGGGCTGCTTGAAAATGTCCAATCACGGGCCTCGCTGGGGACGCAGGGCCGGCTGAGCACCGCACCGTGAAGCTGTCCGCGCGCTGCGGCCTGAGTCCACCCCCGCCAGGGAGCTACCCACGGGCGGCAGAGCCGTCCTGCCTCCCGCTGCTCCCCCCGGCAGTGGGTTTCTGTGTCTGCCTGCTCTGCTCCCCGCTCTGGCTCTGGGGCGTCCTCTCCCCCACCCCCGCCCCTCTGGCCTGGTCAGAGGCAGCCCCGGAAGGAGGAGGCCGCCAGCCCAGCCAGGCGACGGCAGCCCCTGAAGAAAAGAAGCCGCTTCCAGCCTCCGAAGGAAGAGGAAGAGCAGCGGCCGAGGCCGCCCTCCAGGGGGAGAGGAGCCCGAGGCTCTGTCAGGCCCGGGGCCTCCGTCCTGTCTCTGCCGTTGCCTGGCAGGACCCCAGAAGCCCCGGCCTGGCGCCTCAGAGAGCTGTGGTGCTGGCGTCCCCAACCTCGCAGGGCGCCGTGACGCCTCTGGGGCGCCGGTGGTGGCCGCCGCACTGCCCAGTGCCGTCCAGCCTTCCTGGGGCCGGCGGGGGCCGTGGCCGACGCTGCCTGGGCGGGGCGGCCGCCGCGTGAGGCCCGTGGGCTCCGTCTCCGGGTCGTGGGAGAAGCGCCGTGGCTGGTCCCGGAGCCCGGCGCCCGCGGCTCTGTGCGCGGGAGGCCGCGGGCCGGGCCTGGCCTGTTGGGCCTCGGCCTTTGTGGGGCTCGGGCCCTCGGTTCCGGTGTTTGGCTTTTGGGGCTGTCGGCAGCTCTGGTCTCAGAGCCCGGGCAGGCGGGCGGCTGCTCCCGCCTCCCCTCCCGCCTCCTGCCTGGCCGTCCTGGTGTGGCTGCCGCTGCCCTGCTCCGGGGGCGCAGAGCCAGGCCTGCGTGCTGCGGCCCTGACCGTGCCCCAGGGCGGTTGTTTGCGCCCGGTCACCAGGTCCCGTGGGCTCTGGCGCGGGGTCTCTGGGACACCCCCAGGCCCCTGCGGACTCAGCGCTCAGGGACCCGGCGCACCTGCTCTGGGCGTGTGTTCAGTTCCCGCTCTTTAAAAAAAAGATTTATTTATCTTTGTGTAGAATTGGCTGCCTTCCAGGGGTGCAGGGCGTGGGTGCGGTGGACGGGGACGGGCTGTTCTGTCCCACACCTGTCCCCAGGGTGTGCCAAGCTGGGGTCCCAGAGGGTTGCAGGACCCCCGTGCTGGTGCCCGGGTGAGGGGGCCGGTGGCTTTGACGGGGGCATGGCCTCTGGGGTCGGGGATCCTTGGGCAGAATTCCAGATGCCGGGGGGTCTTGTTCTCTCTCCTCCTTGTCCTCGCGCCGCGCTGCGAACATCCACATCTGGCCAGGGGACGGGGAGGTGGGGGACAGAATGTGCCGGTCATGACGGGAACACGCAGCGGGCGGCACACACCCTTGGGACACGCACCCTGTGGGGCTTCACACGCCCGCACTCCGAGGAGCAGAGGCCTCCACCCCCGCTGCAGCCCCCCAGGGTGTCCTGGGACGAGGAGGACTCGGCAGACTCTGGGGCCCAGGGCCTGGATAGCAGGTGGGACCTGGGCTCTGACCCAAGGAGCTAAAGAGCTGGGGTCCCCCACAAGAGGGGTGCCACTTCCCTGGGCACCCCATTCTCCCCTTTTGCCCCCATCCCTAGTGCAGGCCTCGGGGATCATTGTCCACAAGTTGACCCACAAGTCCCCCCACAGACCAGAGGGCGAGCAGGGGTCCCACCTGCACCAGCTTCTCCAGGTTTGAGGGTCCTCGGCTCCTGCGCCAGGCGTACAGGCCGACCGCGGCGAAGCACAGGAGGACGGCCAGGAGGAGGCCGCCGACCACCACGGGGTGTTTCTGGGCCTGGGGCGGCTCAGTTCCTGCAGGGGGAGGGGGGCTCTGCCGTGTGTGCACCTGCAGCAGCCTCGCCCTGTGCTCAGGACAGGGACATCTTGTTATAGGACAGGGAGAGGGGCAGCCCAAGCCCCGCAAACCTTCCTATTCTAAATGGGTTCTGCCATCCGCCGCATCAACACAAAACATAGGAGACTTTAATGGGAAGGAACTTTAATAAAACTAGGAAACAATACAGGTAAGGCAAAGAGTCTAGTTTCTAAATGAAGCATCCAAAGTCACCCGTCCCCTCGTGGGTAAAAGTCCATCCAAATGGGGTCGGCCCAGAACAAGGCCCCAAAGCCTGCCACAAGTCTAAAGCATCTTCCAGTGGGGACCCACAGCAAAGGGTCAGAAATAACCAGACAAGCCCGGAAGGAAAAGAGCAAAATCAACATCAAGATAAAAGCTGCCATGGTCACCTCCCCACGGGTCTCACCCACATCTGTGTCACCCCGTCCACGACCAAAAGACAAGCGCAGTTTCTTCACGTGTCTCTAGGCTCCACGCGCCTCCTCCAGGTCTCCTGGCTCCATCCTGCTTCCTTCCTCAGTCTCTTCTGCAGCTTCTCCTCTTCCTGCTCAGCTCCACCCTCCCTTGGGTGGGGCAGGGAACCTCCCCCTTTCCTGGGGACCACCCTGTTACAATCCCACCCCCCGGGGGGCAGCGGGCAGGGTGGGGGATGGGCCTGGGGGATGAGTGTGGACACCAGGCACAGGCAGGGAGCCCCAGGGGACCCCAGGACTTCCCAGAGGACACCTGGGTGCAGGCACCTCCCTGGATCTCAGGATCACGTTAACACCTACCCGAGGGAGGCACGAGGAGCCTGTCTTGGGGTGTTGGCACAGCGGGGAGCTCGTCTGGGGCCAAGGAGACAGCAACGCAGGTCGGGAGGCCTGCCCAGGTCCAGCCCCCAAAGCCCCACACAGGGTCAGGGCGGCCTGGACACTGAGGTCACTGGCCCTCAGGCCCCCGACCACACAGCAAGCTGTCAGGGTCCAGCTGCTGACCCCGCAAGGCTCGGTGGTCATCGGGGCAGTTCGAGCCCCTCATGCCTGAGCCGACCGTCCTCACCCGCTCCAAGGGCGGAGCGAAGCGGGTCAGCGGGTCGGACGGAGCCCAGGGCGCCGGGAGGGGACGCCTCAGAGCAGAACCGCAGTGGGCGAGCCGGGCCGCGGCGGGCCAGGGTCCCGTTCCGGGGCGTCTCGGGCTGACCCGGGCCCACTGGGGCTGACCCTGGCCCGCCAGCGCCCGGCTTCCCGTTCTGCCCCCGGTGCCCCCTGAAGGCCGGCAGCCCCGGCCAGAGGCAGACTTGGGGTCTCCGCCCTGGGGTGGGCGCTCTTGCCGTCTCTCTCTCCACCCAGGGCCGCACCGTCGGCCTCCAGGCCCCGGGCACAGCCCTGCGGGGCAACTCCTGGGTCCAGGGCCCCGGGGCTCCCTGGCCGCCTCCCAGGCCCCGCCAGGCTGGGCCCTCCCCGCGCAGGGGGGAAGCCGACCCCCGCCCCCGCCCCATCTCAGCTGAGCGGGACCGGCGCAGAATGAGGGGTGGCGGTGAGTGATCCGGGGGCCTCGGGGGACACTGGGGGAGCCCTCCGCTCGGGACGGTGACGGGGGCATCGTGATGGGAGCCCCCGCGCTCCCAGAAGAGGCTTCCGCGTGGGCGGCCGGACTCGGGGCCCGGGCGGGGGTGGGTTTGGGGGTTTGGGGACTCGTCTGCGATGTGCCTCCATTTCCCCAGTGAGTCAGAGGAGCGAGCCCTGGGGACGGCGGGGGACGCCCGGGGTGCAGAGAGGGGGAGGGGCGGATCAGGTCGGCAGGTGGTGGGCGGCGGATGGTGCGGGAGAGAGCGGTGGTGGACCCGGGGGCAGGCCAAGGGCCAGGGCCTGGGCGGGGCCTGAGCTTAGAGGCCAGAGTCGGGCCAGTGGACGGGGACACGCTAGAGAGGGCGGGGCCCGGGCTCTGGAGCTGCAGGAAGCGGGAAGCTGAACCATGGACGCTGAGTGGTTGGGGGACAGTGGGTGGTGCCAGCTGGGGCGTGGGTGGGAGGACAGGTGCTGGCCCTTCCTCCCTGAATGTGCCCCAATGCCCAGCCCCAGGGTCTCAGCGCAGGCAGCCCTGCGGTCAGGGGGTGACCCAAGTCTCAGGGCCTGCCCAGGCCCCTGACCCCACTGCATGGACAGGGCAGCGGCTGGATCCCAGGACCCGCCAGGGAACGGTCAGCCCACATGGGCAGTTTGTTTCCCCGGGCAGCACCAGCAGGCGACCAGGGGGGTGTGACGCCCCGACCCTGCCCGGCGGGCGCTGCGGGAGGCTGTGCCGGGAAAGGAAAGCGAAAGCGGCCGTGGGCCCGGGGCCAGGGCCAGCAGGGGAGGCCAGGCCCCGGAGGGACAGGGTGCGGGGCCCGTGTCCAGCGTGCCCGTGTGCTGGATCCTGACTGCCCCAGTGGCCTGGCAACGCCACCCCGGAGTCCCCCCGACCCTGCCTGGGTCCGGAGCTCCCTGCCTGCCTTCCTGGTGGGCGGGTGGGAAGGACCCACCGAGGAGACCCCAGACTGGGCCCAGCTCCCCGGCGTCTGAGCCCACCTCTGGCTGCCCCCGTTCCCGGGCTCCTGCTGCTCCCCTGCACCCCAGGACGGCCAGGCCCCGGGCTGCTCTGAGCCCCACCTGAACCAGCCCTGCCCGGCCCTGTGGCCAGCGTGTCCCAGGCCCGCAGGCCAGCCGCCCTCCCCCAGGCTCTGTGCCCGCCCTGGCCCAGCCGCCCTGGGGAAGCCGTCCTTATTGGCCAGCACAGAGTTTCGAGTCAAGCCTTTGTCCAGCGCCGTTCTTGAAGGCCCCGGCGTCTCCTGTCCTCGCCTCTGTGACCGTCAGGCCACGTGGCTGGCCCGTCCCGGGTGCCGGGAGAGGCGGGAGAGCGGGCCCAGGTCACGACGGCGGAGAGCCGAGGGCTCCTGGCTGGTCTTTCCCGTTTCGCTTACCGGGGAGGGAGAAGCTGCCTGGGGGGCAGCCCCGGACGCCAGAGGACCGAACGCAAATGGGCTGAAACCTCAGGCCTGGTTTATGGACCTTGGGCCCCAGCCCCCCAACACCCCCACCCCCCTAATGCCCCTTGCGTTGCAGGCTCCGGCCGCCGCTGCTCGCGGGAGTGTCGCCGTCAGCCTGACGCCCGTGTCTCCCTCCTGAGACTGGGGCTCAGAGCCCGTCCTCTGGAGACGGCCCATTCTTTTGCTGATCGCAAACGCCCTTGTGTGTCCTTCTGCCCCCGTGGAGGGGCCTGTGCCCTGTGGGGCTCCCTCGGGGCTTGGGGCGCCTGGTGGGCTGCCCCCACTGCTGCTGGTCCGTGGGGCTCTGAGGGAGGGACCCGATTCCCAAGGCCTGAGCCACACTGACCTGGAGGGAGCCCCGGCCTCTGGACCCGCCTGGGAAGCAGAGGGTGGACCTGGACAGGCAGGGGCATCAGGCTGCGCTGGGCCTCCCTGGAGACGGGTGTTGGGTGAAGCTGCAGCCGAGGCCAAGAGTTCAACACTGGGGTGCAGGGGCGCACTGGGCCCCCTCCCTCCACCTGGCCACCTGCCCTGGCAGACCCCGCTTGGCCAGGCGTGGGCCTGGCCTCTGGCAGGGTCTCCGACTCCCCGGGGAGCTGGCCTGGTGCCTCGGGCCAAGCCGCGGGCTGGTGCCTGGAGCACAGCCAGCCCCATGGACCCACTCTGCGGCCGCCACCCCCTACCTCCCAGGCTTCCTAGCCCCAGGGCAGTGCCCACCCCTCGCTGCAGAGCCTGCCAAGGACTTAGGGTGGCTGAGATGTTGCTGGTGCTGAAATAAGTTAGGGGTTTGGCCTGGAACGCAAGGTTGCGGAAGACTCGGGTCTCAGCAGACGCGCTGGGCAGGCCTTGTCCTTCCGGGAGGCGGGCCTGGGAACCCGTGGGCGGAGGCGCAGGGCGCCCAGACTAGAAGCAGCCAGCCCACCCTGCACTCTGGGGCCCACCCCATGGCCTCCTCCCGGCAGCTCGGGACCAGGGGCTTGGGGAAGGCGGAGGGGGAGGAAGAGGCCCCATGTTCAAGCCTGGGCGTCTCCGTGGTGAAAGCCGCTTGGCCGGCAGCTCCCAGGCCCTGCCGTGCGGCCCCAGGACAGCGTCATCGGCTCCCACGCCGTGAGACTCCTTGCTGCCGGGCGCAACCTGTGGGTGCGGGGCCCTGCTTGCCGCGGGCAGGCTGGCCAGGGCGGGCAGGCTGGGCAGACGGAGAAGGAATCTTGGAGCCCCCCAGAGATCCGACGGGCCCTTGGTGCTGAAGCAGGGCCCGGACCGGAGCAGACACGCGGGCCCACGAAGGTCATGAGCCCTGGACCCAGCCCCACAGGTCCCTCCCGAGTCTGGACCAGCGGCGGTCACTACGGGCCCATCTACTCCCGTGCATCCAGGACCTCCCGTCGCCCCACAGGAGACCCCAGACCCCTTAGGCAGGCAGCCCTGGCCCCCATCCCCCGCGGTCCCTGGGGCCTGCCCGTCACGTGTGTGCACTTGGGGGCTGCCCTCATGTCCTCGCTGTGACTCCCCGAGGCCAGATGGCGCTCCCCCTGCATTTCCTGTCCTCCGGGGTGACGGTGACCGGTGGGGGGATGGGGTTTTAACCCAGGAGTGTCCCCACTGCCTCCCTCTGGCCCCCAGGGGTTCTGCCTCTCCAGGCGACCGACCGGCGACAAAGAGGCCAGAGCCCAGGGCACAGACCCCTGCACACGGAGTCTCGTTCCTGGAGCCCCAGCGCCAGGGCCCGCGGCCACTCAGCTGTGGGCGGCCAGGGAGAAGGGGGACGGGGAGTGGGCCCCGGGGCGGGGCGGGGTAGGGGGCAGGCTGGGGCTGGGCCAGGTCCCGCCCGTTGCTCTCTCACGGCTCTGCTCGTGCCCGTGGGCGCCCAGAGACCCGGCGGGGCCTGCAGACAGGGGACTCGCGTTCGCCCTGCCAGGGCACGAGGCGCCTTCTTTTTACGAACAAGGAAAGCGTTGGTTCGCAGAGGCGCGGGCAGACGCGCTTGGAAAGGCGCCGGCCTGGGGTGTTGGGGAGAGGAGACCAGGTGCCCAAGGACTCGGGAGGCACCTCCCGTGGCGGGCGGGGGCCGGGCCCTGGGGTGCAGCCTCGGCCTCGGGGCTCGCCGTGGTCCCAGGCCTAGGAGCCGCTGCACGAGTGCGTGTCACTAACGGGGGCACGCGGGTCGGTGCCTCAGGACCGACAGTCCCCATGGCCAGTACTGGCGGGATGTGGGGCGCGGGGGGCCGGGCGGCATGAGGAAAGGGCCTGCATCCCGGCTACAAGGGGAAAGCCCAGCAGCCCCCGCTCATCGGCGTCTCTCCAGAGAAGGGGAGACCGTGGGCAGGGGACTGTGCGCCACAGCCTGACCCAGCACCCACAGAACGACGGAGCGGCCTGGGGAGGGTCCCCGCACCCCAGGGACTCAGCTTCCACAGCCGGGGGGGGGCAGGGCATGGGGGGCAGTGAAGGGAGCCGAAGGACAAGGACAAGCAGGGGACACTCGTGCAGCAGGGGACGGCTGGAGCTGGCGGCCTTCAGCAGGGGCAGTGAGGGCCAGTGAGGGCGCTGAGGCCGGGGTGGGGGGAGGAGGGGCAGAGGGACGCGGCCAGGAAAGCCCTGGTGCCTCCCAGCTCTCGAGGCCTCCAGGGTCCGGCAGGCGACGCGTCCCTCCCCCCCAAGCCCTCAGAGCCGGCCCCTCCCGCATCCTCAGCCCCGGAGGGCTCAGCCCGGGCGCACTGACCATCACGGCCACCGGCCATAGTGCCCACCTGACACGAGGGCCCCCCCTGCCCCTGGGGCCCTCGGCTGGGGCCTCACGTGAACCCCCTCCCCCACCTCACGCTCTAAAGTCGGAGCAAAGTGACCCAGGACAAGAGCACGTGGCCGGACCGCGAGGCCACGTCCTTGTGCAAACTGGGAGCAAACACGGAGCTGCGAACGGGACACCCGCAGCTCCGCTCGAGGCCACCCCAGCAGTGGCCCGCCTCCCTACTAGGCGAAAGCAGGGCGGCGCCACCTGCCTGGTGTGGGGAGTGGCCACCGCAACTGCCTGCAGCAGCGCCCAAGCCGGGCCCCCCAGACTCCGCAGCCTCAGGCCCCGTCGGCCTCAGCGGTCCTGGAGGCCTGCTCGGCCCGCCTGCCCCTGGGCCCCTCTGGGGCTGCCGTGCCTGACTCTGGCCAGGCTGGCGAGGCGGCTCCAGGAGGCCTGCGTGGAGGGGGCAGCCCGAGGACCCGGAGCCTGTGCCCTGCACCCTTGGGCTCCCGGGGCGCAGTGTCCTCTCAGGGAAGTGCCGGTCCTGGCTCCTGGGGAGTTCCGGGAAGCGAAGGGCGGAGGCGGGTGCTGCTTCTGCCCGCAGAGGATGGCGGGCGGGGGCACAGCGGGCTGGCCCTTCATCAGCCCTGGCCCGGTGGCCGGGCATCCCCGTCGGGGCGCCGGCTGGACTCCCTGCTGGGGGCGGCCCCGCCCACTGCCCGGCGTGCTCGGCCAGGAAGCTGGCTGGACCCACAGTGTCCGGCCTGGGAGCCCCCACACTGCCAGGTGAAATGGTTTACAGACACCCAGACACGGGACGCAAGCAGATGCCATGCTGCCAACAAAGAGAGGGCACCCCGGGGACTTCCCTCCCTGCAGGGCGGGGTCTTGGGCGTCGGCTCATGTCACCTGGTGCCCGCTGGGCACGGGGCAGGCAGGGACTGTGCCCCCCAGCCCAGCCGGCCTCTCGGGGCCTGTGCCTGCCTGGCCCAGCGCACCTGGGGACCCTCACACCACTCCAGCGCCCTGGGAATCGCCTGCCAGCTCCCGGGGCAGGGCCCACACGGGGCGGGGGGCTGCTGCTGAGGGTGGAGGGGGCAGCACCCCCCCACCTGGCCTCGCCTCTGTGCCCGTAGCGACGTCCCTCCGAACAGACCGGGACAAGAGCTACCCCCGCAGCCGGCGCCCGCGCCCGCCCACAGGAAAGGACCATCGCGTGCTGGAGGGAAGCGAAGCGGGCGGACGAGGGGGGCTCGGAGGACGGGCGCCGGGGCCGTGACTCAGGAAGCCCAGGGCTGGAGGGCGGGGGGCACCGTGGGTCGCGATGGTCAAATCCGTCTCGGATCCTTAAACGGTCACGATTTCCACGAGTCGATGAGATTTCACGAGACCGAGGCAGCACGACGCGCGCAGCGAGCCGACCCGGGAACAGGAGGCCGCGGCCGAGGGCCTGAAGCGGGCGGGCTGCCTGGGGCCGCGGCCAGGTTGGCTGGGGAGCCGGGCCGAGGGCAGCTGCGGAGGGAGGGCGGGAGGGAGGGCGCCGCCCCGTTCCTGAGAACCCGCAAGATGGGGAGGACAGGCCTGGTGAGACCGCGCTGAGGACGGCGTGGGGGCGTCCCGCAGCCGCAGGCGAGGGCCCAGCGGCCAATGCAAACCCTCCCGGCCGGCGGTGAGGCTGGGGCCTGGGCGCAGCTTCCCACACGAGGGGCTGCAGGTCGGGAGTACAGTCCTGCCTGCACCCAGGCCGGGGAGCCCCCGGGTCGACAGAGCCCCCAGAGTGGAGCCCCAGGGTGTGTGGGGTGGGCGGGTCTCGTGCACCTGCATGCATACTCCCGTCCTCAGATTACACTTCTCTTCTGGAAGTGCCTCCTTCTCACGCTGGTTTGGGGGTGTCCTGCGGCTGAGGGGGGTGTCCTGAGGGCCCCGTGAGGGCAGGGTTGAACTCACCTGTGCCCGCATAGTGTGGTGGGGCCCTGGGGGGCTGCTGCTCCCAAAGGGTGGCCTGTCCCTGGGGAGGCGGAGGCACAGGAGGAGGGAGACAGGGAAGCCGGTGAGAGGTGGGGGGTAGAGGGCCGCAGCCCCGGGGGGTGCAGGGCCGGGATGAAGCGTCGCTGGTATAAAACTATAAAGCAAGAATTCCACAGCACAAAGCTTTGTACTAAAACAAGCTAAAAACCAAACTTGGCATCAAAACAAACAAAGGATTAACTGACCTGCGGTTAACGCCAGGGGACCTGGGGGGGCACTGAGGGCCCAGGGTGCTGCGTCCAGGGAGGGAAGCAACTGTCGGGGGCTGATGAACAGCCTGGAGACGGGCCCCAAAGGGAGAGCCCCCCCAGCCCCAGCCCACCTCTTCCTTCCCCCCAGGGGGTGCAGCGGGGACACCCCAGCATAGTGCTGGGCGCTGCTCCGGGTGCTCCCTCAGGAGGGGCGGGGTAGGAAAAGCTCCTCCCTGAGCCCCGGGGATCCCCAGGACAGCCCAGCCCCTCCCCGGACTCTGGCAGCCCCAGGACTCAGCCCTCGCGTGACTTCCCAGAACCCGGCTGCTTCCCGGCCCAGAGCATCCCGGTGCCCGCCGCCCTCCAGCCGCCACGCGGTGCCCGCCCCGCCACGCCCTCCCTCCGCGCCCCTTTATCAGGGCCCAGCGGAGCAGGAGCAGACAGCAGGGCGGAGCTGCACCGAGGGACAGCGAGGGGCCTGCGGCGGAGGGCAGCTCGCGGGGGCTGAGCCGGAGGGGGCACCTGCGCGAAGGTCAGCAGAGGCCCATGGGAGGGGCGGTCAGGGCAGGTGCAGGGTGGCTGCTCACTGCCCGAGGGCAGAGCAGCAGCTGTATGGGGTGGGAAGGGGAGGCAGAGGGGCTGTGTCCCCACAGGGCACCCCAGACTTGGCTCTGGGGGCAGAGGGGCCACGTGGGGCTACCTGAGGCCACTGAGCAGACTCAGCACCCCCAGCCTGGGGAGGCACATCCAAGGCCAGGCCAGGTGGGGCCCCGCCCCTGCGCATGCCACCGCCCACCCAGGCACAGCCACTCTGCACCTCTTATCCCCCCGCACCCCTAAGGCCAGGTCAACTCCACTGTGCAGGGCCACACACCCTCCCACACCACTGGCACACCCACACGCACACACACTCACACTCACACACACCTGCCCAAATCCTGACCCCGGCGTGAGCTCGGCTGCAGCCCCTCAGGACCTGCAGGGAAACCCGAGCCCTGGACACACTCTGATGGGCAGGGACCGGCGGGGGGGGCAGAGGGCGGCTCGGGCAGTGCTCACAGTCAGCGACGGCGGGCAGTGGACAGCGGGGCTAGGCCAACGGGCGCTCCCTGGATGCCCGGCTCTGGGGGGTGTGCTCCCCTCAGGCGGCCCCGGCCCGATGGCCCCAGGCCTGCCCGGTCAGTGGGCACAGGGCCCTCCCGGCACGGGGGACAGGCCGCCCAGTGCAGCAGCCCGTGGGCGCTGAGCCCAGCTGGACGGTGCCCGGAGCTCTCAGGTCCCGTGGGAGACGTAAACAAGAGGACGCTGAAGTCTGGGGAGGGCCCGGCAGTCACGTGTCCACGTCCACCAGCGCCCTCTGGACACAGACGCGGCCGGCTGGGCGCCCAGGGGCAGCGGAGCCGCCGCGGCCGGGCCGGGCATCGCGCGCCAGTCGGGGCCTGAATTCAGTTCAGTGAAAACCCTGGACCCGCCCTGAGGGCCCGGGGGCAGGAGGACCCAGAGCTGCCAGCCTCCGCCCAGGGCCGACCCCACGGCGATGCCACGGCCCCGGCCCGGCTCTCGGCACTGAGGGCTGAGGGCACTCGCGGGCTGGGGCCCTCTCGGCCGGGACAGCCTGGCGGGCCAGCACCCGGCGCTGAGGGGAAACACTGGGGATTCCCGGGCCTGGTGTGAGTCTCGCTGCTCGGCCCCAGCCCAGGGGAGACACCCCGCACCCACCCCCACCGGCTCCGCCCAGGGTGGCCCCAGTGCAAAGTCTCTCTGCAAACAGACCAGGGGCAGGTGCTGCTGATAAGGACGGGATTCCCCACGGGACCTGGCCCAGGGCCGGGGCAGCGGGCACGGAGCCTGGGGGAGGGCGGCTGGCCTGCGGGCCTGGGACACGCTGGCCACAGGGCTGGGCGGGGCTGGTTCAGGTGGGGCTCGGAGCAGCCTGGGGCCCGGCCGTCCTGGGGTGCAGGGGAGCAGCAGGAGCCTGGGAACGGGGGCAGCGAGAGGTGGGCTCAGACGCTGGGGACCCGGGCCCAGTCTGGGGTCTCCTCGGTGGGTCCTTCCCACCCGCCCACCAGGAAGGGAGACAGGGAGACCGGACCCAGACGGGTGGGGGGACTCCCGGGTGGGGCTGCCAGGCCACTGGGGGGTCAGGATCCAGCACACGGGTGTGCTTGCCGGGACCCAGGCCCGGTGCCCTGTCCCTGTCCCTCCGGGGCCCGGCCTCCCCTGCTGGCCCTGGCCCCGGGCCCACGGCTGCTTTCGCTTTCCGTTCCCGGCACAGCCTTCCGCAGCGCCCGCCGGGCAGGGTCAGGGCTGTTCACCAGCTGGTGCCGCCCGGGCAACCGACGCCCGCGTGGGCTGACCCTTCCCTGGCAGGTCTTGGGATCCAGCTGCTGCCCTGTCCATGCAGTGGGGTCAGGGGCCTGGGCTGGCCCTGAGACTCGGGTCACCCCCCTGCCCGCAGGGCTGCCTGCGCTGTGCCCGTAGGGCGAGGGCGCTCAGCACTGGGCCCTGGGTGGCCTGCCAGGCCCCGGCCCCCACGGTCACTGCCAGGGACCCAGACAGCCCAGAGGCAGAACAGAGACAACTGTGTGTCCACCGAGGGCCAGCCCAGGGGTGTCCCCAAGCGGGGCGTCCTCCAGGCCACAGGGAGGGGACCGGCCACAAGCACAGCCCTTTGGGCCTGGGCCTCGGGGCGCCTTGGCGTTCGGGCAGAACCGTCAGTGGGACGGGAACTTTGCCAGATGTTCCGGAAAGACTGAGCAGACCTGGTCCAGGTGCCAGGACGGCCCACAGGGAGCCGCCACACCCTTTCCAGAAGCTTCCACCCCCGTGGAGGCTTGGGCACCTAGAGGGGGCGAGCCCGCGTGTGACGGGAGCTGAGGGGGAGCTGGGGGGCTGGAGGTGGCCAACCCGGCTCAGCACCCGACCCCCCGTGGCAGCCTACAGTCCCCGCACTCCGGTCCCCTGTAGGTCGCCCCTCAGGGAGAGGCAGCCTGCCCCACTGTCCTGTCCTGCAGTCCCACCAGAGACCGGGGTGGTGCCCCTCCTGGAGACGGAGACAGGGGGCAGGGCCGGGATCGGATCAAGACTCCCCCAGGTCGGCTCCTCTGCACCCGCGACCGCTGGGTCCAGCAGGTCCTGGAGGCCCAGGCTCCTGAGGTCATGAGCAAAGAGCCGCCCTACCGGCCATGCCCCCCCAACCAGAGTAACAGGCCCAGCAGTCCGGGTGGCGGCCCCCCAGGCCGCGCTTGGCTCTCGGGGCAGCAGGAGGCAGCAGCTCGGCCGGCAGGTCCTGGACCGGGCCCTCGTCGCACGCTGGCCACAGCCTCCTCCGCCTGGAGCCCGCAAACCGGAGGCCGCTCTGGGGGACTCGCTGGCCTCTGGGGTGTGCCCTCCAGCTCTGCCTACCGAGCAGAGGCCTCCACAGCCTGCGTATCCCCGTGCAGCGAGGGGAGGGGACACCCCAGACCTTGAATGAAGGGGGTGTCTCCTTCACAGACCCCAGGTCTGCAGTGGGTGGACCCGCAGGCTCTCCGGAGGGGCCGCGGCCGAGTGTCCGCACGGCACTGTGTCCTCCTGCCTCCCGCTGGCCGCCCCGCAGTTCCATCCTGGGACACGAAGCAGGAGACACCCCCTTCCCAGGAGCCTCCACACAGTGAGGGACCGGCCCCCAGACGGCCTCTACCCACGGCCCCCATGGCCCCTCCTGAGTCTTGGGTGCTCTGGGCCCTCCTGCTCCTGGGCCCGTCCCTGAGCTCTCAGCAGGCAGGTGAGTGTCCAGCTGCCTCTCCCGGGGGTGGGGGGAGCAGACTGGGGGGCCAAAGGGGCCAGGACCCACCCAGGCGCTGTCCCCCCTTCTCCAGAGTGGGACGACCCGTCCTGCACTGAGGTGGTGTCCGTGCCCCGGGGCCAGCCGGCCCTGATGACCTGCAACAGCTCCAACCCCCTAACCCACGTCATCATCCGCCTGAGAGCCCCTGGGAAGGCCGCCCAGCTCATCTTCCGGGAGGACGCCCCCGGGGAGTTCTCCCGCGCTGGGTGGCGGCTCCTGGTGCGAGGACGCGAGGCCCAGCTGGTCATCCAGGACGCCCGGCCCGCCCAGGCGGGAGAGTACTCCTGGCACCTTGCAGGAGGCCAAAGAAGTGTGAGAAACACCAGACTGGAGGTGTCAGGTGAGGGGGGGCGGCAGGAGCATCAGACGCCCCCGATTTTCCTGCCACCTGATGGGCCTAGAGCCTGGAGATGGGGATGAAGAGGGGTGCCGGGATCCCCATCAGACAGAGTGGCTCCTCCAAAGGCCTGGGCCCGAGACCCTGGGGCTGGGCATTGGGGCAGGTCCAGGGAGGAGGGGCCAGCACCTGTCCTCCCACCCACGCCCCAGCTGGTGTCCCCCACTGTCCCCCAACCACCCAGAGTCCGTAGTCCGGCTTCCCGCTTCCTGCAGCTCCAGAGCCCGGGCCCCGCCCTCTCCAGCGTGTCCCCGTCCACTGGCCCGACTCTGGCCCCTAAGCCCAGGCCCCGCCCAGGCCCTGGCCCTTGGCCTGCCCCCGGGTCCACCACCGCTCTCTCCCGCACCATCCGCCGCCCACCACCTGCCGACCTGATCCGCCCCTCCCCCCCCTGCACCCCGGGCGTCCCCCGCCGTCCCCAGGGCTCGCTCCTCTGACTCACTGGGGAAATGGAGGCACATCGCAGAAGAGTCCCCAGACCCCCAAACCCACCCCCGCCCGGGCCCCGAGTCCGGCCGCCCACGCAGAAGCCTCTTCTGGGAGCGCGGGGGCTCCCATCACGATGCCCCCGTCACCGTCCCGAGCGGAGGGCTCCCCCAGTGTCCCCCGAGGCCCCCGGATCACTCACCGCCACCCCTCATTCTGCGCCGGTCCCGCTCAGCTGAGATGGGGCGGGGGCGGGGGTCGGCTTCCCCCCTGCGCGGGGAGGGCCCAGCCTGGCGGGGCCTGGGAGGCGGCCAGGGAGCCCCGGGGCCCTGGACCCAGGAGTTGCCCCGCAGGGCTGTGCCCGGGGCGTGGAGGCCGACGGTGCAGCCCTGGGTGGAGAGAGACGGCAAGAGCGCCCACCCCAGGGCGGAGACCCCAAGTCTGCCTCTGGCCGGGGCTGCCGGCCTTCAGGGGGCACCGGGGCAGAACGGGAAGCCGGGCGCTGGCGGGCCAGGGTCAGCCCCGGTGGGCCCGGGTCAGCCCGAGACGCCCCGGAACGGGACCCTGGCCCGCCGCGGCCCGGCTCGCCCACTGCGGTTCTGCTCTGAGGCGTCCCCTCCCGGCGCCCTGGGCTCCGTCCGACCCGCTGACCCGCTTCGCTCTGCCCCCCGGAGCGGTGAGGACGGTCGGCTCAGGCACGAGGGGCTCGGTCTGCTCCCGATGACCACCGAGCCTTGGGGGGTCGGCAGCTGGACCCTGACAGCTTGCTGTGTGGTCAAGGGCCTGAGGGCAAGTGACCTCAGTGTCCAGGCCGCCCTGACCCTGGGTGGGGCTTTGGGGGCTGGACCTGGGCAGGCCTCCCGACCTGCATTGCTGTCTCCTTGGCAGAAGCCCCGGACAAGCTCCCCGCTGTGCCAACACCCCGAGACGAGCTCCCCACTGGGCCAACACCCCAAGATGAACTCCCCGTGCCTCCCTCGGGTAGGTGTTAACGTGATCCTGAGATCCAGGGAGGCGCCTGCACCCAGGTGTCCTCTGGGAAGTCCTGGGGTTCCCCTGGGGCTCCCTGCCTGTGCCTGGTGTCCACACTCATCCCCCAGGCCCATCCCCCACCCTGCCCGCTGCCCCCGGGGGGTGGGATGTGCCTGTCTGGGCACAGGGCGAGGCTCCTGCAGGTGCACACACGGCAGAGCCCCCCACCCCCTGCAGGATCAGAGCCGCCCCAGGCCCAGAAACACCCCGTGGTGGTCGGCGGCCTCCTCCTGGCCGTCCTCCTGTGCTTCGCCGCGGTCGGCCTGTACGCCTGGCGCAGGAGCCGAGGACCCTCAAACCTGGAGAAGCTGGTGCAGGTGGGACCCCTGCTCGCCCTCTGGTCCGTGGGGGGACTTGTGGGTCAACCCGGGCCACCTGGACAATGATCCCCGAGGCCTGCACTAGGGATGGGGGCGAAAGGGGAGGATGGGGTCCCCAGGGAAGTGGCACCCCTCTTGTGGGGGACCCCAGCGCTTTAGCTCCTTGGGTCAGAGCCCAGGTCCCACCTGCTGTCCAGGCCCTGGGCCCCAGAGTCTGCCGAGTCCTCCTCGTCCCAGGACACCCTGGGGGGCTGAGGGGTGGAGGTGGCTTCCGCTCCTCCAGGGCTAGCTGTGAGTGTGTGTGTGTGTGTGTGTGTGTGTGCATGGAGGGCGGTAGTGTCTTGGTGTGTGTGTCCCACGGGACTGTGCCACCCGCTGAGTGTCCGCATCATGACCGGCACATTCTGTCCCCCCACAGATGTGGATGTTCTCGGCGCGGAGCGAGGGGGTGAAGCAGGAGAGAGAGCAAGACCCACTGGCACCTGGAAATCTCTGAGGAGCCCCGCCCCCGGAGGGCACACCCCCAATCACGGTCAGTGGCACCCTCACCCGGGACCACCACAGGGGGGGCCTGCAACCAGCCGGGACCCCAGCTTGGCACCCCCTGGGGACAGATGTGGGAGCAGCATAACCACGAGGACGGACAGACCAGCCCATCTGCGTCCACTGCACCCCTGCCCAGTGCCCGGCCTCAGTAGGGCTCTTAATCCGAGGGCAGCTCCGTGCCCAGGCCAGGGGCACCACCATCCCGGGAGGGCCGGGTGGGGGTGGGCAGCAGTGTTCACTCCATCGGGTCACTCCCCAGGGATAAAAGCAGGCCCTTCCCACCCCACTCTCCACCCACCCGGGCTCCCACCCGCACCCCTGCAGCATCACAAGCGGCAAAGCTCCTGCCCACGGGGCCCTCCTGACCGGCCAGTCCCAAGCCTTGGTCCCTGCCGGGAGCGGCATGACCTCCAGGTCCAGGTCTGCCCCCGTGGTCTGCCCGCCGGGCTGTCCCAGATCCAAGAACACATTCGGGTCCCCCATCCCCTAGGGGAGCAGGTCCCCAGGGAGCCTTCTGGAGGGGCAGGGGCTGCAGCCCCCTGGGCCCTCACCTGGGCTCTCCCGGGGCACCTGTCCCACGCCTGCCCACCTGCTGGCCCCTCCCCATCCCGCCAGACCCCACAGCACGAGGGATGACGGGGGTGCGCGGTCTTCACAGGCTCCTGCGGGGGACACCCCTGGCGCCTCCCTCCAGCTGGACAGATGGGCCGGTGAGCTGACCACCCTGGGCTGGGCCCGCCTCGTAGAGGATTCAGCACAGAGTCCCCTGCCGGCCAGGAGTCAGCCTCAGGCTGTCAATGTAGCCCGAGCTCTATCCCCGGCCAGGGAGTGACCCCCAGGGCACCGCAGACCTCTCCTGTCTCCCCGCTGCCCCCTCGGCCGTGTGTTTCAGTGGATCCGCCTGTTGTGCTCCCCGCTCTGTCTCTGGGGAGTCCTCTCACCCCCGCACCTCTGGCCTGCGCCCCGGCTCTTCTACACAAAAATAAATCTTTTTTAACAAGTGAGGGGATTCAACACACACCCAGAGCAGGTGCACGGGGTCCTGGAGTGCTGAGACCGCAGGGGCCTAGAGGGGACCCCAGGGAGCCCCAAACTGGAGCCCAGGGGCCTGCTGACCGGGTGCAAACAACCGCCCGACCAGGGTGCAGCAGGTGGGCCGCCTCTGTCCCTGGGGCATGGTCAGGGCCAAGCACGAGAGCTGGCTTTGCACCCCTTCGGCTGCGGCTGGCATGGGGTTCCGGCCCTGGGGAGTCCCGGGGGGACCTGTCGGGGTGCCTGTGCAGCTGACAGCCAGAGTGCACGTGTGTGCCGGTGTGAGCGTGCGTAGTGAGAACAGGCCTGACACGTGTGAGGTGCGACTCAGGTGTGTGCTCTGGAGGTTGAGCTGTGGGCCCTGGGGCGCAGGGCGCATGTGGGGGGTGGGCCAGGGCCCGTTTTCGCAACCCAGCCCCCGAGCAGGGCGGCAGCCCTGGCCTCTCCCTGAGGCTCCACCAGGGTCTGTTGCGGCAGCTGCGCGCAGAGCCCTTCTGTGCAACTGCGTACCTCCTGGATGGGGCACTGACCAATCAGGTGGGAGCTGTGAGCTCATGGGTGGAAAACGGTGCTTCAGCCACAGGACTGGAAAACGGCCCAAGCAGACTTGTGGGTGCCCCCCCCCCCCCGGGAGAGGCTACAAGCCAGGGTCGGTGGGCTCAGAAGGAGAGACGGTTCCCGCGCCCTCGGCGGACAGGTGGGCCCAGCCTCCCAAGACAAGGAAAGCTGCGTCCAGCAGCCGCCCTCAGGGAGGGGAGGAGCCGAAGACCTTTCCGGGACGGGGCCTCCGTCCTGTGCCTCCATCCCTGAGGGGAGCCCAGAGCCCAGCCTGGCGTCTCAAAGAGCTGCGGTTGCCGCACCCCCGGCCGCTCCCACGGGGTCCCACCCCGGGTGTCCTGAGCCGCCTCTGGGGATCCGCACGACCATCACACTGGCCAGTGCTGCCCAGACTCCTGGTGGGCGGCGGTGGCCGTCACTGACGCTGTCCGGGCGGGGCAGCCGCCCCGGGTGGCCACAGGAGCGCTCTGTCTCCCGTTTGTGAGAGAAACCCCGTGGGTGTTCCCGGAGCCCCAGGCCTCGTGCGGCCGCAGGAGACCCCCAGTGACCTGTCCCCTGCCGGGCCCTGGCCTTTGACTGCTGAGCCACAGGCCCTACCGCGGGGGTGTGCGCTGCTGCAGCCCTTGGTCGGCTTTTGGCTTTGGGGCCGTCTGGCGGCTCTGCTCTCAGGGCCGGGCAGGTGGTGCCCGTTGCTCCTCCTGCCCCGACGCCCCTGTCTCGCCCCTAAGATCTCCAGCCCCAGTCAGCACCCCGGAGTCTCAGGACATGCGACCTTTGGGAGACCACACTCAGGAGGGTCACCCCCATATCTGGGACAAGGTCCAGGGGTGGGGTCCCCATGGTGGAGAAAGGGTCCAGGCTGCCAGGTGACCCCACAGCTCCTGGACGGAGGAGCATGCTGGGGGGAGGGTCCCCAGGAGGTGGCCCCAGGGATCTGTGGTGTCCCCATGACACACTTTGGGGCTCCCCAGAGCAGCAGCCTCAACTCCTCACCCTCTGGGGGCACCGGCTCAGCTCCCTGCACCTGGGGCCGAGCCGCCCACCTGGACCAGCACCCAGGCAGGCAGGAAGGAGGGGAGAGAGCTGGTCTGGGGGGTGCCTGGGGACATGGCCTCCCTCTGTGGGGGCACATGGGGGCTGGGTCACCCTCGGGTGGTGCAGGCCTGGGCGACCCTGGGGTGACTCTCACTGGGACCAGGGCCCGTCCTGAGGCCCCGGCCCCACCGCCCAGCAGGCAGAGGTCACGCCCCTGAGCCCCAAGGCCTTTGCCCTGTGTCCAGCCGGTGCCGCCCCTGTGGACCGAGGCAGCCCCGGGCGGCCCCCACCTGAGCCTGGGGGCTGGGGAGCGCCTCTGTGGGCCAGGGCAAGCTCTGCTGTGTCCAGGCTGGGCCCACCTAGACTCCCCGGATTCTAGGGTTCCCAGAGTCGGCATCTTCCTTCTCCCGACAGCCGGGCTCCACCCTCGCCCGCGCCCCTCACCCTGCCCGAGGACGGCCCTCCGTGGTCTGCAGCTTGGGGTGTCTCCCCCGGTCCAGGAGGCCTCTAGTCCCACCCCTGCCGCCCCAGGAAGCTGCTGGGCTGGGCAGGGACCCCCGCAGGGTCCGGTCCCCACAGCAGGTCCCTCAGCACCTGGAGGGGAGAGGGGGAGGGAGGGATGAGGGGAGGGGGAGCCTCCCAGGCTCTGGACCCCAAGCCCCGCCCTCCACTCTGCCCCTCACCGGCCCCCAGGGGTTCCAGCTCGGGTACCCTGGCTTCAGCCTTCACCCTCCCGATGCCCAGTCCCCGCCTGAGGCCTGAGGGGAGGGGGTGGCACAGGGGCTGGGGAGGCGCAGGGGACGCCAAGCCCCAGGAAGGCCCTGAGGGGGAGCCCCAGAGCCTGGCCTAGGGGCGTGGGTGGCTGCTCCCTGCTGCTCCCTCAGGAGGGTCAGGGTGGGAAGCGCTTCTCCCTGAGCCCAGGCGAAGGCCCGAAGGCCCGGCAGGGAAGACGCGGAGGGAAAGAGCAGGACGAGGACGGACGACAGAAGGAGTGTACCCGGGGCGCTATGGGTCAGGGACCCAGGGTGGGCTCGGGGGAGCCGCGCTGTTGTCAGGGGAGGGCGGGTTTTTAGAGGCTGGGGAGGGGAGCCGGGCTTGCAGGTAACGAGGGACGAGGGACGGTTGTTTTCCGGGGGTATCAGCAGGTCCTCGTCTGGCCCAGGGTGGGCGTCCCCCAGACGCCTTTTCGCCCTAGGGACTCTGGCTCCCGCCAGACCTGTCCCCAGGGATCCCAGGAGAACAGCCCAGCTTCTCCCGCGCTTCCCAGAACCGGCTCCTTCCCGGCCCAGAATGACCCAGGTGCGCGGCTCTCCTGCCCCCGGCCAGTGCCCGCCCCGCGCCGCCCACCCGCAGGCCTCTCTGGGAGCCGAGCAGTGTGCTGGGTACCGGGAGGCGCAATGGAGGAAGCTCAATGGTCCGCAGGGAGCAGCCGAGCGGGAGGAGGCACCTGCGCACAGGGGAGCAGACGCCCGGGCGGGGTGCCGGGGGCGAGGGGGGCCTGAGGCGGGTGGGGGACAGCTGCTCCCGGCCCGAGGGTAGAGCAGGGGCCGTGTGGGGCCTGTGTCCCCACAGGGCGCCTCAAACATGGCTCTTGAGGGCAGAGGGGCCGCGTGGGACTACCTGAGGCCGCTGGCAGACCCGGCGCCCCAGCCTGGGACGCACATCCGAGGCCCGCCCGGCAGGGCCCTGCACGCCCCGCCACACCCGCCTGCGCGCGGCCAGTCTGCACCCCGCAGCGCCCTGCACCCCTAAGGCCAGGCCAGCTCCACTGTGGGGGGCCCCACTCCACCCCCACACCATTCCCAGGCCCACACGCGCACACCGTCCCACACCTCCGGCACGCCCTCACGCGCACACTCATTCGCACACGCACAAGCACACACCCACACTCACCCGCAACGCCTGCCCCGGCGTGAGCACCCTGGGACCTGCAGGGAAACCCGAGCCCTGGACCCACCGCTCTGACAGGGCGGGGGCAGCTGCGTGGGCAGAGGGCGGCTCTGGCGGGGCCCACGGTCGGCGACGGTGGACAGCGGGCTCGGCCAGCAGCCAGGCTGGGGACAGCGCTCCCGTGTGCATGGTGCTGGCAGGCGACGTGCCCAGTTCTAGCCTGCCGGTCAGCGGGCACAGGGCCCTCCCGGCACCAGGGACAGGCCGCCCAGTGCAGCAGCCCACAGGCGCTGAGCCCACCTGGATGGCGCCCGGGGCAGCGGAGGCGCCGGGGCTGGGCCGGGCATCGCGCTCCAGTCAGGGCCTGAATTCAGTTCAGTGAAAACCCTGGTCCCGCCCTGAGGGCCCGGGGGGCAGGAGGACCCAGAGCTGCCAGCCTCCGCCCAGGGCCGACCCCACGGCGAGGCCACGGCCCCGGCCCGGCTCTCGGCACTGAGGGCTGAGGGCACTCGCGCGCTGGGGCCCTCTCGGCCGGGACAGCCTGGCCGGGCCAGCACCCCCTGCCGAGGGGAAACGGTGGGGACTCCCGGGCCTGGCGTGTGTCTCGCTGCTCGGCCCCGGCCCAGGGGAGCTGCCCCGTCCCTCTGCCCTGCCCGCGGTGCCCCAAGTGCAACGTCCCTGCGCTGCAAACAGACCAGAGGCAGGTGCTGGCCGAGAAGGACGGGATTCCCCAGGGGAGCTGGGCCAGGACAGTGGGCACGGAGCCTGGGGGAGGGCGGCTGGCCTGTGAGGCCCAGGACACACTGGCCCCAGGGTCAGGCAGGGATGGCTCAGGTGGGGCTCGGAGCACGCAGGGGTCCGGCCATTCTGGGGCCTTGTCCCTTCTAGCTCTGTCCACAGATAGAGTCCCCCATAGATTCCCTACCCATGAGCAGCGAGTGGAAGGGACACCCCACGCCTTGGACAAAGGGGTGTCGCCTTCCTAGGCCACGGGTCTGCAGGGAATGGACCCATGGACTCTCCGGAGGGGCCAGGGTGAGTGTCCCCACGGCGCCGTGTCCTCCTGCCCCCCACTGGCCGCCCCACAGTCCCAACCTGGGACACGACGTAGCAGATTCCCCCTTCCCAGGAGCCTCCACGCAGTGAGGGACCAGGTGCCCCCAATTGCCCCGCCCGCGGCCCCCATGGCCCCGCCTGCCCCCTGGGTGCTCTGGGCCCTCCTGCTCCTGGCCCCCTTCCTGGGCTCTCAGCAGGGAGGTGAGTGTCCTGCTGCCTCTCCTGGGGGGGGAGGGGAGAGCAGACCGGGGGGCCAAAGGGGCCGGGACCCACCCAGGCGCTGTCCCCCCTTCTCCAGCGTGGGACCACCCATCCTGCACTGAGGTGGTGTCCGTGCCCCGGGGCCAGCCGGCCCTGATGACCTGCAACAGCTCCAACCCCCTAACCCACGTCATCATCCGCCTGAGAGCCCCTGGGAAGGCCGCCCAGCTCATCTTCCGGGAGGACGCCCCCGGGGAGTTCTCCCGCGCTGGGTGGCGGCTCCTGGTGCGAGGACGCGAGGCCCAGCTGGTCATCCAGGACGCCCGGCCCGCCCAGGCGGGAGAGTACTCCTGGCACCTTGCAGGAGGCCAAAGAAGAGTGAAAATCACCAGACTGGAGGTGTCAGGTGAGGGGGGGCAGCAGGGGCATTGGATGCCCCAGGATTTCCTGCTGGGGTGCACCAGGCACCAGGAGATATTCCTGCTACCTGAAGGGCCTGGGGTCGGGGAACAGGGCCCAATGAGGGGTGCTGGGATCCCCACCAGACAAGGGAGCTGCTCCTCCAAGGGCCTAAGCGCTGAAACCCTGGGGCTGGGTACTGGGGGGCATGTCCAGGGAGGAAGGGCCAGCACCTGTCCTCCCACCCACGCCCCAGCTGGTGCCCCACTGTCCCCCAACCACCGAGAGTCCGTGGTCCGGCTTCCTGCTTCCTGCAGCTCCAGAGCCCGGGCCCCGCCCTCTCCAGCGTGTCTCCAGCGTGTCCCCGTCCACTGGACCGACTCTGGCCCCTAAGCCCAGAGGCCCTGATGACCTGCAACAGCTCCAACCCCCTGTCCCACGTCAGGCCCTGGCCCTTGGCCTGCCCCCGGGTCCACCACCGCTCTCTCCCGCACCATCCGCCGCCCACCACCTGCCGACTTGCTCACGCCCCTCCCCCTCCCTGCACCCCGGGCGTCCCCCGCCGTCCCCAGGGCTCGCTCCTCTGACTCACTGGGGAAATGGAGGCACATCGCAGACGAGTCCCCAGACCCCCAAACCCACCCCCGCCCGGGCCCCGAGTCCGGCCGCGCAAGCGGAAGCCTCTTCTGGGAGTACAGGGGCTCCCATCACGATGCCCCCGTCACCGTCCCGAGCGGAGGGCTCCCCCAGTGTCCCCCGAGGCCCCCGGATCACTCACCGCCACCCCTCATTCTGCGCCGGTCCCGCTCAGCTGAGATGGGGCGGGGGCGGGGGTCGGCTTCCCCCCTGCACGGGGAGGGCCCAGCCTGGCGGGGCCTGGGAGGCGGCCAGGGAGCCCCGGGGCCCTGGACCCAGGAGTTGCCCCGCAGGGCTGTGCCCGGGGCCTGGAGGCCGACGGTGCGGCCCTGGGTGGAGAGAGACGGCAAGAGCGCCCACCCCAGGGCGGAGACCCCAAGTCTGCCTCAGGGCGGCACCAGGGGCAGGAACGGGGAAGCAGGGTGCTGGCGGGCCCGGGGTCAGCCCTGGCGGGCACTGGTCACCACTGGAAGACCCAGGGTCAGCCCTGGAGGTTATTGGTCAGCCCTAGTAGGCACTGGTCAGCCCTGGCAGGCCTGGGGTCACTGCTGGCGGGCACTGGTCAGCCCTGGCGGGCACTGGTCACCACTGGAGGACCCAGGGTCAGCCCTGGAGGTCATTGGTCAGCCCTAGTAGGCACTGGTCAGCCCTAGTGGACCTGGGGTCACCTCTGGCGGGCACTGGTCAGCCCTGGTGGGCGCTGGTCAACCCTAGCAGGTCCAGTGTCAGCCCTGGCGGGCACTGGCCACCACCAGCCAGCCCAGGGTCAGCCCTGGCAGGCAAGGGTCAGCCCGAGTTGCCTGGGAACGGGATCTCGGCCCGTCATGGCCCTGCCTGCTCCCGCTGCAGTTTGGCTCTGAGGTGTCCCCTCCTGGCGCTCTGGGCTCGGTCCCACCTGCTTCGCTCCGCCTCCTGGAGCGCTTGAGGATGGGTCGGCTGGGGCATGTGGGGCTCGATCTGCCCTTGATGACCACCGAGCCTTGGGGGGTCGGCAGCTGGATCCTGGCAGTTTGCTGTGTGGTCGAGGGCCTGAGGGCAAGTGACCTCAGTGTCCAGGCCGCGCTGACCCAGGGTGGGGCTTTGGGGGCTGGACCTGGGCAGGCCTCCCGACCTGCGTTGCTGTCTCCTTGGCAGAAGCCCCGGACGAGCTCCCCGCTGTGCCAACACCCCAAGACAGGCTCCTCGTGTCTCCCTCGGGTAGGTGTTAACATGATCCTAAGGTCCAGGGAGGCGCCTGCACCCAGGTGTCCTCTGGGAAGTCCTGGGGTCCCCCTGGGGCTCCCCCCTGTGTGCCTGGTGTCCACACTCATCCCGCACGCCCATCCCCCACCCTGCCCTCTGCCCCCCAGAGGGGGGATGTCCCTGTCCTGGGCACAGGGCGAGGCTCCTGCAGGTGCACACACGGCAGAGCCCCCCACCCCCTGCAGGATCAGAGCCGCCCCAGGCCCAGACACACCCCGTGGTGGTCGGCGGCCTCCTCCTGGCCGTCCTCCTGTGCTTCGCCGCGGTCGGCCTGTACGCCTGGCGCAGGAGCCGAGGACCCTCAAACCTGGAGAAGCTGGTGCAGGTGGGACCCCTGCTCGCCCTCTGGTCCGTGGGAGACTTGCGGGTTCAACCCGGGCCACCTGGACAATGATCCCCGAGGCCTGCACTAGGGATGGGGGGAAAGGGGAGGATGGGGTGCCCAAGGAAGTGGCACCCCTCTTGTGGGGGACCCCAGCGCTTTAGCTCCTTAGGTCAGAGCCCAGGTCCCACCTGCTATCCAGGCCCTGGGCCCCAGAGTCTGCCGAGTCCTCCTCGTCCCAGGACACCCTGGGGGGCTGCGGGGTGGAGGTGGCTTCCGCTCCTCCAGGACTAGCTGTGAGTGTGTGTGTGTGTGTGTGTGTGTGTGTCCCACGGGACTGTGCCGCCCCCTGAGTGTTCCCATCATGACCGGCACATTCTGTCCCCCACCCCGGATGTGGATGTTCTCAGCGCAGCGTGAGGGGCCCGAGCAGAAGAGAGAACAAGACCCCCGGCAACTGGAATTCTGCCCCAGCAGCCCCGTCCTCGGAGGCCACACCCCAACCAAGGCCACTGGCACCCTCGCCTGGACACCAGCACGGCGGGCCTGCCCCAGCCAGGACCCCAGCTTGGCACACTCTGGGGACAGGTGTGGGAGCAGCATAACCAGGAGGACAGGCAGACCAGCTCGTCCCCGTCCACCGCGCCCACCCCTGCACCTCTGGAGGGCCGCCAGTTCTACACAAAAATAGACAAATATTTTAAAAAAGAGAGAGAGGAAATTGAACACCCACCCGGAGCAGGCGCGCTGGGTCCTGGAGCGCCAAGTCTGCAGGGGCCTGGAGGGGCCCCAGGGAGCCCCAGATCGGAGCCCACAGGCCTGCTGGCCGGGTGCAAGCAACCACCCCCGAGGGCCGTGGGCGGGCGCCTCTGTCCCCGGGGCAGTCAGGGCCACAGCACGCAGAGCTGGCTTGGCGCCCTCAGCCGGGGCCCCAGGGGCTCCCAGGAACAGGGGTCCCCAGGCTGCCCCCGGCAGGTCCACACCGGGGGCCTCCCTATCTCCCAGCCCCAGAATCCCCCCGTCCTGCCTGGACAGCCTGAGGTCAGGGCCCCGCAGCCCTGCCGTGGGCCCTGGGCCTCATTCCGCGGCCTCCAGGCGGCCGGGGCTGGTTCTCCCCGGGGCTCTGCTGCTGCCAAGGACAGTCTGTCTGGTCCTCATGGAGCCCTCGGGGTGCTCTGCAATCCCCCCGCCTGTCACCCGCCTCCGACCCACCTCACGGCCCCTCAGTGCCCCCCACCGACCCCCTCATGACCCATGAGCCTCCCTCTCTCCCTCCAGCCCTCTGTGGGCCCCGCCACCATGGGGTGACCGGCCCAACAGGCAGGGCTCTGGACACACAGGCCCCAGCAGAGAGGACGGGGCTGGAGCGACCCCACCTGGGGACCCCTCACCTCCCTCCCGGGCCGCCTCCCCCACTTGCCCCAGCGCAGGCCGGGAGGCTGTAGGGGGCAGCAGGCACGGTGGGGCCTGTGGCTCTGATGACCCTGGCCAGGAGGGTCCGGGCGAGGGCGACCCGCTGCGGTCAGAGGCTGAGGGGCCCCGGGGAGGGCGGGCACCGGAGGGGGCTGCTGGGAGAGGGTCCGCCGGGGCCAGCCTGGACGCCCACCAAGCAGGACACGGCCCGGCCTCCGCCGCTCTGGGTTCCTGGGCCCATGGCAGGCAACACCCCAACTTCCTGGCCACAAGGGCCCCTCCCCTCGCCACCGCACCCCCAGGAAGCCACCTGGGCCCGCCCACCCTCAGGTCTGCAGCCTCCGGGGCACATCCGCTCAGTCCCGCCAGGACCTCAGCCCTGCAGCAGGAAGCCCACCCGCCACCCAGCATGGCCCCGGGACGCCCCCTGCTCCTCCTGCTCCAGGCGCTCGCCCTGCCCGCCCTGGCCACCCCAGGTGAGTGCCTGGCCGCCTCGGGCAGCCCCGCTGCACTATCTGGGTGCCGAGCGGCCCCGGTGGAGCCCCCACCCTCCAGGCCAGGTCCCCCCAGGGGTGTCACCAAACACCCAGCAGCAAAGGCGGGTGACATCTGGGTGCGGCCGCTGTGATCGCCCCCCACCCCCCAGCAGCGGGACTTTCTACAGTCAGCCACGGCATCTGTCAAGGGGCTCGGCCGGCGCAGCCCACGGCCCCCGCGGCCCCCGCAGCCCCACGCAGCCAGCCAAGGGCCGGGGCCTCGTGCAGCAGGCGCCCACCTGTCCGGGCCCAGGGTCCTGCCGGCAGCCAGGGGTCCAGGGACGCCGTGGAGGGCCTGCCCGTGGCCAGGCGTGGTGACAGTGCGGGTCCCCCCACAGGGGTGCAGCAAGAGCCCCCCTTTGCCATCGTGCCAGAGGGCGGCTCCGCCAGCCTCACCTGCTCGGCCAGCGGGGCGCTGCTCGGGGTCCACCTGAAGCGGACGTGGCCAGGCCCCAGGAACAGCAAGGACTACGTGGCCTACTACGAGAACGCCACGTTCACAAACGTGGACAAGAAATTCAGGGGCCGCATCCGCTTCTCGGGGCCGCGGAGCAACCTGACGTTCACCATGGGCCCCCTGCGGCCGGCCGACACGGGCGCCTACATCTGCATGGCCGTCACCGAGGAGAGGGAGGTGGACGGCCCCAGCACCTTGGTGGTGGTGACAGGTAGGATCCCACGCCTGCTGCGGGCCGGCCGGCCCCACCCGCCCTGCCTGGGGACGCTTGCTCCGCCGGTCCTGCCCGCAGCCCCCGCCTCAGGAAGCCCCTGGACTGCCCCAGAGCCCTGCCCGCCCTGACCCCTGACGTCTGCCATGGGCTCCGGCGGACCAGAGCTCCTCTCTGCAGAGACGGCGAGCCCGGCGCCCTGGCACTTCGTGGTCCTGGCTGTGGCCTGCTTCCTGGCCGGGCTGGGCCTGGGGGCCGTGTTTGCGCTGAACAGGACAGAGGTCAGTGTGCGCCCCAGAGTCAGCCGGGCCCCTGGGACGGCTCCTCTCCCCTGGGGGGGTGGGTTGGTCCCATGGGGAAGCAGGGCCAAGCCGGGCCGGAGCCTGGCCAAGCCCTAGAGATGCGGCCGCCGGGGGGATGGGGCTGGACCTGGCCAGGCCTCCGGGGAGGAGGGCGGGTCCAGGGAGCTGGTCAGTCTTGTGTGGCTGGCCGCACGTGCGAGTGTGCATGGGGCCTCGTGACGCGGCATGTGCTTGAGTGTGGGGGGTAGTTGGGGGGGCTGGCAGCGGTCAGCGGTCGGCGGCCAGTGCTGGGTCATCGCCCTGGTCAGCTCCACTGCGCTGTGCAGCCTGCCCGTGAGGGACTGGGGGCCGGGCAAGGATACCCCCTGCCCCACCCTGCGGAGCCCCTGGAGCTGGCGCCCGGGTGCGACTTGGTCTAGAAGCTCCAGGGGCTCGTAGGAGAGGCCCCGGAGCCGCCGCGGGAGGAGACGGCCCGTGTCTTTCAGATCAGCGCGCTCTGCCGGGCCCGGGCCAAGCACTCTGCGTGCGCGATCTACGAGGACATGACCCACAGCCGCCGCAGCACCATGTCCACCCCCAACCCCTACTACTGAGCCCTCCGCCCGGGAGCTCCGAGGACCCGCCGCAGCCCAGTGGCCGGGCTCGCCCAGTGCAGACTCCCGGGCCGCGGGCAGGCTGGCGACGCCTCCTCCGGGAAGTCTTCCGGGCTGCCCCCTCGCCCCGGCACCGGGAGCCACGGCCAGGACGCGCCTCCGTCCTGCTGTGTCCTCTCCTCCCGGGGCAGAGGGCAGCAGGAGGCCCAGCCCCAACCCAGCTTGGCAGAAAAAAGCTCCCCCTTCTGACACCAGCGCCTGTTTCTCAGCCAGCTCAGAGCCAGGGGTGTGCCTGGCGCCCCTCCCCGCCCCCGCCCGAGCCCCACGGAGGCAGCAACAAGCCCAGAGCCCTCAGGCCAGCCCAGGGAGCCCCAGGGAGCAGGCCCCCAGCACAGGAGCGCCCCCGGCCCCCTAGATGGGTTGGGGGCTCTGTCCTGGGGTCCCCAGTCCTTGCACCAACAGCTCCAGACCCAAGCAGCACTCGAGCACCCCTGGGCGGCCGCAGGCTCCTGAGGGGCAGGAGCACGGCAGGGCAGGGAAGGCCCCAGAAGGGGCGGCCCCGAGCGCCAGCCTGAGGACCAGCACGAGGGGACCACTCGGACGGCCAACAGGGAGGAGACGACACCCCCCCACCCCGGTGCTGGGGTCGGCGAGAACGCCAGGGCTCAGGGGAGCCCAGACCTGCGACTCCTCGGAGACAGGCTGCGCCAGGCCGGCGGCGACGCCCCCGAGCTGGAGAAGGCTCCGTCCTGCGGGGACGGCGCAAGGGAGACTCGCGCCCCACCTGGGCGGCCCCGCCGGGAGGGGCTCCAGCAAGGCCCGACCTGAGACCACCAGGAAGCCCGGGCCGCGGAGGACACGGAAGGCAACAAGCAGCGGGAGCCCCAGCTCAGCCAGCCTGGGGGGGCGGGGCGCAGGGAAGGCGGCTGCCGCAGGCCCCTGGCCAGCGGGAAGCGGCAGCTGAGGGTCAGCCGTGGCCGGGCAGGGCCTCCCTGGGGGCGCAGGAGTTAGTCTCAGCGCGGTCAAGCTGGCCCGGCCACTGCAGCCTGAGTCTGACCCCGGCCAGGGAGCGGCCCACGGGCCGCAGCAGACCCCTCCTGCCTCCCGCTGCCCCCCAGCAGTGTGTCCCCGTGGACCCGCCTGTTCTGCTCCCTGCCCTCTCTGGGGAACCCTCTCACCCCGCACCTCTGGCCTGTACCCCAGCTCGTCTATGCACAGATAAATAAATCTTAAAAGAAAGAAAGAAACGGCGGGGCAGGGGCGGGGCTGAGCCGCTTGGAGAGACCCAGGGTCCGCGCAGAGAGGACGGGAGAGGAGCAAAACCACAGGCCGAGGCGGGGGACCTTCCCCCCGCGAGCCCTTCTCAGAGCAGAGCCGAGCGGGGTGGGAGTGAGGGCCACGCCCAGACACGCTCCCCTTCCTCCTGGCGGCCAGCAGCTGGGCAGCAGGCCGGGTCCGCGGCCTCCAGGAGCCCGGCCCCGGGCCTCTCCCAGCGCCTGCCCTCTGCCTGCGGCCACACACCCCGTGCGAGGACCCCTGGGCCGGCCGGGCAGGAGCCCCCGTGGGCCTCTGCACACGCCCGCCTCGGATGTGCGTCCAGCTGGAGGCCCGGGGTGGCGGCACACGGGAGCCCCCTGACCACACAGCCCGTCCCAGAGGCCAGGCCACCCCCCTGCGTGGCCCCGCACCCCAGGATGGCCCCGGGGGCCCCTCTCCCGGCCCGGGCTCTGGCGGCCGGACACCAGCTCCGGGAGGACACGTCGGCCTTGCGGGGGCGGAGCCTGGCCCTGCCCGGCCCGGGGCCGCTGCTTCTGGCGGAGGCAAGAGTGTGCCGCGGGACCGGCCCCTGCGGGCAGCCCAGGTCTCCCCACACCCCGCCTCTGGCCTGTGGGCCTCTGTGGTGGGCCGGGCCACCCCCCCGCCCTCCTGGGGTCACCCGCGGTCTTGGCCGTGGGTTCAGCCCTGGGCCCGACAGAGACAGGACGCCCAACCCGGGCAAGAGCACCTCACGGCCACCGGCCCGTACCGGGGGCAGCCGCTCTGTGGGGCAGGCCCGGGTGCCGGGGTCCCCGAGCCAGCACCCCGGAGGCAGGGCCCCGAGAGGGAAGGCAGGGGGCGGCACCCACCCGTGTCGGGGACCACTCAGGCAGGAGTGGGGGCGATGGGCCTCACCCAGGCTCCAGGGCAGCTGGCGGGCAGGCCAGGGGGACAGGTCCCCTTGGGGCCGAGGCGGGGATGCCCGGACAGCGGGCGCGGGGCAGCCGGAGGCCGGGCTGGGTCTCCACAAGGCTGCGCTGGGAGGGCCGTGTGGGGCGGCAGGCCTGGGCCAAGGCTGTGCAGGCAGGGGCCCGGCTGAGCTCTGCTGAAAGGTCAGCTGCCCGCAGAGCCCCGTGGGCCGGCCTGGGGAGCCGCCGGGGAGGAAGGAGCCGCCAGGCCGGTGCCCCCACAGGTTCTCACACTGGGCCCTGCGCCTGCAGCCCCCCCGCCGCCACCTGCGGCCCGACAGGAGCCCGGGGCCCCGCCCACCGCTGACCCAGGTGACCGGCACACAGCTGTGCCCCCTCACCGGGCAAGGGGTGCCCACAGCGGCCGAGGGCCGGAGCCCCAGTCGGCCACCCCCAGGCGCACTCTCCAGCAAGTCGGGGGACCCTTGTGCCCTTGCAGTGACCTCTCTGCCTTGGGGGAACACGGGGTGCTGTTGAGAAGGGGCTCTGGTGAAACTGTGCCCAGAGTTGACCCAAGGACCTATCCTCTGAACCCCACTTCCCCCCAACCTGGCACGGGGCGCTGGCCGGGACCCCAGGCGGGGGCTGCTGGCTCAGGAGGCAGCCCCCCCCACCCGAGCCCCCGCCCCTCTCGCTCAGGCCCTGGAGTCCACCCGCTGCGCCCAGCCTCGAGGCCGCGCCCCGTGGGAGGGGGCTCCCTGCCCAGACCCGCCCTGGGGGCCGTGGCCCGACGGGACAAGCACGCCAGGCCGTGTCCAGCCCGCTGCCCCCCGAGAGCAGCCTGGGGGCTCCGCTTCTCTGAGACCCGGAGAGGCGCCCGCCCGCCTGACCCAGGCCGCGCCTGAGGACGGTCCCCGCTCGGGCCAGCGCCTGCCCGCGCAGCCGGGGCCTCGGGAGCCGGAGCCAGCCCGACCCCAGCAGCCGCCTGCGGCTCACTCGGAGGAGCCTGGCCAGGCCTCACGCGGCCAGCGGAGCTGGACGCTGCGGACGCGGGGGCGGGGTGGGGGGAGGGGGTTTCTGTTTACGTCTGCTGCGCGCAGGCCACATCCTGCCGTCCCGGTGCCTTCTTGTGGGAACCCCAGTCCCGGGCCGCCGCTGTCACCACCCCCAAACCACCACCGCCCCTCCAGGGTCCCGCCCCTCCCGCTCCCGGCCCCGACCCCCTCCTCCCGGGCTTCCTGGCTCCCCGAGGCTCAGCCTCAGGGTTCCCGCGCAGGCCGGCCGGAACCCATGGGGGACCCAGGAGGGAGGGCTCCCCGCAGGGGGACCCCGACCTCTTGGAAGGGCCTCCCCAAGGGAGGCAAGACTGGCACCAAAGTGGCCCTGGCGTGTGACCGAGAGCGTGGCCTGGGAGGCTGACCTTCAGCTGGCCCTCGACGTGCGGGCGCTCGGGGTCTCTGGAGAGCGAGCTCTCACCGGACGCGGCCCACGGCCAGAGGGGCCAGCGGAGCCGGGCGGGCCTGGCCTCTCTGGGCCTGACTGTCCGCTGGGGCCGCGGCCTTAGCTGCCCACCCGTGGGACCGGGCCGCGGCTGAACGCGCCCCTGCCGGGCTGTGCCTGGCCGCAGAGCAGGGGCGGCCCCAGCGGGCAGGTCGGCTGTACCCGAAGCCCGGGCCCCTCACTTGGCCCCTGAGCAGGGCAGGCGGCGGCTGGGCCCACCATGTCCCCGGCGCGGGGAGGTGGGGTGGTCTCCCCACGCCCGCCCCCCCAGCCGCCCCCCAGTCCACCCGCCCCTTGGGCTCAGGGTCTCCCGAGGCCCCGACCCCAGACTGCAGGCCCTGTGGCCCCCGGAGGGCCAGCTCTGGGCAGGGACCCGCCCGGCGCGCACTGTCCTGCTCCCTGCAGTGCGGCCACGCCCGACGGCCCAACGGCCTCCCCGTGCACCCCCTGGGGGGTCCAGGCCCGGCTCCCGCCCCCGCCTTCCAGCTTCCCGGCCGGGCCCCTGTGGGGTCTGAGGCGTCCCCACCCGAGTGGGGCGGGAGCCCAGGGGCAGCAGCGTCGCCTGCACCAGCCCCTGCTGCGGCTGGACTCTGAGCGCGGCAAGACGGGGTGTCCAGCACCCGGCCGCACGCAGCAGGGCGGCCGAGCACACCTGGCCCCGGGGGTGCCTTGGGCCCCCACCCACCCGGCCGCCGGCGGCGGGAAGGCAGTGGGGGGGCAGCGCCCTCTGGCGGCGGGAGCTGGCGGCGGGCGCCTGGCGGGGGGTGGGGGGGAGGCGGCGGCCCCTGGCGGACAGTCAGGAGGCGGAGGCCGCAGGCGGCGCCCTCCCCGCCCCTCCACGCACTCCCTGGCGCTGGGTGGGCCGGAGCACCCCCTCGCCCCCGGCCTGGGGACTCCAAAGCCAGGGAGGCTGGACTCTGCGGCACTGCAGGGCTCACCCCCAAAGTCAGAGATGTGGGGCGCTGGCGGGGACAGAGGAGCCCGGAGCGGGGGCAGCGAGACCCGGACCGGAGGCGCAGGCATGGGGCCCGACACCGGAGAGCGCCAGCCTGGGAGGGGTGGACACTGGCCGGTGCCTCCCTGGAACCCCGGGGCTGAGGCCGGCTCCCCGGGCCCTGGGCCTGCCCGGTCCTAGCCCGTGCCCCACAGCCCGCAGACAGCCGGGGCCGCCTCCTCCCCGGGGCCCCGAAGGACACCCTGCGCGCACCGGGGCGGCCTCCAGCGTGGCCAGCGGGCGCCGTCCCTCCGTGACACTCGGGCGGCCTCCGCAGACGCCCTGCCGCGGCCAGGGCCAAGCCGCGAGGCCTGCGCTCCCAGAGCCGGCAGGGCTGCGGGACCGGCCCAGGCCCCAGAGCACACGCGGGCCCTGGAGGGAGGAAGGGCTCACGGGGCGGCACCCCCAGCAGCGCACAGCCGGGTGGAGAAGCCTCCTCGCTCTGGACGCCGCTTGGAGGAGACGCCGGGCCAGGGGCCTCCCCGCTCCCTCCCGCCCCCCACACCCCCGCGGGGCCCAGCGAGTCCACCCAGACCCCGCTGTCCACCACAGCGCCCGCCGCAGCAGCTCCGAAGGTCGGGCTTTCTCAGAAAAGGGGAGACGTCCGGCCACTGGCACCGAGGCGGGACAGTGGCTGAGCTGGCCGCGGGGGCTGGGTCTGACTGCGGGGTGGGGTGGGGTGGGGTGGGGTGGGGTGAGGTGGGGTCCCTTGCCCCCCTCCCACATGGGCTCCGCCCCCGCCAGCGGTCACTCTTTCGGGGGCAGTGGGCACAGGGGGACCCTAGAGTCCGTCCAAGGCCGTGTCCGCCACCCCCCACCTGTGTCTGGCCCTGCGACACCCCATCTGCACGCCCTGCCCTATGGCACCCCTGGCCGCCCTGGCCAGGCAAACCCCCCAACAGCACTGCCCTCCACCAGCCCCCGCGCCCCCCCCTCGTTTCAGGGGGGCGCGGCTCCTTTGTGCTCCAGCCTCGACCCCATCCCCCCTCCCGGGCCGAGGCCGTGGCCGCTGGGGGGGCGCGTTGCGGGGCTCCGGCAGGCGTGTGCGCCCAACGCCGGGCCGGGCCGACCTGCGGGGAGCCCGCGCGGCCCCTAAGGGAGGACCGGCAGCGGGGAGAAGGGGCGCAGCGGGGCGCACCGACGACCCCCGAGGCTGTCCGGCTGGGCCCCTCCCGGCCGCCGCAGCCGCAACCCCGCCGCGGGCAGGAGCCACGCCGTCCCGGCTGCCTGCTCGCTCGTCCTCGTCCTCGGAGTGGGCGTCGGGCGCCCGCCCCCCCCCCCCCCCCCCGCGCCCGGCCCCGTCCCCCCCCCACCCCCACCCCCCCGGCGCTGACCGAGGCCGCGCGGAGGAATCGCCCCAGTCGGCCTTGGCGCCCCCGAGGGCTGCGGGCGCACTGCCCAGCAGGCGCTGCCCAGCTCGGGCCAGGCCGCCCCCCCCCCGCCCCCCGCCCCCCGCCCCCCGCCGCGCTCGGCCCGGTGCTCTGGCCTCTCCGGTTCTCCCGGCGTGGGGCCCGGGGACGGCGCCCAGGCGCACCCGACGGCAAACCGGGGTGGCCAGGAGCCCCCACCACCAGGCGCCCAGGTGTGCCCAGGTGTGCTGTGCGCGGGCAGCCCCCCCAGGGACGCCAGGCTGGAGCCCAACACCCGCTGGCAGGGGACGCGCAGCCAAGGGCCCTTCACCGCGCGGGGACACCACGGAGCGCAGATGCCAGTGGGCAGCGGGCTGTGGCCCTGCGCCCGCCCGCCCCCCGCGCCGCGGCCCCCGCGCCGGCGGCCCCCACGCCGCGGCCCCCCGCGCCGCCCGCCCCCACGCCGCCGGCCCCCACGCCGCGGCCCCCCGCGCCGCCCGCCCCCACGCCGCCCGCCCCCCGCGCCACCGGCCCCCAGCCACCCCCCTGCCGTCTCCCAGCCGGCCGCGCCTGTCACCACTGAGGAGCCGCGCGGGCGCGTGGTCACCGCCAGGCCTCCCGCCGGGCATCTCCGCGGGCTGCCACCCCAGGGCGCCTCGGGACTCGCGCCGCGCCGCCGGGCGTCACGGGGCCGTGCACCGGCGGGCGGGGCCTGGGCCACGCGCGTCCCCAGGGTCCACCCGGGGGCCGTGCAGCGGCTGCCCTCCCGGGCACGCCCTCCCGGACCTGGGACCGCCGTCTGGGGGGGGCGGCTGGTCCCTGCGGGGCCTGCTCCCGCGCCCAGCCCTGCTGCTGCCGCCCCTGCGCTGACCGGGGCCGGCCCGGAGGAGCCGTCGGGTCCTTTCCGTCGGGTCGGGGCGAGGAGGGCGGTCCCGGCGAGGGGGACGCTCGGCCGAGGCGGGGGACCCAGCGCGGGCGGCCGGGGCCGGAGAGAAGGGGCGGCCGCTTCCCCCCAAGCCTGCGCCGGACCGCGCCCTCCGCGGGGCACCCCCCCCCCCGCGCCCGGCCTCCCTCGCCCAGGGCGCTGGGCACCCGCGGGCGGACCCCGCGCCCCGAGGCCGTGTCCCCCCAGCCCGCGGCCACCGCTGCGGCCACGGGGTCGGGGCCGGGAAGGGCCGCGGAGCGCGCGGAGTCCGCGGGCGGGAAGGCGCCGGCCCGGGCTGCGCGGGAGACGCGCCCGGAAGGCTGTGGGGTCCCGGGGACCCCAACTCGCGCGCCGGCCCGCGGCCCCGCCCCGCCCGGCCCCGCCCCGCCCGCCCGCGGCCCCGCCCCGCCCGCCCGCGGCCCCGCCCCCCCCGGGCCCCGCCCCGCCCCGCCGCCGGAGCCTCGGCCCCGCCCCTCGGGCGACGCGCCCCGCCCCGCCGCGTTGCTAGGGGAAGTGACGTCACAGCGCGATGGCGGCGGCTCCTTCAGGCCGCTGAGGGGGAATTTAGGCCCGGAAGATCCGAGTCCATCCGCGGCGGGGAGAGGGCGAGCGGGGCCGGCGGGGGCCGGAGCAGGGGCGGCGGCGCTCGGACTGTCCCATCCGCCCCGTATTGAGGCGCTGGGAGCGGCGGGGCGGCCGGAAAGCGATGGTGAAAGCGGGGCCGTGAGGGGGGCGGAGCCGGCAGCCGGACCCGCAGTAGCGGCCGCCGCGGCGCCGCCTCCCCGAGCGCAGACCCAGGAAGCGGCCGGGCGGGCAGGAGCGAGCCGGGCCGCGCCGCCGCCGCCATGGAGCTCAGAGTCGGGAACAGGTACCGGCTGGGCCGGAAGATCGGCAGCGGCTCCTTCGGAGACATCTACCTCGGTGAGGCGCCCCCGCGGGGACCCCGCCCGCCCCGGCCCCCCGCACCCCCGGCCCCCCCCGGCCACCCCCCGGCTCCCCGACCCCCCGGCCTCTCCAGCCCCCCGGCCTGCCCGACCCCCCCGGCCCTCCAGCCCCCCGGCCCCCTCCCCGGCCGCCTGCGCGAGCGGCCCGCCCGCCGGGTCCCGGGGAAGGGCCGGGGGGCGCCCCCGCCGCCCGGTGGGTGCGGTCGAGGCGCGTTGGGGTGTCGGCACGGCGGGGGGCGCCCCGGGGCCGTGCCGGGTGGGGGGCGGGCCGCGGGGCCCCGGGCCCGTCTCGGGCCGGGTCTGACCCCCGTGCCCCCGCGGCGGACCCGAGCCGGGCGCTGCCAGGCCCCGCCGCCGGCCCGGCCGCCTCCCCCGGAGCCGCAGGTGGACGCGCCCCCCGTGCGCCCCCCTGGCGCCCCGGCCCGCGCCCTCCCGCAAGCCTGGCCCCGCGGCCCCCGCCCTCGCCGCGCCGGCCCCGGACTCGGCGCCGCGGACATTCGGCAGGACCCGCCCCGCCCGCCCGGAGCCGCCGCCCCTCGGAGCGACCTCGCCCCCGGCCCGCCTCCGCCGCCCGCCCCGGGGTTTGACCCGGAGCCCCGGCCTCTCCCGAGAGCGGCGGGTGCGGCCCGGGGGCGGGGGCCGGGCTGGGGAGCGCCGCCCTCCGCGGGGGCTGCTCCGTCCCTCCGGCGGGCCTGCGCCCTGTGGCCGGTCCGCCTGCCCCACGGGTGTCGGGTGCCCGCGGTCCTTGGCCGCGTCCCGCGCCGACCGTCAGGCTCTGCTCTGTGGCCGCCGCGGGGCAGGGCGCCAGCCCCCGCCTGGGGGTGCTGGTCCTGTGGCCCAGCCGGGAGGGTGAGTCACGCTCTGGGTGGCACGCGGGCCCAGGGGCCAGGCCGTCGCGGGGCCACGAAGTCGCTTCGCATCGCGGATCCGCCCGCCCGGGCAGAGGGCGCCCGGGGCTGGCAGCCTGGGGGCAGGCGTGGCTCCCGGCCTCACCTCGGCGGCTGGTTCCAGTCCAGGTTGGCAGGAGGCGGCCGTCCCTGCTCCTCCGGGCAGGCTGGGCGGACGGCAGGCAGCGGTCCGCGGCTCTGGCGCTCGCCGGCCTTACCCCTGGGAGCCGCGAGCCGCTGTGCTCGGCAGCGCGTCCATCTGGCGGCTCCGGGGCGGGACTGTCCCTCCCGGCGCCTGCCCGTCCCGCTGGCGGGCGGCTGAGTCAGCGGCTCCGGCCGGGCCCTGCGCCAGGCTACAGCGCCCTGCGGGAGGGACCCCGGCCCTGTCGGGGCCCCCGAGCGCCTTCCCGCTGCTGGGTGCGGGGCTCTGCCTCTGGCCGCGGCCCAGCGCGGGCCTTGCGGGCTGCGCGAGGAGTGGGGTCGCCCCTTGCTGGGGTGACCCGGAGGTGGATGTTTGCAGAAGCGGACTCTGGTTTGTCTCTGAACCACCGCTGGCGACTCAGCGGCAGGTGGGCGGGCGGCAGCTCTGACGGGGCTGGAGAAGCGCCCGGCGTCCTGTCCCAGGAAGGGTGTCGCTCAGCCTGGTCGAGGGGCCTCGCGCTGCCTCCCGCCACCCCCGCGTGTGGTGCTCGGAAGTGCCCCGGCCAGGGCGGCGGGTCGTGTTCTCCACACTGGGCTTGTGAGGCCTGCGATGGCGGCGTGGCAACCCCACGGGGATGACTTGGGAACCCAGGGGTCACCCTGCTGCTCCCCTGCGGCCTGGCCTCGGCGGGTGATGGTCACCTCACCCGCAGGGACGGGATGGTCAGACACGAGAGCTGGGGACTGGCGAGGCTGCGCCAGGGAGACCTCTCCCTGCCCGCCAGATGCTCCTCCTTAAAAAGTGAAAATGAGGGTGATTTCCCCGGGTTTGGAGCCACTGGCGCCCCCTTTGGGCAGAGCACAGGCCCTGCTGGTGCCCAGGAGAGCCACGTTCACTGCTTCTGGCCGCCCCGGCGCTCACCTGCGGTTCCCCTCTCGCCCAGGTACGGACATCGCTGCCGGAGAAGAAGTCGCCATCAAGCTGGAGTGTGTCAAGACCAAACACCCCCAGCTCCACATCGAGAGCAAGATCTACAAGATGATGCAGGGAGGAGGTAGGCTCTTGGCCGCCGGGGCCACGCGTGCGGTGGGTCCCTGGCACTGGAGCGGAACTTCCTGCTTCTGGGATGCTCCCTCGCGTCGTGTCGCTCGCTGCCTGCAGGCTGGAGCTGCCGCTGAGCCCTTCCAGCTCCACCGCTTTTCCTGGGGCTGAGGCCAGCCCTGATGTCGAAGAGCCCGGCTCTAGCCCGGCCTTGGGGTTCTGGGGGACTCAGAGTGGTCTGGCTCACGGAGTAGGAGAGCTTCACTGGAGACCCGCCGTGCCGTGCGGCGTCTGGGGGCCTAGGGTTTCATGCCTGAGGCGCGGCCGTGCTGCCCTCCTGGACGCCCGCCGGGCCACGTCGCTTCCATGGGGTGCGCTTCATGGCAGCAGGAGGCCTGCGCCAGGCTTTCTGGTCTCTGCTCCACAACGGCGATTTAACCCGTGCCCTGCTAGAGGCCGGGCTCCCTCTTCATGGACCGCGGAGCAACAGGTTCTGTGCGGAGCCGCATGTCCGGGGCTGTCCTGTCTGGGTCTCGATGGGCCGAAGGAGCGGACGCTCCCGGCTGGGGACAGGTTGGCAGGGCCTAGCCCTCGGACGCCCTCAGCAGAGCTCCAGCTTCTCGAGGTATGGCCTGGTGTTGTGGTTGAGCCAATGCTCCCGTCTCAAAAACCCTGTTGGATTTTAGGGACCAGCATCTCTATGAGAACTCGCAAGCTGGGCACCCCAGGGCAGCAGGAGGGAAACCCGCTGAAGGTAGCCAGGGTGGGACCTGGTTCCGCAGACAGGGACCCCAAGCTGACGAAGGGCTTTCCAGTACGCAGGGCTGCCCAGCTGGGCCGTGGGCAGTGCCATCCCATCATCGAGGCCAGCACAAGGCCCTTGGGGCAGAGCCACGGCCCGCATGAGGCTGTGCTTAGACATGTGAGGAAGCGCCGGCTCCTTTTGCTTATGGTCGTTCTCCGGGGTTTTTAAGCCCCAGGATTCCAGAAGGGGACCCCCATCTGGCTGCTCCCTGGCCAGGCGCCTCGGGGTTGACCGCCGACTCAGTATGCCCCGGGCAGGTCAGCATCTGCAGCGCTCTCTTTGGAGACCCATGTCTGGTAGAGCAGGAGATGAGGTCCGGTAGCGTCTGCGGACGCGCCCTGACAGGCGGAGCGGGAGGAGACTTCGTGAGGGCGGCGCCGTGCTGGCCAGACGGGGCCCGGGCGGCCCTCTTGCGGGTCCAACACAGCCTCTGCAAGCGCCGTGTCAGGAATCGGGACGCAGATGTGAGTCGGCCGCCCGGGGTCAATGTCCGCCCCAGAAGTTTGCACCTGCCGGGCCCGGCTGGGCTTTTGGGCGAACGTCTGAAATGGTAGAAATCCGGGGAGGCAGCTGCGTTTCTGACAGGTGGGGCCGGGGGCAAGTGACGTCCGGGCAGGATCCGGAAGCGGTGTGAGCGGCTCGTCCCAAGTCAGCCTCCCCGCGGCAGCCTCCGCCCTGGCGAGCCCTCAGAGAGGTGTGTGGCGGCTCGCGTCTGGCCAGGGCTGGTGGGCACCTGCGGAGCAGGGCGAGCGGGACCTGTGATGGCGAGGGTGGACGCCAGCCCTGCCACGGGCCCCGCGTCCCGGACCTGCTGGCCGGCTCCCGCCTTCCTGGTCAGACATGCGGTGTCTTTAGCACAAGGTGGGTTGGTTGTTTTTGCTCTGAGATTTATTTACGCATCCAAGAACTGGGGTGCGGGCCAGAGGTGGGGGGTGCGAGGACTCCCCAGAGACAGTGGGGAGCAGAGCAGGCGGATCCACTGCTGAGGGGGTCAGCAGGGAGACAGGAGAGGTCTGCCGCACCTTGTGGGTCACTGCCCGGCCGGGGTCGAGCTCAGGCGGCAGCGGCTGGTGATAGCTTCACAGTGGGGAGACTGATCCCTGCGCCCCCAGGGAGGCCCCTCTGGATGCGTTTTACAAGCCAGAGGTCACGAAATCTGTGGGGCTCATGTCCATGGTGAGCCCTTGCCGCAGGCCAGGGCGGCCCGGGTGGTTCCCAGGCGCTGCCTGCCTCGCCTGTGCCCTGTCCTCCCCGCCCACGGGAAGCTTGCTGCTAAGAGTCAAGGACCTGGTCGGAGATGCTTGCGTGTGAGATTGGCATGCAGGGTGCCCGTGCCACGAGGGTGGAGCCCTGGAGAAAGGCCCGCGCAGGCGTGTGTGCTGGGCCCCACGTTACCCCGAAACGCCGCGCTGTCAAAATGAAAAGTGCTGATCGGGCCCCAGCCGTGGGTCAGCACCTTTGACCTCCACGAAGGGGGCTCGTCGGGCTCGGCGCTGCGGGGCACGGGCTGGCCTCCGGCTCGACCGGGCAGAGATGGAGCCAGGCTGGGCATGTTCCTGCTGGGTCACCGCGCGGGCCACGCGGGTGGTGGGCACGGGGTTCCCCGCTAAGAGGCCTGCCGAGCCCCAGGTGCCTTTGGCGGGAGACGAGGCAGGAGCTGCCGCAGCGGGTTCGTGTCTCCCGGAGGCTCCGTCTGCCGCATGAAGCTGCCGGCTCTGGGCACAGAACCCGGGGTCGCTCCCTAGGCGCCGGCAGCTTTGGGGCCCCGCGGGCCGGCAGCGCCCTCTCCCCGCGCGGGCCGCGTTGCCCTCTCTCCCTCTCCTGTGACGAGAGGCTCGCCCGCGGGCACGGGCTTCCGGGGACGGGCTCTCGTCCGGGCCCCGACTCCGTTTTCTGCCTTTGCTTTAACCTCCGCTGGCCGGAGGCCGGGCCCGACTCGTGCCTCCTGCTGCCGTCTCCCCGGCGCCCGTTAGGCCCAGTCCGGGTGCCTCCCGCTGCGCGGCCGCGGGGCGCCAGGCTGGGTCGTCCGTCTGCGGCTTTCCCTGTCGGGGGCACGCCTGACCCTCCCGACTCTCAGGGAAGGTCTGGCCGCAGCCCGGCCCTGCTGCTCGGGGGGCGCTGGGTACGGGTGGGCAGGAGGAACCGGCCGCCTCCGGCCGCCTCCGTCCTCGCGCAGCCCCGGAACGCCGGAGGGGCGGGGCGCTTGGCTCTCCCGGCTCCCGGCTTTCATCTCGCCCGGTCTCCGTGCGTCTCTCCTGCAGCCTCACGGGGCCGAGGAGTATCCCCGGGGGTCGTCTCGGGACCGGCCTCCCCACCTGGGCGCTGCTCGTCCTGCCGAGACCGTGGCCCTTCCTCCGGCGGGTCGTTTACCTGCCCGTCTGGCGGCTTCCCTTGCTCGGCCTCTTCCCGTGGGGGCTGGTGCTCCGCCTGGCAGGAGCCCGGCCTGGGCGCGAGACGGGGCTGTCTGTTCTGGAGACCGACTGTGAGCGTGAGCCGGGGAGGCCCGGACTGGGCGTCCAGCGCGGGCGTCTCCGGCGGGCCCTCCTGCGGGGGCTGCGGGATCCGACACCTTCTGCTTCCCGCGCGGGTGCCCGAGTTCGGGCTGGCGCGGCGCGGCGCATGTAGGTGACTGAGCGGCCTCTGGGGGGCAGGGGCTGTGCTGCTGCTGTGCGGCCCGGCGTGACTTGGGGGCGCACCTGGCCGGGGGGGTGGGGCGAGGGGCCAACGGCGGCCGCCGGGGAGAAGCCGCACGCCGGGAGGGGGGCCGCAGGTGATGGCGCGAGCGGGAGCCACGGCGTGTTCGTGGCGTCCGCCTGGGTCCCGTTGTCAGGCGCTCGAGGGCCTGACCGGTGTCCCCCACAGTGGGCATCCCCACCATCCGGTGGTGCGGGGCGGAGGGCGACTACAACGTCATGGTGATGGAGCTGCTGGGCCCCAGCCTGGAGGACCTCTTCAACTTCTGCTCCCGCAAGTTCAGCCTCAAGACCGTCCTGCTGCTGGCCGACCAGATGGTGAGCGGCCGCGCGGCGCCGGGGCCCTTGGGAATCGGCCTCCGGGCCCAGAGGGCCGGCCCGTCAGAGCAGGCTCCGTTGGGTCTGGGCTGCGGCGGGCGCGGGCCTCTTGGCCCCGGCCTCACTCAGGCGCGTCTCCACCGCAGATCAGCCGCATCGAGTACATCCACTCGAAGAACTTCATCCACCGGGACGTGAAGCCCGACAACTTCCTCATGGGGCTGGGCAAGAAGGGCAACCTGGTGTACATCATCGACTTCGGGCTGGCCAAGAAGTACCGGGACGCCCGCACCCACCAGCACATCCCCTACCGGGAGAACAAGAACCTCACGGGCACGGCGCGGTACGCCTCCATCAACACGCACCTCGGCATCGGTGAGCGCGCGCCCGGCCCGGGTCTCAGGCGGGGCGGCCCTGGGGCCTCTCCCGGGAGCAGCCGCCCTGACCCGGCCTCCCTCTCTGCAGAGCAGTCCCGCAGGGACGACCTGGAGTCGCTGGGCTACGTGCTCATGTACTTCAACCTGGGCTCCCTGCCGTGGCAGGGCCTCAAGGCCGCCACCAAGCGCCAGAAGTACGAGCGCATCAGCGAGAAGAAGATGTCGACGCCCATCGAGGTCCTCTGCAAAGGCTACCCCTGTGCGTGTCCCGGTGGGCGGGGCCTCCCTGCGGACGCCAGAGGGGGTGGGGGGCTCCGGGGGCCTCGTGCCCGGCCGACCCTTGGTGGCCACGGGCTCGGCAGGAGCGGCGGGCCGGCCGGGCCGCTGGTGAGTGCGCGCGGCTTGCTCCACAGCCGAGTTCGCCACGTACCTCAATTTCTGCCGGTCCCTGCGCTTCGACGACAAGCCGGACTACTCGTACCTGCGGCAGCTGTTTAGGAACCTCTTCCACCGCCAGGGCTTCTCCTACGACTACGTGTTCGACTGGAACATGCTCAAGTTTGTGAGTCCGCCCCGCCCCGCCCCCCGCGCCCTGCACCCTGGGGTGCTGGCATGCTCGCTGTCTGCTTTGGGGGAAAGGTCGTTTCCCGAGACTCAGTGCTCTGCGCGCGGAGGTCCTAGACACCCTCCGTGTCCCTGCCCTCCAGGCATCGCCCAGAGCTCCTGCTGCCGGGCCCTGTGCCCTCTGCCATGCACACTCGCGCTGCACAGTTACCCTAAGAACAGACACGGTCCTTTCAGGGTGACGGGATCTGGCGGGGACTCAGCTCCTTCTCAGGCACTGCACAGCAGGACCCCCGGGTCCCTCAGGACTGCCCTGGCGGTGGTGCCGGAGACTGAGGCTGCCCCTCGGCCAGAGCAGCACCCAGGCCCGCTGCCCCGCAGCCCTGCTCTGCGCCTTGCCCTGGGAGCTTTGGGCCAGCGGTGGGGGGGTGGGGGGGTGCTGCTCATGCCTGTGGCCCTGGAGGGCTGTGGAGGTGCCCACACCCGATGCCCCGGGTCTGGCGGGCCTCGCTGGAACACAGGCACTGCCGTCCTGGGGTGGCCCCGACTGTCCAGGTCAGACCCACCTCTACCCCCGGAACCGGTCCCTGTGGTGTCCGGGGAGGCACCCCAGCCGGGCAGCATTGGGCTCAGGGCGGCCCCTCTGCCGCAGGGGCCGAGGCCAACCGTCCTGTCCAGCAGCCAAGAGTGGGGACGGGTTCTCCACGCCCCCTGCAGCTGTCCCACCCTCTCCACAGGGAGCCAGCCGGGCAGCCGACGATGCTGAGCGGGAGCGCCGGGACCGGGAGGAGCGGCTGAGACACTCCCGCAACCCCGCCCCCCGCGGGCTGCCTTCCACGGCCTCGGGCCGGCTGAGGGGCACACAGGACGCGGCTCCGCCCACTCCCCTCACCCCTACCTCACACACAGGTGAGTGCCCCGGGGCCCCAGCACACCCCGAGCATATGGTGGGCGGCCCTGGACGCCCCTTTCCTAGGGCTGGGTCCTGTGCGGCGCGTTCCTCCAGAGCCCCCCTTGGTGGCCGCCCCCCGGCCAGCCGCATGTCCTGGGGCTCCCGGGCCAGCCAGCCGAGGCCTCACCAGCGCCCGTCCCGTCCCAGCCAACACCTCCCCGCGGCCCGTGTCCGGCGTGGAGCGCGAGCGGAAGGTGAGCATGCGGCTGCACCGCGGCGCCCCCGTCAACGTGTCCTCGTCTGACCTCACAGGCCGGCAGGACGCCTCCCGCATGTCCACCTCGCAGGTGCGTGGGCCGGGGGGGTCGCCGTGTCCCTCTGTGTCTGCTCTGCCGGGGTCGGGATGGCTGCGGGCGCGGCCGAGGGCAGCGGTGCGTGGGCTGCTCCCTTGTCCGAGCTGACCGGCGCTCGCTCCCTGTCGCGGCCTCGCTGCGGCGTGCTCTGGCAGTCACTGCCCAGTGCCGCCCCTGGGCCCAAGGCCTAGTCTTCCGCGCCCCCGTGGTGCATCTGTGCCTGTGGAAATGGGCTCAGCCCAGCGGCTGCGTTCGCGCGCCCCCCCCCCCCCCCCCCGCCGCCCCCTCGGCAGGACACTCTTCGCACATGCTGACCTCCCCGGACTGCACTCAGGGTGCCTTGGGCACGATCCCCATGGGGGTGCCTGCCCTACCGCGCCGGCGTCCTGACTGTCCCTGGGCATCTGCCAGGCGGCGTTCTGGGAGTAGGCCAGCCTTCCCCGGCTGGACTGCTGCTCACTGCTGCCCGCGGTTCCCGTGCCGGGCCAGGCATGGGAGGAGTGGTTGGTCAGGAAGCCACAGGTCCGTGCAGGCGCCCGGGCTCGGCCCTGGGCATCCAAGGGCTGCTCCCAACTTTTTCTGTGTTTCTGGTGGGGGCAGCTTGCGTTCGGGGGCGACCTGGTGCCAGACCGAAGGTGCACCCCCTACGGCGAGGTCAGTCTCCATGGCACCTGTCCTGGCCTCTCCCCACTGAAGGAAGGGGCCATCTGGTCAGCGGGCCCAGCACTGAGGCCCTGGACGCGTCGGGGGAGACCTCGTGAGCGTGGCCTTGTCTAGCCCGGGCGTCTGCGTGTGGGGACTCGGGCGGGACGGGCTGGGCTGGCTTTCGGGAGAGGAGGCGTCTGCCAGGTGGGGCCATGGGGGAGGGGGGCTGGTCCCGCGGGCTGGGCAGTCGGGTCTCCTGAGGGGCGGGCTCTGGTGTCCCGCAGGGCACCTGCTCCGGTCCCTGGTCCTGCGGGGAATCTCCTAGAACTCCTCGTGCCGCAGCCTTTCCGGCCTGTGGCGAGAGGCTGAGACCCAGGCGAGGGGCTTCTATGGCGCCCCGCACTGCCACGGCAGCCCCAGTTCACACTCGCCGCAAGGGGCCTCTGGCGTAGGGTGTCCGCGGACTTGGAGGCCGGCGCGGCCCTTCCCGGTGGCCGCTGTGTCCTCGAGGGGAGCGAGGTGCGGCCCTGCCCTGGCTGTCGCTGCTCTCGGGGGTCTCGCCCCCAGCCGGTCGCCGCTGCTCCGCGGGCCGGCACCTCCGGCAGACAGCGGGGCTGAGGGTGTCACTGGGTGGACCTGCTCTCCCCATCTCCGTGCTGTGATGCTGCTCGGGTACCCAGCGCTGGCTCTTGTGCCCCCCAAAGGGGCGGCAGCAGCTCCTGCTCTTGTCACAAGGGATGTGTCCCGTCCCCAAGTCGCAGAGGTGGCCATTCCCTCTCCTGCCCAGGCGGCGGGCGAGGCCTCGGTGGAGCCGCGTCGGTGCGGAGAGCCCCTGGGCACAGGGGAGCCACTCGGGGCCTCGCTGCAGACCCTCCGCAGAGCGACTAGGCTGGGTCCCCAGCGGCTCCCAGCCTCCCCTGCGGTGCTGGCGGCCGGCCGGGCAACGAGGAGGCACCTCTGGAGGCAAAAGGGCCGCCGTGCGGCCGACCCGTTAGCCTGACGACAGCTGTCTCTTCCCACCTCAGAATAGCATTCCTTTCGAGCACCACGGCAAGTAGCGGCACGTCTCCCGTCAGAAGGCGGCACCGGTGAGTGTGCTCTGAGGGTCCGGCAGACAGCCGCCCGGCCGGGGAGCTGACCAGCTGCCGCCTGGGTGCGGGCCGTGGGCTTGCATGCCAGCGCCTGCGGCTTCAGCGCAGCTGCGGTCAGTGGCCCGGCCCGGGAGAGCTGTCCACAGGAGCCCCAGACGGGGGTGGCCGGTCACACCACTGCCTCCTGCCGTCTCCCTGCGTGGCCACGCCTGGTGGCCACTCCACGCTCCGCTCCGGGGATGCTGGCGGTGGCCGCCGCCCTGGCTTGGCCGTCTCTCTCGTTGGTTCTGTGTTGCTTCTCTTGCGAGTTGGGTCTCTGCCCGCGTCTCGTCCGCGCAGCTGTCGTCTGTACTAACCGCCGCACCGCACCTGCCTCCGCGGCGCGCTCGGGCCTCGTGGGACGGCTCTTCCCGTCGTGCCCGAGGGCGTCCAGCGCCCGCACGGGCCAGGCCCCGTCTTCAAAGCAGGTCGCCTTCCGGAAGGCCCGGCTCCGGTCTGCGCGTCCTCGAGCTGCCGCGCAGCCCGCCTGCATGCCTCTCCCGCCGCTGTCCCTGTCCTGCTGAGCGCTGTCCGGCCACCGCGGGCCCTGCGGAGCAGCCGGGGGCGCGCGTGTCCGGAGCGGAGCTGGGCGGCCGCCGTGGTGTGTGTCCAAGCCCGCCGGCCTGCTGGCCTCACGCTGACCTTGTCCTGTGCTTTGGCTCCGACAGATTCCCGGTCGGGCGGCGTCCAGCGGTCTCCAGCCCGTGGTGCACCGGTGAGACGCTCGTGTGCTGAAGGGCAGACATGCATGGCTGACTCCTCTGTTACAATGGCTTTGCTAGTGGCTCGCCCCGTAGCGCTCCAGGCACACCCAGCGACGCCCGCGGGCCACACACAAACTAGACGCCAGACTCCGCGCCCGCCCTGGGCTGGAAGAGCCGGGGGCGCGAGACACAGAGCCCGAGGCCAGCCACGCCTCTCGCCCCGGGTTGGCCGCCGCCCGCGAGGCCCCGCGACCACCGCCTTCGACTCGTTAAGACAGTTTTGTATCATTTTGCTAAAAATTACTGGCTTAAATCTGTGTAAAGAAATCTTTTTATTGTTTCTCTCTCGTCTGTCACGGTCTGAGAAGAGGCGTTGACCCGAGCGGCCAGGCCGGGCCTGCGCGGTGGCCGAGGCTCTGCTGGGCCCCTCCGTCCCCGGCCGGCTGGGCAGCGAGTGGCCGCAGCGGTGCTTCAGGAGCTGCTGTGTCGGGGCGGAGGCCCCGGGCACGTGAGGTGCTGGTCTTGCGTCGCCCTGATGCCTTTGAGCCGGGAGAGTTGTGGACAGGCTGAGTCTCCTCACCCGCGCACGTCAGCTCTTCGTCTGCGTCGAAACCCGGGACGCGCCTCGCTCGGCACCGGCGGCCTGGGAGCCTCTGGAGTGGCCCGGGCACCTGTGGCCCCACGGAGGCCGAGAAGTGGGGCGGGGCCCAGCATGGCCAGAAAGACCCTCTGGGGCCGTGTGCCGGGAGCCCCCTGCGGCCTGGCCTGGGGCCGGCGCCCCCGCCACCCTGCTTGCGGACGCAGTCCTGGGGTGTCCTGCCTGGCCACCAAGCTGGCCGTGAGCCCGGTGGGGGCCCGGCCCACGGTGGCTCCAGGCCCCTCTGCCTCGGGCCCGGGGACGGCGTGGCCCCATCACACTGCAGGTCGCGTAGCTAGAGTGTCTGTGTCAGCCGTGTCGGCGTGTCGGCACGCGTGTAACCACTGTGTCTGTGTACTTGACGGCGTGTAAATAATAAACTCCCAAGGACTCCGCCCTGCCCGCCTCCGGTCTTCATTTTCCCTGTGGGCAGCGCCCGCGGGCTTTCCTGGCCAGTGGGTGGCTCCCGTGGCAGGCAGGGCTGAGGGACCTGGCCGCGGCCACCTGCCCTGGCGTCTGCATCGTGCCTCGGCCTCGGGTTCCCCTCCCCGGAGATCCGGGGGCCTGGGTGGGGAGGAAGGACCCGGGCCACACCAAGGAGCCTCCCCCGGTGGGCAGGACTGGCCTTCCGGGGGCAGGGCCCGCGGCCGCGCCCTGAGCTGACCTCTGGCCTCGGCCCCCCCCCCCCTGCTGGGGACGTGCTCATGGTGACCCTCGCCCACGTGTGCCATCTGCCTGTGTGGGTCGGGCCTCCCGCTCGCAGGCAGTGCAGGGCGGTCCTGGGTCGGCGCCCAACGTCTTCCAGGGCCCGTTCCTTCTCCCCTTGCCGCGGGACCCCGGGGGCACCTTCCAGAGTCCCTCACAGCCGCAGAGGGGACGGTAGTCGGCTGCCTCCTGCGCCCGGTACGAGCCAGAGCTGCCCGGGCCCTGCCGGCCCTCGCGCCGGAGCCCCCTCCAGTGCCCAGCTGGGCCTCCCCTTGCCGCCCCGCTCCCCCTGGGCAGGCCCCTGCCGCCCCCCTCGGCATCGTGTCCCGGAGCCTGGGGTGGCGTGCACAGGAGGGCGTGCTCCGGCCGGCAGGGGCCAGGGGGCTGACCCTGACCTGCCTCACAGCCAGTCCAGAGCGAGGCGGCCTCTCGGCCCTCCCAGCCCAGGGCAGCTGGTCGGCGGCAGCCGTCAGGCTCCATAAGAGAAGGGAACTGGAGCGCGTGGGCCCGGGAGCTGCCCGGTCCCCGCAGCGAGCCGGCCACAGGCCCCGGGTGGGGCACGCCCAGCCCGAGAGCAGGGCCCGCCGCCTCCCGCGGGCAGCCAGCAGGGGCGGGGAGGGGCTGGGGCTGCGCAGGCGCAGGCGCCGGCCCCGGGTGAGTCTCGCTTGCTTTTCCTTGCAGAGGAGCAGGGACGTGGCGTCTCTCCGGCTGCACACGGCCCGCCAGGGCACCCGCTGCCGCCCCCAGCGCCCACGACGCACCACCTACTGAGGCGCCGGCGGCCCCCGACGGGCGCTGGCCACGCGGGCCGCGCTGGCCACAAGGGCAGGTGGGTGTGAGGGCTGGGCGAGGAGGTCGGGGCAGACACCCGCGGGCGCTGGCCCCGGCCCCAGGGCGGCAGCTCCCGCACGGCCCTGCCCGCACCCCAGCCCCGCGGCGCGCAGGGCAGCCCGAGGACGCTCACGCTCCTCCCACACGCAGGTTTATTCCAGGCCGCGTTGGAGGGGGAGCCGCCAGGACTCGCGGCGGGCTGGGCCCAGGGCGGGACGCAGCGCAGGCCGGCGGGCCGGCCCCCGCTGATTAAAGTCGCGTTGTCTGCCAAGCCTGGTCTCTGGTCCTTGAGCCTCGGGCGCCTCCCGGCCGCTCCTCCTGCCGGCCCGGCACGGCGCCCCTGCCGGGTCGCCCCGGCCCTGCCGCCTCCGTGGGCTGCGGCGCCGCGGCGGCCTCACACACTGGTCTCGGGGGCCCGGGCCTCGGCCCCCCGTTTTTCTCAGGCTCTGCCTTCAGGAAGCGCTCCACTTCCCGCGAGTCCCGCTCCGGCTCCGGGGGCTGGCGGTGCGCCTGCTGCCCCGCCTCCGCCTCCGCCACGGGCCCCGCGCCCACGCAGAAGTGGCTGCCCAGCACCAGCACCAGCGAGGCCGCCACCACCTCGGCGCCCGCCAGGATGAACACGTACTGGTAGACGTGGGTGGCGTCCAGGAGCTTGCCTGCAAGGGGGGCTCGTCAGGGCCCGCAGGAGCCTCCCGGGACAGTGAGGACTGGGGCGCCCGCGCCCCCACCCTCGAGGGGGCAGGGAGAGAGCTGAGGCACAGCCTGCGGGTTTGGGGATTCGGGGCCCCAGGCCCAGCCCGAGACCCAGACCCGACTCTCAGAGAAGCTGGGCCAGGCCAGGGCAGCGGCCAGATCCACCCTGGGTCCCATCAGCCTTCAAACAGGCCGCCCGGCTGCCCGCTGGGCAGAGGCTGCCAACCTGGCGATGGGCAGGGGCGTCCCCGCCAGCTGGGCCCGCCCCAGGGAGGACAGGCGCCCGCCCCGCACTCACCTCCGGATGGGGGGCCGATGAGCACGGCCACGGCCTCCAGCAGCAGCACCAGCCCGATGGCGCTGGGGAACTTGTGGGTGCCCACGATGGCCATGAGCACCTCAAACTGCAGGGCACCCACCATGCCGTAGGAGATGCCGAAGAAGACGCAGAAGACCACCAGGCCGCCGTAGTCGCGGGCCGTGGAGCCCGTGAGGTCGGTGAAGCCGTTGAAGAACATGGCGAAGGCGAAGAGGTAGACGGAGTAGGGCCGCACCCGCTCGAGCCCCGCCAGCGCGCCCGCCGCCGGCCGGGCGAAGATGTCGATGAGGCCCAGCACGGTGAGCAGGAAGGCCGCCTGCGTGTCGGGCACGCCCATGTCCTTGGCGTAGCTCACCACGAACACGGGCGGCACGAAGAGCCCCAGCACCATGACGGAGGCGGCCAGCGCGTAGACCACGAAGCCGCGGTCCCGCAGGACGCTCAGGTCCAGCAGCCGCCGGGGCGGGCGACGAGACCCGGGTGCCGAGCCGGGGGGTGCCGAGCCGGGGGGCGCCTCCAGGGGCCGCATGAGGGCCGCGCACACGCAGCAGTTGAGCAGCAGCCCGCCCAGGACCAGGAAGCCGCCACGCCAGCCGTAGTGGTCCTGCAGCAGCTGGCCCAGGGGGGACAGGGCACACAGGAACACCGGGCTGCCCGCCGCCGCCAGCCCGTTGGCCAGGGGCCGCCGGCGGCTGAAGTAGCGGTTGAGCATGATGAGCGAGGGCTGGAAGTTGAGCGCCAGCCCCAGGCCTGCGGTGGGAGGGTGGCGGTGAGGCCGGCGGGCCCAGGCGCCTCCGACCCGCAGGGAGCCCGCCCTGCCCGGGGCCCCGCTCACCGGTCAGCACCCCGGCGGTGAGGTAGAGCTGGACGACGCTCCCGCAGAAGGAGGCGGCCACCATGCCCAGGGACGCCAGCAGGCCGCCCACCAGCATGACGGGCCGGCAGCCGAAGCGGTTCACGCACACGCTGCAGAGCGGGCCTGCGGGGAGCGGAGGATGATGCCGCCCGCGCCGCCCGGGCCAGCCCCGCCGCGCCCGGCCCCCGCCCGCCCTGCCCCGCGCCGCGCTCCCCGGACAGGGAGGGACGGCTTCCAGGCTGCGGCCCGGCGGGGCTGCCCCCGCGACGGCGCTCAGCTCACCCGTGCCGTACAGCATGGCCAGCAGGATGGAGGACACCCAGGCCGTGTCGCTGTAGCCGATGCCGAACTCGCGCATGAGCTCCTTGAAGAAGACGCTGACCGCCTTGGGGAAGGCGTAGGAGAAGCCGGTGACGACGAAGCAGCCCAGGAGCACGGCCCAGCCCCAGCCTCCGTCGGGGGCCCTGACCCCGGGCGGGCCCTCGTCCACCACGGCGCCGCCCATGGCAGCAGGGCCGGTCCTGTGTCCCTGGAAGACGGCGGGGGCGGGTGTCGGCTGCGTGCGGACAGGGACGCCCCTCCCTGCGCCCTCGCCCGCGGCTGCTGGCCGGGCCCCCTGCCCCCCCCAGGCCTCACCCTCACGGTCTAAAGGGCAGTGGCTTTTTTGGGCTCAGCTGGTACTCGGGTTACCGCCCCAGGAGGGCAGCCCTGGAGGACCAGCGGCACCCCCGCGCCTCCCCCCAACCCCACCCCCGCCCGGCCAGGTGGGGAAGCAGCCCCCATCCTGCGCCGCTTGAGCCTGGGGGGCAGCAGAGCAGCCCCCTGGAGGCAGGTGCCACCTTCCCGGGAGGGGCCGGGCTCCACCATCCCGGCTGGTCTGTGGCCGGAGCGGCCAGGGGCCAGCGACCCCCGCGGGTGCTGACCACACCCCCCAGCCAGAGGTCAGTGGGGGCTGGGCACGCCTCACGGGACAGAAGCCTCGTGCCAGGTGCAGGCAGGTGCCCACTGGAGCCCCGTCCCCCACCGCCGGCATCAGAGGCCTGGCCTGTGAGTCTGCTGGAGTCCCCTGCCGCCCGCCGCCCCTCCTCCCGGGCCCCCTGTAGAGGCCCGCACCCCCCTGGAGAGTGGAGATGGCCCCGGCCCCTCCCCTCCAGCTGGGGACTGGGGGCTCTGCTGGCGCCATGACAGGGCCGCCGGCTGCGGTGGCGCGTCCTCCAGCCGCGCCCTGGCTCCTGCCCCCGCACCCCAGCCCTACCTCTGACCGCGCGGCCCGGAGGAGCAGGCTCTAGGGTCCCCGAGGAACTGGAGGCTTGAAAACAAAAGGGGCTGCAGGAACCCTGTGGGCCACGGCCACAGCCTGGGCCTGGGTGGGGGCGCTTCGGGACTCCATCCTGGCAGGGCCCGGAGGGCGTGCCCGAATGCCCAGCAGCGGGAGCCCAACCCCGGGCCTGGGGAGTGGCCGCCCTGGACGCACCAGCCACGCTGCCCTCGGGGGCCCTCCCAGGAGGCTTCTGGGATCCTCCGGAGGCAGGCACTGGCCACCGGTGGGGCATGGGGCTCCCCGAGCTGCTTCCCCCCGGGGGCCCAGCACAGTCCCCACTCCCACCCCCAGGACCCAGAGGTGCTGCTAACCCCAGCCGGGTGCCAGCCAGAGAAGTGGCCCCGGCATGCCCGGCCCCACCGGGCGTCGCGAGAAAGGGGTCTCTAGTTTGGGGCAAAGGAGCGTCCCCCGTCGGGCCGCGCACGGGGGACGGGGGCAGGCACACCCCCACCTTGGAGAGGCTGCGGTGCGCGGCTCCCTCCGCTGGCTGAGGTTCGGGGAGCCCCGCGGCTGGCGGCGAGGGCGTGCTGGCACCTCTGGGCACCGCCCGGCACTGGCCTCTGGTGACACCTGCCTGGCCGGGCCGCGAGCCAGGCGCCCCGCCCGGACAGGCGCCCCGGGGCAGGGAAAGCCGATCTCCCGGGAGGCTCCCACGCCGGCCTGCCGGCTGCCCCTCGGGTCCCGCGGCCCCCAAGGGCTGCGGCCTGCCTGGGCCAGGGCGCTTGTCCGGACAGCCCGCCCCCTTCCTGCCGGCCGCGGGGCGCCCCAGGGGCTCCCCAGGCCGCCCTCCAGCGTGGCCGCCGGACTCGGGCCTGCAGCCTCCGGAGGCCGCGCCCAGCTCCGGGAGCCCCGCCCGGCCGGGGGCGCCCCCGCCCCCCACCGGCCGCAGGTGCCATGGGCCCTGCGGGAGACGGGCCTGGGGGCGCAGGTGGGCAGGGCGCGGCCCTGGGGGAGGGGCGGCCGCGGGGGAAGGGGGAGCGGGAGGGGGAGGCAGGACGCGGCCCGCCCGCCGCCCGCCAGCCCCGCCCGCCAGCCCGGCCGGGACGTGGGGGACGTGACCGCGGGGAGGCGCCGCCGACTGGCCCGGAGCGCGCGCCCCGCGGGCCGGTGGGCAGCGCAGCCCCGGACCTGCCCCGCGGACCCGCCCCCGCCGGGGCCCAGTCGGCCGGGCCCCGGGGCACCCCCGGACCCCGCGGCGCGCCCGGGCGGCCTCTCCGCGCGCCTCGGCGCCCCCCGCCCGCCGGGTCGCTGGGCCCCGCCACGGGACCCCTCGCCGCCCGCCGCCCCCGCGCGCAGCCCGGGACCCGGAGCCTCGGCGCCCGCGCCCCGGACCCGGCGGGCACGACCCCACGCGGGGCTGCCCGGGCCCCGCCGCCCCGCGCCCCCCGGCTCCCGCGCGCTCCGGCCGGTCAGCCGAGGCCCGAGCCCGCCGGGCCGGGGGCGGGCGAGGCCGAGCCCAGCGGACTCTCGAGGTCCGGGCGGCGCGGGGCGCCCCGCAGGCTCGGCGCTCGGGGAGGAGCGAGGGGACCCGGGCACCGCCCCGCGCCGGCCGGCGGCACGTGCGCCCCGCGCCCCAGGACGGCCCGGCCCGCGGGGGCCTCGGGGCGGGGGGCCGGACCTCCCGGGCACCGGCCGCGCCTACCTGCCGCGCCGGCCGCCGCGCGCCTCTGAGCCCCGCGCGGCGCTGGCCCGGCCCCCGGCGCCCGCCCCGCCCCGCCCCGCCCCGCCCCGGCCCCCCGCGCCCGCCCCGCCCCGCCCCGCCCCGGCCCCGCCCCGCCCCGCCGCGCCCCCCAGCCCCCGACCCCGGGCCGACCCGCCCGGGCCGGGCCCCCGACCTGCGCCCCTCGCCGCCCCGCGCCCGCCTCGGCCGGGACCCGCGGACCCCCTCCCGGCGCCGGGAACCTGCGCCCCGTCCAACCTCAGCTGCTCCGGGCGGCGAGGCGGCCTCTGGGGCGGGCGCGCCCCGGCTCCCGGGCGAGGCCCCCCCACTTCCGTTTCCCCGCCGGCCGCAGGCAGAGGGCGAGCGGCCCCGCCGCCCCAGGGCGCCCCGCAACCGCAGCCGCCGGCCGGCCCGCCAGGCGCTGGCCCCTCCGCCCCACAACGCGGAAACGCTGGGCCCGGCGCACCCCTGGGTGGCGGCCGTCCTCGGGGACCACAGGAGCCCCCCCACCCCGGGGACCTGGACCAGACGCCCGAGGTCGGGGGAGGCGGAGGCCTGGGAGCCCAGGATGGGGAGGGGGCAGAGGGCACGGCGGGGAGCCCAGCAAAGGGGGTGGGCCCGAGCCCAGGCCCCCCAGGCCCCAGGCCTCCCCTCTTCTCTGGCCAGAGGCGGCCCCCACCAGCCGGCGGCGGGGTCCACCCTCCCCCACACGCTGAGGACGCCCTCGGGTGCCCTGAGCGCCGGCCGGAGCCCCACAGGGCGGCCGGGCCACCGAGGACAGACCCCCACGGCTGCCCCCCCTCTCGCTCCGGGACAGGAGGTCCTGCCGCCCGGCCCACCCTCTGGCGGCGCCCGCCTGTGTGTGGCTGTGGGGGCACGGGCTGAGCCAGGCACCGGGATGGGGGGCAGAGAGGCAGAGGGACCCCCACCTGGCGGGGCTTCCTGTGGGGTGTGGGCGCCACAGGCGCCCGCCTGCCTGCCCAGAGTCCCTCTGCCACTGCCGGAGCCGCACCCCTCCGGGGCCTGGAGCCGCCCCACACCCCCAGGGAGAAGCTCCCAGCGGCCATGGGGGAGCCACGGTCACGGGCTGCGGCTGCTGCGCTCTCCCAGCCCCCCCAGGAGGCCCCCACCCCACCCTGGGGCCTCAGGGGCACCTGGGGTTCGGCCCTCACCCCCTCCGACGGAAAGGGACCCCGTGACCTCAGCTGTGCTCCAGGAGCCCAGTGGGGGACAGACCCCTGACCAGGACCCGCAGGCCTCCCTGGGAGCGAGTGCCCAGCCCTCCTGGCTGCCCGCCGCGGCCGCGGGGCTCCCCGCCCCCCCCACCCGCCAGGGGCCGGGGTGGCAAGGCCCAGCCCAGCAGGCCCTGCAGGGCCCAGACCCTGGTCTGCGAGGACCCGGGGCCCCCCAAGGCGCTGCCCAGTGCTTGGGCCTGCAGAGGGCATCCTCCCGAGGGGCTGGGCGCCTTCCAGCAGGCTCTGGACGCAGTGGGTGCCCTTCCAGGGCGGGGCTGGGGTGCAGGCCTCCCCGCCCTGCCTCCCCACCCGTGGCCCTTCTCTGAAAGGGAAAGGGGTGAGGCTGCCCAGCAGGCAGGGACCCCTGAGCTCGCCAGGCCCCGTCTGGGCCTCCTGGCCATCGCAGCTGCCATGCCCGGTCCCCGCAGAGAGCGGGCCGGGCCGGGCCGGGCCTCAGGACGGACATATCCCTGTCCACGCGGGGTGGGCACCAGGTCCCTCCACGTCCGAGGACGGCCGGGAAGCTGGAGGCTGAGGGTCGCCGTGCGGCGCCCGGGAGGGCGGCCCCGCAGGCTGCGCTGCCCGGCCCCGCCCTGCCCCGGCCCGCGCCTGGGCCTGCGTGAGAGGACGCGGGAGGGCGGCCCGCGGGGCGAGGGGGCCGCATGCAAAGTCCATGCAAAGCGGCCGCTGGGCCTGGCCAGCTCCTGAGGGCTCGTCCCCGCCCGAGCCGGCGGTGTCCGGGCCTGTCTGCCCGCGCAGCCCCCCGCTGCCGCCCCCCGCTGCCGCCCGGGCGCCCCTCTCTTTCCACTTTCTTATCTTTTCTGACGTGTGCGCTTTGGGGCAGCGCTGGAGCCCCGGTGCCCCCATCACTCGCCCAGCGGCCCCGCGCCCCGCTGGTGCCAGGCGCCCTCTGGGCTTCCTCAGACCTTTGTCCCTTCCACCTCGAGTGTTCACGCCGCGGGCCGCAGGGGCCTGGACGGGCCTCGGCGGCTGCGACATGCTGCAGGGCTGAGCCCGCCACGTCCCCACCGGCCACGGGCTTCCTGTTTCGCCACGGCCTCGCCGCCACCCGCGCCTGCCATTTCTGAAAACTGGAAGTCACCTCGCGGCGGGGGGCGGGGGGGTGCGGCGGGGAGGGGCAGGGGCAGCGCCAGCTCCGGGGGTTCGGCATGCGCCCCACGACCAGGGATGAGGCCCCTCCGGGGTGCTCTTGGGCTTCCCGGGCCGGGCCCGTCTCTAACTGGCCGCGGCCCCTCCGCCCACCCGCTGCGCCCCGCGGTGCTGGGTCCAGGAGCCGCCGCTGGGGCTGGGTGGGGTCGGGCCTGGAGGAGCCCGGACCGCGCTGAGGCTGCCGGCTCCGAGGGGCCCGTCCATCCTGGGGGCCGCCAGCCTCCCGGCCCCGCTCAGTCTTTGGCCTGGAGGGCGGACGGCGAGGGGCCCTGAGGGCTGGGCTCCCGTCCCCCCTGCTGCCCCCGGGCCCCTGCCTGGCCGCCCTCCGCCTGGGCTCCGCCGCCTGCCTGGCCCCTAGCCGCGGCGGGGGGAGGTGTCAGGGCCCCCCGGGGAGTCCATCTGGGAATGGGGTGGGGCAGGGATGGGGGCGCGGGGCGCTTCGCCCTGTCCACTGCCGGAGCCCTCAGCTGCCCCCGCTCCTTGGCCTAGTCCTGGCCGCCCCCTCCACTGGCCTCGGCGCCAGCATCCGCGCTGCCCGTCACCGTCCCAGAGGCCCCGCCCCGGCACGGGCAGACATCTCTGGCGCGCGCCTCGCCCACCTCGCTCTGCAGGCCCCGCGACCTCAGTGCCACGTCGCGACGGGCCTCTGGCAGGGACGCAAGGAGGACCCCCTTGACGGGCCACCTGGCACCGGGGCGCCGGCCTGGGGAGTCCTCCTGAGGCCTGGGGAGGGCGCCCACCTCACAGGGCAGCGTGGCGGCGAGGGTGGCAGCCGGGCCTTGGCCAGTCTCCAGGCCTTGGCCACCCGGCTTCCGGGCAGCAAGGCCACGGTGTGCCAAGCTCCCAGGACGGGGTCCGCCCCAACCCCCCACGCTTCCCACCCCTTCCTGGCCAGCACAGAGGGGCGGCCGGAGGGCAGTGGGTCCCTGCCGGGGCCCAGCACCTCGCAGGAACACCGGCTGGAGGTCAGGGGCCACCCCAACTCTGGGGCCGCCCTGGCTGCCGGCCCTTTACTTTCCCTGGCGGGGCGGGCCTCGCGCCTCTGCGGTCACAGTGTGGACACGCCCGGCCCCATCGGCTCCACCCGCACGGCTGGGTGGCGGCAAGGCAGGCGGGTGCTGTGCCCTGGAGGGGAGCCCGGCCCTTGACCCCAGGCCCCCCCTCCGGCCAACCCACGGCCCCTTCCTGACGGGGGTGCGAGTTCGCTGCCAGCCCGGCCTGCTGCTCTGTTCTTGGGGGTCAGGGGCCACCCAGGGCCAGGCACCCCGAGGGCAGGTGAAGGGCAGTGCCCACTAGCCCCCCATACACCCCTTCCCCAGGAGCCCACCGGCCGGACGCTGACAGCCACAGCGCCAGTGCCCCGGGTTCCCAGCCGGGCGGGGCTCACCCAACGCGCTCGGCGGGCCGGAGCCTTGCAGCAGGCCGGACGCTGTCCCCAGCGGCCCCCCAGTGGCACCTTGTGCCCAGGCCGCCGCCTCTGGGGAGACAGGAGCAGGGATCGGAGCTGAGGACCGGGCTGCGCAGGGCGGCCCAGAATCGGAAGACAGAGCTGGGGGCTTCAGCGTCCCAAGACGGGTATTTTCTTTTTTTTTTTTTTAAGATTTATTTATTTATTTACACAAGCGCTGGGCACAGTCAGAAGCGCGGGAGGGTGAGAGGATCCACCAGAGCCAGAGCGGGGAGCAGAGCAGGCAGAAGGACCGAAGGACACTGCTGAGGGGAGCAGCGGGCAAGGCAGGAGAGGTCTGCGCGCCCTGTGGGACCCGCGCCCGGTGGCCGGGGAGCAGCCGGGGATCGAACCGGCGCTGCAGAGGCCGCGGGCAGCTTCGCACCCCAGCTCTCAGCCGCTGCGCCACCGGGGAGGCCCGGGACAGGTATTTTCTAAGGGGGGCTCCTACGGGGTCCCACTAAAGGAGTCTTTTTAGCAGGCTTGCCCGGGGGCTGGCCCTCAGCACCGCCGGGCAGTCTGTCAGCCACGTCCACTCGCAAACGGCGGCACTGTGGGCTTGGGGCTTGTGGGGCTCATTTTCAGTCCAGTTTGGTCTGTGATTTTTTTTTACATACAAGAGCTGGGGTGCAGGCCAGAGGTGCAGGGGGGAGAGGACTCCCCAGAGACAGAGTGGGGAGCAGAACAGGCGGATCCACTGAGCCACAGGGCTGAGGGGGCAGCGGGGAGATAAGGGAGGTCTGCCCCGGGGGCCACTCCCTGGCCGGGATGGCTCAGGCCGTGGGTGCCAGCCCGAGACTGACAGGGAGGCCCCGTCTCTGTGATTTTGAACCCCGAAGGCCTTGGCTCCGTGACAACTGCTGTTTGGGGCGGCTGGGGGCTGGGGGGCAAGGGAAGTGGTCCGGGGCTTGGGGGACAGGGGGCGACCTTCAGCACCGCTACCCCTTGGGAAGGGCCAGCAGCTGGACGCTCTGGGGGCACCAAGCCCAGGGAGCGCCCAGCAGCCTGCCCAGGGGCACCCCTCGCAGACAAGGCTCTAGCTCAGGCTCCGCCTTGTCTGGATTTGGTGTTTTCTGGCACCTGATGAAAACGGGGAACACGCCGCAGATTTCTGAAGGGACACCCAGCTCGGTTGTTGGGCGCAAGGGGGTTACCAGCCCGGGGCTCTCCCCGCGCCCCGCTCTCCCCGCGCCCCGCTCTCCCGGCTCCCGGCTCTCCCCGCGCCCCGCTCTCCCCGCGCCCCGGCTCTCCCCGCGCCCCGGTTCTCGGGGCCCCGTTGGGGGCGTGGCGCCCCCGGTCTCGACCGCGGCCCGCGCTCCCCGCGGAATCGGGCAGACGCCGGGGCGAGGCCGCGCGGGCGGGCGGACCCCAGGACCTGACCCCAGGGGGGTCCCGAGAAAGCTGCCCCGCGGGGCGCGCCCGCCCCCCGCGGGCCCCCCCGCGCCCCCCGCGCCCCCCGTCCCCGGCGCGCCTGTCCCGACGACTGGGCGAAGCCGGGCTGAGGGGGGCCTGCGCTCACGGGCCCGGGGCCCCCTCCCCGGCGGCGCACCCCGCTGTCGGCGAGCCCGACACCCCACGGCCCCGGCGCCCCCGGGGCCCGGAACCCGGCGCCGGACTCGCGTTTCCGGCCGGCGGAACCCGAGCGCTGCACCGGACGCGGGTCGCCATGGCAACGGGCGCCCGGCGTTCCCGGGAGCGCGCGCCTCGGGTGAGCGGCCGGCGGGGCGCGGCGGGGCGCGGCGGGGCGCGGGGGGGGCGGGTGGCGGGGCGCGGGGGGCGCGGGCGGGGCGACCCGAGGCCGGTTCCTGCGCGAGGCCGCGGGCCTGGCGCGTCCCCCGAGCGCGCGCGAGCGCGGGGGCACCTGCTGCGGCTCGGGCCGCGGGGCTCCCGCACCCCGCCGCCGTGGGTGGGCGGCCGCGTGTCCCGCGCGTGTCCCCAGCTCGGCCGCGCCCCCCGCCGGCTCCAGCGCAGGCCTGCGGGCAGCGTGCCGCGGGGGCGCGGGGGGCGGGGGGCCCGCCATGGGTCCCTGAGCCGTCGCCAGCCGGGCCTGCGGGCCCCGCCCCCTCGGGACCCTGCGGGGTGCCCCGCCCCGGCCTCCGCGCCCCGCCAGGCGCCGCCTGCTTGTCCCCCGCGCGCGCGCTCGGCCCAGGGGCCCAGTGCGCGGCGGGCACGTGGCGGGGCGCCCCTCCCGCTTGGGGTGCAGCGCAGCGTTGGGGGAGCCTGGGCAGTCCCAGCTGAGAGAAACCCTCAGCAGCTCAAGAAGTGGGCGTGGGCGCTGGCTCCACGGGGTGACGCGCTGGGTGAAGGCCCTGGTCCTCCCGGGCGCGCCCCCACACTGTCCCCCGCGGCCCCTGCGCCCACACTGTCCCCCGCGGCCCCTGCGCCCACACTGTCCCCCGCGGCCCCTGCGCCCACACTGTCCCCCACGGCCCTGCCCCCACACTGTCCCCCGCCGCCCCTGCGCCCACACTGTCCCCCGCGGCCCTGCCCCCACACTGTCCCCCGCCGCCCCTGCCCCCACACTGTCCCCCGCGGCCCTGCCCCCACACTGTCCCCCGCGGCCCCTGCCCCCACACTGTCCCCCGCGGCCCTGCCCCCACACTGTCCCCCGCGGCCCTGCCCCCACACTGTCCCCCGCGGCCCCTGCCCCCACACTGTCCCCCGCCGCCCCTGCCCCCACACTGTCCCCCGCGGCCCTGCCCCCACACTGTCCCCCGCGGCCCCTGCCCCCACACTGTCCCCCGCGGCCCTGCCCCACACTGTCCCCCACGGCCCTGCCCCCACACTGTCCCCCACGGCCCCTGCCCCCACACTGTCCCCCGCGGCCCTGCCCCCACACTGTCCCCCACGGCCCTGCCCCCACACTGTCCCCCGCGGCCCTGCCCCCACACTGTCCCCCGCGGCCCTGCCCCCACACTGTCCCCCGCGGCCCTGCCCCCACACTGTCCCCGCGGCGTGGCCGTGGCCTGTCCAGCTGTCCTCACGCAGTCCTGACACCCGCCCTGACACGACCTGCTGGCGCCCCGGCCCAGCGCGGCCCCTGGCCGTCTCTCTGCGGGGCCATCCGCTCACCGGCCGCCTCGTCAGCTGCTGCTTTTGTTAGCGACTTCGGGAGTGACGTGGCTGTGCCGCTGGCGGGCGGCGGGGGGGCGCTGAGGACACCTTCGGTCCCTTGGGGTGTCCGGCAGCCTTCTGGGTCTCACTCTTCAGAGGCCCCCCGGAGGGGCGCGTCCTGATGGTGGGTACCTGCGGGCCAGACGTGCTCCGCTGAGCCTCCAGCCACCCTGCAGGGCCGGCGTCCCTTGGGACGGCAGGAGGCCATGCGGGGCCGTCTCCGTGGCGTTTCCCACACCCTCGTGGGCCAAGACGGGGCTGGTCCTGGGGGGAGGGCAGCCAGGCCTCAGACTGGGCCCTGCGGGGAGGGGCAGACTGGCCGCGGGGCCCAGACACACGCCGCCCTGCAGGCCGGCTTTCTTTCCACTGTCAGGGGCCATGCGGGGGGCAGTGAGCCGTGGTGACCTGAGCCTGTGTGATTTGTTCTTCTAAAGAAAAAGGCCTGGGGCCTCCCTGGGGGCGCCAGGGTCAGTCTCCCCACTGTGAGGCTGTCGCCAGCCACCGCGGCCTGAGTCTCATTTGGCCAGGGAGTGACCCCCAGAGCCCAGCAGACGTCTCCTGTCTCCCCGCTGCTCCCCTCAGCAGTGGGTTTCAGTGGATCCGCCTGTTCTGCTCCCCACTCTGTCTCTGGGGCGTCCTCTCACCCCCGGCACCTCTGGCCTGCACCCCAGCTCTTGAATCATAAATAAATAAATCTTTTTTAAAAAGTAGAGAAAAACCCACGTTGTAGGATTCTGACATTTGGGTGCTTTGGGGTGACACACACCCCACGTGCTGTGTCTCTGTGGGACCCCAGACCTACTGCTCCTAGGAGTACCCGCCGGGGCAGGCCCCCACCTGCTTGGTGGGGAGGTGGTGGCTGCACTGCCCAGTCCAGCCGCTGCCCCACCCTCTGCCAGGCAGGGTGCCCGACGGGGGGGCCAGCCCCTGTGCACACGGGTGTTTCGGACGCTCAGTTGACAGAGCAGCCTCACGCTGTTGAGTCTAATAACTTAAAGGCCGGGCTTGTGTCCCCCCCACGCTGCTCTCCCCTGGCAGTTTGTTTCCCGAAAGCGTAAGTCACGACGGGCTGGAGATGAACAACAAAGGAAGCCCCCAGGCGGGCCTGTCCCCCGGCTGTGGGCAGCTCGGGTCGAGGCTGGGCCTCCCCGCTCTCCAGAACGCAGGGCGTGGGCGCTGCCGCCTGCGCCCTCTCCTGCCCCCGAGGCCATCCCTGCTGTTCTGGGACAGCCCCTGACAGCTGCTGCCGGGTGGAGGGAGGGCCTGCCGGGCCGGGGGGCGGCGTGGGCATACCCGAGGGCCGAGGGGCTGGACGTGTCACCGTCCCTGCCGCGGGTCACGTCATCTCGAGCTAAAACCGGGGGACACGCTCTGCAGGGGGCGGCGCAGGGACGGGTGCAGGTGCCCAAGGCGTCTGGCTCCCCGGGCACCGGCGTGGAGCCAGGTTAACCTGCCGGTGGCGGCACAGGTGTGCGGGCGGTCGGGGGCGTCCCAGGACCTGCTGGCCAGGACGGCGTCGACCAGGGGTGAGCCCAGCTCCTGCCCTCTTCTGCCGCAGCTGCCGCCATGCCGCCGCCCTCGCAGCCCCCGCTGAGCGAGCTGCTGGCGCGCAAGGAGGAGGAGTGGCGGGCGCTGCGGGACTCGCAGGCCCAGCTGCAGGAGGCCGCCCTGCGGGACGCGCAGGCCCAGCTGCAGGAGGCGCGGGGCCAGCTGCGGGCCCTGCAGGAGGACTTCATCTACAACCTGCGGCTCCTGGAGGAGCGGGACCGCGAGCTGGAGCTCCGTGACGCCGCCGTCGCCCGCGCGCGTGCCCTGGAGGAGGCGCGGCAGGCGGAGCTGAGCGAGCTCAGGGTCCAGGTGGCCAAGCTGCAGCAGGCGCTGGCCCGCGAGGCTCAGCGCACGGAGGCCCTGCAGCGGCAGCAGCGGCTGACCTGGCAGAAGCACCAGCTGGACCTGGACAGGCTGCACAGGTGAGGCCGCCGGGCGGGCACGTCAGCGCCCCCAGCGCAAGGGGTGAGCGCCGCGAGACGCAGCCTTTCTCTGGGTTCCGATACGTCGGAGATGGGCCTGAATAGCTGCGCTTTTTCTGTGAGTGGTGGGTGTCAGCAAGTCGCGCCTGAGCCCGCCAGCACGCTAATGTCGTGGCGTGTGTGTTAAGGGAGCCGGCCTGAGGCCGACCCTCTGAGCACCTGCTCTGCTGTGAGGGTGTGTGCTGGGCCTTGGGACGCAGGACCCCTCCGCGGGGTGACTTTGGTAAGCGTGAGAATGAGACGCCCCAGCTCCCACGGCCGCCCGACACCAGCGCGTCTTCCTGGGCCTGCGCATCTGGCTGCGTCTCCAGGGTGCGGGGTGTGTGTGCGGGGTGAGACGCGGCGTGTACATGCAGGGGTGGGGTGTGGGTGTGCAGGGGTGTGGCATGCGTGCAGGGGTGGGGTGCGGGGTATCCAGGGGTGGGGCGGGTGTGTGCAGGGGTGGGGTGTGCAGGGGTGAGGCAGGGCGTGTGCAGGGGTGGGGCGGGCGCGTGCAGGGGCCGGGTGAGGCACACCGCCAGGGTCCTGGCACAGGCCTGGTGCCCACCGTCCTCGCAGGGTCCTCTCTGCAGGGGTGTGGCAGGCCGGGAGCTCCCGAGCCGCCATGGGCTGAAGCCCCTAGTGGGAAGGGCCCGGGCCGGCCGCCTGGCGTGCGGGGTCTTCCCCGTCCTCCCCCCAGACCCGCCTCCGCTGGGTCCCTGAGCGCCGCGCTCGGCCGTCCCTCGGGGCTGGCGGGGGACGCGGGGTGTCCTGGTCCGCGGTGCCAGGTCCCCACCACCGGGCGGGTCGTTCCCGCCCCCTCGCGGCCCCCCCTTGCCGGCCCCCGGCGCGCAGCCGTGGCGGGCCCCCTGGCCGGGCGGGGCGGCTTCTCACGCGCGTGCCGGGCAGCGCCGGGGCCGGGGAGCTGGCGCAGCAGCGGGCGCGGTGCGAGGACCTGCGGCGGCGGCTGGAGAGGCGGCTGGAGGCGCTGGACGGCGACCTGGCGCTGCAGAGGCAGGTGCGAGGACAGCGGTTCCCGGGGATTGTCTCTGGAGGACGGTGGGGCAGGCGGGCGCAGGGGCTGGGTCGGGCCGCGGGCAGGAGCCTCCGGGGCTGCCCGTAGCCGACCGCGGGAAGCACGGACCGCGGCCGGTGGACACGCGGGGCGGGGGCGCGGGCCGACCCTGCGGAGTTGGGTTGGAAGGGCACCTGAGGCGAGAGTGGGGACCGCCCGGCCCAGCCCTCCCCCGGGCCTCTCTGTCCAGGAGCTGCTGCAGGAGTTCGAGGCCGAGCTGCGGAGGCGGGAGCTCGAGGCCGGCCAGCAGGCGCGCAGCATGAGCGGCGAGGTCCTGGCCCGCGAGCTCGAGGTCGGCGGGGCCGCTGGCGGGACGTGGGGCGGGGCGCGGGGCAGGGTGGGGGGCAGCCCCGCCCCCGGGGGAGGAGAGCCCAGGGCACCCCCCTAAGAGGCTCCCAGAGCTCCTTGCGGGCCGCGCCGGTCTGGGATGGTGCTCCTGGCTGAGGCTGTGGCCTCTCCTCTGGGCACCCGACCTGGAGCACCTCGACCAGGACCCGCTGGGGGCGGGTGACAGAGCTGGACAGGGCGGGGGTGCTGGCCTGGGCTGATGGTCCCCAGGCGGGGTGCAGCCTGCTGCTGGTGTGCAGGGAGCCCTGCAGCCTCAACCCAGAGGCCCTGAGGCCCCAGGTGCCCTCGCGGCCACTCTTCCCACCAGACGCTGTGCTTCCCAGAGCACCAGCCCTGTGGCCGGCCCCTGACAGCCCCCAGCCCCAGCCCTGCGGGGAGCGGCCCACAGGGACCTAGGACGAGGACAGGGGACGGGCAGGGAGGGGCGGCAGGGCCAGGCCCTCCATCTTCATGTGCCCCTCCTGCACCCTCCTTGGCGCTGGGGCACGGCAGGCGGGCGGGTGGCGGGGGTCTCGGCCCTCTGGGGTCTCCGCGCCCTGGCGCGGCCTCCGGCACGCACAGCACCGCCGGGCTCTGCCCCCGCAGGTGAAGGCCCTGAGCCGGGAGCTGGCCGCACTGGAGGAGGCGCGCGCGCGGGCTGCGGAGACAGCACGGGGCTCCGAGGGGGCGCGCGCCGAGCTGGAGCAGGAGCTGCGGCGCCGGGAGCAGGCCCTGCAGGACCTGGCAGCCGCCAAGGACACCCGGTGCGCACCCTGGTGCGGGGCCCTTGGGCTGGGCCGGCTCTGTCGGCCACTCACGCTGGCTCTCTCCAGGATAAGAGACTTGGAGGCGCGGCTCCAGGCCCTGCTGCTGGCCACGAGAGGGGAGCAGGAGACCCTCCGGAGCAGGTGCGTGTCAGCGCGGGCCCGGCCCCGCCAGCTCCATCCTCAGCCCCATGGGGAGACCCGTGCTCCCGCCAAGGCGCTGGCGGTGCCCCCCACGGCAGCCCCTCGCCATCGCTGCGGCCCCTGCGGCCCCAGCCTGCGTGGGCCGGTGACCACGGGGTGGGCCCCTCCGCTGCCCTTGCGCTGGGCGTGGGCCCGAGGTGGGTGGCCTCGGTGTCGAGGGTTTCGCGCGGTCACAGGAGCCAGAAACAGACACGGGTCGCGCTCTGGCCCGTTGTCGCGGTGAGCGCGGGTGCGCGCGCCGCCCAGATGGACATCTGCGGGTGGCAGAACGCCCGCTTGGTGTCGCCAGGCGCCCTCCCGCTGCCAGGCTGCCTGCGGCCGCCCCTCCCCAGCAAGGCCGCGCCAGCACCTGTCTGTGGCCCCTGCCTGGGGCGGCCCCGTGCCCGGCCGCTGCGGCCGCTGGCCGGCGTCCGGGGGTGTGGACCTTCGCGCGGGCGCCCAGGAGCAGCGGCCGGGCCGCCTGCAGGGGCTGCGGTCAGGGCCCGGGGCAGCGCAGGACCCCGCTGTGTTTCAGGCATGAGGAGCTGGACCGTCTGGCCAGGGAGAGGGACGTGGCGCTGGCGGCGGCGAGGGGCGCCCAGGCTGAGCAGCTGCAGACCCTGGAGGCCGGGGCCCGGGAGCTGCAGGCCCGGTGCGAGGCCCTGGAGGCACAGCTCCGCGGGGCGGCGGGGAGGCAGGCGGACGCGGCCAGGGAGAAGGACGCCCTCATCAAGCGGTGAGTGGCCGGGCCCGGCCCCTGCACCCGCCCCCCTGGTCCCGGCCATAGGGGCCTGGCCGCCGCGGGGCCCCCGTCGCTCCAGTGGTTTCCCTCAGCCCTCGTGTCTTCCTTTCCCTGGAAGGGGCGGGGGCGGGGGCGGGGGGTGGGGGTAGACACCCCGTGCTCCTCTCCTTTTTCGGGGATGAGCAGTGTCCCCGGGTCTAGGTGGAGACTGCGGACAGTGCAGGCGGGGGGTGGTGTTCCAGCGAGTCCCGGGGGGCCGGCCAGCCGCGGGTCGGGCAGCAGTGTGGGCATGGCGGGGCTCGGGGCGCGGCGTCCGGGGTGCAGCCGAGTGGGTGTCAGCAGCGGGCACGCGTGGGGGGCCGTGCATGCAGCAGCCAGGAGAGCCGCGTCACGTCTGTCCAGGCTCCGTGAGGACGCGTCAGCACTGAAGTCCGGCTGGGACGCCCAGGTTGCCCAGCTGTCCCAGGAGATGGTCTCCAAGGACCTGCAGGCGCAGGCACTGCGGGAAGAGGCCGCCTCGCTCCGGGCGCAGCTGGCCCAGAGCCAGCAGGACGTGGCCAGGTGGGCAGTGCGGGCCCCGCCCAGCATCCTGTGAGGAGCAGGCCCGGCTGCCCAGCCGCCTCGCCTGGTTGGCACCATGTGTTTTCCAAACCATGGTGGGCACAGAACGGACATGCGGGGACAGTGCCCGCCCCGGCCCTCCCCGAGCCCTGCCGCCGCCACACTCCCAGCGGTGGGTGTGGGTCTGTCGGTGGTTTGTCCCTCTCACCTGAGCCTGGACGTCGCTGGCATGAACTGGGGTCTACCCTTTCCCTGGTGGGGTCGTGCTACCCGCATGCTGGCCAGCGGCCCCTGCCCTCTCCTCCCACCGCGGCCGCGCGCCGGGTCAGTACGGCCCTTCCGGAGACGCAGCTTCGGGGCTTTGCTCTTGGGCGCGGCCCGGCCCGTCCGCCTGCTCGGTTCTTGTGCACGTCCTTTGCTTCGACTGGTCGCTCTCCAGCGGCTGCCGAGGGTGGGCTTCCGGCGGCGACTTGGGCCGGTCTCTCTCCGGGAAACGGCAGCGTCCCCTCAGTGCTGTGCCCCAACTGGACACCCTCAGCCCACGCGTCTCCCCAGGGCTGCCAGGACAGCGCTGCTGCCGCCGTCCGCAGGGGCCGGGCGGGGCGGCTCTCTGGGCCGCTGGCTTCGGGCTGCGGGACGCGTCTTGTGGCGCTGTCCTCCGAGGACTGGGCGGGGTGGCCCTGCCGGTGCCCTCACAGGTGCCCAGCGTGCGCCTGCCCCCCGCCGGCCGCCCCTGGCCGGAGGGTCCTGAGGAGATGGGCTGGGTGGAGGAGGCTGCTGAGTCCCTCCTGCTGCTGAGTCCACCCCGCCCCCCGTGTCCACGCCGCCCCGCGGGGCCAGGAAACCAGGCCCAGCCTTAGAGGGCGAGCCGGGCCTGACCCTCCCGCTGCTGTGAGATTCGTGTCGACCATTTGTCTTTCCTTCCCGCCCTGTCGGCGGCTGTTTTTCCAGCTTCCGCGCCTGGCGGGGCCCTACGAAGGCCGCGCGTCCTTCAGTGCCTGTCCCTTACGAGGTCCGCGGTGAGCGAGTCCCCCCCGCAAGCGCCGCGCCGGGTCCCGCCGTCCCAGAGCCGCGAGCGGCCGGGACTCCCGGTGGGCGCGCCGCCCCCAGAGAGCCGGGCTGGGCCGCGGGGCAGCCGCTCGCTGTCCCTCAGGCGGCTTCTGCAGCCCTTGGGGGCGCCGACCGCGGCCCTGCTTCCCGCCCAGACCCCTCGCCTGCCCGGGCCGCGTCCCCGGGCCTCGTGGCTGCCCCGGGCGCCTGGGCGACGGCCGCGACGCGGTGCTGGTCCTTCCGCCGCTGCACCCCCGCTGCCGCCCTTGCGCTGGCCCCGCGGCCCCTTGCTGCCCGGCGGCCTGCTGAGGCCCGGACCCCCTCGGGCGCCACGCTTCTGTCCCCCGGGCGGGCGGCCCTGGAGCTGCCGCAGCCTCTGCTCCCCGCGGCTGGCCTGAGCCTGGCTGTGGGCCCGCAGCTGGCCCTCGGGCGGTCTCTCCGCCGGCTCCTCACAGGCCTGAAACGCAGCGGCGCCCGCCTGGCCCCTCGGCCACCGCCGCCGGCTCCAGCGTCTTCCGGCTTGTGGCGGCTCCAGGTGTCCGTGGGGTGCGGGGCGGCGCCGTCTGACACGGGCCTTGCTGGGGCGGGTCGAGGGGGCCGAGCCGGCGCCCACCCCTCGGGCCCCCTGAGCTCTTCAACGGCCGCAGGTACGGGCAGCAGCTGGCCCTGGCGGCCGGCCGGGAGCAGAGCCTGCAGCGGGACAAGGCGCAGCTGGAGCTGGACTGGCAGCGGCGCTGCGACGGCGTCGAGCGGGACCTGCACCGGCGCGCGGAGGGCCTCGTGCAGGCGCTGAGCGCGGCCAGGGACCAGGTGCGCGGCCGCGGCGGGGTGTCCTGCGGGGCTCGCTCCCGGCGGGCGGCCCTGCAGCTGCGAGCACAAGGTCGCGGGCTTTGCGGCCTCGGATAGAAGCCCACCCGGCCCCACCCCGCCCCACCCCGCCCCACCCCGCCCCACCCCGCCCCGCCTGCCCGCCAGCAGCCGCCTGGCCCGGCCCCGCGGAAGCTGAGTCCCGGTGTCCGCAGGTGGCTGCCAAGCTGGAGGAGACGGAGCGACGGCTGCGTGACCAGGAGGTGGTGCTGAAGGACTTGGCCCGGGAGCGGGACCAGGCCCTGCAGGCGCTGCGGACGCCCAGGCCGCTGCCTGAGGCTGGGGAGGCCCAGGTCAGGCCGCAGGCCCTCAGCCCCCGCCAGCTCTGCCCGCCGCGCCGCCCCACGGCTGCTGAAAGCCCAGGAGGCTGTGGGGCAGCGCCAGGCAGACCCACGGGAGTGGCGCTGGGCCGGGAGGAGCCACGTCTGCCACATGCTGGGCCTCAGGCCGGCCGCGGAGGTCAGGGCGCTGCGGCCCCTGCCCAGCCTGTGCCCCTGCTCACCCACGGCGCCCAGAAGGGCCCCCCCATGCCCTGTGAGCCTGGGGTTCCGCAGCAGCCCCACCCGTAGGTGTCCCCAGAGTCACGTTCACCCAACAAGGCGTCCCTCAGACTCCGCAGGAAGCCCGGGCTTTGGGAGGCGGGGCTGGGTGTCCCTCGCTGGGCCGTGCCCCTGGACTCCTGAGGCCACTCACCTTCCCAGCTTCGAGGCGCCCGCCAGCTGTGTGGGGGGTGGGGCCAGGCCAGTGGGGATGGGGTCAGGCCTAGTGAGGTGGGGTCGGGCGTGCTGGCCCCCCCCACTCCCCACTCCCGACTCGGGCTGGGGGATGCTGGGGGGCGGGGGCTCGGGGCCTGGAGGGCTGTTTGGCAGCTTCTAGCCAGCGCGGGGGAGTGGAGCCTTAGAGGGCGCCCTGCGGGTCAGGCAGAGCCCCTGTGAGGCCTGGCATGAGGCCTGGGCAGGACGGGCGCCTGGTGGGCATGTCCCCTGCACGTGAGGGGCCTTCGTGCCCAATTCAAGACAGCAGCTGTGGGTAGCTGAGGCCTGCAGTCTGGAATGGCCCCAGGGAGAAAGCCCCGGGCCCTCCGGAGGTCGGTGGTCAAGCAGGCTGGGGGCTGCGGCTGGCCCTGTGCGTGGGAAAGCCAGGGCGCTGGTGCACCCGGGGTCGTGCCTGCCTCGGTTGCAGAGTGAGTCCCAAGCCGCATCTGGCAGCCGGAGCAAGCCCCAGCCGCAGGGACCGGGGAGCACGGGGCCCACGGCCTTGCGGGGGCCTCCTCCGCTCCGGGCCTCAGCCCCGCGCCTGCCCGGCCCCCGGCTGCCTGGGCCGGGCAGCTGGCCGGCTCCTTGCCGAGGCCTCCTCTGCGCCTCCTGCTGGCCATGGCAGGCCGGCGCCTGGGGCCTGGGGACGGGTATCTGGCGGCCGGTGGGACCGAGGGCCGTGTGCAGGCCGATCCTCTGCTCGTGCCGGGCAGGCCCGAAACGCCTGCGCCTCAGAGTCTGGAGCGTGGTCTGCTCCGGTGTCTCAGCCCCCAGCCCGGGAGCAAGGCCTGCTGCAGAGACGGCCGTCCCGCGGTCCTGGCCCCGCAGGGCCCCCGGGCCGAGGCCGCCAGGCAGGGTGCAGAAGGGACAGCCCTGTGCCCTGGGCGTCCCCCGCAAACTAAGGGCCAAGTAGACCGGACTCGGAGCAGGACAGCTGCCGGCCCGGACGTCCCCCTCACGGCTGCCCCGTCGGCTGCGTGGACAGCTGGGCCGGCGCACGGCCAGGTGCGGAGCGGAGGCTGGGGCGGGGTCGCTGCGTGGAGCAAGTAGGGAGAGGTGAAGGGGAGAGCGGAGGCCCCCCGCCCGGCTGAGGCGCGCTGCCCAGCTCCGGGCCGTCCAGGACCTCGGGCGCGCGAGCCGGGCCCCTCAGCTGCCGTCCGCCAGCAGCAGCCACCGGGGCGCCGAGGGAGGAAAGGCAGTTCTGCGCCGATCGGGCCGTGGCATCTTTGAGGGCGCCTGGAGCCTCTCAGCAATGTTGGGGTGCACCTCCACTGTTCCGGGGGGCCTCGCAGTCACCTGGTGAGAGGGAAGGGATAAGGGGGGCTCCGTGCCCTGCGACCCATACTCTGTCCCCGTGCGGGCCATCAAATGTGGGGAGGAGCTGGGGTGCGGGCCAGAGGTGCAGGGGTGAGAGGACTCCCCAGAGACAGAGTGGGGAGCCCATCGGGCACATCCGCTGGAATCCACTGCCGAGGGGAGCAGCGGGGAGACCGGAGGGGTCTGCTGCGCGGAGAGTGGGGTCCCGCGGCTGCCACGCACGGGCCCCGTCAGTTTCAGGGCGACTGTCCGTCCACCCGAGCCTCCGGGGGTGCGGCTCCGTTTTAGGGTTAGGAACGACTCGCTGCGGCCCCCGCGCCGTCTGGTGGGGGGACTGCTCTGCCTCCCCACAAAGAAGCCCCCAGCCCTTAGCACGCGCTCCCTGCCCCGCGCGCCTGGCACCGCGGCCTCTGGACCTGCTGGTGCTGGGCTTTGAGTGAGTGTCCAGCTCGCCCGCAGCGCGGGTCTCGGCCGTGAAGCGCCCGCCCCCCGTGGTGGCAGCCGCCGCTGTGCTCCGCCCCCGGCCGCGGCTTGGCGGGCTTGCGTGTGGCCACCTTCTGGCTCCCGGGAGTCGTGCCCTGTGAGACGCGGCTCTGTGGGCCGCTGTTTCCAGAGCCTGGGGTCCCCCGTGAGCGGCCGCAATGACCTTTGAGGAGTGGAAGGTTCCAGCCTCCCTCCCGCGCCCACACCTGCCCGGCCTGTCTCTGTCCCGGCCCCCACTGCGGCGGCCGACGGCCTTTGCCTGGACAGGAGGTCCCGGAGCCGCAGCCGTCCTGCCTCCTGAGACCTGCGGGGAAGGGGCCAGCGCTGGCGCAGCTCAGGCCCGCACAGCCTCGGCCAGGCCCGTCCTCCTCCCGCCCCACAGGCGCTCCCCGGGCGCCAGGACGGAGACCCCGGGGCGGCCGCTCTGCCCAGCAGCGAGGTCCAGCGGCTGCAGGAGCAGAACGCGAGTCTGCGGGGCGCCGTGGCCCAGATGCGACGGGAGATGGAGGCGCTGAGCGGCCAGGCCCTGCCCCCGCAGAGGCCCCCGGCACCCCCGCCGGTGAGGGGGGAGGCGGGGCCGGCCTCTACTCCGGCCCTGGGGGTCGTCTCGGCCCCATCCATAAGGCGTTTGGAAGTGGGGCGGGCGACCCCTGCGGGGGGAGGGGCTGAGCGCCGGGTCAGCACCCCGCAGCGCAGCGGGGTTGTCACGGGAGGTGGGGGGAAGCGGGAGACGCGCGGGTGACGCTCAGGAGCCGGCGGTGGGCGCCCGGGCTCCCCGGCCGAGCTCTGCGGTGCCGGCGCCGGGCCCTCCCGCGCTGCAGCCCCGGGCTTTGGGCAGGTCACGCGCAGGCCCTTGCGGCAGAAATACGAAGCCTGAAGCATCGACTTAAGAGCCTGGAAGAGCAGCTGGGGCGCGTGCTGGGCCCCGCGGAGACGTCCCCGCCCGCAGCTGGCCCTGCCCCCGCGCCCGCCCCGCCGGCCGCCGCGGGTAAGACTCGTCCCGTGGGCCCGGCCCTGGCCGGGAGGCGGCACACAGACCAGCCTCGCTGCCGCTCGGAGCGGGCGCCGGGCGGGCCAGGGCGGCCGGGCGGGGGCTGCCTGCAGCGGGCGGCGGTCCTGCTCGCATCCCCCGTGAAGCGTGGAGGCCGGACTGTCTTTCTCCGCTCCTGGTGTCTCGCTGCCCAGAACCCCCGTCTGGGGCCGGCCCGGCCGCGGCTCTGGAGGCCGGCGTGGGGCCAGGGGGCGGCGGGACGGCCTCCGAAGGGCCGGTGCTGAGGGGATCGCTCGCCTTTCCCTCCTGGGCGTCTGGCGTTTTGCTCTGGACACGAGCCTGTGTCCGGAGCCCCCGGGCAGCAGGGCCCTGGCGGCGGCCGGCGGGGGCTTGGCCTGGCGCTCCCTATGTGTCTGGCGGGGGGAGGGGACGCCTGCCCGGGGGCCCCAACTCAGGCCTGTCCTGGCGTCTGCGGCCCTGGCTGCATGTGGTGGGCAGGAGGCAGCGCGTGGCCCGACCCCGCCTGCCCGGGGCCCCTGGGGGGCGTGGACGAGCTCCTGCGCGGCGGGGCAGAGACCCTCCCGGCAATGGCCTGTGCCTCCCGGCCCGGCGCGCGGTGCCCCCTTCTCTGCTCCCCGCGGGAGCGGCTGCCAGCCGCTGCTCCGTGTCCTCGGCTGGTGGCCAGAGCTCAGCTTAGACCCCGCCACGCTGGGGTTTGAACTGGGGGTTCTGTTTCCCAGACGTGCGGCCCCTTCCCCCTGGGGCTCCCGGGACCTGCCCGGGGCCCCGCCCCCAGCTGCAGTTGTGTGGCCTGTGAGCTCGGGCTTTGGGGGGCAACTGTGGCCACCCGGGGATGAGGTGAGGTGTCCTCCTGGTGTCCACGTGGCGCCCGGGGCTTGCGGGCCTCCCCCCAGGATGCAGCGGGCATGAAGTCCCCCCCCAGAGAGGGCAGCTCTTGACCCGTGCCCTTCAGCCCAGCCTCGCCCTCCGCAGGCGCAGCCGAGCCGGCCAGTGCCGCACCCCTGGGCCGGGCGCTCAGGCGGCTGGATGCCCGAGCGGGACTCCTGAGCCGGCTGCTAGTCCAGCTGCAGCAGCAGGTATGGCCGCCCCCACGGGTCTCCGCCGGAGGGCACTCCCGGGCGGGCCGGCGGTGGCAGGGCCCAGGCATGCCCGGCACTCGGCGTGGCCCTGGCTGGCCTGAGTCCAGACGCAGGCCCTTGCCCCCGGCCCTTGGCTCCCTTCCGGGATGACCGCCGCCCACTGGCTGCAGCCGTGCCCTCGGACCCGGGCAGTGCACCCACCAGCTCATGGGCTCCCCGTGACCGCCCAGCGTGCTCCGGCCCCTCCCGCCAGCCCCTGCCCCCGGCCTTCCTGCCCTCTGAGCCCGCGCCCCCTCCCTGACACCGCTGACCATCCGCAGGTGCGGCGGGAGCCCCTGGACCTGGGCGCCGTGCGCCGGGAGCTGCCCCGTGAGGTGGACCAGGTACAGCTGGAGGTCATGGAGCTGCGGGAGCAGGTGGCGGAGCTGCAGCGGCACCTGGGCACGGCCGGCGGGGCCCCTGGGACAGAGGTGGGTGCCACGCTCACCTGCCCCGTCTCGCCGCTGACGCTGCCTGGACTGGGTGGGCAGCAGGGAGGGGCAGCCCCCCCCCGCTCCTCGTAAGACCCTCCAGCTGGCCGCTCAGGGCCTGTGCCCCGTGGACGTGTCTGCGTCCCTGACCGTGCACTGGGCAGGCTCTGCCAAGTCCACGGCATGTGTCGATGGACACTGGCTCCCGTCGGGGCCTCCGTTTGGTGAGGTCCTCGGTGGCTTGAGAGCAGCTGGCACTGTGGCCAGGGGCTGCCAAGGCCTGACTCCACTGGCCAGTCGCGGCACCCATGCCCACCAAGCTGGAGGCCAGGCCAGACCTGAGGGAGCGGGGTGGCCTCTGTCCCACACACCGGCATGACCTTGCTTCTAAGGGCAGCTGCAGAGCGGACTGTCCGTGACGTGTGGCAGCAGCAACTGAGGGCGGCCTGACCCTCAGCAAAGGGACACTCTGGGGACGTGAAGGGCCGCGGGCCCTGGCAGAGCCAGCAGGCACAGCAGAGCACGCACAAGGGGGCGGCAGGCGCGTGGGGGCCTCTGCGGCCTCGAGGGGGCATTCGGCGTCAGAGTGTGGTCCGGGGCCTCATGCCCCAGCTCACCGGTGCAGGCTGGGCACACCCGCGCCCCGTGTCTGCGGCCCAGCCCAGGCCCACTCAGGCCCTTCGCAGGTGGTGGACAGATGGGTGGACTGACCAGCAGCGTCCCCTGCCCTCCTACAGCTGCCCAACCCTGTGTCCACACCAGCCTTCGGCCCCGCGGCCCGCGCCACCAGGCAGAGCCGTCCAGGCCCACCAGGGGGCAGTGTTGGCTGCCAGAGCAGGGACCAGAGTCCGCAGGCCTGGAGCCCTTGTGGGCGTGGGTGCCCCCGCCCCCCCATCCCACCCCCCCACCCCCCCAACCTCCCCGCTCCGCAGCCGCCTGGGAGCAGGTGCCCAGGTCTCGCGGACTGGCCCCTCCGGGCCCTCCAGCAGTGGGACTCGGGGCTGCCAGGCAGCCGGCCGGGGCAGGGCTGGTCCCGAGAACACCCGGTGCAGGCTGCTAGCCCACCCGCTGGGCCATCCAGGGGGCCAGAGTGCGGCCTGGCCGCAGCCCTGCTCACCGGGCCCCGGGCCCGACAGGGGCCAGGAGGGCAGGCAGTGCCCCCTCCCCCCCCCACAGCCCAGGCAGGCGGTTTCCTCGAGGTGAGCTCCCGCCCCCGCGGGCTCTGAGGCTCCTGACTTGGGAGCCCCCGTCCGTGCTCCTGGGGGCCCCAGGTGGAGCAGCAGGGGCCATGACCGGGCTGCGGGGGGTCAGCCCCGGGAGCCCCCCCAGGCCCCTGTGGGAGCCTGCCCCGCTGCTGGCTGGCGGCCCGCCCGCCCCCTCCCCCCGCCTGGCCCGCGTAGGGACCGTGCTGCCCCGGCTCCCGGGCCACCTAGAACAGCAGGCCCCGGAGGGCAGGGGCGCCTGCCAGCCCGGACGCCTGGGAGCCGGGACAGGCTGTGCCGAGACCGGCCGCTTCCTCGTTCTGGCGCCAGCTCCCGCGGCCAGGAGCCCGAGCGGCGCTCCACGGGTCAGCCGGTCACGCCCCAGCGGCCGCCGGCCGGACTCGAGGAGCCCCTGCCCCCTCCCAGCCCCCTCCTGCACCCGCCTTCCGGGGGCCCTGGTGCCTGCCGCGGGTGGCCGCGGGCCGCCTCCTCACTGGCGCGTGGGGCCTCTGCTCGGCCTGGACACAGCCCTGCGCCCTCGGCCGCCTCCCGGCCTCCTCCGCTGCCCCTGCAGTCGGGCGGGGGGCCTCCGTGGCCCGCGGGTGGAGGGTGTCCAGAGGCAGCGGGAGAGACAGTCGGGGGCACCGGGCGGGGGAGGGCCCAGCATGCCGGGTCCAGGCGGAGGCAGGCGCCGGCCCCCCCACCCGTCCCCCCGCGGTCCTGGGGCGCCAGAGGCCAGAATGGGAAGGGCCTTCTCGGGCGCAGCTGGGCTGCCCAGCTGCCTTCACGGGCACAGTGCAGGTGGCGCGGCTGGGGCGGCGGGGAGTCGAGGCCCACGTGGCCGCCTGCGCTGCCCCCCACCCCCGGCTCACCGGCCCCCGCCGTGCTCTCTTCACAGGCCCTGCTGGGGCCCCCCGCGCCCACACGGCCTGCCCGGCCCATCCCGCAGCTGCAGCGGAAGCTGAAGGAGGCGTCCAGGGAGATCCTGCGGCTGCGCCAGGAGAGGGAGCAGCTCCTGGAGTTGGGCAACCGGCTGCGTGCGGAGCGGGGCCGCCCGGCGGGTGAGGACCTGCACCCGGGGCCCTGCCTGGCCGCCGTGGGGAGCCCGCAGGTGCCCCGGCCTCTGGGGCTGGGCCTGGCGGGGGCGGCGGCGTTCCCGGGCCGTGCCGTGGCGGGATCAAGGCGGCAGCGTGTCCCAGGCGGCCACCCAGATGGCCGGAGGCCGCGGACCCCAGCCTGGGCGCTGGCTCCTGGACAGGGTGGCTGTCCTGCCGGAGCCCGGCCCCAGGGCCCCGCCCGATAGGGTCACGCGACAAGCTCCGAGGCCTCAGCAGCTTGGCCTGAGGCGGGTCACTTCCTGCCGGACCCTCCCTTCCCACGCAGCGTGAGGTGGCCCTGGCGGCCTGTCCTGGTCTGGCTGGAGCTCTGAGCCGCCCGTGGGCCCCGCCCCACCCCCACGGCCCTCCCCCCTCCAGAGGCAGGGCTTTCTTAAAGATTGGGTTTTATTTACTTAATTATTTATTTATTTTCCTTTGTAAAACTGGGGTGTAGGCCACAGGCGGGGAGGGTGAGGACTCCCCAGAGACAGAGTGGGGAACAGAACAGGCCGATCCGGGCCTCCCCGGCGGCGCAGCGGGTTGAGCGCAGCGCTGTGGAGCCGTCCGCAGCCGGGTTCTGCAGGGCGGGTTCGATTCCCGGCCAGCCAGGGGGATTCCCCCATGGCGCGCAGACCCCTCCTGCCGTGCCCGCGGCTCCCCTCAGCAGCGTCTTCAGTCGTCTGCCTGTTCTGCTCCCCGCTCTGGCGAGTCCTCTCCCTCCCACACCTCTGACTGTGCCCCGGTTCTTGTATAAATAAATAAATCTTTAAAAAAAAAAAGAACAGGCGGATCCACTGAAACCCACCCACTGCTGAGGGGGCCGGGGAGCCCGGAGAGGGCTGCTGCGCCCGGGGGTCACTCCCTGGCCGGGGTGGACTCGTGCTGCGGAGGCTGCGGACAGCTTCACGGCGCTGCGCCCCGGCCCTGGCCCCCGGGGGGACAAAGGCAGTTTCTAAGGGTTTGAGTGACTAACAATTTTAAAGACCTTGTGGGGCCAGTTTTAGGTTTATGGCAAAATCAAGGGGGAGGCGCAGCCCCCATGGCCCCAGGCGCGCGGTCTGCAGGGGCACGCCGCGGCCGGTGTGGGCCAGCAGGACCCCTGGGCCCCCGGGCGCCGCCGCAGCGAGCCTCGGACAGAGGATGCGGGCACCGCCCCGCCGCCCTCCCCACCCCCTCCTGTGCGCGGGCGGCAGCGTGTCTGGGTGTCCGTGTTCTGTCTCTTGTCATTTTCCTGCTGAGCCTCCGATTCGGCTAGAGACGGCCCGGTGAGAGCGGCACCGGTCGGCGTCCGGCTCGGTCTGTCCCGGCACGCGCGGGGTGCGGGGTTAGGTGGGTCGGCTCGGCCATGCTCCTGCCCGCAGTTCCACACGCCCTGGCCCCGGCGGGCAGCGGCTCCGCCTCGCAGTGACCTTGGCCCCTGCTGCTCACGCCGGAGACGCTCTGAGGTCTGCAGGTCTGGCCCGGGACGAGGCCTCTCCCCGCAGGTCCCGGCGTCCTGCCCTGCCCTGCCCTGCATGGCCGTCGCCTCGGGGCCCGTGGCCGCCTGACGCGCGCGAGCATCCTCAGCGGCCCTTTGGCACGAGTCTTCCCTCCCGGCCGCCCTCCCCGAGGCTGCGGGTCTTTCCCTGGGCCCAGGCTGCACCCACCCCTCCAACGTGAGGCCTCCACCCACCCCGAGGCGCCTGCCAGCTCAGAGCGGCCCCTCCCCCGCCGCGGGCTGTCGGGAATGGCCCCGGGGCGCAGCCGCTGCCCTGAGCTCAGAGACCATCTCCTCGGCCAACCACACACCATAAAGTGGACACGAGGCAACGACCCCGGAGGGGCCACGTGGGGGACCTTGGGTCGGCCGACTCTGCTCAGACCTTGGCACGGTTCAGCTCTAAAAGCAAACCAGGGGCCTCTCCCTGGCACCTCCATTCCCACCGCACCTCAGTCCAGGCTCGCACACCCGCGCCGGGCCCCGCGGCACCGGCTTCCGGCCGCCCTGGGTCAGGCCCCTCCCCCTGCAGGCCCCTGCCGGGCTCTGTCCTGACGACGGAAGCTTGGGTCCTGACTTTGGTTTGAACCCCCAACTTCAGGTCTTTGGGGTGTGTCCTGGGCAGAGGGTCACAGGCTGCCCCCGCGGGCACCCCTGGACCCCGCGTGAGGTCCCGTCTGCGTAGTGACCCCGGCCCCCACTCGCGGACCCCGGTGCAGCTTCGGAGCCGGCTTTGGAGCCAGGCGCCGCGCAGACCCAGGAGGCCTCACGTCCAGGCTGGGTCCTCGGCCTGCCTGCCCGAGGCTGGGCACGGGGGCTGCGGGGGAGGGTCGGGCTGCCCACGGGGGCCGCCCACGGAAGCCGCCCTCGTCTTCTTGCAGGGCCGCCGCCTCGCCCCTCGCCCCCCACAGCGGCTCCCGATGGCGCCCCCCCCCAGGGACGGCCCCCGCCCGCCTCTCAGGTAACATGTCCCTGGACGCTGTGTCCCCCCAGGCCTCAGTGCAGCCAGCACAGGGCATCCCGGCATCCCTGCCGACCGCCCCCCCGGCACCGTCCCCGCGCTTGCCCTTTCCCCGGGGGCTGGAGGGCGCCGGCCCCTCGGCCTGCTCAGGGGCCCCTGCGGGGCGGCCACAGAGCTGGCGCGTCCTTGCCGGGGCCGGGTCCTCTGCATGTCTGGAAGGACGTGGACGGTGGCGCCTCGGGGTGAAGACCATGAGCCCAGCAGCAGGAGGCCCCGCAGCGGGCGGAGAGGGGGCATCCGGGGCCACGTGTCTGGGCTGCGCATCCGTGTCACTTAGACGCGCAGCTGGAGCGGGGCGGGGGGGTCCCCACGGCTGCAGGACCAGAGGGCCCAAGGGCGGCCCCAGCCCCCCGCGCCGGCTGCTGGCAGGAGCCGCCGAGTCCCTGGCGTCCCAAACCCCAGAAGCGTGGAATTGTCTCCTCCCCGCCCCGGAGCTCGGCCTCCTGCCGCGGCAGAGCGGCCGTTTCCTTCTGCCTGAGCCTCTGGCTGGACGCGCGCGACGGCGGGGCCAGGGCTGGGCGGCAGCGCCCACGGCGCAGCTGGGGGGGACGAGGGGCGGTGCTCATGCCGCTGCCTGGGGGGGCCTGCGGGGGGTGGGGGTGCCACGGGCGGGACAGGCTGGCAGAGACCCCGGGGCGCACTTGGGAGCTCCTTCCCACCCTCCCAGGGGCGTGGGCCCTTGTTCTCTGCTGGGCTTGTCCACGCTCAGAGGGCAGCGGCCTCTGAGCCACCCGCCTCGCCCGCCCGCCCCTCGCTGCCTGCCGGCCCTTCACTGCCCGCTGCGGCCGGTGCCTCCCGCAACCTCCCAACCCAGCAGGGGCGCCCCGAGGACCATGATCACCACACCCGGAGGCCCCCCTCCCTGGCCGGCAGTGCCCTCCAGGACACGTGGAAGTTACTGGACCTGGGCTCCAGCCCCCCCGGCCTCTCCTCCCAGGAGGACGCGGCTGCAGGTAGGGCGGGTGGGCGCGGCTTGGTCCCGTGGGCTGGAGAGCTTAGCCCGCGGGGTGCGCCGGGCCCGTGTCCCTGTGACCTGCAGGTGACCCGGCCGTGGCCGCTGCGCTCAGTGGACGTGTGTGTGGGCCAGGAGCTGCCCGCCTCCGGGGGTCAGCCCTTCTCATCTCTAAGCCTCCCCGATCTGCTCCCGCCTGGCGTCACGGCGGGTGGGGGGTGGGCGGGAAGAGGAGGATTTGGGGGGCAGCCTGGCCCTGCAGCTCCGGCCCTGCCCCCGGGAACACACGGCTGACTGGACGCCGCAGGCTTTATCTGGAAACAGGGCCGGAGAGAGCAGGGCCTTCCGTGGGGCGCAGCGGCCAGCGCGGGCCTGACGGGGAGGACGCAGCTCCGGCGGCCGGCTGAGGGTGCGGGGCCGGGGCGGGCGGGGGCGCCGCCGACGGAGCGTTTCTGAGATGCGCCTGGGCAGGGGCTTGTGCAACCCGGCGGGGCCGTCGGCCGCCCCGGCCCAGTGGGGGAAGCGGCACTGAGGGTGGCGGCCGGCCGGACCCCGCACCAGTGTCCCCAGCGCCTGGCGTCTGTGCTCGTTGGGGTGCGGCCTGGGGCAGGCAGGTGGCGGGACGCACAGGTGCGCGGTGCCCAGTGGGGCAGGGGCGCCGTGCGGCTGGAGGTGAGCCTGGCTGGAGCCGGGCTTCGCTGAGAGCCGCCTCCCGCTGCACGGCCCAGCCCCGCACCGGCCCCTCCCCTCTGCCGCCCCCAGGAGGGCCTCTCGGGCGCCCCAAGCCCGGGAGCCTCACGCTCGTGCCCCCCGGCCAGAGAGCGCGTCCCTCTCGCGTGCAGCCGGGGCAGGGGCCTCCCAGATGCGGGCGCGCACCCAGGCTCTGCGGGCTGTGCTGTGTGGGGCGCCTGCCAGGGCAGCTAGCGGCCGGTCCTCTGAATGGGGACCCCGCTCTCGGTGGGGAGCCCCTGGGAGGCCAGCAGGAGTGGAGGGCAAGGGAGGAGGGAAGGGTGTCAGGCCGGGCCAAGCTCCGGCTGGAAAGCCCCAGGGAGGGTATGGCGGCCGGGCTCTGAGACAGCCGAGGCACCTCTGCCAGGAGGCCGGTGCCACCCAGGCTGAGCCCAGGGCAACGGGTGGACACGCTGGTCATCCCGAAGGAGCCCTCCCTTTAGAGGCATCCTGGACAGCCAACGACACTGCGTGGAAGCCCCGTGCTCTGTCCGTGTGCCCCTGCCCGGCCTGCCTGGCCTCGTGTCCTCTGCCCAGCCCTGCCCCTGCCCAGCCCTGCCCCCCAGCGTGCCCCTCCACAGGCCAGCCAGGCCCGTGTGGCCCGCGGGCTGTGGCCTTGATCCTTTGGCTGCCCGGGGCCGTCCCTGGCTGAGCACCGGCTCCAGGCCGTCGCCTGACCACTGCCTGCACCACCCTGAGGCCTGGGCCACCTCCTGCCCTGCTCATCTGGCCACTTTCCAAGGAGGACTAGAAATCTTGGCCTTTATTTAGAATTTTTTTCCCCCAACGATTTATTTATTTATTTATACAAGAGCTGGGGTGCAGACCAGAGATGAGGGGGTGAGAGGAGTCACAAGAGACAGAGTGGGGAGCAGAACAGGCAGCTCCACTGAGACCCACTGCTGAGGGGAGCAGCGGGGAGACAGGAGGGGTCTGCGGCGCCGTGTGGGTAGCTCCCTGGCTGGGATCAAACTCGTGCTGCAGAGGCTGGACAGCCTCATAGGCTGCATCTTAACCCCCTGCGCCCCCAGGGCGGCCCTTTAATTAGGGTATTTCGCAACCAATTCAAAACTTGGAAAAAGTGTGGGCCAGAGGGGCGCCGGGTGGCCGGGGCAGCGTCCTCATAGCCAGGGCCAGTTCGTCGCCAGGACCACTGGCTGGGAGCTCATTCTTGGTCACAGACACAAAAATGGGTACCTGGTGAAACCCCGGGGTACCCGGGGGCCCCTCACTCTCACGGGTGCCCAGTGCTTGTTTTTCTTTTTTAAAGATTTATTTATTTATTTATTTATATAAGAACTGGGGTGCAGGCCAGAAGCGCGGGAGGGTGAGAGGATCCACCAGAGCCAGAGCGGGGAGCAGAGCAGGCAGAAGGACCGAAGTACACTGCTGAGGGGAGCAGCGGGCGGCAGGAGAGGTCTGCGCGCCATGCGGGACCCTCCTCCGGTGGCCGGGGAGCAGCCGGGGATCGAACCGGCGCCGCAGAGGCCGCGGGCAGCTTCACAGCCCAGCGCTCACCCGCTGCGCCCCCGGGGAGGCCCGCCCAGTGCCTGTTCTGGGTGGCGGCGGGGAAGGCGGCCTCCCGGCAGCCTCCAACGTGAGACGGCGAGACGCAGCCAGCACAGGCTTCCACCGTCAGACCCCGTCAGCTCCGCAGCGGCCCCCCGGGCCAGTAGGCGGGGACCCCAAGGCCCAGGGGGTGGCCACTGTCTCCAGACGGCCCTGCCCCCGCGTCCCCTTCCTCCCGGCCCCCCAGCACCCCCACAGCCCCACTCCAGCTCTCGGGCCTTGGCAGCAAAGACGTGGGGGGGGGGAGGTGGCAACTGTCCCCTGGAGGGGCTCGTCCCGTCCGAGCTCCCGGTCACTGCCCCCTCCGGCCCTCCCGCAGCCACCGCTGCCCCTGCTCCACAGAAGCCCTGGGCGCTCGCGGCAGCAAGGGGAGGGGATGCGGGGAGACTCCGGGGGCGGCCTGGGGGGCCCTCGAGACCCGCTGCGTCGGACAACAGCCGTGTCTTGCGGTGGCTGCCGGCCGGAGCACAGCCCTGTCTGGCGTCCGCGAGGCGGGTTGGGTCGCCCTGTCCTCCTGGAGGCGGTTGTGACGCTCAGGGCGAGGCTGTGTCCAGACGACCCCGTCCGTCTGCGTGGCCGCGCTGCGCCCGCCCTCGCGTGCCCGGGGTCCCGGGCTGGCTGCGCCTCTGCTCCGGCTGCTGTTGGAGGACCCGGTGCCGCCTCCCTGCAGGCGCAGTGGGCAGTCACGGGGGCAAGACCGGTCCTGGAGGAAAGGCCAGGAGGCCACCGCCGGCCGGGCGTCCCACAGGCCCGGGGCCCAGGGTCACCCTGGAGAAGTCCCCGTCCCAGCGGCGCTGTCTCCAGGCCAAGCCCTTCTGCACGCTGAGGCCTCACGAGGGTCTCCGGGGCAGGCGCCAGGCCCTGCGGAAGCCGGCTGACCCCCGGCACCCCAGCCGAGAGGACCAGGCCAGAGGGGCGGAGACGAGGGGCCAGCGAGACACCAGGGGTCGCAGCGGCCTGTGTCTAAGGAAGACATGGGGGGGCGGGGAGGGGCGCCCGCGGAGGGAGGGGGAGCTCGCTGCCAAGAGCAGCGCCGAGGCGGAGGCGCGGGCGGAGACATGGCCGGCGGAGGGTGGTGGGGGGCAGGTCAAGAGCTAATGGTCCTTTTTCCCTAAATTTGATGAAGACTCAACTCAGACTCACATTCCCTTCCCCGAGCAGAAGGGCCGCGGGGCCAGCTCCCTGCTGCCCAGGGGAGGGCACAGGCCACCAGCGGGGCAGCCCTTGTGGCTGGACACCCGTGCCCCCTCGTGTGGGGACCCCAGAAGGGGCTGCGTGGGGTTCGTCAGCTATAAGGAGACTGTCCAGAAGTAGAGCTGGACAAGGCCGTCCGCCAGGCCGCACCTGCCAGAATGAAGCACCCCAGCAGCCCTGCCGGTCAGCGGCCACAGGCCAGGTGTCCAGCTGGCGGCAGGAGAACGGCCTGAGGGTGGGGCGGGGCTGCTCTGGGGCCTGCTGCGGGCCACGGGCGCTGTTCCGGAAGGCTGGCGGAGCTAGGCGCGCCTGCGGCTAACCACGGCCCCGCTCTCCAAGGCCAAGCCTGGCCAACAGTGCGGGGACATGGACTCGGAGCGCCGGCTGGACACCGCGGGGCAGGGGGGCGGGCGCAGGGCTGGTGGGCACGGACAGGCGGCCGGAGGCCCAGCAAGGCCAGCCTGGGCAGCAGCAACACCAACAGGATGGGTCAGACCATCCCTTAGAGGCCAGACACGAGGATATGGCCAGGCCTGGGTGTCTTCAGGATCCCTCCTGTGGGGAGGCCCAGCGGGTCAGCAGGAGGGTTGGCAAGCCCCGGAGGGATGCTGGCAGCCGCTGGGCCACAGCCTTGCCGGTGCCCAGCGTGTCCCACAGGATGGACGGCTTGGGCCGCAGGACAGGCCACAGCAAACGACGTGGCTGTTTCCTGACCACAGAGGAGCTGCACGGGAAACCAGAGTCCCTAGAAAAACACCCCAGGGTTTCAAAAATCAGAGCCGTGAGGGTCCGGGGACAGCACTGGGGGAGGCCGGCCCCGCCCCGCCCCGCCCCGCAGTCCCCAGGCTGCAGGAGGGAGACCCACGGCCATGGCCCGGGCCTGCGCGGCGGATGCTTGGGGCCTCCTGAGCCCTCGGGCCTCCTAATCATTCTCCCCTGCGCCCTCGGGCCTCCTGGGGCTCATTACCGTGCACGCGGCCGTCTGGAGTGCCGCAGCCGCCTGCCGCCGCACCCTGGGCCTTGCCGGCCGGCCGGAAGAGCTTGGACACCCGCTGCTGTCTCGCGCCAGGAGGGCTGCGGCCCCCGGAGGGCACGTGGGCCGTGCCGGCTCGCACCCCCAGCACAGAAGGCCGGGGGCTGGGCCGTGGGGTCCTCGCCCGGTGGCTGCGTCCCAGGGTGGCAGGGCCGGCCCGCCAGGCCATCGGTCACCACGCACCGTGTGTGGTCTCGACATGCAGCCTTTACCACACCAGAGAAAGGGGCCCCCGCTTCAGCCAGAGTGCCGGTCGGCGCTGGAGCCGCCTCTGCGCGCCGGACTCCTGCCAGGTCACGTCACTGGAGCTGGGCACGCGTGCCTCGCTCCTGCCCGCAGGCGGGCGGCCGTCACGTCCCTGTGTCCACTGGGGCACGTGCTTGCCACCCCCAGAGTGAGCCAGCAGCCTGCGCTCTGCTGGAAGGTGGGTCACGGCCTGTTTTTGGGAGCTGGGAATCCGGCAGGGCCCTGGACGCGCCTTGGTCCTCACTGGGCCTTCCAGTGGGCTGTGGGCATCCGCCCCACCCGGCCCCCGCTGACCAGCCCCTTCCCACACTGCCCTGGGACTCACCAGACTTGCACGGTGGCTCATTCTGGAGCCTGGGCCTGGGCCCCATTGGGGTGGGGGCGCCTGGGGCCTCTGGTCCCCGATCCTGGGTCTCCTGCTGCCTCCCCGCAGCTACTGAGCTCCTCCGTGAGCGCAGGGCCCCCGGGGTGGGGAGGCCAGAGCCGTGCGGAGGCAGCGAGGGCAGGGCCTGCCCTGGTCCTAGAGTGGCCTGTGGCCTGAGCGCGGTGGTGGCTGCCCCCCGGCCGGCTCCATGGAAAGGGGAGCATGGCTCCCACTTGCCCTTTGGTGCTCCCAACCCTCTGGCCGGCACCCTGGGCAGCCCCGCCCCCAGGAACCCCAAGATGTTTGGGTCCCCGCAGGGCTGGGTGTTGTCCGGGCTGTAGGCCTAGATCCCCGTGGACGGGACAGGTCAGCTCCACCCGCACCAACTCTGCCTTCCAACCTGCCTGCCCTTCTGGGCCTCTACCCTCAATGCAAAGTGGGGGCAGGGCCTGGCCCCCCTCAACCACTCCTGTGCCCAGCTGTTGCCCTCCAGCCTCCGTCCGGCACTGTCTCCTCGTCCTCCCCAGCCACCCCGGCGTCCACATGCCTGCTGCCCAACACCCTCCCTCGGCTTCTCCAGCCGCGCCTGCAGAGCTGAGCCCTGTGGGGCCAGGCCTGTGCATCCACCTGCGTGGCCTCTGCTCGGTCTCCCCCCAGAGCCCCCGGTCACTCCCTTGCCGGCAGGGACTGCACTGGGCAGCCCGGGGGGCACTTGGGTGAGCTCGGAGTCAGCGGAGGCCCCAAAAGTGCCGTCGGAAGAGCAGGTGGGGTGGGGGGGCTAGCTGCCTGGGGTGGGTGGGGCCACCTCTGTGCCCCAGGACCAAATGGACAGTAAGCCAGGCCTGGGCTTTACTGCCTGTCCGCCCCCAGCCAAGTGGAGTCTAGCTCGACCGTCCACTCCCTGGACACAAGGGGCAGCAGGGCTCCCTGCAGGGGCCCTCGGGCTGGCTGCCGGGGCAGCTGGGGGGTGCCCTGGGATGGCCACCGATCAGGAGGGCTCCGAGGCGGGATCTAGGGCACGCGGGGTCGCTGCCGGGGTCGGGGTGGTGCCAGAGGAAGCCGATGGGAGCCCCCCCAGCCTGGCCCGGCCTGGGCCCTGAGCCATACCTGCCCTGGCCGGGGCCCCTTTCCGGGAGCGCAGGGCCAGGGAGGCCGGGCCCAACAGGTCTGGTGAGAGGAGGCCGAGAGCGGGCAGCTGCTCCTGGCCACGGCTGTGCGGCCAGCCCCAGGCAGCGCGGCTGGGAGGGCCCTTTGAGGTCACGCACCCAGCAGGGCCGCCTCCGCCCTAGGGCCCTGCCTGAGGAAGCTTCTGGAAGGAAATGGCCCATTGCGCAGAGGCCCGGCCAGGAGGCGGCGGGGCGGGCGGCCCACCTGGGCAGAGATGCGGTGCGAGGCCGTGGGGTCGGGCTGGAGTGGACGGCAATTGCTGCCCTGAGAGAGCGGCTGGGCCCAGGGACCCTGCGCTCAGAGGTGAGCATCAGGGTGACCACGGGAGGCCAGAGGCCCCGAGGACACTGGAGTAGAGGGGGGTGTTTGGCCTCTAGTTGCAGCCTTGGGGACGCCGCCAAGGAGGATGGGGCTGGCCCCGCACCTCACCTGTGTGCCCTTCGAGCACAGGCCAGGCTCCTGGCCAGCCCTGCCCGCTGGCCAGGCCGGGGCCCCAGTGGAGCCGTGGAGCCGGGCTGCCCGTGTCCACGAGGCCTGGCCTGCCAGCAGCACCGTCCGCTGCAGCTCCCGAGTCTGCGTCTTGTAGTAGCTTGGCAGTAAGTTCTTTTTTTTTTTTAACAAAAAAAAAAAATACATTTTTAGTTTTACTTTTTTTTCTTAAGATTTAATTATCTTTGCATATAGCTGGGGTGCAGGGCAGAGGCGCAGGGCGGTGAGAGGACCCCCCAGAGACAGAGTGGGGAGCAGAGCAGGCGGATCCACCCAAACCCACGGCTGAGGGGAGCAGCGGGAGACAAGAGAGGTCTGCTGCGCTACGGGGGTCACTCCCCGGCCAGGACCCGACTCAGGCGGCGGCAGCGACAGCCTGAGACTGACCCGGGCCCACAGGGAGCCCCTGGTCTTAGTTTTAAAAGTGTGCGAAACAGTAAAGTCCGAAGGATAAAGAAACCGCCGGCTGAGCCCTCGCGCAGAGACCTGGGCGGCTCCCGCTCCAGCCTGGGCCTGGCCACGCGCGTCGGGGCTGCTGGGCCAGAGGAGGTGCCTGGCGAGCGCTGACCATTCACCCCAATGCCCTCCGGGAGCCATGATGAAATGTCCACGAGGGCAGCTAGTGCCTTCCGGGCCAGCTGCCCTGAGTGCCCAGCGCAGGGAGGCCAGGCCAGCGGGCCTCTTGGGAGACGTGCCCACACAACTTCCTGTGCCCACACCCAGCCAGCGCCCGGCACAGCCACGGCCATCCCGAGGCCACACTCGGGGGACCCTCGGGCCGGCAGGGCTCCCAGAGGCGAGCAGGCATGCGTGTCCGGGTCCCGCTGGCAGGAAGCCACCCCGGGCAGCCGGGCAGCCTCTCGCCCAGACAGACCCTGTTCTCATCTCTTACTTGGCAGAGTGCGAGGTGCCTCCGGCGGCCGACCCCCCACAGCCCCCCGCTGGGAGCGCCGCCTGCCCTGGAGGGGCCTTCACCATCAGAGGGACGAAGGTGGAGGCCCAGGCCCGGGCCAGGCCCGCCAGAACCTCCGGGGCACGTCCAGCAAGAACTCAGCACTGCCAGCGGCCCCCCAGGATCCGGAACTACAACTTGAAGGACTGACCTGGCCGGCCCAACCCGCTCCCTGCCCCCGCTCCTGGGCAGCCAGTGCCTCCTCCTCGCTGACCATTAAAGCTGGCGTCCTGCAGGCTGCTGTCTCGCTCGGCGGGCCGGCCGCGGGGTCACAGCTGTGAGGGTGGAGCTGGGGGGCGGGCGGGAGCAGCAGGGGTGGCCTGTTGATGCCCCCAGACCAGAGCCGCCTCCCACGGGCCTCACAGTCAAAACACCCCCTGCCACGTGGACAGCCTTGGGGTCCCCGGCACCTGGACGGGCACCCGGGGGTGACGCCTGACCCACGTTGGGTGAACGCTCGCTCCCAACCTGCGCCGGCACCGCAGCCTCACGGGCCCTGCTGCGGCCGGCCGGGCTTCAGGCCCCGGGCGTCCTCCCCGGCGGGACCGTCCCTGGGCAGTGGGCTGGGCCGCGCGGCTCTGGACCCGGCCTGGGTGCTGGGGGCCCGCGGCTGCCCTGCAGACAGGCTGCCCCGCCAGCGCCCGCGGGCGGGTTCCCTGCTGCTCCCGGCACCCGGCTCTGGGAGCTGCGCAGCCCAGGAGGCCCCCGGCCGCCCCGGCCCGGCTGTCCGCGCGGCTGTCCGCGGGGCTGCGGGCGCCCCGCTCCTGCCCACCGGCCGCAGAGGGCCGTGGCCGCCGGGCGGGTGCCCGGGCAGAGCCCCGCCGCGGGGCGGGCGCGGTCTGGGGTGCGCGGAGCCCGGCGGCCGGGGACGAGGGGAGGCGGGACGCGTCGGGGGTCCGGAGGCCCCGCGCGAGGCTCCCCCGTGGGTCGGGTCGGCGCCGCCCCCCAGAGCAGGGCGGCTGCGATCCCCGGGCCCGGGCTCCTCGCGGGGCTCGGCCGGCCGGCTGGGGCGCGGGGGGCGCCGGGGGCCGCGGGGGCGCGGGGGGGCGCGGGGGCCGCGGGGGCGCGGGGGGCCGCGGGGGCGCCGGGGGTGGGGCGCGGGGGACGCGGGGGCGCGGGGGGCGCGGGGGCGCCGGGGGGTGGGGCGCGGGGTGTGCGCGGGCCCGGGCCGGGGAGGGCGGGCCGGGCGCGCCGGCCGGGACCGGGACCGGGACCGGGCTCGGCTCCGCCGCGCGTGCGCGCTGGGGGCGCGGCCACGTGCGCGCCTCGGCCGGGCCGGCGCGGCTCCTTTGTTCGCGGGCGCCCACGCGGGGCCCCCCGCGGCCGCGCCCCCGCGGCGCCCCCCGCCCCCGCCGGCCGGGCCCGCGGCGCGGTGACCGGGAGTAACCCGGCCCGGGCCCGCTCGCCGGGTCAACGACCGCGCGCGGCCCGCGCGGCGCCCGGGGCCGCCCCCCGCCGGCCCATCACCCTATCCCGGCGCCGCCCCCTCGCGCGCCCCCGCGCCGCCCGCGCCCCCCGCCCGCCATTGGCCGCCCCGGCCCGCCCCGGCCCCCTCCCCCCGCGCACGTGGCCCGGGCCGGGGCGGGGCGCCGGGCGCGGGCGGGGGCCGGGGGCGCGGGGGGCGCGGGGGGCGCGGGGGCGCGGGGGCCCCCGCCCGGCCCGGCCCGGCCCGCCCGCCCCCGCCCCGCCGCCCCCGCCCGCGGCGCGCCCCCGCTCGGCCGGCGCGCTCGGCACCCCAGGCGCGCGCGGGCCGGGGCGCACCCCGCCGCTCATTGGCCGGGCGGCGCGGCCGGCTGTCAGCCCATGTGGCGTGTCCGCGCGGGGCCGGCCCGGTTAAATAGCGCCGCGCGGCCCAGGGGGAGCCAGAGCGACGCCGCCACTCGCGCAGCCCGCGCGGCCAGGTGAGCGGCCGGCGGGGCGGCCGGGCGGCCGGGCGGCCGGGCCGGCGCGCGGGGCTGGCGGGGCTCGGCCGGCGCGGGGGCCCGCGCGCCGGGGCCGGGCCGGGCCGGGCCGGGCCGGGCCGGGCCGGGGCGCGCCCGGGAGGCGGCGGCCGCGAACAGCCATCTTGAGCGCGGCGGGGGAGCCCCCGGCCCGGCCGCCCGGCAGGCGGGGGGGCGCGGGAGGCGGCGGCCGCGGGGGCCGTCACGGGGGCGGGGGCCGCCCGGCTCCGCGGGGCGCGGGGGGCGGGGGGCCCGCGGCGGGAGCACGAGGCCCGCGGCGGGCCCGGCGCGGCCCCCGGCCCCCTCCCCGCGCGCGGCCGCGCGCCCCGGGCCTGGGCTGGTCCGCGCCGCGAGGCCCCGCGCGCCCGGCGCCCCGTGTCCCGAGCGTCCCGCGGCCGCGCGCGCGTGTGGCCGGCCCGGCCCGCGCCTCCCCTGCCGCCGGCCTCCCGAGTCCCCCGCCAGGCTGCGGCCGGGGCCGGCCGGGGGAGACCTGGCCCCCGATCAGCCCCGCCCGCGGCCGCCGAGCTCCCCTCCCCGAGCAGGGGCTGGGGCTGCAGGGCCCGGCGGGCCGCGGGGCCCGCCCGGAGGTTCCGGTCGCCCCAGTGAGCCGCGGGGGCGCCGGCGCCGGGAGGGGCCCCCCATCCCCCGAGGTCTCACTGCGGGGCTTTCCGAGGCGGCCCGCGGGCTCCCGGGGCGGCGGGGGCGGGCGCCCCGGGCGGGGCTGAGTGTGGCTGCGCCCGCAGACAGCAGCATGGAGGAGGTGGTCATCGCCGGCCTCTCGGGGAAGCTGCCCGAGTCGGACAACATGCAGGAGTTCTGGGCCAACCTCGTGGGCGGCGTGGACATGGTGACGGACGACGACAGGCGCTGGAAGGCCGGTGAGGGCCCGGGCGCCGCCTGGGCTGGGGGGGGGGGCGGGACGCTGCGGCCGGGCCCACTGGGGCAGGGCGAGGCCGGGGCGACCCGCCAGCAGATAGCGCTGGGCTCCGGGAAGCCTGCTTGACGCCCTCACGCCCAGGGGCTCCCGGAGCGGCTCTACCTGATCTACGGGTGTGAGTCAGCGCGGGCCCGGCCTCCGCAGCCAGCCCGGGAGCGGGGTCTCCGCCGGCCCGGGCCCCCTCACCACGGCGCCCCGTCCGCAGGGCTCTACGGCCTGCCCCGGCGGTCCGGCAAGCTGAAGGACCTGTCCAAGTTTGACGCCGCCTTCTTCGGGGTGCACCCCAAGCAGGCCCACACGATGGACCCCCAGCTGCGCCTGCTCCTGGAGGTGGCCTACGAGGCCATCGTGGACGGAGGTGGGCCCCGCTCCCCGCCCCGGGGCCTCGCGGCACCCACAGGCACCCTCATCCGGCCGCTTTCCTGCCCGTGTTTCTCAGACTGTTTCTCGCTCCCCGAGTGCTGGTGGCCTGTCCCGCCGCACCCCCAGGGCCTGCCGTGGGGGCAGGGTGCTCGCAGGTGGGGCCGGCCCCTCCCCGCCTGGCCCTGCGGCCTCTGGTTGGCCAGCCCCAGGGCAGACCCCGAGCCCCTGGAGAGGCAGGCCCTGGGCCTCTGGCGGGCGGGCTGGCAGAGGGCGGGTGGGCAAGGCCCTCCCACTGCCCAGCCGCACCCAGGGCCTTGGACAGCGCTCCCTCCTCCGCCTCCCTCTCCCGACTCTCTGCCGTTGTCTCCTTATCTGGCCTGTCCCCTGGCCGGCAGCCCTCGGGCTCGCTACCGCCTGCCAGTGACTCCAGGGCCCAGCGGAGCAGCCGGGACAATGCCGCCCTCTGTCCTGCTCTCTGGCCATCGCCGGCGCCCCGCCTGCCCTCCTGCCCCCGGTCCTCGTGACCCAGTTCTCTGTCCCGGCGGCGGTGGCCGGGGTGCTCCTGGGGCCCTGCGGCCACCACGCTGACCTCTGCCGTCCGCAGGCATCAACCCCGCCGAGCTGCGAGGGACGCACACCGGCGTATGGGTGGGCGTGAGCGGCTCCGAGGCCTCGGAGGCGCTGAGCCGGGACCCCGAGCTGCTGCTGGGCTATAGCATGGTGGGCTGCCAGCGGGCCATGATGGCCAACCGCCTCTCCTTCTTCTTCGACTTCAAAGGTGGGCGCTCCCCTGCCCGGTGGGGGGCTGGCGGCGAGGGCCCTGTATCCACCCGCGCGGCCGCCATGGCCCACTGAGCCCGCCTGCCCACAGGCCCCAGCATCGCCCTGGACACGGCCTGCTCGTCCAGCCTGCAGGCCCTGCAGAACGCCTACCACGCCATCCGCAGCGGCGAGTGCCCGGCGGCCATCGTGGGTGGCATTAACGTCCTGCTGAAGCCCAACACCTCGGTGCAGTTCATGAAGCTGGGCATGCTCAGCCCTGGGGGCACCTGCAAGTCCTTCGACGCCTCGGGTGAGCGGGCGCTCCTCCCCCCCCCCCCCCGGGCCCAGGGCCATGGGCAGCCGGGCTGAGGCTGCTGCTCTGCCCTTAGGGGACGGTTACTGCCGTGCCGAGGCCGTGGTGGCCGTCCTGCTGACCAAGAAGTCCTTGGCACGGCGGGTCTACGCCACCATCCTGAACGCCGGCACCAACACAGACGGTTGCAAAGAGCAAGGTAGGGGGTCAGCCGGGGCAGGGCGGGTGGGGTAGGCGGCGGGGGCCACAGTGCTCAGGCCAGACCCTCCGCAGGCGTGACCTTCCCCTCTGGGGAGGCGCAGCAGCAGCTCATCCGCTCCCTGTACCAGCCGGCCGGGCTGTCCCCAGAGTCCTTGGAGTACATCGAAGCCCATGGCACGGGCACCAAGGTGAGGCAGGCCCCAGCCCGCGGCTGCCCCTGGGAGGCCCGGCGCCATTATTAACCCCCACCCCCACAGGTGGGCGACCCCCAGGAGCTAAACAGCATCGCCGAGGCTCTGTGCGCCACCCGCCAGGATCCCCTGCTGATCGGGTCCACCAAGTCTAACATGGGGCACCCTGAGCCCGCCTCGGGGCTCGCGGCACTGGCCAAGGTAGGGGGCCACTGCCTCCGCTTCCTGCTGCCAGGTAGGGGTTGCCGGCCCTCCAGGAAGGGGCTTCCTGCCTTCACCCCAGGCAGCTGGGCCGGACATCCCCTCTAGGCTTGCCACAGCCTGCTGCCCTCTCGTCGCGTGGCCTGAGGTGGGGCAGCCCGGGGTGTGCTCCCCAGGCCTGCTCCGGCCTGACTGACAGGTGCCCGCCGCAGGTGCTGCTGAGCCTGGAGAACGGGCTCTGGGCCCCCAATCTGCACTTCCATACCCCCAACCCTGAGATCCCGGCGCTGCGGGACGGCCGGCTGCAGGTGGTGGAGCGGCCCCTGCCCGTCCGCGGGGGCAACGTGGGCATCAACTCCTTCGGCTTTGGCGGCTCCAACGTGCACGTCATCCTGAGGCCCAACCTGCAGCCGCCCCCCGCGCCCAGCCCGCACGCGGCCCTACCCCGGCTGCTAGTGGCCAGTGGGCGCACACCCGCCGCTGTGCAGGTCCTGCTGGAGCAGGGCCGCGCCCACCCACAGGACCTGGCCTTCCTAAGCATGCTCAACAGCATTGCCGCCTGCCCGCCCACCGCCATGCCCTTCCGGGGCTACACCGTGCTGGGCGGCGAGACCAGCAGCCTGGAGGTGCAGCCGGTGCCTGCTGGCCGGCGCCCGCTCTGGTTCATCTGCTCTGGTGAGCCCCGGGCAGGCCAGGGGCCAAGGCGGGCTGGGGGCTGGGCAGGCCAGGGGCCGGGTGGGCGCTGACTGACCGCTCTCTGGACAGGGATGGGCGCACAGTGGAGCAAGATGGGGCAACGCCTGATGCGCCTGGGCAGCTTCCGGGACTCCATCTTGCGCGCCGACCAGGCTGTGCGGCCCCTGGGGCTGGAGGTATCGGCCCTGCTGCTGAGCACGGACGAGGCCATCTTCGACGACATCGTGCACGCCTTCATGGGCCTCACCGCCATCCAGGTGCGGGCTGTGCTGGCCGGGCCGCCACGGGGGTGCTGGCCAGCCAGGCTGGGCCTGCACTGATGTGCCCTGTCCCCGCAGATCGCCCTCATAGACTTGCTGACTGCCATGGGACTGAAGCCAGACGGCATCATTGGCCACTCGCTGGGGGAGGTGGCCTGCGGCTATGCTGACGGCTGCCTCTCTCAGGAGGAGGCCATGCTGGCCGCCTACTGGAGGGGCCAGTGCATCAAAGACTCCCACATCCCACCAGGGGCCATGGCCGCCGTGGGTAGGCAGCCCCTGCACCCCTCCCGCCCACCTGGGGCTTGAGGGTCACCCTGGGCGCATCCTCCAGGCCCTCCCTCTGCCTGGGGCTGCAGGGAGGCCGGGCGGGCCTGGCTGGGATCGAGGGCGGGCGGGGAGGCGCAGCGGCTGTGGCATCGCACCCTCTGGGCCGGCTCTCCGCAGGCTTGTCCTGGGAGGAGTGCAAGCGGCGCTGCCCCCCAGGCGTTGTACCCGCCTGCCACAACTCCGAGGACACGGTGACCATCTCGGGACCTCAGGTGGGCACAGGCACTGTCCCCGCGGCCCCACCCCGGGGCGCCCTCGTGGGGAGTGGCGGGCGCGCGGTCGCTTCAGCCCTGCTGTCCGCAGGCCGCCGTGGTCGAGTTCGTGGAGCAGCTCAAGCAGGAGGGCGTGTTTGCCAAGGAGGTGCGGACGGGCGGCAAGGCCTTCCACTCGTACGTCATGGAGTCCATCGCGCCCACGCTGCTGCAGGAGCTCAAGAAGGTGGGGGCCTCGGGGGCGGGCCGGGGGCGGGGGCCGTGTCGAGGCCTGGGCAGGTCCCGAGCCTGCTGTCGCCCTGCAGGTGATCCGTGAGCCGCGGCCGCGCTCCGCGCGCTGGCTGAGCACCTCCATCCCCGAGGTCCAGTGGCAGGGCAGCCTGGCCCGCACGTTCTCGGCCGAGTACAACGTCAACAACCTGGTGAGCCCGGTGCTGTTCCAGGAGGCGCTGCGGCACGTGCCCGAGCAGGCCGTGGTGCTGGAGATCGCCCCCCACGCCCTGCTGCAGGTGAGGGCCGGGCTGGGCCGGGCCGGGCGGGGGCGTCCCCACAGAGCCTGCCTGCGAGCCCCAGCCGTGTCCTCCCAGGCTGTGTTGAAGCGGGGTCTCAAGTCCAGCTGTACCATCATCCCCCTCATGAAGAAGGACCACCCCGACAACCTGGAATTCTTCCTCAGCAACGTGGGCAAGCTGCACCTGGCCGGGTGGGTGCAGGGGGCGTGGAGCTGCACCTGGCGGGGGGCTGCACGTGGTCAGGGGGTGCACCTGGCTGAGGGGGGTGCACGCAGGGGTGGGGGCTGCACCTGGCCGGAGGAGGTACACCCAGGCGTGGGGGGGCTGCAGCTGGCTGGGGGTGTGCAGGCCGCACGCCGCTGCAGGGCTGGGGGCAGCAGGCCCTGGCCACTGCCACCTGCTCCTTCCGGGCAGTCTCCCGGACACTGGCAAGGGAGGCCGGGCCAGGCATGCCCCTCACACCTCCCCCACCCCCCAGCATCGACGTCAACCCCAACGGCCTGCTCCCGCCTGTGGAGTTCCCGGCTCCCCGGGGGACTCCCCTCATCTCCCCCCACATCCAGTGGGACCACAGCCAGAGCTGGGACGTGCCGGCCGCGGAGCACTTCCCCAGCGGCTCCACCTCCTCCTCCGCCACCATCTACAACATCGGTGAGCGGGGCGCGGGGCTGGGCCTCGGGGGAGACCAGGGGCCGGGGGGGCTGCCGACCCTCACTGAGCCCGCGCCCTCGCAGACGCCAGCGCCGAGTCCCCTGACCACTACCTGGTGGACCACCGCATCGACGGCCGCGTCATCTTCCCCGCCACCGGCTACCTGTGCCTGGCCTGGAGGATGCTGGCCCGCACCCTGGGCCAGGACATGGGCCAGGTGCCCGTGGTGTTCGAGGACGTCACGCTGCACCAGGCCACCATCCTGCCCAAGACGGGTGAGGTGGCAGCCGGCAGGGCGGGCTGGGGTGGGGCGGCAGGGGCACCCCGACCCCTGCTGACCGGCCCCTACTGCAGGGACCGTGCCCCTGGAGGTGCGGCTGCTGGAGGCCTCCCGGGCCTTCGAGGTGTGCGAGAACGGCAACCTGATCGTGAGCGGTGAGTGCCGGCCGCGGGGTTGCCCGGTGGGCCCCGGGTGGCCCCGTCCCCATCCTAAGGCCTTCTCCTCCCCCAGGAAAAATGTGGCTGTGGGAGGACCCCGACCCCAAGCTCTTCGACAGCCTGGCCGCCCAGGACCCCGTCGAGCCCACCGAGCCTGCGGCCGCACCCCACCTGACGCAGGGGGATGTGTACAAGGACCTGCGCCTGCGCGGCTACGACTACGGGCCCTGGTTCCAGGGCATCCTGGAGGCCGACCTGGAAGGTGGGCAGCGGCCTGGGGTCGGGGCTGGAGGCCGCGGGACCCCGCTCACGGCCCCTCCGCGCAGGCAACTCCGGCCAGCTGCTTTGGAAGGACAACTGGGTGACTTTCCTGGACACCATGCTGCAGATGACCATCCTGAGGACCAGCCAGTGTAAACTGCAGCTGCCCACGCGCATCGGTGCCATCCACATTGACCCCGCTGCCCACCGGCAGAGGGTGTACACACTGCGGGGCGAGACCCAAGGTGGGCCGGCGCCCGCCCCCCCGCCCCCACGACCCCCGCCCCTCATTCCCCAGCCCCGCCCTCATGCTCCCCCTCTCCCACAGTGGCCAACGTGCGGGCAAGCTCCTATCTGGACTGCATGGTGGCCGGAGGAGTCTTCATCTCACGGCTGCATGCCACGGTGGTCCCGCGGCGGCAGCAGGAGCAGCAGGCCCCCATCCTGGAGAAGTTCGCCTTCACGCCCCACATGGAGACCGGCTGTCTGGCCGGGGACGCGGCGCTGCAGGAGGAGCTGCAGCTGTGCAAGGGTGAGGCTGCGCCAGCTCCCCCGCTGTCCATCCCCCTGCGTGGGGCAGGGCTTGGGGGCCGTCCAGCCCAGGGTACTGGGTCCCTGGTCTCCAGGGCACACCCCTTCTCCAGGGGACGCTGCCATCGCTGCCACTCTGTTCACCAGTGGCCAGCCGGACTGTGGCCTCGGTCCAGGCAGAGCCCTGGGGCCCAGCTAGGGCCCCTCCCAGCGCCTGTCTCCCCCCCGCAGGGCTGGCGCAGGTGCTGCAGACCAAGATGGCACAGCAGGGCCTGAAAGTGGTGATCCCCGGGCTGGGCGGGGCCCAGGCGCCCAGGGAGCCCCCGCAGCACGGGCTGCCCCGGCTCCTGGCGGTCGCCTGCCGCCTTCAGCTCAATGGCAACCTGCAGCTGGAGCTGGGCCAGGCTCTGGCCCGGGAGGGGCCTCTGCTGCGGGACGACCCCCTGCTCTGCGGCCTGCTGGACTCGCCCATGCTCAAGGCGTGCGTGGACACGGCCTTAGAGAACATGGCCAGCGCGCGGATGAAAGTGGTGGAGGTGGGCACGAGCAGGGCAGGGGCGGGGCCTCAGGCCGTGCGGGTGGGGGCAGGGGCAGGCATCTCCACATCCTCCTGGGCTGGGATGCCAACCTCCGGCCGCCCCCAACGAGAGCTGTGTCCCCAGGCGCTGGCTGCAGATGGCCGCCTGTACACACGTATCCCGGCGCTGCTCGGCACCCAGCCCCTGCTGCAGCTGGACTACACGGCCACCGACCCCCACCCCCAAGCCCTGGAGGCCGCCCAGGCTGAACTGCAGCAGCACGACGCAGCGCAGGACCAGTGGGACCCTGCGGGGCCCGCCCCCAGCCGCCTGGGCGCGGCCGATCTCCTGGTGTGCAACTGCGCTGTGGCCGCCCTGGGTGACCCGGCCACCGCCCTGGGCCACATGGCCGCTGCCCTCAAGGAAGGCGGCTTCCTGCTGCTGCACACCCTGCTCAAGGGCCACACGCTCGGGGAGACCGTGGCCTTCCTCACCCACCCCGAGCCGCGGCAGGGGCTTCTGAGCCAGGTGGGGGCGCAGGGCAGGTGGGCTCCAGAGCTGGCGGGGGGCGGGGGGGGCAACGGGCGTGTGCGCTGACCAGCCCCCCTGCAGGAGGAGTGGGAGAGCCTGTGTGCCCAGGCGGGCCTGCACCTGGTGGCCCTGAAGAGCTCCTTCTACGGCTCTGCGCTCTTCCTGTGCCGCCGGCTGGCCCCACAGGACAGCCCGGTCTTCCTGCCCGTGGAAGACACCAGCTTCCGATGGGTGGACACCCTGAAGGTCAGTGCCCTACCCAGCCCACGCCCGCGCTCCCAGGCTTGGGCCTGCCTCAGCTCCAACCCTGCCTGTCCCACAGAGCATCCTGGCGGCCTCCTCTTCCCGGCCCCTATGGCTGATCGCCGTGGGCTGCACCACCTCGGGCGTCGTAGGCCTGGTGAACTGTCTCCGCAAAGAACCTGGCGGCCACCGCATCCGGTGGGCATCCCTCCTGGCCACACCCCCACTCCCACCCCGCCCCCGCCACACCCCCCTGCCCGCCCCACTCACCTGTCCGGTGCCCACAGGTGCGTGCTGGTGTCCAATCTCGGCAGCACGTTGCCCGTCCCCAAGATGGACCCAGGTTCCTCAGAGCTGCAGAAGGTGCTGTTGGGGGACCTGGTGATGAACGTCTACCGGGACGGGACCTGGGGTGCCTTCCGCCACTTCCCGCTGGAGCAGGGTGAGCCTCCGCCCCACCTCGCAGCAGGTGGACAATGAGGGTGGGAGAACACGGCAGGCGGGCGGCCCTCCAGCCTGGCCCGTGGCCCTCGGCAGCCTGGACTCCTGTACCCCCAGCGCCCCCAGAGGAGCAGACGGAACACGCCTTTGTCAATGTGCTCACCCGGGGGGATCTCTCCTCCATCTGCTGGGTCTGCTCCCCGCTACGCCACACCCCACCCACCAGCCCCGGCGCCCAGCTGTGCAGCGTCTACTACGCCTCTCTCAACTTCCGGGACATCATGCTGGCCACGGGCAAGCTGCCCCCAGACGCCATCCCAGGTACCGGCCCGGAGGTGGGGGCAGGGCAGGCAGGGCCTCCACCCTGCCCTGGACCACCCAGTTCACCCCCTCTGCCCGCAGGGAAGTGGGCAGCCCGGGACTGCATGCTGGGCATGGAGTTCTCAGGCCGGGACCCCAGCGGCAAGCGCGTGATGGGCCTGGTGCCCGCCGAAGGCCTGGCCACCTCTGTCCTGCTGCCCCAGGACTTCCTGTGGGACGTTCCCTCCGGCTGGTACGTGGATCTGATGGTGACCCTGGGACCTGATGGGCGTGGCCACGGGTCAGGCCCACGTGACCGCGCGCTGTGCCCGCAGGACGCTGGAGGAGGCCGCCTCGGTGCCCGTGGTCTACACCACCGCCTACTACTCGCTGGTGGTGCGCGGGCGCGCCCGGCCCGGGGAGACCGTGCTCATCCACTCCGGCTCGGGCGGCGTGGGCCAGGCCGCCATCACCATCGCCCTCAGCCTGGGCTGCCGCGTCTTCACCACCGTGGGTAAGCAGCCGCCCCCGCCCGGCCCGGCCCAGCCCGCCCGGCCCCAGGCTTAGCAGCAGCGCCTCTCCACAGGGTCAGCTGAGAAGCGGGCCTACCTCCAGGCGCGGTTTCCCCAGCTGGATGGCACCAGCTTTGCCAACTCCAGGGACACGTCCTTCGAGCAGCACGTGCTGCGGCACACCGGCGGGAAGGGTGAGCCGACGACCGCCCCCCCCACAGCTGACCTCAGCCGGGCTCCGGCACAGCGCGCTGACCGCCGCCCTACTTTCCCCCAGGCGTGGACTTGGTCCTGAACTCTCTGGCCGAGGAGAAGCTGCAGGCCAGCGTGCGCTGCCTGGCCCAGCACGGCCGCTTCCTGGAGATTGGCAAATTCGACCTTTCCAACAACCACCCGCTGGGTGAGGCGGGCGGCCGGGCGGGCGGGCCAGTGTGGGGCAGGGCCCGCTGTGGGCAGAGGCTGAGTGACCCCACTGCCCAGGCATGGCCATCTTCCTCAAGAATGTGACCTTCCACGGCATCCTGCTGGACGCGCTCTTCGAGGAGGCCAGCGCCGACTGGCGGGAGGTGGCCGACCTGCTGCGGACGGGCATCCGGACCGGCGTGGTGCAGCCCCTCAAGTGCACCGTGTTCCCCAAGGCCCAGGTGGAGGACGCCTTTCGCTACATGGCCCAGGGGAAGCACATTGGCAAAGTGGTGGTGCAGGTAAAGGTCTGCCCCTCGCCCTGCTCGTCTCTTCCCGCCCCTACTCGCCTCCCCTGCCTACCCGCCTCCCCAGCCACGGGCCGCACACCGTCCAGCAAATCTGCTTCTGGGGCCGCAGGTACGCGAGGAGGAGCCGCAGGAGATCCTGAAGGGCGCCAGGCCGGTCCTGATGAGTGCTGTGTCCAAGACCTTCTGCCCCCCACACAAGAGCTACGTGATCACTGGGGGACTGGGGGGCTTCGGGCTGGAGCTGGCGCAGTGGCTGGTGCTGCGAGGGGCCCAGAAGCTCGTGTTGACCTCCCGCTCAGGGATCCGAACAGGTGAGGGGCCCAGGGGCGCTGTGGGGGGCAGGGTGCCCGCCCTGTTCCGGCAGCTCCACACCCACCACCCCGTGCCCGCTCGCAGGCTACCAGGCCAAGCAGATCCGCGAATGGAGGCGCCAGGGCGTGCAGGTGCTTGTGTCCACCAGCAACGCCAGCTCGCTGGACGGGGCCCGGGGCCTCATCGCCGAGGCCACACAGCTGGGGCCCGTGGGGGGCGTCTTCAACCTGGCCATGGTGAGTGGGCGATGAGGGGATGCTGGCTGCCCGGGGAAGACCCCGGCCGGCCACTGAGCACCTTCCCGCAGGTCCTGCGAGACGCCATGCTGGAGAACCAGACCCCCGAGTTCTTCCAGGACGTCAACAAGCCCAAGTACAGCGGCACCCTCAACCTGGACAGGTGCGTGCGCCCGCGGGTGCCAGCCCGGCCCCTGCTGCCCAGCGCGGTCAGGGCCGTGGGTGCAGCCCTGCTGACTTGGTATCCACAGGGTGACCCGGGAGGCCTGCCCGCAGCTGGACTACTTTGTGGCCTTCTCCTCCGTGAGCTGTGGGCGCGGCAATGCAGGCCAGACCAACTACGGCTTCGCCAACTCTGCCATGGAGCGTGTGTGCGAGAAGCGCCGGCATGACGGCCTCCCAGGTGCGCCCTGCCCCACGCTCACCACAGCCCCCCACGCCACGCCCTGCCCCACTCACCGCCACCCTCCCACACAGGCCTTGCGGTGCAGTGGGGGGCCGTCGGTGATGTGGGCATCGTCCTGGAGACCATGGGCACCAACGACACGGTCATCGGCGGCACGCTGCCCCAGCGCATCGCCTCCTGCCTGGAGGTGCTGGACCTCTTCCTGAACCAGCCCCACCCAGTCCTGAGCAGCTTCGTGCTGGCCGAGAAGAAGGCCAGCGCCCGCAAGGACGGCGAGGGCAAGCGGGACCTGGTGAAGGCCGTGGCCCACATCCTGGGTACGAGACCCCGCAGGCCTGCCCCCTGGTGCCCCCCAGCGCCCGGCCTGTCCCCCCCCAAGCCAACCAGATGCTTCTCCCCAGGCATCCGCGACTTGGCCAGTGTCAACCTGGACACCTCGCTGGCGGACCTGGGCCTGGACTCGCTCATGGGCGTGGAGGTGCGGCAGACATTGGAGCGTGAGCACGACCTGGCGCTGTCCATGCGGGAGGTGCGGCAGCTCACGCTGCGGAAGCTGCAGGAGCTCTCCTCGCAGGCCGGGGCGCTGGAAGGTGTGTGAGAGGCACGGGGTGGGTGGTCCTGGGGACCCTGCCTGGTCAGGGCTGCTCCATCGCCCTGCCCAAGAGCCCTTCCTGGTGCTCGGAGCCCCGGTCAGGGGGCCCCCAACGTCCCCTGGCATGCCCTGGCATTGCTTTTCTCGCAGATGTGGTGGCCCCCACGTCCAAGGACAGCTCCCCGCAGCGGCAGGCCCAGCTGAACCTGAGCATCCTGCTGGTGAACCCCGAGGGCCCCACCCTGACGCGGCTGAACTCGGTGCAGAGCGCAGAGCGGCCCCTCTTCCTGGTGCACCCGATCGAGGGCTCCACCGCGGTGTTCCGCAGCCTGGCCGCCCGGCTCAGCGTCCCCACCTACGGCCTGCAGTGCACGCGAGGTGCGTCCGGGCCGCGGCGCCCCTCCCCCGCGGTGGGCGCGCCGGCCCAGCTGACCTCCGTGCCCCCACAGCTGCGCCCCTGGACAGCATCCAGAGCCTGGCCGCCTACTACATCGAGTGCATCAGGCAGGTGCAGCCCGAGGGGCCCTACCGCATCGCCGGCTACTCCTACGGGGCCTGCGTGGCCTTCGAGATGTGCTCGCAGCTGCAGGCGCAGCAGGGCCCGGCGCCCGCGCACAACAGCCTCTTCCTGTTCGACGGCTCGCACACGTACGTGATGGCCTACACGCAGGTGAGCGGCGGGCGCGGGGGCGCGGGGGCGGGCGGGGTGGCCGCGGCGCGGGCGGGCGCTCAGGCCTCCACCCCCCCACCCCGCGCAGAGCTACCGCGCCAAGCTGACCCCCGGCTGCGAGGCGGAGGCGGAGACCGAGGCGCTGTGCTTCTTCCTGCAGCAGTTCAACAGCTCGGAGCCCGGCGGGGTGGGTGCCGGCCCGGCGCGGGGCGGGGCGGGGCGGGGCGGGGCGGGGCGGGGCGGGGCGGGGCGGGGGCCGGCCCGGGGCGGGGCGGGGCAGGGGGGGCCGGCCCGGGGCGGGGCGGGGGGCTGGGGGAGGGCGCACCCCCGCTCACCCCCCCCCCCCCGCCCGCGCCCCCAGGTGCGGGAGGCGCTGCTGCAGCTGCGCAGCCTGGAGGAGCGCGTGGCGGCCGCCGTGGACATCATCGCGCAGAGCCACGGCGGGCTGGACCGGCGCGAGCTGAGCTTCGCCGCGCTGTCCTTCTACCGCAAGCTGCGCGCGGCCGACGCCTACGCGCCGCGCGCCACGTACCACGGCAACGTGACGCTGCTGCGCGCCAAGACGGGCGGCGCGCGCGGCGAGGGCCTGGGCGCCGACTACAACCTGTCGCAGGTGTGCGACGGCCACGTGTCGGTGCACGTCATCGAGGGCGACCACCGCACGCTGCTGGAGGGCAGCGGCCTCGAGTCCATCCTCAGCATCATCCACAGCTCCCTGGCCGAGCCGCGCGTCAGCGTCCGCGAGGGCTAGCGCGCCCCGCGCCCCCCGCGCCCCCGCGCGCCCCCCGCGCCCCGCGCCCCAGGCGAGGACCCGCCGCGCCCCGAGACCGCCCGCCGGTCTGTGAAGGGTCCGCGGGCGGCGAGCCTGCGCGCCCGGCTGCTGCGCGCCCTGCGGTTTCTCCTATTTATTGCGTCGCTGGGGAGCCGCGGGCCGGCCGGGGAGCCCCGCCCGGGGCGCCCCCTCCCCGGGGCCCCTGCCCCGCCGGCGGGAGCCGGACCGCGGCCCGGAGCTGGGCGCGGACTGGGCCCGTCGGTGTAAAGAACTGCGTCCGCCCTGTTTCATTTTTACAAACCCGTGGAAAGCCCTGCTCGGGGCAGCCTCCCACGATTAAACGCCTGTGCGCGCTGACCTGTGCATCTGTCCTTTGTCTCTGGGGGGCGCCCCCGCTGGCCCTCCCTGCGGCTGCCCTGAGGCGGTGCCCTCCAGGCTCCGGCGTGTGTGTGCACAGCCGGGCGGGACACAGCAAGGAGGAGTGAGGCCCCGCTGAGCCCGGGATGGGGAGCTCCGGAGACAGCACTGGGCAGGTCTGCAGCCTGGAGGCAGCCCCTCCAGGGGTGCTCAGGTCAGCCCTAGGGTGCTGAGGGCAGGCGTTCTCTCACTTGCTCAGATGGGACAACCCAGGGGTCCATCACAGAGAGGGCACAAGGACAGGTGTCCCTCGGCAGTGAGGAGCTGGCCCTGTAAACGCCAGCAGAAGCCTAGGGCCTGGGGCAGTGCGGGCCAGAGAAGCAAGTTTCTTTTTTTTTATACCAGAGCTGGGTGGGGTACAGGCCAGAGGTGCAGGAGGGTGAGAGAATGCACCAGAGACAGAAGAACAGGCAGACGGACAGAAAACACTGCTGAGGGGAGCAGTGGGGAGACAGGAGAGGTCTGCCATGCCATGTGGGAATCTCCCCAGCTGGCCCGGATCAAACCCGCGCTACAGAGGCTTCGGACAATTTCACAGCGGGGCACTCAACCTGCTGGGCCACCAGGGAGGCCCACGAGTTTCTTTTTTAAAGATTTATTTATGCACCAAGAGCTGGGGTGCGGCCAGAGGTGTGGGGTGAGACGACTCCCCAGAGACAGTGGGCAGCAGAGCAGGCCATCCACTGAAACCCACTGCTGAGGGGGCAGCGGGGAAACACTCTGGCCGGGACAGACAACACTGCAGTGGCTGTGGATAGCTTCATATGCTGAGACAACCCTGCGCCTCCAGGCAGGCAGGCCCCTGAGAAGCAGATTTTGGAGCAAAAAATAGTCTGTTAAGATAAGGTTCATGTCCTGGGCAGAGCCAAGCAACTAGGGCCCCCGGACCGGCAGCTTGGAAGGGCGGGGAGCAGGAACTGCCAGCCTGGGGGGCCAGGCATCCCGGGCCTGGCTTCATGGGCATGTGGACCGGCAGGCGGGGGCAGCAGAGCAGCAGGCCCTCCCGGGCACGGGCCAGACCGTGTCTGGGTCCCAGGACCTTACTCAACCAGGGAGAATTCTCCCCAGGGCAGACGGGTTCTCCCGTGGCAACCAAATCAAAGCAGAATACCCTTCGCGGCCGAGGCCTCACACTGCAAGGGCAGATGGCGCTTCCGACCCGCGGATGCAGGGGGCAGGGAGTAGGGGGTCGGTGGCCTCTCACTCAGGCCGGGGCCTTGGACCCCAAAGGCCTAGATCAGAAAAGAAGCAATTCCTCAAACGAGCAACTTCGCACTCTACCTGCAGGACATCACCCAAGGGTGAGGGGCAGCCCCCGGGGCTGCTGTCCACTGCCACGGCCTCCCCGTGCTCGGGCTGCCGCCTTGTGCTGTGTCCCGCTGGGGTCAGAGCTTCCCAATGGGCCCTGGTGCCCCACTCTGCTGACGCCCCAGCCCAGCGCCAGCACTTGGGGCCCGGGAGCGGCCAGTCCGCGCACAACGGGAGGCCACGGAGACCCGGACACCAGGCTACACAGGCTTCCCGGGCAGGACCCCCGGGGCCCGAGCTGGGCCTCCGGTGTGAGGACCCCTAAGGCGGCGGGGAGTGCCCGGCCCTGGTCTGGGGGTCCGGTGTGGCCCTGAGGGTGGAGCAGGGGCCCCCAGGCCGCTGCCCTGCTCTGCAGCCTGCCCGGGGGTGGGGAGAGGAGCGCCTCAGAGAGAAGCTGGTGTCAGGGCACAGAGTGGCACTGAGGCCGCCGGGCAGCACCTGAAGCCTGAGGAGGCACCAACAACCACCTTGCGGTGGGTGGTGATGGCAGAGCAAGGGAAGCAGAAAGGGAGGAGACCAGAGTGGTGGCGGGTGGGTCCCAAGAGCGGGCAGAGTTGGCCCAGTGCCGGCCCCGCCCTCCATCTGCCTGCTCTGCGGAGCCTGAGCCCCGGGTTCCCAGCCCCCAGCCCCACAAAGGAGGGGCGAAGGGCTGGTGTGGGCGCTGCTGAGCTCGGGCTGGGGGGTGGGGGGCAGGCTCGCGGGGCAGCGAAGGGGCTCAGCAGACCCCGCAGGGCCTTCTCTGTGGGGGGGTGGCCTCCGCACGCAACAGCTGCCGACCCCGTCCCTGTGCTGAGCTCCCGAGGCGCCTGGCCCGGCCCTGCTCCAGGCAGCAGGCCGCAGGCCATGCTCTCCCTCCTGGCGCGGCTGGCCGCCGGGCCGTGGGCCCAGCCCCGGAGCCAGAGGCTGGGGAAGGAGGCGGCAGTGGCCCCCGCCTCCGGGGCCGTCCCAGAGGGAGGGAAGACACAGGTGGGCGCCGAGCACCTGCCCTCCATGCTCGGGAGTCTGCACAATGGCTGCTCCACACACGAAGTCCCAAACCCACCAGCTGGAGCACGACTCTTCTTATACCCCCCCTGGTGGGGCCCTAGAGCCGGCCCTGGAGGGACAGGGGCGAGGACAGAGGAAGCTCAGGCCAGGTGCCGGGCCACATCCCACGTTCGGAACTAGACACCAGTGGCGGGCAGGAGGGGCACTGGAGGGGGGCTGGCCTCAGCAGCCCGGCCCTGACAGCCCCCTGACCCTACCCCAGGGGCTGAGCGAGCGGGGCCCCGTTAGTTTGTCAGAGGAGATGCAAGTGGGCCAGAGGAGCGCGGTCCTGGGCGCTGGATACGCAGGGACGGACAGGGCCACAGAGAAGGGGCTCCTGGTGACCCCACCTACAGTGGCGGGCGTCTGGTCTCCCTGGCCCAGGTGGCCCTTCTCCCAGCCCCAGCTGGTCACATCTGGTCACATCTGGTCAGGTTGTCACAAGTAACTCGCATCTGTCTCTACCTTTGAAGAATTGCTTGTGCTGTACCACATAAATTTTAATATATTGCTTTAGTGTTCATTCCTTTTTTTTTTTTTTAAGATTTATTTATTTATTTATACAAGCACTGGGCACAGTCAGAAGTGCAGGAGGGTGAGAGGATTCACCAGAGCCAGAGCGGGGAGCAGAGCAGGCAGAAGGACCGAAGGACACTGCTGAGGGGAGCAGCGGGCTGCAGGAGAGGTCAGCGCGCCATGTGGGACCCTCGCCAGGCACCCGGGAATCCAACCAGCGCTGCAGAGGCTGCGGGCAGCTTCGCAGCCCAGTGTTCAACCACTGCGCCACCGGGGAGACCCTATTTCTTTATTTTTTGAAGATTTATTTATTTATGCATACAAGAGCTGGGGTGCAGGCTAGAAGTTCGGGGTGACAGGATTCACCAGAGACAGAGTGGGGAGCAGAACAGGAAGATCCACTGAAACCCACTGCTGAGGGGAGCGGCGGGGAGGCAGGAGAGGTCTGCTGCACCATGTGGGTAGCTCCCTGGCCGGGGATTGAACTCAGGCCACAGTGGCTGGCGATAGCTGCATAGTGCTGAGACTTTAACCCCTGCGCCCCCAGCGAGGCCCCGTTTTATTGGTTTCCCCCCCACTGTTTCCTTATATGTAAGAAGGGTTTCCTAGGTTTGCCCCCGGGTCAGTAAAGTTCAGCGGCCAGTCAATGATTGATTAAAGATTATGTTTAAACACGTTGAAGCAGCCGAGCCTCGCCCTCTGCCTTGAGCTCTGAGCATGGGCTGGAGACACCGTTGTGGGTCAAACCGTTTGAAGTTTGGCCCCGGCCTTTCCCGCTGCTTTCCTTCTCGCTTGTGCAAAGCCTCGTGCTAGGCCAGAGAGGACTGTTGTGTGTGGCGCCTGCTCTAGCCTTTCCCCAGCGAGCACACAGGGGCCCTCACGGCTGTCTTAGTCACTGAATATCCTTGTCACAACTCTGACCCGCCATTGCTTGCTCTAACCAGTCCCGGGCAGCTGAGCCAGGGTTGCAAATGCTCTGAGCTGGGGTTGCAAATGCTCTGACAAAGGTCCTGGGCTCCCTCCCCCGGCAGCCGCCCTCTCAGCTCAGTCAGCTTCCGGTCCTCAAGACCTACTTGGCCCCTGTGGGGTTACCTTGGGGTGCCAGGAAGTGCTGGTCAGCCCACACCGACTCCACACACCCCCACTGTCCCTAGGCTGTTACTGATAACCGCCTTTTAAAATAAGCACTTCTTGTGTGCGTTGGTCGGCGTCCAGAGTCCTGACACAGTCACGTTAAGCACTTCTGTGCAGTTTCCTTATTACTCTTTTTTTTTTTTAAGGTTTATTTTTATACAGGAACTGGGGTACAGGCCAGAGGTGCGGGGGTGAGAGGGTTCACCAGAGACAGAGCGGGGAGCAGAACAGGCAGATCCACTGAAATACTCTTGGGAGGGACTGGCTGCTCCTCAGCTTGCTGTCCCAGAAGTGCACTTGCACGTGGACACATGTTCTAGTGGCCACACAGAGACAGAAAGAAACAAATGAATTCGAATTTTTTTAGTGCAAATGCATGTTATCTTTAGACCAAGGCCTCCCCTTGAAGTGAATCAAGGCCGGACAGAGGAGGCCTGGGGCGCTGACCCTGTCCCAGCCCAGGTGTCGTGGGGAAGAAAAGCCCCACCAGTGCCGATCAGGCGACCCATCCAAGTGTTACCCCCCTTTTTTTTTTGCATTTCTAAGCCACCCTTAGAGAAAATTACTTAGGCGACACGGTTCTCAGGGCAGCCCCCCGCGCCCCCAGCAGCCAGCCCTCTGGGTCAGCTACAGCGACAGGCCCTGGCAGCTTCTGACTGGCCGGGCTGGGGAGCTCTGCGGCTCCCGCCCTGAAAGGTTTTTACTTTCTGGTTCCAGCGCGGCCCTAGCCGGTCCGTCCTCGCGCCTGCTCCGGAGGGATGGCGCCCCTTGGGCCCTGGCGCCTCGCCCTTGGGCCAGGCACCTCCAGTTCTGGAGCGGGCTGGGGTGCAGGCTGGCAGCGCCGGGCGCCGTTGGGGTGAAGGATAAAGTTAATTTAATGGCGGGTTTACTGTGAAGACGGGCACCTCGGCGTGTGATGGACAGTCACAAAAGCACGGGCGACTGGGCCTTCCTTTTCCCCACCCAGGCCCTGCGGCCCCGCGGAGCCAGGGCGGCCGGTGCGCGGGGCCTGCGGACACGCTGGGGCGCCGGGGGCGCGTCCCCCCAGGGGCCGGCGGGCTCGCCTCCGGCCCAACCGCCCTGCCCCGGGCCCAGCGGGCCGCCCTTCCCAGCGTCGGGAGGTACCGGGGCGCGGCCTGGAGAAGTGGGGCGCAGGGCCCGGGCGGGCGGCGGCCGAGTCCGGGTTCGGAGGGGGCCGGGCCGGCCCGAAGCTCGCGCGTGCGGCCCCCGCGGGAAACCGCGGCCTCGGCCCGACTCGGCGGCCGCGCCGGCCCTGCGGGGAGCCGAGGCCTCGAGGGCGGCGGAGCCCCGGCCCCCGACCCGGCCCCGGCCCGACTCGAACCCCGGCCCCGGCCCCGGCCCCCGGTCCCGCCTCGAGCCCCGACCCCGGCCCGGCCCCGCCTCGAGCCCCGGCCCCTCCGCGAGCGGGCGCGGTTTCCCGGGGACGCGTTTCCCGACGCACGCGGGCCGCCCGGACCGCCCAGGCGAAGCACCTTCCGGCGGCGCTGGGCCCGGCGGCCCGGCAGCTGCCCGCCCCGAGCGGCACCGCGCCCGACCGCCCGCGAGCCGGGCCGGCGGGTAGGTGGGGGCCGCGGGGCCGGGCCGGGCCGCTCGCGCGTCCGTAGCCATTTCCGAAAACCCCCACCCCGCGAGCGGGCGCCGCGGCAGGTGCCGGGCGGGGCCTGCGGAGCCGCCCGCGCGCCGCCGAGGGGCGCCCTCGCGCCGGGCAGCCGGCCCCGGGCAGGCAGGGCCCCCGCGGCCCAGCGGGTCGCCTCGCAGCGACACCCCGGAGCAGCGCGGGGGGCAGGCTGGACGGAGGCCCTGCCGGGGGCCCCGCCTGGCGGGCGGCCGGGGCGCCTCTCCTGGGGCCGGGCTCCGGCCACCTGGCGGCCAGGACGAGGCCGCGGGTCGCGTCTCCCGGGGCCAGGGGCGTGAAGGCCGGGCGGGGCCTGCCCAGGGCCCCCTGCCGGGCCCAGCTGGGGCGCTGGGCTCTTGACCCGCACCGCCTGCAGCCAGGGGGCACGCCCCGGAGTGCCCCTGCAGGGGGCTCCCGCTGAGCCCGACCTCTCCCCTAGGGCGCAGACCATGCCCAAGCTGCAGGGCTTCGAGTTCTGGAGCCGCACCCTGGGGGGGGCCCGCCACGTGGTGGCCCCTATGGTGGACCAGAGCGAGCTGGCCTGGAGGCTGCTGAGCCGGCGCCACGGGGCCCAGCTCTGCTACACGCCCATGCTGCACGCCCAGGTCTTCGTCCGCGACGCCAACTACCGGAAGGAGAACCTGTACTGTGCCGTGTGCCCCGAGGACCGGCCCCTCATCGTGCAGGTGGGTGGCCCAGAAGGTCCAGCCACTGCCCACAGCGGCAGGGACCTGAGGGGAGGGCCTGGCGAGCGTGGGGACCTGCCCCGCGCTGCCCAGAAGCGGTCTACCCACCGGCCTAGGAGCTGGGCCCCCCCCTAGGGCCAGGCGTCACCCACAGACCCCGGGCTCTGCTCCCATCAACGGGGACCCCTGGTGCTGTGGGGACACGTCCACCCTCTCCCAGAGAGGACGCCTGTGGCCACCCCCCACCAGGTCACCCGAGGGGCCAGACCGCCTGCCTCGGGCCCCGTGACACCCGTGTCCTTCCAGTTCTGTGCCAACGACCCCGAGGTGTTCGTCCAGGCAGCTCTCCTGGCCCAGGACTACTGTGACGCCATCGACCTGAACCTGGGGTGCCCGCAGATGATTGCCAAGAGAGGTGAGGGCCACGCCGGCACTTGGGCTCAGGTCCCTGCACAGTGCCAAGGCAGGCTGGTCCTGGGGACTGTCCTCAGCTCCTCCCCTCGCGGGCCCTAGCACAGCTTTTGCAGGGGTGGGGCCAGTTTCCGCTCTGCGTCCAGGGTGCAGGGGGGCTGGCGGTGCGTCCCCACCCAGCCCGGTGTCTGCCCTGGCTGGGGACGCTCTCCCGGCTGCTGGCGAGTGGGGGCGGCTGCAGAGGCGGCGCTTGTCCCCACAGGTCACTACGGCGCCTTCCTGCAGGAGGAGTGGGACCTGCTCCAGCGGATGAGTGAGTCGGCCGTGGGAGGTCACGCGTCGCCCACACCCTCAGAGCCAGACCGGGGTTGAGGGGGTGGACTGAGGCTCCGTCCTGCCGCAGGGCCCTGGGTGTGCGCCGTGGGCCCCACAGCCTGGGGTGAGCGCTGGGTTTTCTCCCCCAGTCCTGCTGGCCCACGAGAAACTCTCTGTCCCTGTCACGTGCAAAATCCGCGTCTTCCCAGAGATCGACAAGACGGTGCGCTACGCCCGGATGCTGGAGCAGGCCGGCTGCCAGGTGAGGCCGGCCGCCCTGCCCACCGCGGCGGGCCTGTGCCAATGGGGCGGTCCTGCCCGGGGAGCCCCTCGGGACTTTCCTTCACGGCGAGTGGGGCTCACCAGTGCGCGGGCCGGCCTGACTTGTGCGGGAGGAGACCCCGGGGCGGGCCAGGCTGTGGGTGGGCCGGGGGCGCGGCTGAGCAGCCCCCCTGCCCCAGCTGCTGACCGTGCACGGGCGCACCAAGGAGCAGAAGGGGCCTTTGTCGGGCGCTGCATCCTGGGAGCACATCAAGGCTGTGCGGTGAGTGCTCAGCTGCGGGGCGGGCCCAGGCTGGGGTGGGGTGGGGTGGGGCTCCCCTCTGAGCGCCCACCCCCGCCCGCCCGCCCAGGAAGGCGGTGACCATCCCCGTGTTCGCCAACGGGAACATCCGGAGCCTGCATGACGTGGAGCGCTGCCTCCGGGACACGGGGGTGCAGGGGGTCATGAGCGCAGGTGAGCCCCGCCCCGCCCGCCCCTCGCGTGGCCAGTCACAGGCCAGTGGCCAGCCGGCCCCTGGCGTGTGACATGGCGGGGGTGCACCCCAGGGCCTGGGGCACGCCCGCCGCAGCCTCGAGCCCCATCTCTCCCAGAGGGCAACCTGCACAACCCCGCGCTGTTTGAGGGCCGCAGCCCGGCCGTGTGGGAGCTGGCCGAGGAGTACCTGGACCTCGTGCGGCAGCACCCCTGCCCCCTGTCCTACGTCCGGGCCCACCTCTTCAAGCTGTGGCACCACACGTGAGTTGCCCGCACGGCAACCATGAGGGGAGCCCCGCTTGGGACGTGGGGGGTGTGATGCGGGCCCCCCGGAAACAGCGGCCAGAGCACGCCCGCGAGGTCGCCTGGGAGGGAGGGGCACACAGCGAGGCCGGGGAGCCGGGGGCCCTGTAGCGCAGGCGGGCAGGCGTGATGAGCCCTGGTCTCAGGCTGCAGGTGCACCAGCAGCTCCGGGAGGAGCTGGCCAAGGCCAAGACCCTGGAGGGTGTCGCCACAGTGAGTCAGGAGCTGAAGCTGCGGAGCCAGGCAGGTGCTGGGCTGCGGGCCGGGTGGCCAGCGAGCATGGGCTCGTGACCAAGGGAGCTCTGGGCTGGTTGCAGGAGGACATGTCCAGGCAGAAGGAGGGAGAGGGACCTTCGGGCGGCCTGCCTTTCTTCCACTGGATCTGCCAGCCCTACTTCCGGCCAGGGTGAGCCCAGCACCAGCTCTGGGGGGGGGAGGGCGTGGGGCCCCCCACTGGTCCCTCTGGGCTCTGCTGGTCGGTCAGCACTCAGGGCTACCATTGCTTCCCAGCAAGATGCTTCCTAAGCCCACCCATCCCGGTGGGCTGGGCCCTGGCGTCCTGCAGGTCTTCGGGGGCCAGTGGCTGAGGCCCTAGGGGCGGCACCCCAAGACCCGGGTGTGGGAGGCGTGGCTCATTGCATCCTGTACCCCAGTTTCTGCTCAGCCATCCAGCCCTAACCCGGGAGCACGGCGAGTGGGGGTCTGTCCTGGGCTTTGCCACTGCCTTTCCCACTCAGACCCAAGGAGGGGAGCCAGGAGAGTGGAGGGGCCCGAAGCAAGCGGGCCCTGGAGGAGGAGGAAGGTGGCTCAGAGGGCTTGTCCAGGAACAAGCAGAAGAAGCAGCTGAGGAACCCGCGCAAGACCTTCGACCCCTCGCTGAGACGTGAGGGCCTGGGGGGCGGGGGCAGGGGCAGCCTTGGGCCCTCCCCACCTGCATCCTGCTGCAAGCTCACGGGGCTCCATGGCCGCCGGAGGCAGGGAGCTGGTGTGCCAGCCACGCAGCAGGGGCGCTGTGGTCGTGGCTGGTCCTGGGCCAGCCCCCAGACCCGGCTGCTCTGGCCGTGGGGACACCGGCAGGAGGGCCCTCACCCAGGTGAGGCTGCTCCTGAGGGCCCCTGTGGCCCTGGCTGCGGGGGAGAGCGAGGACACCCAGGGGCGGGCATAGGCGGGCATGTGGGGCTCGCCTTGCCCGCCGGCACCGACTCTGGTTCTTTTCCCAGCGAAATACGCCAAGTGCGACCAGTGTGGGAACCCGAAGGTGAGGCGGAGCCCTGGGTGGGCCGGGGAGGGGCGGGGCGGCCCCGCCCCAGCTCACCTCCGCCACGGCGCCCCGCCATCCCCCCCCTCCCCCAGGGCAGCAGATGCGTGTTTGACCTGTGCCGCGGCTGCTGCAAGAAGCGGGCCTTCCGGGAGACGGCGGACTGCCCAGGTGGGCGCGGAGCTGAGGCCGGCCCATGCCAGCACCCCCCACCTCGCCCCCGCCCCCCATCTAAGCCCCCTTCCTCTCTCGCCCTCCGCCAGGTCACGGGTTGCTTTTTAAGACCAAACTGGAGAAGTCTCTGGCCTGCAAGGGGGCCCAGCCCAGGCTGCAGGAGCCTCAGCAGGCGGCCTCCCCGAGGTCCTGGCCAGCGCCCTGGCCTGAAGGGCCAGCCGGGGCTCCGCTGCCCCCCTCACCGCCCCCAGGAATGCCAGGGAGGCCGGACGCTTGGGGGGCACCATGCCTTCCGCTCAGGGAACCTCCCGCTACTTAACACGGAGGACGAGCCAGCGGCCCCCACCCCGGCCGGACCTGCCGTCCCTGCCGCGCGCCCGCAGCCAACAATAAACCGTTTCCGAGCCACACGTGCAGCGCCGGTGGTGCCAGGGGGCGGGCGTGGGGCCGGCGCGCGGGCCAGGCGGAGGGCCATCCGCCTCGATCTGCATTTTAGCCACGGAACCTCCCAAAGAAGGGCAGGACACCAGCCCCACTCGCTGCCTAAATGTGGGGGGCCGGGGGGAACAGGGTTTGGGCCGAGGGGCTGCCTCAGAACCTGACCCCAGGGGGAGTCCCCAGGACCCTTGCGGGCAAGAACAGTGCAAAGGCGTGTTCTCAGGCTGCCCTTTAATGGACGAGACTCAGCGGCCCCCTCAGCAGGTGGACGGGGCGGGTGGTGGTGCCGCTGGGGCCGGGGCGCTGCAGGCGAGCTCTGTCTGCAACGCCTGGACCCAGGACCCCCGCACGGGAGGCTGCAGGTTGGAGGGGCACGACAAGCGGGGCCCGGGGTCTGCTCTCCAGCGGCCGGGCCTTGGCAAGTGGGCCGCGGACGGCCCCTCCAGGAGAGCCGCGCAGGCGGGCAGAGGCCAGGGTCCGGGGCGGGGCGAGGGGGAGACGTCCTGCAGCCCGGCTGCCGCGGCGGCCTCACATGTTGGTGCTCATCCGGGACTGGCTGTTGGCCGGGGTCAGCTCCCCCTGGCTTCCTTCCCGGGGCGGGGACTGTGCGGAGACACGGCCGCTCAGCCTGGGCGGTGGGGCCGCCCCAGCCCGGCCGCCCAGCCCTCACCTTGACGTGGATCTGGTTCCGCAGCACGGCCGCCCGCAGGATCATGGCTTTGGCACGGCGCTGGAACTCCTTGCCCATCAGCAGGGACTTCTCGAAGGTGGTGCTGCGCTGGTCCACGTCCCGGGCATACAGGATCTGGGGGGACGAGGGCTCAGCACCAGCCCCACCCTGCTCCCCGGCCCTGCCCTGCCCTGCCCGCCCGCCACCTTGCTGTGGGAGTCGATGCGGGCGTTGATGAGCCCCTCCAGGATGAGCTGCGTCAGCTCGTCTTCCAGCGCCGCCACCGTGGTGTTGAAGGCCGTGGCCATCTTGCGCATGTCCGCCGACACGTAGGGGCTGAAATACTGGGGCAGAGGGAGCGTTGGCTGCCCCGCGGCCGACCCAGCCGCAGGCCCTGCGTGCTCCGCCCCCCGCACTTACCTGGATGAGGGCCCGGTTCCGGATCTGCGTGTACAGGGTCCTGACGTGGGGGGCCAGGTACATGTCCAAGAGCAGGTTGTCCTGCGAGCAGAGCTGTCAGGGCCGCCCACACGGGCCCCCCAGGCTCCTCCCCGCCACAGGCCGGGGCCTCACCTTCATCTCGTCCAGCATCTTCAGGCACGAGGCGTACTTGGACTCGTAGAACTTGAAGATGATGTCACGCACCTGCGGCTCCAGCTCCAGGAACAGCTTGAAGGAGCTGCAGACACAGGGGCCTCAGAGCTGCCCGGTGCAGGCCAGGCCCGGGGGCTGTGGCCGCCCTGCACCCACCTGCTGGCGATGACGTTGCGCTGCAGCTCCTGCCGGTCGAAGGTGGCCAAGGCACACAGGCCCCCGTAGATGGCCACGTTGCTGGGGGAGAGCAGCTGGGGGCCGGAGAGGTGGGGCCCGGGGCTGGGGTCAAGAGCTAGAGCTGGGGCGGCCCCAGCCCTCACCCCTCAGAGGAGGCCAGGCCCCGTGGGAGACCGCGGCCCAGAGCCCTCACCTCGGGGAAGTCGCAGTGATCGAAGGAGGCCAGCAGGAAGCACTTGGCAGCCTGCTTGTACTTGCGCGCCGCCAGCTCGGCCAGACCTGGGTGGGGGAAGAGCTCTAGCTCCCGAGGGGGCTGCCGGAGCCCCCAGCACCGCAGACAAGTCCTGGCAGTGGGGAGGCTGCTGCCCAAGCACCGCTGCTTCCCAGGATATGCAGCCTGGCTCCGCAGGGCGGGGGGCAGGGTCCCCGCTGCGACCCGCCCCCCGGGGTGAAGACCCGACAGGACAAGCCCTCAGGGGGGGGGGGGGAGGTGGGGGGGGAGGGGGTCAGGGTCAGCTGTGTCCTGCTCAGGGCCAAGAGCCCTCACCTGCGGCACACTTGAGCTTGGTGAGGATGGCCTGGGTCTGGCTGTCCCGCTCCCCTCGCTGCTGCAGGGGAAGGGGGCACCGTGAGCAGAGCAGACGCCACCCCCCTCACGGGGCGGCCCCGGCCCTGGCCCGAGTGGATGACGAGGCTGGTCGAGGGCCGGGTGGCAGTACCTCGGCGATTTCTGGGGTGGACTCGGCCTTGCTGACGTAGCTGAGCACGTGAGACCAGTTCTGCAAGTAGACGCTGACCTGCGGGGGCGGGCCCACTCAGCGGGGTGCCCCACCGCAGGGTGACAGCCCCCCACCGCTGTGCGCAGCGCCCACCTTGATGACGTTGAGGCACATGTTGATGACGTGCTTGGCGCTGGTGCAGTAGTCCCGGGCCCGGGAGTAACACTTGAGGGCGTTGCTGAGGTCCCCGCAGTCGAGGTAGTGGTCACCGAGGTCGTCGTGGCCGCGCCTGTGGGCCCGGCGGTGAGTGGAGAGTGGAGGGCGGGGGGGAGGGGAGGAGGGGACCACCGAGACCAGCACCTGATGCTCTCCTTGATGGAGTTGCCCTTGTAGTTCTTCAGGTCTGTGTCCAGCTTCTCCAGCTTCAGCAGGGCCTTCTTGCGCGTGGCCTCTACCCAGGCCGTGTCCAGGGGTGGGGGCTCCACACCGCTCTCGGGGATGGCGTCAGGGGCGCTCTGCAGCTCCCTGGGGAGGCCTGGCTGTCAGGGGCTGGTGGGCAAGTCAGGGGGCCTGCCTGCCCCTGCCCTGCCAGGAGGGCACCCCACTGGCTCTGGATGCTGGCCAGTCCCCATCCAGGAGCCCCCAGGATAGACCTGCAGGCGCCCTCCCCAGGCCTCCCAGCCCTCCCTGGCCGAGGCCCCGGCCCCACCTGGTGGCCTCTGAGAGCTTCCGATGGATCTCCTCGTACATGTCCACGTTGAATGTCCTCTGCACGAAGGACAGGGCCATCTTCAGGGCCTCCACCCGCAGCGGGGGGCAGTGGTCAGCAATGAACTGCAGGCGCTCGATGCGCATCAGGCCGCTGTAGCTGGCTGCGTACTGCTCCAGGTCCTGTGGGGACACGGGTGAGGGGCTGCTCCAGGTCCTGGGGGACACGGATGAGGGGCCACCCCAGGCCCTGCCCACCATGGACCTGAGAGCTGGGAAAGGCCGTCCGGTGGGGTCACCAGGGACCCCTGGAGGAGAGCTCTGCGGGTCTCACTGGCCTGCGCGGCGCCCGGGGAGGGGGGTGCTGGGTAACACGCCCGCGGAGGCGGCTGGAACCCCTAAGTCCGAGGTCAGGTGGGCTCCGACCGCACCCGGAGGGCCCCTCGCGGCTCCGTACCAGGGTGGGGTTCTCCACCACGTAGTTGACATCGGGGGCGTTCTGCGGGTCCTCCTGGGGGTCCACGTCGATCTGCATGGGCTCCACGGCCCCCTGCAACACGGCGGGACCTTGGCACCGCGGCGGCCGGCACGGCGCCCCCGCCTGGGCCCCGCTCCGGCCCGGCCCTCCCGGCCGCGGCGGCCGCCCGGGGACGGGCGCCCGCGGGCGCGGGGGCGGGCGGGACGGGCGGGGGGCGGCGGGGCGGGCGGGGCGGCCCCCGGGGCGGGCGGGGGGCGGCGGGGCGGGCGGGGCGGGCGGGACGGGCGGGGGGCGGCGGGGCGGCCCCCGGGGCGGGCGGCGGGGCGGGCGGGGCGGGCGCGCTGGGGGCCGCCCTCCCCCGGGGTCCGCTCCGCGCGCGGCCCGAGGCGCGGCCGGCGGCGGGGGCGGGCCGGCGGCGGGGGCGGGCCGGGCCGGGCCGGGCCGGGCCGGGCGCGGTACCTGCAGGCTGAACACCTGGACCGGCAGCGGCATCTTCGCTCCGCGTCCGCTTCCGGGGCAGGAGGCGCTTCCGGGTCGCGGCGTCTTAAAGGGGCCGCGCGCGCGGGCGGAGCCGCCGGTGCCGCGGCCGCATGAGCCGCGCGCGGGGCGCGCTGTGCCGGGGCTGCCTCGCCGCGGCCGCCGCCCTGGCCGCGCTGCTGCTGCTGCCGCTGCCGCTGCCCCGCGCGCCCGCCCCGGCCCCGGCGCCCGCCCCGGCCCCGGCCCGCCGCCCCGGCCCGCCCGCCGCGCCCCGCCTGCGGCCCGACGACGTCTTCATCGCGGTCAAGACCACGCGGCGGAACCACGGGCCGCGCCTCGCGCTGCTGCTGCGCACCTGGATCTCCCGCGCCCGCCGGCAGGTGCGCCCGGCCCGCCGCGCCCCGCCCCCGCGCCCCCCGCGCCCCCGCGCCCCCCGCGCCCCCAGCCCGGCCTGCGGGACAGCCTGCCCGGGCGGGCGCGCCTCACGCCCTGTCTCCCCAGACGTTCATCTTCACCGACGGGGACGACCCCGAGCTGCGGCTGCAGGGAGGTGAGCGCGCTCCGGCCCCGCCGTCTTTCCTGGCCCCGGGCCGAGGCCTGGGAGGCCCCTGGGATGGGCCGGGTAGGGGCAGACCCGCCTCGCGCCCCTGCGGGCCTCCTCCAGGGCTCCCCTGCCAGCCCGGCCCCTCCTCCCTGTCCCCGCTGGGCCTCGGGCTGGTGCCACGTCCAGGGAAAGCCTGGGGGGGCATCCCCCCACCCAGGCTCATCTCGCAGGCCTGGGCCACCTCAGCCCGTCCCGGGGCCCTGGCAGGTGTCATGGGCCCGGACCTGAGGTCAGCAGCAGCCTGGGGGCTGAGCCGAGCTGGGACGGGGTGGGGTCCAGCCTCGGGGCCTGCAGCAGGTCAGGTGTAGGCACGCTCGCCCAGACCTGGGGGGCTGGCTGGGCCCCCACACGCCTCATCCTGTTCTCCAGGGAGCCACGTGGTCAACACCAACTGCTCGGCTGTGCGCACCCGCCAGGCGCTGTGCTGCAAGATGTCGGTGGAGTACGACAAGTTCATCGAGTCAGGGCGCAAGTGCGTGTTGGCCTGGCCAGGCCTGGACCCTGCCTCCCCCCCCGCCCCCCCCCCCCCGCAGCCCCGCGGGCGGGGCAGGGCGGGGCCTGGCTTGTAAGCTGAGACTCCCGACCCCCAGGTGGTTCTGCCACGTGGACGATGACAACTACGTGAACCCCCGGGGTTTGCTGCAGCTGCTGTCCGCCTTCTCCCCCAGCCAGGACGTGTACTTGGGGCGGCCCAGCCTGGACCACCCCATTGAGGCCACCGAGCGGGTCCAGGGAGGTGGAACCGTGAGTGGCCGCGGGGCAGGCGGCAGGGGAGAGCGGCCGGCGGGGCCTCATCTCCCACGGGTCCTGGGAGGGTGTGGGCACTGGGCAGGGGCAATGGCCGCGGGGAGCGATGAACCCCACAGGCCTAGTGCCTCTTTCCTGAGGGGCAGCTTCAGGAGGGGTGTTTCTGACCAGCATCCCCCCTCCAGGTGACCACCGTCAAGTTTTGGTTCGCGACTGGGGGTGCTGGTTTCTGCCTGAGCCGGGGCCTCGCCCTCAAGATGAGCCCTTGGGCCAGGTAAGGGCAGGGGTGCCCTGGGGTGGGGGCCTGGGGTGGGGCGAGGCCCTGACTGCTCCCGCCTGCAGCATGGGCAGCTTCATGAGCACGGCAGAGCGGGTGCGGCTGCCGGACGACTGCACCGTGGGCTACATCGTGGAGGGGCTGCTGGGCGCCCACCTGCGGCCCAGCGCGCTCTTCCACTCCCATCTGGAGAACCTGCGGCGCCTGCCGCCCGACAGCGTGCCTCAGCAGGTTCGTGCCCCAGCGGGTACACCCCACCATCACCCCGAGGCTGCTCTCACAAGGCCGCGGGGGGTGTAGTTGAGGGCCAGAGCTGCAGAGACGTGGTGGGGGCCCTAGACGTGTCTTGCAGGTCCGGAGAGGGGTCACCGGCTTTGCACGGGGGCTGCCCTGTCCGGGACGGGGCCCAGGTCCTCTGGGCAGCATGCAGACACCTGGTGGAGACCAGCCTGCTGAGGAGGAAAGGCCGTGGGTCTGCACCACTAGACCCCCGTTGGGCATCGGCCGCTCTCCTGGGGTGTCTCCCAGTGTGCAGGGCCCTTGGGCTGCTCCCCAATGAGCAGGGCCACAGGGTGGTAGCCATGGCCCCCAGATGGTGCCTCATCTGTCTTTCCCGCCCAGGTCACACTGAGCTACGGGGGTCCAGAGAACCCCCAGAACGTGGTGAACGTGGCCGGAGGCTTCAGCCTGCAGCAGGACCCCACGCGGTGAGGGGTGGGGGAGCTGCGCGGTGAGCAGGGCGGGCGAGCAGCCGCCGCCCCTCCCACAGCCCTGACCCTTGTCTCTCCCCAGGTTCAAGTCTGTCCACTGCCTGCTCTACCCCGACACGGACTGGTGTCCTGCAAGGCAGCAGGCCCACCGCGCCTCCCAAGGACCCTCAGCCCGCCCAGGGCCGGCTCTGCCATAGGTACAGGTGGGCGATGCCCCACCCACGGGGGCAAGCAGGACTGCCCCTCCGGCCGGGGCTCCCTGAGGCTGGCCCGCAGGCCCCCACGACCCCTGGGCAGGCCAGGTGAACGCGGCTCCGGGAGCGCGAGCCTGGGAGTTTCACATCACACGCAGCCGCCCAGGAGAGAGCAGGTGCCGGTCGGCCTCCCAGGCAGGCCCAGAGCCTTGCTCCCGCAGGAGAGGGCTCTCCAGGGGTGGAGGCCAGGCAGGGTTACAGCCAGGGTCCCGAGAGGGCCCTCAGCCCACCAAGGGTGACAGCTCCAGCCCCCCGCCTGCCCAATGACAAATGGGGTCACCCCCTCACCGCCACACCCAGAGGCAGCCTGGGGGCTGGTCAGTGCCTCAAGCCTGGAGGACAGCAGACCTTTGAGTTGGGGTTCCCTCTGCAGGGAGACACCCAGCCCACGCCGGCCTCCGCCCACCATGCACCACGCTGGAGGAGCAGGTGTGGGGCCTTCCCCACACCCTGCCGTTTGCTGGGAATAAAGGGGGGGCTGGCATGGGGCCTGTCCTCATTCCGCTCAGAGGGCCCACTGAGGGGGTGCCCTGTCCGGCCCTGAACTGGAAGGAGAATGCTGGGGTCCGCAGGCCCGAAGCCCGCCCGAGGAGGACCAGGGAGTAGTCCTGAGGTGGGCAGAAACCCCCACCGCCATGAGGGGTGCTGGGCGGGGCGCCGGTGAAGGGCGGTCCCCCTGTCACAAGAGGCCGCCTCCCAGCCAGGTCATCCACCCTGGAAACGGGGCCTGGGCTCACCGCACCTCTGGGCGTCTAAGCCCCCACCCCGCTCTGCTGGGGAGCCCCACCTATGCCCAGTGCCGTGCCCCCCCTGTCTGCGCCTGCGCAGGTGCGGAGCCTTCAAGGGCAGCGGCCCTGGGGAGGGCGGGCAGACCCAGGGCAGGCACCCGCGGGTCACTGGCAGGGCAGGCTCCCGAAGCCAACTGTGCGGGGCGGTGCCGGTGGGCACAGATATCCTTAGCGGGGAGGTGCTGCGGACCCGTGCCGCTCGCGGACAGCTTGGGGGTGCCTGCCCGCTGGGGCGTCTCCCCCAGAACCGACCCCCGCGGAAGCGCAGACGGGCAGGGGCTGGGCCGGGGCTCTCAACGGCAGGGAAAGAGAACCTTCCAGAATGCTGGTTTAGGCCCCTTGACCTCTCTGCAGGCTGGGGGGAGGGTGGGGGGTGTCTCCCCCCGGGAGTGCCGGCCCGGCCCACTTGCTTAGCGTCCCAGGACCGCGGTCGAGCTGGGCCCGCGCTGGGCGCGCGCCTCTGAGTGCAGCCGAGTTCGGACGGGCGCTTCCAGGCTGGGCTCTGGCTGTGCGAGCAGGTCTCAGCAAGGACTTTTGAAAGTCAACACCGATGAAACTCTGCATTGGAGCAGCCCTATGTTTGTACCGGAGTTTGAATTTATTAAAAACATTCCGGGTCTCCCTGTGGCCTGGGGTCAGTCTCAGGCTCTCTCTGCCGTAGCCTGAGTGCATCCCCGGCCAGGGAGCGACCCACACGGCGCAGCAGACCCTTCCCGTCTCCCCACTGCTCCCCTCGGCGGTGGTTTCCAGTGGATCCGCCTGTTCTGCTCCCCGCTCTGTCTCTGGGGAGTCCTCTGGCCTGCACCCCAGCTCTTGTATGCAGAAGTAAACCTTTCTTAAAAAATAAACTACGCTATTTAAAAAACACCCGGCCTCCCTACTGCACTATGAAGCTGCAGTCTCTGCAGCACGAGTTCGATCCCCGGCTGGCCAGAGAGAACAGGGCGCAGCAGACCTCTCCTGTCTCGCCCACTGCTCCCCTCAGCAGTGGATTTTGTCTGGCTGTTCTGTCTCTGGGGAGTCCTTGCATCCCCCATACCTCTGGCCTGTACCCCAGATCTTGTATGCATAAATAAGTACCTTAAAATCTTAAAAAAAAAAAAAAATAGAAAATTGAAAGAACGGGGTGGAGAACTGGAGACCGAAATCCAGCACGTAGCCCTAGTCAGCACCCCCAAAAAATACAATGCCCAGAGGTGAGCCACACAGCAAGGGCAAAGCCTCCCCGTGGGAGCGAGACAGTCACCTTGGCACCCTGCCCGGCCCCGCTGCCACCTGACCCAGCCCCGGTGCCCTCTGCTGCTGACATGATATGCCCACCCCAGGGCACCCGAAAGCGTGGAGCCGTGCAGATGGGGGACTACCTTCCTCCCAGCTACGTGGGTCATCGGGAAGCAAGAGTCACGCAGCGGCACTCACACACGGGCCCCTGCTGGGCACCCACCCGGCGCAGCCTGGAAGGTCTGGCAGGGCAGGGTGTGGAGTGAAGATGGGGGCAAGAGGAGGAGGAGCAGCAGGGAGGGGTGAAGGGCCGGCTGGGGGGCAGTCTCTGCCCAGGGCATCCCAGGCGGCAGCCTTCCGCCCCCACACAACCTCATCTGGGGACCTGGCCTGGGTCGCAACTATCACTTAGTTCCCAGATCTGTGCTGGGGGCCCGCGAGCCACCCCAGGTCTAGACCCCCAGAGCCACAGGGGGTACCCTCCCCAAAGTGCTCTGCGGGCGCTCTGCACACTGGCCTGGACACCCTTGTTCGGGGCAGGTAAGCGGTGCTCCTGGGCTCATGTAGGGAGCTTCTGCACACAAGGGCCCAGGGTGCTCTGCTCCTCCCCTCGCTTGAAAGAGGAGCAGAAACCTCAAGGTGCTTTGTGGGGTCACCCCAAGAGATGTGTGCACCCCGTCCTCCAGCAGGTGGCCACAGGATGCTGTGGTTCCTCCTTCCCCACCCCTCCCACCCCCCGCCTCCCTGCTCCCCCTGTGCCCTACCTCCGCAGCACCCTGTGGTCAGGTGTCAGGGAGGGGTTCCAGCCTGAGAAACGGCCCTAGGCCAAGTCCTCACGCGCCGCCGCCCGCCCGTCCCACAGCAGCAGCGCCCAGGCCGCTCTCCCAGGCCACGCAGTGGACGCTGGCTGGCATCAGGTTGGGGTGAGCCTCCCGTGCCCTCTCTACGGCCTGTTCCTCTGTTGCCCGCCCTGCCTTTCTGGGTCGTCAGATAGGGTTCGTCCGGTGCTCTGTTTCCTTGGCGGGTTGCACAGCTCGGCGTAGAAACATTATTCCAGTCTGGGGCTCACGCTACTCGTCACTAGTAATTTATCAAAACTCGTTCAGGTCGACAGGGAGCCTCCAGGCCCAGCTCTGGCCCTGGCGCTGCCGCCTCCCCCGCGGGGGACCTGGCAAGGCCCCCGCACCCAGCCTCTCAGCTCTTCTCACGCAGTCTTGCACATACACCAGAAGCTCCCCCTGCTATTTGCTTTAAATGGTCAGCCATTTTAAAGGAGTTTTTTAAGACTTTTTTATTTATGCACACAAGAGCTGGGGTACAGGCCAGAGGTGCGGGGAGTGAGAGGACTCCCCAGAGACAAGATTGGGGAGCAGAACAGGTGGATCCACTGAAACCCACCGCTGAGGGGAGCACGAACCTGGCCAGGAGCCGCCTGGAGACGGGGCGCGGCAGCCTCTGGGGCGGTGACTGCAGTCACGGAGCTGACCTCGTGTGCCCTGCCCCCTAACCTGGCCCAGACCCAAGCCCAGGAGCACCAGCCAGGCACGTGTGTGCCCGCTGCCTCCGCGAGCAGGGCCGCGGCTCCCTGCAGCAACCCGCCACCCACGGGCGCCTGGCACCTCGCCCATGTCCCTCTTGGCGCTGGCTGCGCCAGTAATTCCCATGTCCACTGCCTCCCCGGCCTCCCAGGGCCCGTCCCCTGAGAAACTGCCCAGCCTGGGGGTGGCCTGCAGGCCCCTTCTCGGGACACCCTGCACCTGGGCGGGCCGGAACTCAGCCAGGACCTCAGCCAGGAGCCCACTCGCCCGGCCCTGGCGCCTCCGGCAGGTCGGCCCCGCCCCCTACTCAAGTGTCCCTTTGGGCCCAGCCGGTTCAAGTTCAGGCCAGTTCTCAAGGGTTCTTTCCACACCCTGAGAAACAGGAAAAGCAAACATGAAACCCCCCTCAGGGCCCCAAAGGAAGGAATCTGAGAAGTCTCCCAGGCCAACCTGCCTTTCCTCGGGAGGCTGCTGGGCTGTGGGAGGCCCCACCACGCTCTCGTCCACGCGTACAGCGAAGGCCAGGCACCACCTCTGCCACCAACACTCCAGGGTCTCCTGGAAGCCCCCCACCCTTGTCCTCCTAATACCCAATATTAAAGGCTTCAGGCACGCACACTTTAAACTAAACCATTAGGGGCCTCCCTGGGGGCCCTAGTCTCAGGCTGTCCCCATAGCCGTGGCCTGAGTCCATCCCCGGCCAGAGAGTGACCCCCAGGGCGCAGCAGACCCCCCCTGTCTCCCCGCTGCTCCCCTCGGCAGTGGTTTCTAGAGATTCCACCTGTTCTGCTTCCCCCCACTCTGTCTCTGGGGAGTCCTCTTGAGACACAGGGCAAGCTAGGGTTATTAGGCAGTTTCAGGGACAGTGCAGGAGGGGACCTCTGAAGAATTTAGGGAGGCTTCAGAGATAAGGACAACCAAGGGAATGTAACCCATTCCACTGGGAAAAACAAACATGCCAGGACCAAGGACAACGTTGTTAACGCTGGGCCTGGTTTCCTTCAGGTGGTTAAGGGAGGCGGAGATTGGAGACATGGAGCGTGGTTTCATTTATGGTCCCCTTAGAAGGGCAGCTGTTTAGCTTCAATGCAGGGAGGCCCGTCCAGAGGACTGGGCCATAAAGATAAAGACGCAACAAACGGGGAAAGAGAAAGCTGCTAGAGAAGGAACGTGAAGATCCCCGCTCAGTAGCTAATAAGTGAGACAGCCGAGACCTGACCCATCACAGAGAGACGGGTGGAGCTGTAGGATAATGGGGGGAAAAGGTCTATGTTCCCTGGGACACGACTCCACTTTGGCTTCCTCGCCCCTCCCAGGCCTGCTCCCCTGGCCCGGGAGTCCCGCTTTATTTCTGCTCTTTTTCTCCTCAATAAACTTTTTCTCTCTCTAAACAAACCTGCCTCTTCTCGCTTGCTGGCCTGAGCGTCTGCGAAGTTCCTGCCGCGGCTTCGTGGGGGTCTCGTGGCCGGGGCTCAGCGCTGCCCTGCAGCCTGGGATCCGTTCCTGGCTGGGAGACTAGGCCTGACAATTCCGGTATCACTGTCACCCCCGCACCTATGGCCTGCACCCCAGTCCCTGTGTGCATAAATAAATAAAAAAAATCTTTGGGGCCTCCCCGGTGGCGCAGCGGTTGAGCGCTGGGTTGCGAAGCTGCCCGCAGCCTCTGAGGCGCCGGTTCGATCCCCGGCTGCTCCCCGGCCACCGGATGAGGGTCCCACATGGTGCGCAGACCTCTCCTGCCGCCCGCTGCTCCCCTCAGCAGTGTCCTTCGGTCCTTCTGCCTGCTCTGCTCCCCGCTCTGGCTCTGGTGAATTCTCTCACCCTCCCGCGCTTCTGACTGTACCCAGTGCATGTATAAACAAAAAAAAAAAACAAACGAATAAATAAATAAAAACACATGCCTCTTTAAAAAAAAAAATAAAATAAAAAATAAATAAATAAATAAATAAAATCTTTAAAAAATAAATAAAATAAACTATTAAATTTGTACTAGTTCTTGTTTACTAAAATTTTAGATCATGATCAAAATTTGGGCTCTTCTATAGGTGCCATTTATAGTTAATCCTCTGCAGGTAAAAGACAAGGACTGACACAGAGATCTCTCGATTTTCATTTAAAATTTTGGCTATGTGCTAATTTTAAGAAGTAGTTATTTTGGGGCCTCCCCGGTGGCGCAGCGGCGCCGGTTCCATCCCAGCCGAGGGTCCCGCATGGCGTGCAGACCCCTCCTGCCGCCCGCTGCTCCCCTCAGCAGTGTACCTCGGTCCTTCTGCCTGCTCTGCTCCCCGCTCTGGCTCTGGTGGATTCTCTCACCCTCCCGCGCTTCTGACTGTACCCAGTGCTTGTATGTATAAATCAATCAATCAATAAATCTTTTAAAAAAAAAAAAAGTAGTTATTTTATTTTATTTAAGAATTTATTTATTTACACATACAGGTGAAACCATCCAATATTTTTCTTCCCTCCAATCATGAAACATGTTTCTGTGAGTGGCTCAAAATCTGCTGGGGGCCACAGCCCCGCTTTTAGGCCCAGGCTGCACCCACGGGGTGGGGGTGGGGGGCTGGAGCTGCTGAGTCACGGCCTGGCCTCTGGGCTCAGACACCTCCTCAGTGGCGGCTGAAGAGCTGAATTCCACACATTCCATGAGCGGGGATGGGAGAGGGGCGTTGTCTCTGTCTCTGCAAGGGACTTCCTACTCTGCCCAAGCTTTTCTTTCTTTCTTTATTTTAAAGATTTATTTATTCATGCATCCAAGAACTGGGGTGCAGGCCAGAGGTGCGGGGGTGAGAGGACTCCCCAGAGACAGAGCGGGGAGCAGAACAGGGGGATCCACTGAGACACCCGGCCGAGGGGAGCAGCGGGGAGACAGGAGGGGTCTGCTGCGCCCTGGGGGTAGCTCCCTGGCCGGGAGAGCTGCAGAGGCTGCCACAGCTTCACAGGGCTGTGCTCAACCCCCTGCGCCCCCAGGGAGGCCTGTCCAAGGTTTGACATTTAAGATTCCTTCTTGAGGAGCCGGGACAGCTTGCTTGCTGGTAAGAACTGAGTGAGCTCCCAACGGGACCCCCATGGGACCCCCCCTCCATGGGACCCCTCGCGGAAGAGCTCCAGGTTGCCCTTCCTCACCGCCGGGCGTGACAGGGCTGCCCGTGCTTCTGAGAGAAAGGAGAGGCAGGACCCAGGCCCCTTCTTGCCGCCTCGTCACAGGCGCGGGGCCTGTGACGCCTCCGGCCGGGCTTCAGAGGACTCGGATTCCCGTCTCTGGGCTTGGAAAGTGGGGCGCAGGGTCCCTGCTCGGCCGCCCTTCCTGGGTGACCTGCTTTCTGCCCTGGGTGGGTTTGAAAGGCACCTCGGAGCGCTGGGCTCCTGGGAAGGACTGACCTGGAGGTTCTGACCGGGTCCCGGGACACAGAACCCCGGGGACAAAATGGCAGCCGGGCAGGCCCTCGGGTGAGCAGCCGCAGGTGACCGCCCCGCGCTCACGTCCAGGGGCGCCCTGGAGGGACACGGGAGGGGCCCGGGAGGGGCCGGGAGGGCCCCGGGGCTCGGACTCGGAGGGGGAGGCGTCTGCCGGGTGGTGCCAGGCCCCCCGCCCGAGACGCCCGCGGTTCGGCCTCCGTCCTCCTTGGAAGCCCATGGCTGGGCCGGGGCGCGCACCCCGCAAGGGGCCCCGGCGGCCGAGGAAGGGAAGCCGCCAGGGCTGGGCGCTCACAGGGCCGAGGGCCGAGGTGGGCCTGCGGGAGGGGCGGAGAGCGGGCCGGACGGTGGGGGAATGATGGGGCCCCTGAGGGAGAAATCAAACATCGCACAAAGATGGAAGAAGATCTAGAATTGCTGCACGTCCCCCTGCAGGGACCTGCGGGGCTAATGGCTGTTGCCACGGTCCCTGAGGTCCGGCGTGGGCCAGGAACCCTGCGCGCAGGGGGAGAACAGCAAACTCCCCGAGAGGAGAGAAGCCGGATGCCTGCCAAGAGATGACGACCGCCGGGAGCCGCCGCAGAGATGGTTAAAAGACATGCTGACCACCTGGAACCTCATCTCGCTTTCTCAAGGCCCGCAGACCTTACTCTGCTACCACCGTCTCTCTAAAATCTTTCCTTTTCCCGGTCTAAAAAGGTCATTGATTGCTGATTAAAAAACACATGTAATCTAATAACTAGGCTAATGCAAATGAAACGTTACTAAACTCTGTGAATTGTTGGTTTAATAATCTTTCTATTATGTGCTTGACTTTATTTTTTATTTATTTATTTTTTTAAAGTTAAGTAGATTTCTTTTTTTTTTAAGATTTATTTATTTATTTTTACAGGCACTGGGCACAGTCAGAAGCGCGGGAGGGTGAGAGAATCCACCAGAGCCAGAGCGGGGAGCAGAGCAGGCAGAAGGACCGAAGCACACTGCTGAGGGGAGCAGCGGGCGGCAGGAGAGGTCTGCGCGCCATGCGGGACCCTCCTCCGGTGGCCGGGGAGCAGCCGGGGATCGAACCGGCGTCACAGAGGCTGCGGGCAGCTTCGCAACCCAGCGCTCAACCGCTGCGCCACCGGGGAGGCCCTGTTTGTCATTTCTTTAACCGAATCCCTGACCACCCTGCACAGTCTCTCAACCCCGAGACGGCCTCATTGTCCACTGCTGTGCTGGTCTGCGGCATAGAATAATTAATTAATCAATTTTTTTAAAAAGTAGGTCTCCCCGGGGGCACGAGGCAGCCTCTGTGGACGAGTCCATCGCGGCCAGGGAGTGACCCCCAGGGCAGCAGCCCTCCCGTCTCCCCGCTGCTCCCCTCAGCCGTGGAATTCAGTGGCTCCGCCTGCTGTGCTCCCCACTCTGTCTCTGGGGAGTCCTCTCACTGCCGCGGACCAGCACAGCAGTAGACGATGAGGCCACCTCCGGGTTGAGAGAAGCGTGCAGGGTGGTCAGGGCGTCGGTGAAAGAAATGACACACAGACACACTTCAAGAGTGAAAATCTGAGTGTAATTTTCTTTGAGTTTGTGACCAGTATATGTATGTTTTCCAAAAGCACAGGGACAATGAATATCAATGAAATCAGCTTGTTCATGGGCTCAGCCTATCACCATCAGGGAGGTGATCTACATAACAAGCAATGACTTTTATAGAAGAAAGAAGGAAGTTTAGAAAGACAAATAAGGGATTAAAGTTTGTAGTTATGTTATAGGACAGGGAGAGGGGCAGCCCAAACCCCGCAAACCTGCCTATTCTAAATGGGTTCTGCCATCCGCCGCATCCACACAAAACATAGGAGACTTTAATGGGAAGGAACTTTAATAAAACTAGGAAACAATACAGGTAAGGCAAAGAGTCTAGTTTCTCAATGAAGCATCCAGAGTGACCCGTCCCCTCGTGGGTAAAAGTCCATCCATATGGGATCGGCCCAGAGCAAGGCCCCAAAGCCTGCCCCAAGTCTAAAGCATCTTCCAGTGGGGACCCACAGAAAAGGTTCAAAACCACCAGACAAGCCCGGAAGGAAAAGAGCAAAATCAACACCAAGATAAAAGCTGCCATGGTCCCCTCCCCACGGGTCTCCCCCACATCTGTGTCACCCCGTCCACGACCAAAAGACAAGCGCAGTTTCTTCACGTGTCTCTAGGCTCCATGCGCCTCCTCCAGGTCTCCTGGCTCCATCCTGCTTCCTTCCTCAGTCTCTTCTGCAGCTTCTCCTCTTCCTGCTCAGCTCCACCCTCCCTTGGGTGGGGCAGGGAACCTCCCCCTTTCCTGGGGACCACCCTGTTACAATATAACTAACAGCAATTTTAGCTGGCTTTGTTGAAATACTCCATATAGGATCAGAGCGAACCATTGGCATCCAGTCGACGTAGGCTTTAGGTACAAAGTTGGTCTCATCAGACTCCACCTGGGCTTTCCTCTTCTCGAGGGTACCAGGGCATTTTCTTTGTCCGGGTTGTCCAGTCCTGCCAATGGAGGCAAACTGGCTTGGGCTTTGTGAAGATCTGTGTGTCTGTGTGTAATTTGTTTGTAGTGACTTGCTAAGAGATTTTAATTTGTGGAAATTTTTTCTGTGACAGTTTTACTCAAAAGATTAGGCAGTACATTGGACCATGTGGCCAGATCAAAGATGGCGTCTGAGGCCACTTGGCGGGCTTTTGTAAAATTCAGAGGTTCTTGTTGCTAGGACTTTGGAACTTTTTTCTTTCTTTCTTTTTGTAATCTCTGCTGACTCATTAGCATTTCTAAAGGCAATAATGGTTCTTCAGGGGTATGTTGCTTTGTCTTTGGCTACTTCCTGCTCTTTGCCTGATGCATTTTGCCAGCCAATTGTGGAGTAGTGGTGTTTAAATTAGCAAATGTATGCCTGGGTGTTAAGTGCAGAGTACCCTTAAGCAGTAACTGGTAATCGCTGGTATCCTTGATGGATTCTTGGAGATAACTTGAATTTTTGCAAAGTCTGGATCAGAAAAATTAACAAGATTTTGTCTGAGTCTGAAAGGATTTGCTGCTGTGAGTTTTGTCTACACAATTTGTTTTGGGCATGTTTGCCATTTTGAATCCTGGATTTGTTCAATTGCTGGTGTAAGACAAGATTCTAAGTTTCTGCTTCCTACTGAGGAAGGTCTGTTATGGAAAGCACTCTTTAGGGTGCATCATGTAACTAACTGTGCCGGGTTTTCATACCTGTGTTGTTGTTGTCCCTCCCTAGTGTGTGGGGGGGGTGTAATCTGTGCTTAGATGTTGAATCTGCTCTTTCAGCTTCTGTCCCAGAGTGGCTAACAAAAGTAAGGAGATGACTCCTTTTAATTGAAAGTTAATTACTGATAATTTGATTTTGCTTTTTCAGGTTCTATTCCAGGAAACCCAAGGAGTGCCTGCTTGGTGGCTAACAAGAGATGACTCCTTTTGCTTAAAAGTTAACTGTTACTGTAACAGGGTGGTCCCCAGGAAAGGGGGAGGTTCCCTGCCCCACCCAAGGGAGGGTGGAGCTGAGCAGGAAGGGGAGAAGCTGAAAAAGAGACTGAGGAAGGAGCAGGATGGAGCCAGGAGACCTGGAGGAGGCGCATGGAGCCTAGAGACACGTGAAGAAACTGCGCTTGTCTTTTGGTCGTGGACGGGGTGACACAGATGTGGGGGAGACCCGTGGGGAGGGGACCATGGCAGCTTTTATCTTGATGTTGATTTTGCTCTTTTCCTTCCGGGCTTGTCCGGTTGTTTGTGACCCTTTTCTGTGGGTCCCCACTGGAAGATGCTTTAGACTTGTGGCAGGCCTTGGGGCCTTGCTCTGGGCCAATCCCATTTGGATGGACTTTTACCCACGAGGGGACGGGTCACTTTGGGTGCTTCATTTAGAAACTAGACTCTTTGCCTTTCCTGTATTGTTTCCTAGTTTTTATTAAAGTTCCTTCCCATTAAAGTCTCCTATGTTTTGTGTTGATGCGGCGGATGGCAGAGCCCATTTAGAATAGGCAGGTTTGCGGGGTTTGGGCTGCCCCTCTCCCTGTCCTATAACAGTTCTAGAAAGACGGGATAAGATTTTTAGCATTCTTGTAGTGGTTCCTGGTGGTCGTTATCTTTTGATAAGCTTCTGTCTTTTCAGGGAACTTCCGCTGTGCTTCCCCTGCTTTAGGGTGTTATGCTGTTCTCCCCCTGCGCGCTGGTTGCCCAGCCGGACATAGGGACCGTGGGGAAAGCCATTCCTAAAGGTCACTGCAGGGGGAGGTGCAGCAGGTATGTAGGGTTTTGCTGTTCTCTCCCTGCGCGCTGCCCAGCCAGACCTAGGGACGGTTAACCCTAAAGGTCACTGCAGGGGGAGGTGCAGCAGGTCCCCCTTTGTTTTTAGAACGGAGCTGGAAGGCGTACATATCTCGTTGAAGACGATGAATGGACCTGTGAAGTGAGCGGACACAGAGGGGAAGGAGTAAACAAAGGAGCAGCACGAGTAGGGAAAGAACAATAAAGGAGAGAACGAGGTGATACCTGTGAGTGGGAGTCAAAGACTGGAGAGTGGAAGCCAGAGAATGAGCAAAGGAGGAGAGTGAAGTGTGCAGATGAGACTTGCATGGCAGTATTATCATACCAAGGCATATCATGTAAATCAACAGGTAACATAACATAGGGTCTTTTGAGCAAGACCACCACAGGATATAGACGAACAAGAGAGGGGGTAATACAATTAGTAACAATGCAGCTGGAACAATGAATGGAGTAAGAAGTCCCACGCGATTGAATGCGTGTAGCTGAGGCGTTCCCCAGAAGTATAGCGAAGGGGTATCCAACTTAGGCACGCACTGGGATCTTAGCGGTGTCCTGTCCAGGTTGTTTGAATTGTACATCACTGCAGGGGGAGGTGCAGCATCTCACCCCGCACCTCTGGTCTGCACCCCAGCTCAGTATGCATAAATAAAATAATTTTTTTTTTTTTTTTGGGTGGGACCCTCGCCGGCGGCCGGGAAACGAACCGGCGCGGCAGAGGCTGCGGGCAGCCCCGCAGCCCAGCGCTCAACCGCTGCGCCCCCAGGGGAGGCCCAAATAAAATAAATCTTAAAAAAAAAAAGAACACTGCGGGGGGCCTGGCTGCCCCAGCCAGGCAAGATGCTGGCAAGCAGCTAAGAAAAAGGGCCTCACGCCGTGGGGCTGAAGATGAGTCTGCACCCTTCGAGCATCCCTTTGTTTTTTGTTCTTCGTCATAAAAAGAGGAAAACCCTCTCAGAAAATACCTTGGGCAATAAAATACCGGTATCAGAGCAGTCTAAGCACGTGGCACGGAGAACCACCTGCTTGGCAACGACACGCGGCGCGGCGCATCCGGCCTGCCCGGCAGTGGGAGGAGGTCGCCCCAGCCGGCCCGCCACGGCAGGAAGCCCGGCTGTGGCTTTTTTAGAAGTTTCTTAGGAAAGTTTTTAAGTGAAGTGAACTGTGTTGAGGAGTTTCTTGGTGGCAAACCCTGCTGGCCGACAACCCGGAGGCAGCTGGGCCCCGGCGGAGGCCGCGCCGGAGGACAGAGGCGTCTTCGGGTGCGCGGGCTTGGCCGACGGGTGCGCCCCGGCCGCGGGCTGTGCTGGGCCGGGCCCAGCTGAGGGAACGGCTGTTGGTGCAAGGCTCGGCGTCTTTGTTATTACCCTTGAAGGTCGCCGCCTCGCTGAGAGCGCGGAGCCGCCCCGCCCGGGAGGAGGAACGCGCTGACTGTTGCAGCGGCGCGGCCGCGGGATGACGTGATCGCGCTGCTCGCCCTGGTGTGGAGAGACCCTCGGAGAGAGACACCCACCCAAGACATCGCGTGTCCGCCTCGTGCCTCAGTGGCGCCGACGCCGCCCCATCCTTCAGGACCCCCTGACACCCAGATTGCCCAGGCCGGTCTTCGGCAGAGCACCCCAAGGACGTCCGGGGGGAAAGAGGTGGGTGGGTGGAGGCTGCGCCATGCGTCCTGTCCCCGGCCCAGGGCGGGGTCCCACGGGGTCCTCCAGAGTCCAGGCACCTCTGAGGTGCCTGGAACCCCCTTCCTATAGGAACCCCCTTCCTGAGGCCTGGCCAGGGGACCCGCGGCCCCATGGGGTTGAGGGGCTGCCCCGCTCCTCTCGCCCACACAGGGACACGGCTCTTGAGTCCTGCCGCCAAGACCAAGGGTACTGGGGACACCCCGGGCTCTCTCGCAGTGGACGTGATGTCAGAACCCGCTGCCCACGGCCCCAGGTGCACCCCCAGAGCAGGCACAGGTGTGCGCCCTCCACGCCCGGGCCCGGGGATGGCGGTGCGCCTGCGCGGAGCCACACCTGCGGCAGGTTGCTTTAGTGCAGGTGGGGAAGCCTCGGAGGCCAGAGGGGCCCCGGACTGAGGCCCGGCGAGGCCCAGGGGGCCGGGCAGCCTCTCACTTCCTGGACCAGCACCGGGGGCGCTAGTCCCGAGCCTGCGGGCCGGCTGCAGGCCAGCCTGTGTGCCCGCCGCGGCCCGCAGAGCCCGGCGCAGGGCAGCCCCTGCGTGCAAGGGAGCTGTCGGCCAGAGCGCCACTGCCCGGCCCCTCGGGCGAGCCCCCAAATGAGGCGGAACGTGGTTTCTCCAGGGGAAACCACAGAGGGGACCGCTCTGTCCCCATAAGAAGAAAACCCTGATGTCCCACACCCGCCCGCGCCGCCACAGCAGGGGTGTCCATCTCTCCAAGCCCAGGCCGGCGCTTCCGCGGGCACCTTTGAGTGAGGGCAGTGCCGCCTGGAGCAGGTTTCTGGGAAGGAGGAAGTAGGAGCTGCTCCTGCCACCATGGGGGGGGGCCTCCCCCCTCCGCCACACCCCTGGCCTGCCCTGGCCAGGCCTACAAAACCCCGTGCCCGCCCTGCCTGCCGGAGGAGCCGCACCATGCAGCTGAACTTCAGCGGCCTGCGGGCCCTGGTGACCGGGGCAGGCAAAGGTGGGTGTGTGGGGGGCGGAGGCGGGCTGCAGCTCTGTGGACGGGGCACTAGCCCCTGCCTGGCCGCCACCAGACCACCCTCCCTTAGGCTGCCCCAGACTCAGGCCAGGCTGACGGGCGGGGTCCAGTCAAGGCCGGGAGGAAGGAGTGTGGGGGACCCTGAGCCCGGGCTCAGGCCCCTGGCCAGCCGGCACCCCAGAAGCACCCCAGCCCCGTTGGGCCACACCTGCCCGGTGCCGCCCACAGGGATTGGCCGGGAGACCGTGAAGGCGCTGCAAGCCTCGGGAGCCAGGGTGGTGGCCGCCACCCGCACCAGCGCCGACCTGGTCAGCCTCTCCCAAGAGGTGAGGCTGCCCACCCCACGCATGCGCCCCAGCCCTCAAGGCCTGTGGCGTGTCCATCACCGCCCGGGCCTCCCGCAGTGCCCGGGCGTGGAGCCCATCTGCGTGGACCTGGGCGACTGGGAGGCCACGGAGCGGGCGCTGGGCGGCGTGGGCCCCGTGGACCTGCTGGTGAACAACGCGGCCGTGGCGCTGCTGCAGCCCTTCCTGGAGGTCACCAAGGAGGCCTTCGACAGGTGGGCGGCGGGGGGGGGGCGGGTGCAGCTGGACAGGGGTAAGGACCTGGAGCCGGGGTGACCGGGCCCCCCCACTGTCTGCCCCAGGTCATTCAGTGTGAACCTGCGTTCTGCCTTCCAGGTGTCTCAGGTGAGCCGGGGAGGGGGCTCGGGGTCAGCCTGGGGGTGGTGGGACCACGCACCCCCTTGGCTTCTAGATCGTGGCCCGCAGCATGGTGGACCGCGGGGTGCCGGGCTCCATCGTCAACGTGTCCAGCATGGTGTCCCACGTGCCCTTCCCCAGCCTCAGCGTTTACAGTGAGTCCTTCTGTCTGGCCCTCGCCCGTTCCCCGCGCAGCCGGGCCCCCAGGCTGGGCAGTGCCCAGAGGAGGTCCTCAGTGCTGCCCTCCCCACAGGCTCCACCAAGGGCGCCATGACCATGCTGACCAAAGTCATGGCCCTGGAGCTGGGGCCGCACAAGGTGGGGCGTGTGAGGGGCAGCGGGGGCAGGGGCAGCCCAGAGGCGGACCCAGCGGGCGCGGGAGGTCGGGGCTGAGGCCGCCTCTCGCCTCTTGGCCCAGATTCGGGTGAATTCTGTGCACCCCACGGTGGTGCTGACGGCCATGGGGAAGCGCGTCACGGCGGACGAGGAGATCACCCGGAAGCTGAAGGAGCGCCACCCGCTGCGCAAGTTTGCTGGTCAGCGCGGCTCGGGGAGGGTGGGCGCGGCGGGGCCCGCGGGCCGCTGCCTCTGACGCCCCCTTCGCCGCCGCAGAGGTGGAGGACGTGGTCAACAGCATCCTCTTCCTGCTCAGCGACTGCAGCGCCTCCACGACCGGCTCGGGCATCATGGTGGACAGCGGGTACCTGGCCTCCTAGGCCGTGCCCCAGCGGCCTGGTCTTACCCCCCCATCCAGAGCCCCCCACACTTGAAGCCTGTGGCCCGCGGGGGCCCTGTCTAATAAAAGGAGGTGTTCTCCCGGAACAGTGCCCGCGAGGCTCCAGGGCGCGGCGGGGCGGGGAGGGGGCGCTGGGGGACACGTTTCTCTAGTCTGGGCGCCCCGCCACCTCCCTAGCAGCCGAGGCCCTGAGGCTCCCCCGTCCAGACTCTCCCCAGGACAGCCACGTGGGGGGCACCGCGGCCCTACATCGGGCACGCCTGGGGGTCAGGGGGGGGGGGGTGGGGGTGCAGGGCATGTGGCAGGCCTGGGCCAGGGTGGGTAGGGGCCGCCCTAGCTGAGTCCCGGCTGGGGGCCGGGCTCGCCCTCCCTAGGCATCCAACCCTGGCCCCCACACCTCCTCCACAAGACCACCGGGAGGGGACTGCGCCCTGGGGAAGGGGCCACAGCCCAGCGCTGCCCAGCCCCTGCGGAAGCCCACCTCAGCCCAGGCCGGGCAGCGCGGGCACCCGGGCTCCCCTGGGGCACTGCGATGTGAGGCCGAGGGGGCCAGTCAGCCCTGCTGGTGCGGTGGCCGCCCCGAGCAAGGGGGCTGGGAGCAAGGGCCACTGCAGCCGGGACGGGGGAAACTGGTGGGGTGGGGTGGGGTGGAGGGGTTGGGGCACTCTGGCCCGTCAGCAGGGCCCCCCAGAGCCAGCGCCCACTGCCCTGGTCAGTCCAGCCGGCCCCCCCAGGCTCACGGGTCAGGGAGGACAGGACAACCTCCTGGGGCCAGCGGAGCCACCAAAGCGCTGCGGGAGGACAGGCTGGGGGGTCTGCGCGGAGTGGGGGCAGGGCTGCGGGCGCCAGCGGTGGGCTGAGCCACAGACGGCCCCGGGGCGCAGGGAGGCCGCCCTGCCTCCTCCTGTGGCCCGGGCCGCCCTCCCGGCAGCCTGGCCGCCTCTCTGGGCCCAAAGTCCAGGGACCCGGCGGCAACCCCCCGAACCTGCTGCTGGCCACCCGGTGGTGGGGCTGTGGGTCCCACATTCGCCCACCCGACCCCCTGCAACGCTGGAGCCTGCCCCTCTGGGCGACCCCACAGCCCCCCTCCCCGTCCCTGCTGGTGTTTCAAGGGCGGTGGCCCGAGGGCATCGGGGTCGCTGGGGTCCAACGCGCCCTGGGCTCGCGGGCAAGGCGGGAAAGGGCCGCGGTCCTGGCCGAGGCCCCTCCCGGGCCGGAGCGAGGCGGGTCGGCCGAGCGCTCGGCTGCCCGCGGGCGCCCGCGGCCCCTCCCGGCGGCCGCCCCGCCCCGGCCGCGCCCGCGCCCCGGCCAATCGCCCCGCGCCGGGTCCCGCCCCGGCCGGCCCCGCCCCCGGCCGCCCCGGCGCCCTCCCGGGCCCCGCGCCGCGCGCGCAGTCGGGCCCGCCGCGAGCAGCCGGACGCGCCATGGAGCTGGGGCTCGCGGGCCGCCGCGCGCTGGTCACCGGGGCGGGCAAAGGTGGGGCGGCCGCGGGGCGGGGCGCGCGGGGCCGAGCCCGGGCGGGGGCGCCGCACTGAGCCCCGCGCCCCGCGCCCCGCAGGCATCGGGCGCTGCGCGGTGCGGGCGCTGCACGCGGCGGGGGCGCAGGTGGTGGCCGTGAGCCGGACGCGCGCCGACCTGGACGCGCTGGTCCTCGAGGTAACCCGGGCCCCCCGCACCCCTCCCGGGCGCAGCCCCCGCCGGCGGCCGCGTGGCCGGGCGCCCCGACGCCCTCTGGGCTTGGAAGGAGGGGTGGGCCGGGCGGCCTCGCAGCCCGCGGGCGCTGGCGCCGCAGGAAGTGGACGGGCTTGCCCGACGCCCAGGCGCTGCGGCCCTCCGGGCCCCTGCCCTCCCCGCGCCCCGCCTGCTCCCCCATGGCGGCAGAGGCCGGCGTGCCCTTCGGTGGGCGGGCGCCCCTGCTAGCTGCCCCAACCCTGCAGTGCCCGGGCGTGGAGCCCATCTGCGTGGACCTGGGCGACTGGGAGGCCACGGAGCGGGCGCTGGGCGGCGTGGGCCCCGTGGACCTGCTGGTGAACAACGCGGCCGTGGCGCTGCTGCAGCCCTTCCTGGAGGTCACCAAGGAGGCCTTCGACAGGTGGGCGGCGGGGGGCGGGTGCAGCTGGACAGGGGTAAGGACCTGGAGCCGGGGTGACCGGGCCCCCCCACTGTCTGCCCCAGGTCATTCAGTGTGAACGTGCGTTCTGCCTTCCAGGTGTCTCAGGTGAGCCGGGGAGGGGGCTCGGGGTCAGCCTGGGGGTGGTGGGACCACACACCCCCTTGGCTTCTAGATCGTGGCCCGCAGCATGGTGGACCGCGGGGTGCCGGGCTCCATCGTCAACGTGTCCAGCATGGTGTCCCACGTGCCCTTCCCCAGCCTCAGCGTCTACAGTGAGTCCTTCTGTCTGGCCCTCGCCCGTTCCCCGCGCAGCCGGGCCCCCAGGCTGGGCAGTGCCCAGAGGAGGTCCTCAGTGCTGCCCTCCCCACAGGCTCCACCAAGGGCGCCATGACCATGCTGACCAAAGCCATGGCCCTGGAGCTGGGGCCGCACAAGGTGGGGCGTGTGAGGGGTAGCGGGGGCAGGGGCAGCCCAGAGGCGGACCCAGCGGGCGCGGGAGGTCGGGGCTGAGGCCGCCTCTCGCCTCTTGGCCCAGATTCGGGTGAATTCTGTGCACCCCACGGTGGTGCTGACGGCCATGGGGAAGCGCGTCACGGCGGACGAGGAGATCACCCGGAAGCTGAAGGAGCGCCACCCGCTGCGCAAGTTTGCTGGTCAGCGCGGCTCGGGGAGGGTGGGCGCGGCGGGGCCCGCGGGCCGCTGCCTCTGACGCCCCCTTCGCCGCCGCAGAGGTGGAGGACGTGGTCAACAGCATCCTCTTCCTGCTCAGCGACTGCAGCGCCTCCACGACCGGCTCGGGCATCATGGTGGACAGCGGGTACCTGGCCTCCTAGGCCGTGCCCCAGCGGCCTGGTCTTACCCCCCCATCCAGAGCCCCCCACACTTGAAGCCTGTGGCCCGCGGGGGCCCTGTCTAATAAAAGGAGGTGTTCTCCCGGAACAGTGCCCGCGAGGCTCCAGGGCGCGGCGGGGCGGGGAGGGGGCGCTGGGGGACACGTTTCTCTAGTCTGGGCGCCCCGCCACCTCCCTAGCAGCCGAGGCCCTGAGGCTCCCCCGTCCAGACTCTCCCCAGGACAGCCACGTGGGGGGCACCGCGGCCCTACATCGGGCACGCCTGGGGGTCAGGCCGGGGGGGGGGGGTGGGGGTGCAGGGCATGTGGCAGGCCTGGGCCAGGGTGGGTAGGGGCCGCCCTAGCTGAGTCCCGGCTGGGGGCCGGGCTCGCCCTCCCTAGGCATCCAACCCTGGCCCCCACACCTCCTCCACAAGACCACCGGGAGGGGACTGCGCCCTGGGGAAGGGGCCACAGCCCAGCGCTGCCCAGCCCCTGCGGAAGCCCACCTCAGCCCAGGCCGGGCAGCGCGGGCACCCGGGCTCCCCTGGGGCACTGCGATGTGAGGCCGAGGGGGCCAGTCAGCCCTGCTGGTGCGGTGGCCGCCCCGAGCAAGGGGGCTGGGAGCAAGGGCCACTGCAGCCGGGACGGGGGAAACTGGTGGGGTGGGGTGGGGTGGAGGGGTTGGGGCACTCTGGCCCGTCAGCAGGGCCCCCCAGAGCCAGCGCCCACTGCCCTGGTCAGTCCAGCCGGCCCCCCCAGGCTCACGGGTCAGGGAGGACAGGACAACCTCCTGGGGCCAGCGGAGCCACCAAAGCGCTGCGGGAGGACAGGCTGGGGGGTCTGCGCGGAGTGGGGGCAGGGCTGCGGGCGCCAGCGGTGGGCTGAGCCACAGACGGCCCCGGGGCGCAGGGAGGCCGCCCTGCCTCCTCCTGTGGCCCGGGCCGCCCTCCCGGCAGCCTGGCCGCCTCTCTGGGCCCAAAGTCCAGGGACCCGGCGGCAACCCCCCGAACCTGCTGCTGGCCACCCGGTGGTGGGGCTGTGGGTCCCACATTCGCCCACCCGACCCCCTGCAACGCTGGAGCCTGCCCCTCTGGGCGACCCCACAGCCCCCCTCCCCGTCCCTGCTGGTGTTTCAAGGGCGGTGGCCCGAGGGCATCGGGGTCGCTGGGGTCCAACGCGCCCTGGGCTCGCGGGCAAGGCGGGAAAGGGCCGCGGTCCTGGCCGAGGCCCCTCCCGGGCCGGAGCGAGGCGGGTCGGCCGAGCGCTCGGCTGCCCGCGGGCGCCCGCGGCCCCTCCCGGCGGCCGCCCCGCCCCGGCCGCGCCCGCGCCCCGGCCAATCGCCCCGCGCCGGGTCCCGCCCCGGCCGGCCCCGCCCCCGGCCGCCCCGGCGCCCTCCCGGGCCCCGCGCCGCGCGCGCAGTCGGGCCCGCCGCGAGCAGCCGGACGCGCCATGGAGCTGGGGCTCGCGGGCCGCCGCGCGCTGGTCACCGGGGCGGGCAAAGGTGGGGCGGCCGCGGGGCGGGGCGCGCGGGGCCGAGCCCGGGCGGGGGCGCCGCACTGAGCCCCGCGCCCCGCGCCCCGCAGGCATCGGGCGCTGCGCGGTGCGGGCGCTGCACGCGGCGGGGGCGCAGGTGGTGGCCGTGAGCCGGACGCGCGCCGACCTGGACGCGCTGGTCCTCGAGGTAACCCGGGCCCCCCGCACCCCTCCCGGGCGCAGCCCCCGCCGGCGGCCGCGTGGCCGGGCGCCCCGACGCCCTCTGGGCTTGGAAGGAGGGGGCGGGGCGGGCGGCCTCGCAGTCCGCGGGCGCCGGCGCCGCAGGAAGTGGACGGGGAGGCGGCCCGACTCCGCCCGCCCAGCCCGGCTTGGCCCGACGCCCGGGCGCTGCGGCCCTCCCGGCCCCTGCCCTCCCCGCGCCCCGCCTGCTCCCCCATGGCGGCAGAGGCCGGCGTGCCCTCCGGTGGGCGGGCGCCCCTGCTAGCTGCCCCAACCCTGCAGTGCCCGGGCGTGGAGCCCATCTGCGTGGACCTGGGCGACTGGGAGGCCACGGAGCGGGCGCTGGGCGGCGTGGGCCCCGTGGACCTGCTGGTGAACAACGCGGCCGTGGCGCTGCTGCAGCCCTTCCTGGAGGTCACCAAGGAGGCCTTCGACACGTGAGTGGGGCAGGGAGGGCGGGGAGCCCTGCGCAGCACCCAGGCCCAGCCCAGCACCTGTCCGTCCATCTCAGGTCCTTCGAGGTGAACCTGCGAGCCGTCATCCAGGTGTCCCAGGTGAGCTGGGGTCCCGGGTGAGGCCCTTTGGGTCACAGGCCCCCACCTCATGCTCCCTCTGCCCTGCAGATCGTGGCCCGGGGCCTGATCACCCGGGGTGCCCCCGGCGCCATCGTGAATGTCTCCAGCCAGGCCTCGCAGCGCGCGCTGACCAACCACAGCGTCTACTGTGAGTGGCCCCGGCCGTGCCCGCCCACGCCCCAGCTGCCCCCTCAGGCTCACGCCCCGGTCCCCCTCAGGCTCCTCCAAGGGCGGCCTGGACATGCTCACCAAGGTGATGGCGCTGGAACTCGGGCCGCACAAGGTAAGACGCGGCCATCCCCCCAGCCCCAGCCGGCGCCCGCCACCACGCCCAGCCTGTCCCTGTGCGCAGATCCGCGTGAACGCCGTCAACCCCACCGTGGTCATGACTCCCATGGGCCAGGCCAACTGGAGCCACCCCCAGAAGGCCAAGTGCATGCTGGACCGCATCCCGCTGGGCAGGTTTGCAGGTGAGTGGGGAGCCTGCGGGCGGGGTGGGGCCAGATGGAGACGGGGCAGTAGCGCCTTCATCCGCGCCTGCCCCGCCCGCCAGAGATGGAGAACGTGGTGGACACCATCCTGTTCCTGCTCAGTGACCGGAGCAGCATGACCACGGGCTCCACAGTGCCAGTGGACGGGGGCTTCCTGGCCACCTGAGTCCCTGCCCCCCACGCCAAGCCTGTCCTCGCTCCCCTAATAAACATGGTTCTCTTGTGCATCGATTCCAAAGCTGCCAGGAAGTGGCCGGGGACATGGGGTGCAGGCGCCGTCCAAGGGGGAGGCCTGGTTTGGCTCACGTCCAGCTGGCAGCTCCGGCCAGGGGGCTGCAGGGCCTGGCAGAGGACCAGCTCCCAGGGGGGCTGGTGGCGGGACCCAGCGGCTCTCACTCTGTCCAGCAGCCTCCGTTTTGAAAGGCTCTGTGTGCAGTTCTGGCGTGGGGCTGGTGGGCAGCCCCTGACCTCCACCAGACCCAGGGGGACGCGGGGCGTGCGGAAGGCATGAGGCTGTGGGTGGCCGAGGGGCCGGCTCGCTGCATCAGACCTGTGCTTGTCGGCCGCACAAGCAGTCGCCACCGAGCCCCCAGCCCCTCAGGCTGCAGCCTGGGCAGCACCGTCCAGCGTGGTCAGAGCGGCGGGGGTGCTTGTCCGTGCGGCCCCACCCCACAACGTGACTTCACTGGATGGCCGGGGCGGCTCGGGGAGCACCCGCTGCAGGCCGGGCCGTGGCTCTGGGCCTCCGAGCTGACCCGCTTCCCCCACCAGCTGTGCCAGGTGGCACTGACCTTGCTGGCCCCACCAAGCCTGGCCTCCCAACCCCTCTCCCTGGGCCCAGAAGCCCCCTCTTGCTGATGTCTCCAAAGCTGGGCCACCTAGGCCCTGGCAGGTGGGGGAGGGCAGGGCCAGACCCCGCCTCCAGAGGCCCCGACCGTTGGGCGGGCACCCAGCACGTGTTCCCACAATGCGCTGGGTGGGCTCAGCGCGCTGCTGCAAGCCCCAGTTGCCCAGGATGGGGTCAGGCTGGCCCGCCCTCCTCGGGGCAGGGTTCAGCACCCCCCCTCCCCGTGCGCGTGAGCGTGCATGAGCCAGGAGGAGACCTTGGCGGAGGAAGTTTATTGTACAAAACAAGAGGGGCCCCCTCAGGGAGGCCCAGCTGGGGGCTGCCCTGGGCTGGCCCCCATGGCCTGAGGGAGACCCTGCTCCCGCCTGGCCTCCCACGGGGTGGGACAAGAGGCCACAGACAAGACCTCCAACCCCAGAGCCCCATGCTCCCTCCTCGGGCGCCCCAGGCAGCGGCGGCCTCTCCCCTAGAAGACGGTGCACTTCTTGCCCGGCTTCCTCACGGGCGGTGGGCAGAGCACGGCCCGGATGGCCTCGTCGAACACCGTCTTGAGGCCCCGCTGAGTCAGGGCCGAGCATTCCAGGTACTTGACGGAGCCTGGGGAGGCAGGGGGCGAGGTCAGAGGTGGGGGCTGCGCTGCTAGGGCGGGAGTGCCCCCTGCGCCCCCACGCACCGATCTCTCGGGCCATGGCCAGCCCCTGGGGGTAGGTGATGGGGGCCAGCTTCTTGTCCCGCAGCCGCTCGATGGTGTCCTTGTCGTCGCGGAGGTCCAGCTTGGTGCCCACCAGGAGGATGGGCGTGTGCGGGCAGTGGTGCCGCACCTCTGGGTACCACTGTGGGGACAGGCTGGCTCTTGGGGTGGCCGGTGGGGACTGGGGGCCGCTCCCTGAGCCCGCCTGGCACCGGGGCTCCCCGCACACAGTCCTGAGGCTGCCCCCCACAGGGACAGGCCAGGCACGAAGACACCCACGGGGTCTGCCGAAGGGCTCCAGGGGCCTTGGGTCGGCGCCAACGGGCCGGCCCTCGGCAAGCCCTGGCACCCCAGACAGGACAGGCTGGGGGGGCTCCGGCGCGGCCTCCACCCCCGGCCAGCCCGCGGGGACAGCACCCTCCTACCTTGGCGCGGACGTTCTCAAAGGAGGCGGGGCTCACCAGGGAGAAGCAGATCAGGAAGACGTCCTGGGGAGGGGCGCGCGTCAGGGGCGCGGGGCGGCCCGGCCCCCCGCCCCCCGGCCGCCCGCACCTACGGTTTGGGGGTAAGACAAGGGGCGCAGGCGGTCGTAGTCCTCCTGCCCGGCGGTGTCCCACAGCCCCAGGTTGACCGGCTTCCCGTCCACCATCACGTTGGCGGAGTAGTTGTCGAACCTGCGGGCAGGGCGGGTTGGCGGGGCCGGGCCGGGCCGCCCCCGCGCGCCCCGCCCGCCCCCCGCGCCCCGCCGCCGCGGCGCTCACACGGTGGGGATGTACTCGCCGGGGAAGGCGTTGGTCGTGTAGCTGATGAGCAGGCAGGTCTTGCCCACGGCGCTGCGGGCAGACAGCGCGCCCGTTGCTGCGGCCCGGCCCGGCCCGGCCCGCGCCCCGCGCCCCGCGCCCCGGCCGCCGGCGCAGGACCGAGCCCGGGGCGGGGGGCCGGACCCCGCGGGGCGGCGGCGGCGGCAGGTGGGCCCGGGCCGGAGCCGGGGCCGCGCCCCCGCCCCCGCCCCCGCCCCCGCCCCCGGGGCGCGCACTCACCCGTCGCCGACCACCACGCACTTGATGGCCTGCATGGGCGCGGCCGGGCGGCGCGGCCGCCAGCGAGCTGCGGAGAAATGCCCGCGCCCCGGCCGCGCCGAGCCGCGCCGGAGACAGCCGAGCGCCGCCGAGCCCGCGCGGAGACGGCCGAGCGCCGCGGGGCGGGGGGCGCGCCCGGCCCCCGCGCGCCCGCCCCTCCGGGAGCCGGCGGCGCCCCGCGCGGGGGGGCTGCGGCGGGCGGGGAGGGGGCGCGCCCCGCCCGGCCGCCCCGCCCCCCGCCCGGCCCGGCGGTCCCGCCCCCCGGCCCGCGCCCCCCGCGGCCCGCGCCCCCCGCGGCCCGCGCCCCCCCCGCCCCGCCCCCCGGCGCGCGCCCCCCCGCCCGGCCGCCCCGCCCCCCGGCGCGCGCCCCCCCGCCCGGCGGCCCCGCCCCCCGGCGCGCGCCCCCCCGCCCGGCGGCCCCGCCCCCCGCCCCCCCGCGCGCGCCCCCCCAGCGCCGGCGGAGAGAGGCGCGAGCGCAGCGCGAGGACAAGGTGCAAAGCGTGTATTTGACGCGGCCGCGAGGCGGCTCGGGGCGGGGGGGTCACTTCTGGGGGCCCAGCGCCCGCGGCGGGGCGCCCCGCACGTAGGCCAGCACCGCGCTCTGCAGGGCGCGGGCGCGCAGCGCCTCCTCCTCCCGCGCGCGCGCCGCCGCGGCCTCCCGCAGCCGCAGCTCCTCGCGCAGGGCCGCGATCTCGCCGTCCCGGTCCAGCAGCGCCTCCCGGTGGTCGCTGGCGAGCGCTGCGGGGGGCGCTCAGTGAGGGGCGCGGCCCCCCGGGCCCCCCAGCGCCCCCGGCGCGAGCGGGCGGCACCTTTCAGCCGGCGCTCCAGCGCGCCCGCCTTCTCCCGCTGCGCCTCCCGCGCCGCCAGCTCGGCCTGCAGGCGGCCGACCTGCCCCTGCATCTCCGCGCGCGCGCGCGCCACGGCCGCCAGCCGCTCCTGCTCCTGGCCGCTCAGCTCCTGCCGGGCGGGCGGGGCGGGTGAGGGCGGGGGGCGCCGGGGCGCGCCCCGCCCGCCCGCCCCGGAGCGCCCCTACCTGCTGCAGCTCCTCCACGCGCCGCCTCAGGCCCTCCACCTGCAGGCCCAGCTGGCCGGCCCGCGCCTGGGCGTCGGCCACCGTCTGCTGCTGCTGCAGGCAGGCGCTCTGGGCCTCGTCCCGGGCCCGCCCCAGCAGCCGCAGCTTCTCCTCCAGGTGCGCCTGGCGCTGCTGCTGCGGGGCGGAGCGGCAGGTGAGCGCAGCCGGCTGCGGCTCAGGGGCGCGAGGACGGGGCGAGCCGCCCACGCAGGGCAGCCAGAGGCCCCACTGGAAGGAGGTCCTGCGCCCCTCTGGCCGCAGGGTCCTGGGCTGAGCCGGGGCCGGATGGCCGTGGCTTCAAGGAGACAGGCGTCCACACCCCACACCCAGCAACTCCCACCCCCGCCCCCCGGCTCCGGGCTGACCCCTCGCGCGTGGCGACCTGCGGTTCCCTTGCTGGCGGGCTCGGCTCACCTCCTCCAGGCGGACCTGGTTCTTGGCCTTGATGAGCTCCTCCTCCGCCTGGCCGCGCTCACAGAGAGCCCCGGCCCGGGCCCTGCTCAGCTCCTGTGCCACAGAGAGCCCTGCCGAACCGCCCGCCCACCTGCCCCTACTCTGGCCCCAGGGCGGCCAGGCCCACCCCGCAGGCAGGCAGGGCCTCACCTCCTCCAGGGCCAGCCTCGTGTTCTCCAGCCTCTGCACCCTCTCCTGCGCGGCCCTCTCACTGTCCTCCAGGTGGCGCGTCAGGTGCTCCACCTGTGGGGGGCGGGGGGGGGGGCGAGGCTGGCAGCTGGCCCTCCAGCAGTCCCCTCCCAGGATCCCCCAGCCCAGGAGGCAGGTGAGTCTTGGGGACCCTGTTCCTGCTGAGGAGGGGCTGCCTGAGCGGCATCGCAGGAAGGGAGGCTGGTGCCCCCCGGGAGAAGCAGCACCTGGGACCCCAGAGTGGGGGAGCCCTCCAAGGAGCCCACGGCCCGGGGTGGGGGCAACACACACTCAGGGCACCTCCTTGGCACGCAGGCGCTCTGCGTCCTCCAGGGCCTGCCGGGACCTCTGCTTCTCCATCTCCAGGCGCTCTGCAAATCCAGGGGAGCACTGGCACCAGGGGTCCCTGGCCCGCACCCCCTGCCAACCCCCCAGGCGGCCCGGCATGCCCACCCTCTGCCTGGACAACACGCATCTTCAGCTCGGCCACCGTGTGGGTCAGCTCCTGCCTGGCCAGGAACAGCTGCTCCTGCTGGGCCTTCCCCTTCCGCTCCAGGTCATCCACCTGCAGGCGCCGCGGGCAGGAAGCTGCAGCATCTCCGCTGGCCGCCCGGCCCCGGGCCCCCCAGTCATACCTGACTCCGCAGCAGCAGGTTCTTCTCGCTGGCGGCTGACAAGTCTCTCAGGAGCTTGGACTCCCGTTCTGCGGCCTCCTGGAGAGCACAGGTAAGAGCACCTGTCACCTGCTGCTTGGCAAGGCCCCGCCTACCACCCGGCCCTCGGCCCACCTGCTGCTCCAGCCTGTGCTCCTTCTCCCGCCTCTGCGCCAGGCTCCACTGCTCTTGCTCGGCGGAGGCCAGGCGCTGCCCCAGGTCCTCGGCCTTCTGCTCAGACAGAGCTAGGGCGGCCTCGGCCATCTGCAGCCTGACAGGCAGGAGCCGCTCGCCTCTGCCCCCCGCCCTGCCTCCTGCCCGGTGTTGCCCACCTGCTCTCACCCCTTGCAGGAGGCCTTGCGGGGTGACCGCCGCTGCTTTGGTGCTGACGCCACCCCCCCCCACATCGAAGGTGCCCCCGGCCGCTGCCCCCATACTTGGCCTTCAGGGCGCTGATGACGGAGTGTCTCTCGGCCAGGGCTTCCTGGAGCTGCCCCACCCGCGACGCAGACACCCTACAGGCAGAGGAGGGTCCCAGGAGCCACCCCAGGCCCCGCTGGCTTCTCCAGCTGGCCAGGCTCTGGGCCAGAGGAGCCGGTGCCTCCTGCCCCAGCGCTTCCCCGCCCACCGCGCACGCAGCTGAGGCCGGACCGGGCTGCGCTCACCGGCTGCTCCGGGCCATCTCTTCCCGCTGCTTGTCGATCGTCCCCATCAAGTCCAGGAACTGGGGGCAGAGCCAGCCCGTCAAGAGCCCAGTCTGCCCGCCCAGGGGGCAGGTGCAGGACGTCCCAGAGGCTCCAGGGAGGCCGGCCCGGGAGCCCACCGCCCAGGGCTGCCCAGAAGCACTCAGGCCTCGAGCGAGGACAAGACCGGGCACGGGGCCGGCGTCCACTGCGCCCACCTGCTTGGACTTCTCTTCCCGCAGGTGCCGCACCTCTTCGCTGAGCACGCGCCTGCGGGCCTGGCTCTCCCTCAGGGTGCTCTGCTGCGCCTGGCTGTGGCCCATGGCTTGCTCTGCAGGAGGGGCCTGGTGAGGCTGCGTCTCCCCGCCCCCCCCACCCGACACGCCCCAGGCACGGGGGGGGGGGGGGGGGCCCCAAGGCTTCGGCGGGGGCGGCGGCAAGGGAGAGGTGGGCACGGGGTAGAGGAGCTGCTGGATGTGTTGTGAGGAACGCCGTGCCCGGGCACCTGGCTGCGCCTCAGAGATGCCTCAGCAGGTGAAGGCCGCCAAAGACCCGAGAAGGGAGGCGGGGCAGGTGCACACCGCCGGAGGGGGACCCCAGGAGGGCCCGGGCGGCACAGCCCCCTGCCGCCCGTCCGCAGGCAAAGGGGCTAGGCCCTGGTGCAGCCTTAGGGACTGGCAACACTGGGGGGAGGGGACGGGCGCTGTGGGCCGGGTACCCCACTCACACTGGGCCAGCCCCCTGGGTGACTGACGGCGACTTGCCAGCGGGTCCAGGGGCCGAGTGCCCACCAGGGCTGGGCTTGAGAGCCGCCGTGCCACCCAGGCCACGCCTTCCCAGGCGACTGCTCCACAGCAGCTGGCAGCCTTTGCGCCCGTACCCATGGCTCTGAGGATGTCGCCAGGGATGCTGTTCCCAGCCAACTCCAGCCTCCTCAGGGTCTTGTTTCCCGGGAGACAGTTCACCAGGGCCCGGCCCCCCAGGAGGCCGATGTTGTTCCAGCGCAGGTCTGGAGGAGGAGCGTCGTCACAGTGGGCCTCGAGCGAGGCCCCCAGCACCCTTGGGCGCGGCCTACCCAGCTGCTGCAGGCCCCCCGGCACCCTCGGGCATGGCCTACCCAGCTGCTGCAGGCTGGTGTTCCTGGGCAGGGCCAGGGCCAGCTCCGCAGCGCCCGCGTGGCTGATCTGGTTGTTGCGGAGATCAAGCTGCTGCAGGGTACTGTTGGCTGCCAGAGCCCCGCAGAAGGTGGCAAAGGCATCCTCCCAGGCGCCCAGGCTGTTCCACTCCAGGGTGAGGCTGCAGAGGGGAGATGTGAGGGGCTCCCAGGGGCCCAGGCTTTGGGAGGAGGGGGCAGAGCGGGGCATGCCTCACCTCTGGATGGACTTGTTCTGCCGGAGAAGCGCTGCCAGGGCCTCCGTCCCCACCGCCCGCAGGTTATTGCCCTAGGGCAGCAAGAGCCTGGAGTCACTCCCCATGGCCCCTGGTCGCTGACACCCCAAAGGGCCCGGCCAGGCAGCGGGCTGCAAGCTGGGACAGAAGTGCGCCTCTCAGGCATGGTGACCCCCAGGGCCTGCGGCCCCTGCAGCTGGCCTCAGTGAATGCAGTGGAACCCTGCCCCTCACCCGCGTGAGCGTCAGCGGGCAGCCCGGAGGTCCAGTGCCTCCAAAGCTCACCACCCCCTCTTGTCTGCATCGGAGACCTCAGAAACCTCCAAGCCTTGGCCAGGGAGTGGGGTGCTCCTGGTCCCCCTCCAGTCAGACCAGGGGCAGCCGCGAAGGCCTGGGCAGCGGCGCTCACCTTCAGGTCCAGACACCGCACGACAGAGTTGGCACACAGCCCCTGGAGCAGCAGGGTGGCCCCTGGAAGGGGGAGGGGTCACTGCAGGCTGGCTGGCTGCCCCCCCCCCGGGTTTCATGCTGTCTCCAGCACCTCCTAAACCGGGGGCCCAAGGGCCTCGTGGTTGCAAGGGGAAACTGCCCCCCGCCGCCAGGCCCGAGAAGGAGCCTGCCGGCCTGCGCTGCGGCAGAGGGGCGGACCTCCCCGGGAGCGGGGTGGCGGCCCCGGGGACCGGCTGGCGCGCAGCAGCCGCCCTGCCCGGCGCCCACCTTCCTCGCCCAGCATGCAGTCGCTCAGGACCAGCTCGGTGAGCGGCGCCTCGCTCTGCAGCAGCGTGCCCAGCGCCCGGCAGGTGTCCCCCGTCAGGCTGTGCGCGGCCAGGTCCAGCCGGCCCGCGGGCAGCTCGCGCAGCCGCTGCAGGACGGCCTCCTGGGGCTCGGCCCCGCTCTCCCGGCACAGGCGGCCGTAGGCGCGCCCGAGCGCCTCCATGTCCCGGGGCTGCGGGGCGCCGGCCGCGCGCCCGCCGGCCTCGGCGCGCACCCGGGCAGCTCGGGCTGGGGCGCGGGGGCCCCGCGGAAGAGGGGCCCGCGGGCGGGAGGGGCGAGGGGAGGGCTCCGGCCGGGCGGCCAGGCGCCTCGCGCCCCCCGGGTGCACGGTCCCCGCGCCGGCCCCGCGCCCGCTCGACCGGCCGCCCCGCGCCTCGGTATCCAGGAAGAGCAGGGCGCGCCGGGAAGGCGCCGACGGAGACTACAACTCCCAGGAGGCTTTGCGGAGGGGCGCTGGCGCGGGCCAATGAGCGTGAAGGGGAGGGCGCGGCCGCGGACCCGGGGACCGCTGGACGGAGGCGCGGTGGGCGGGGCGCGGGGCGCGCGCTCCGGACCCATTGGCTAGAGGCGCGGCGGGCGGGGCGCGGGGGCGGGGCTCGCGGGCGGGGGCGGGGCCCGGAAAGCCGCCGGGACCGCGCGATGGAGGTCGCCGGCGCGGGCTTCCGCAAGGTGGAGGGGCCCGCGGGGCGCCGCGGCGGGGGCCCCGGGGGAGGCGCGGAGGCCGGGGCGCCCGGGGCGGGGGCGGCCGTCTGCGGGGGCGGGGCGGCGCCCGGGTGGGGCCCTCGGGAGGGCCTGGCAGGGGCCCGCGGCCTCCCGGGCGCGTCTCCCGGGCTCGCGCGCCCGCCCTGCCCAGAAGGCGCCCGCGGCCCGGGAGGGAGAGGGGGCGGGGGTCCGCCCCGCGGGCGGCGTCCCCCCAGACGTGGCGCCGAGGCGCGGCCCCGAGGCTCCGGCCAGAGCGGGCCTGCCGGGGCCGCAGCGGCTGCCCCGGCGGGGGCACCCCGGGGCGCCGTCCGGGCACCCGACTCTCCCGCCCCTTCGGGCCTCCTGGGCGGCAGCAAGAGGCCCGCCGGGGGCGCCACGCGCGCGGGCGGGGGGGGCCACTGCTGGCCACGGGCAAGATCCCGGCCGGGCTCTCGCCGCCCGCCCCTGGCGACTCCAGCTGCCCTCCCGCCCCCACTTGGCTCTGGGGGCACCTCTCCATGCTCCTCGTGCTTCGTGTCCCGGGCTGGTCTCCTGAGCCCCCAAGCCCCCTGCAGGGCGGCGCCACCCCGCGCCGGCCAGGGCGCCCCGCAGACGCCCGCTGCAGGGAGGGCCTGAGGGGCTGGCCCAGGCCTGCTGGACAGACCTGGGCAGGGGCTCGCCGGAGGCACGAGGGCCTTCTGGCTGCGGCACGGGCGTGCACCTCTGGAGGTTGCCAGTGGGAGGCTTCCCAGAACCCCAAAAAGAATCCCGTCCCCCTCCTGCCGTCCCCACTTGAAGCACTGAAGCCAGCCCCCGCACCTGCAGGACCTGGTCAGCAAGCTGCTGTGCCTGCATTTCAAGGATGACAAGACCCGAGGTGCGTGGGCACCTGTGGGAGGCTGCGGGGTGCCAGGGGTGGGAGGCAGCCCCCCAACCAGCTACCCTTTGCAGTCAGTGGGGATGCACTGCGGCTCTCGGCGGAGCTGCTGAAGATCTTCGTGGTGGGTGAGCCCCCAGGCCCCTGCAGACGCCCACCCACCCCCAGGCCTGATCTCCCCGGGTGGGGTCCCTGCCCGCCCACCCGCCCGCCCCTCCCACCCCCGTGTCCCGCAGAGGCGGCCGTGCGCAGTGTCCGGCAGGCCCAGGCGGAGGACCTGGCCCGAGTGGACGTGGACCACCTGGAGAAGGTGCTGCCGCAGCTGGTAGGTGGTGGGGCTGGGGGGGTGGGGGAGGCCTTCTGGGTGGCCACGCCGGTGCCTGAGTGTCCCTCCCCTCAGCTCCTGGACTTCTAGGTGCCCGGCAGGGAAGGAGCCGCGCTCACGCCGCTGGAGCCCCATGGCCAGTCCCCCCAGACACGCCTCGCAGCAGCCAGAGGGCCTGTGGCGGGCAGCGGGGAGCGGGACGGGCCGGCCCAGGCCGCAGCAATAAACTGGCAACGCCCTCACCAGTCAGTCGTCCGCCCGCCTGGGGCCCGGGGCGGGGTCCTGGGGGGGGGGCCTCGCGCTCCTGGGAAGGGGGACATGGCGCCCCGGGGCTGCTCTGTCGGGGACAACAGCTGCACCAAGCAGCCGTGTCCCCCCCCCCCCCCCCCCCCCCCCCCCCCCCGGCCCCAGCTTCAAAGCGGCACATGTGGAAGCCATTAGGCCCGCGGGAACGGCCAGCGCTGGCCTGGAAAGCCCGCTGGTGGCGGGAGGGTCCGAGCGGGAGGCGGAGCCGGGCGGCCCTGCCCAGGGAGGACGCCAGTGTGCACAGAAGCTCTTTATTCGGGCGGCGGCGGCGCGGCAGGCGCGGGGCGGGTGCTCACCTCCTGCTGGCTGCAAGCACAGGGGATCTCAGGCCTGGGCTGGTGCCCACAGCCCTCCCCCCAACCGACCCCCCATACCTGGCAGCTTCAGCCACTTGGGCACCTTGCCCAGATCCCGCCTCAAAGGCTGGGCCAGCCCAGGGTGGGGCTCCGGGGTGGCCATGCCCCCCTCCTTGGCCGCGGGCTCCGGCTCCAGGGGCGCAGCATCAGGGGCTGCCGGCAGGGGTGAGGTCTGGGCAGCCCTGGACATACACCTGGGGACGAAGATCAGGCGTGGGATGGCAGGCCAGCGCCAGGTGGGCTCCAGCGCCCCCCGACACACTCACCTGGCCACCAGCATGTCGGCCGTTGACGGGGACACGGTGCGCTCCAGCAGCCTGGGCTCCAGATAGAGGCCTGCTCGAGATCAGCTGCCCTCAGTCGAGGAAGCCACTTGGGCTGTCCCACCAGGGCCCAGGGGCCGCAGAGACCACCCTGCTCCCTCCCAGACCCGGCCACCCACCTGCGGGCTTCTCAGCTCCAAGGTGCACCAGGGCGGCAGGAAAGAGGTTTGCCTGCAGGGAGGGTGGAGGGGCTCAGGCCCGGGGTGCAGGGCCTGCGCAGGCCCTTCCCGCTGCCCGCCCCCACCCCATCTCCTCAGCAGGGACCTGGCCAGGCAGCTCTCCGGGCCTGTGCTTGACCTGCCTCTGCCCACCTGGTCCCGCAGGGCAGCCCCCAGGCCTCACGGGGACAGGTGGGTGCGCCTGCTGGAGAGGGCCGAGGGCGCCCACTGGCCCAAGCTCAGGGGGCCAGGTCGGCACCCTGGCAGCTGGATGTGGGGGCGCCCTCAGCTGGCCAGGCCCAGGCCTGGGGGTGTTAAGAGTTGCTGCCCTTGAGAGTCCACCCGCCGGGACCCCCAAGCCCACGCTCTGCTGCCCCGACAGCCCTGAGGCTCGCCTTGGGGCGTCCCGGCCACCGTGTGTGGTGAGGCAGCGCCCGCCTGCACGGGTACTGGGCGAGGACCCTGGCTGCTCCCCACCGTGAGGCTGCGGCCAGCATGAGGCATGGACAAGAGTTGAGCCTCGAGGGGTCTGAGGCTGCTGCCGGGAGGGGTGGGGCACAGGGGTGGCAGGAGCAGGGGGGTATGTGAAGGGCGAGTCCCCGCCTCCCCTCAGCGCCCACCAGGCACCCGCTCCGTGGCTGCCCCCTTTGGGCTGAGGAGGGCCCCAAGCCTGATGCGGGACACTGGGCCTCGGGCCCCACCACCCGCGTCCTCCCCGCCGCCCCACGCCCACCCTCACTGCTGGGGCACAGCTGCCACCCCGACTGCGGCCCTGCAGACATGAAAGCTGGCGGCGTCCCCGCCTGCCCGCTCCCGGCCCTGCCAGCTCTGACTGCGGGCAGAGGCCCCAGGCCAGGCCGACAGATCAAAGGAGACAGCCGCTGGCCGGGTGTCGGGACCGCGGCGGGTCCCTCGCCCCACTCCCGACGCACCCTCCGGTCTCCATGTGCATCCACAGCCTGGCCGCCCCGCGCTCTGGGGCTCCTGGGCTGAGAGGGGGTGGCCTCCAGCCCCCCACCGGGCCATGTCTCTGCTCCCCCGCCCCCAGCCGGCAAGCAGACACCCCCCCGCCCGCCCCAGTAACAAGGGCCCGCTCTGCTACTAATTAGCCTTCTGGAGACTTTGAAGCGGGAACTATTAGGCCGGAGGGACTGGGAGGCCGCTGCTCTCCCGGGGCGAGGGCAGGACGTTTTCCTGCTCTAGACGGCAGGGCAGGGCGCCGGGCCAGCTCTGCTCACCCTCGGGAGCCTGCAGCACCCTGGAGCGGGCAGGGCAGCAGACCAGGCAGCAGCCAGTGCTCAGGGGCTTCCCAGGCAGCTGGGCCCCACAGCCCCACCGGCCGGCCCCTCACCCAGGCCCACCCCAGATGGGTGCTGGTCTCCTTGGGAGCCCCCACCAGGTCAAGCAGCAGAGGAGGCCGGGAGCCCAACCAGAAGCCGCCCCTGCTGCTGCAGCCCGGCCCAGCCCTCCCAGCAGCTCCCCCTCAGCTCGGCCCTGCCCACGAGGCCACACCTGGAAGAGGGTGAGGGTGTGGTCGTCCAGGAGGGTCTTGGGAGGAGCGATGACTGCGGAGAGACAGTGCGGCCGGTCAGGCCCCGCGCCACCTCTGCGGCTGCAGGGGCGGGGCCTCCACAGAGCCCGGGGAGCGCAGGAGGGAAGCGGCAGGGCGGGCAGCACAGGGGCGTGCGGGATGGGCACCCTGGGGGGGGTGGGGGCTCGGGCTGCAGGAGGGGGACAAGCACTCACACAGGTAGAACGGCAGGTCGGGGTTCCCCAGGTGGCTCCGCACGAAGTCCCGCAAATCCCCCACTGCAGGAGGGAAAAGGGGTTGGGAGGGAGGGGGACCAGCAACCAGGTCCCCCTGGCCAGCCCCCACGGCCCTCCGGGCCCCACTGTAGGGGTCATGGTCACCAAGATCCCCACCTGCTCTCAGGCGGGGTTCCCTCCCCGGAGAACAGCAGCCCCAGCCAGAGCATCCAGCTGGGTGGGGGCTGGGTCCACCTTCCTCTGGCCCCTTCTGTCCCGCAGGCCGGCTGGCACCCCAAGGCCCACAGGGGAGTCAGAAGGGGCTGGAGGGCCTCCTGGGGTCCTACCTGTCTCGCTGGGGCTGAAGAAGCCCTGAAGGATGTAGCGGTCAGGGAACAGGACCCTCAGGGCCACCTGGGCCAAGACAAGCCGCCGTCAGGGGGCAGTAGAGCCCGCCCGCCTGGAGACAGCACCCAGGCCAGGCTGCCTCCGGCCCTGCTGCCCACCCACACGGCCCGGCCCGGCCCGGGCCGCACAGCACCACACCTTGGGGTACCGCTCCAGCTTCTCCTTCCGCTGTGCCTCCCTGAAGGCCTTGGTCACCAGGGGGGCCTCCTCCAGGCGCTTCCTGGGGGGAGGGGGACAGTCTGGGCACGGCACTCGGGGAGGTGGGCTCAGCCCCCTCCCTGCCCGCCCCCCCCCCCCCACCGCCGACCCCAGGCCTCGTGGCCAGCCGGGCACACCCACCGCTCACTCTTGAGCTGGGCCAGGCGCCGCCTCACATCATCCACAGTCACCTCAAAGAACTCGTCTGGCAGCTCCGCCGGCCAGGCCTGGAGCAGCTCTTCCAGGTCAGGGTGGCAGACCACAGGCTCGCGCTCCACGGGCTGCAGGCAGGGGGGCCGCTGACGCCCAGGTGCCGGGGGCTCAGGGACCTGCTCCCCAGCAGGGCAGGCGGCCCTGGGCTCGGCCCCGGCACCCTTAGCACTGCGGGGGGAAGGGCTCAGCAAGGTCACCCCCCAAACGTCTGTGGGCCCCAGAGCAGGCCGCACACGGGGGCTCTGGGGGGCGGCACAGCGGCCGGCGGGGCACAGAGGGACGCGTCTCCTGCAGCAGCGCAGGGTACAGGGGCCAAGGCAGGGCTGCAGAGCCGAGCCCCCCCCCCCACAGAGGCTGGAAAGGGGCGGCAGGGCCACATCAGGCCTCCCCACGCTAAAGGGCACTGGAAGCCCCCACCCCTTGGCCCCTACCACCCCAACTCCCCGCAGCCCCTCCCAAAGCACAGCCTGGACACAGCTCACCTGCTCTCCAGGGCAGATACAGCCCTGGGGGCTACCAGGCCCAAGCCTGCCCAGGCCCAGGTACCAACTCTCTCAGCACCTGCAGGACCCCTGGGCACCCCCAGCTGTGCCCAAGACTGCACATCCGAGGCCCCAGCTTGCGGCCACCGGCCTCTGGGGTGCGCCAGGACACACCTCTGACCTGGGGCAGCGGCAGGAGGGCCGGCGGGGCCAGCAGCGGCCCTAGGTGGCTGCCCCTTCAAAGCCACGGCCGCCCTCAGCAGCTATAGGCTGTTTCCACCAGAGCTTTTCATAACAAGGTGCCAGGCGCCACACCGCCCCCACAGCCCCGTCGCCTGCATTCCAGAAGGTCCCGGAGCTGGCCGGGCGGGAGGAGGGCGCGGGCAGACGGCCAGCGCGGTGGACAGGCCGGAGCCACCGCGCCCAGTGCAGGCCTGGCGCAGACGGCCGGCAGCAGCTCCCAGCCTCGCGCGCGTCGGCTGAGGACCGGAGCCCACCCGCCCACCTTCACCCACCCAGGGCCGCGGCCACTGGCTCACAAGTGTCAGCTGACCGGCCCCCTCAGGGCTCTGCACACGGCCCGCCCCCACCCCCTGGAGGCCTGTGCGGTCCTGGGGCTGCCCACGGCCTGGCCCCCAGCGTGGACAAACGTGGCCAGGCTGACAGAAGCTCCCCAGTGAGAAGCCGAGAATTCCGGGGTGTCAGGCAGGCCCCATCGCTGGCGGCCTGTACCTCCCACGGCCGGCCGGGGACTCGCAGGGAGACGCCAGGTCTGGGAGGGGTGACAGCTGGAAGCGGGGACACAGCCCAGCCACCCCCTCCTAGGGAGCCGGGCAGGGGCCCCAAGCCGTCTGCCTGGCGTGCGGGAGGTGCCAGCAGAGCCCCCTCCAGGCGGCTCCACGGGTGTCCTGGGCCTCTGCCCAGACTCGGTGTCTCCAGGCCTGGGCCACCCCGTCACCGTGCGTGGGGCCACACCGGGGAGCCCTGGCTTCCCGTCAGACAGGGTGTAGCAGGCCTGGCGGCTGAGCCCCGAGAGCACACGTCTGAGGGGGGGGCGTGTGCGGGGAGACCCCCGCTCCCGCGGCTGCCGCCGTGCCCTCTGCCCATGCCGGGGGCTCAGGCGGCTGGTGCAGACCAGACCCTCGGGCGCCAGAGGAGGCGCCCGTGGGGAGGCCCCTGCAGGGACAGTCCCAGGCAGCCTGGGACAGCCAAAGTGGGGCCCCGCGCCGTGTGGACACAGAGCTTCCGCACCGGGCCCTGCGAGGCGGCGCTGCCCACACGCCCCACGAGGGCCGAGCCGCCTGGCACAAGGGCCTGTGGCCGCCCCGCCGCGGCTCCCTCTCCCACCCGTCACTGTCGGGGCCGCGGTGACACAGCGCGGAGGAACGTGCAGGCCACCGGCGGTGCCCTCAGCCCGCGCTCCCGCCTTCCTCCCTCGCCCGCCGGCCACGCCGCCAGGCCTGCCGACAGGGCTCTGCGGCTTTGGCGCCACTGGGCCTTCCCTTCCCTTCGGCTCAGATGAATCACCGGGGCCCGCAGGCCAGACCTCCCCACTCCTCAGAACCCGGCCCTCCCGAGGAGCTGCCCAGACCCCAGGCCAGGCCACCCTCTAGGCCAGCGCCTCCCAGGTGGCAAGGCTGCCCCGGCCCTGGACGTGAGGCCGGGCTCCCCGCCAGCCACCCCGGGACCAGCTGCCCTTCCCACGGGGGAAAGCCGTGCACGCGGAAGGGAACAGGGCAGGTGACCGCTGGGCCTCGGCCCGCCCCCACCCCCGGTAGTGCCCCGAGTCGCCCGTTACCCAAAAGGGCGGTGCGTGGGGTCCCTCGCCCACGGGACCCGGGCCGCCCATGGAGGTCAGCAGAGACCAGCACCCGCAGGGACCCCTTGGCCTCCGCCTCTCCCTGGGGGCTGCACTCAGACACAGCAGGTGGGGCAGCGGGCGCCCCCGCCCCCGCAACCAGTTTTGTCAAAGCGGCCGCCCCTGCCCACACCTCCGCGGGTCGTGCAGCCACGCCGGACCCTCAGCACCGCCGGGCCCTCGCCTCCACCAGGGCGGGGTGCCCAGCCTACCCTGGACAGCACGCAGGGGCCATGGGGCAAGCCCAGGGCACCACGCAGCATCCTGGAGGAGGCGGCAGGGGCACCCCCAGTCCACTCTGGCCCTGGCCCTGGCCCAGCTCCTCCCCACCCCACATGCTCTGAACCTGCTCGCAGGCCAGGGACGGGGCAGCCGCACGCCAGATGCCCGCCTGGGAAGGGGTGTGGGGGGGCAGGGCCCCGCTGTCAGCCCCCACCCTGCCCGGGGACGGGCCTGTGACAGGGAAGCCCGGGCCTCCGGCCCCTGTGTGTGGAGCTGCAGGGCAGCCCCCGGGCAGCGGGAGGACTTCAAAGGCCAGGCCAGCGGCAGCAGCCTCCGCCCGCGCTGACGGCCAGTGAAACTGCCTCGGAATGACTGACGTCCGACATCAAAGGCAGAGTCCCGGGTCTGCAAACCACCCGGCCGCGGAGGGCCTGCCTGCACTTCATCCTGTCTTTCTTCTGCCTCTTTATTTAAATCCCAAAACCACACACAGGCAGGGCATTAATGGGAAACTTGGAAACTCCTTTTGATTGCCGAGGCGCACCTTTGAAGTTCCCCAGAAGGTCCTGGCCCGCCCCCTCCCCCAGGACCGCGCGGACGCAGAGCAGGCGCCATGTGGCCGCGCGCTGGCGCTGCCGGGAGCGGGTGAGCGCAGCCAGCTGCCACCAGATCAAAGGCCGGCAGGGCAGGCCCTCCCCCGGGTGCCCTCCTGGGCCCAGGGTCAGGCGGGGGATGCAGCACAGTCCCCCAGGCAACTCGCTGACCACAGGGTGGTCAGCGGGCCCACGGGACACGGTCAGGGCCTTCTCTGCTCAGGACACCAGGGGCTCCCCTCGCGCCCCCCAGCTTTAGGGTACGCACGGGGATGGCCACCCAGGGCCTGCCCCAAGTCCCCACGCAGGCTTGGGCCGGGCGCCAGCGCTGAGCACACAGGGCTGCTCCAGCCCACGCTGGCTAGTGGGGCTCCCGGGACTGAGAGGGGCAGGCCCGCCCCACCCACTCACCCACCCACTCAGCAGGGCACGTGGCGTGGGGCCAGCATCTCCTCTAGACCCCACCCCGGAGCCCGAAACAACCTCAGGGAGCCAGCCCACGGGTGCCCCACTGACGTCAGCGCAGAGCGAGCTCGCGCCACCTGCCTGGGCCCAGGGACCCGCCGCGGCCGGCCCGAGCAGAGGAGGCCCGTGGCCAGGGGAGCCCGGCCTGCAGGTGGCCTCTCGCCCCACTCGGGATCTGACGAGGCTGAGGCCAGCAAGGCCGGGCTAACCCCACAGGGGCCGACCCTGACCCGTTCACCCCTCGGGTGGCCAGAGAGGGGTGCCGGTGGGCATCGCAGGCAGCTGCGCAACAGACTCGGGAGACCTCACGGCCAAGGCGGAACCAGGAGAAGGGCTCCGGGGACACATGCGGGGCCCCACCCTGGCTCCAGGCCAGAGCCTCCGCAGGGCTACGTGTGCCTCCAGCCCCCCAAGGCCAAGACTCCCGTCCTCCTGTTCTGCCCGGCGGCTCACCGCTGGCGGCGCAGCAGAGGGGTCTGGCTCAGAGCCAAGGAGCCTGGACAGGCAGCACCACCTCCAGTCAAAGCCAGGGCCGGGCAGAAAGGGAGGCCTGGGACAGGGCGCCGGCCTGTTCCGGGAGGGGCCCGCTGGACAGCGGCGGGTCGGAGACACAAGTCTGCCAAAACCCATCAAGCTACGTGACGCGTGACGGGCCTGGGGACGCTGACCTTGGGCACACAGAGCCCCAGGGTCCTGCCCAGGAAGAGGCGCCCCCACCCCCACCAGCCCACGGGCCCTTACCGGCTCCCTCTCACGGAGCTCCTGGCCTGGCTTTGGCTTCTTGGGCTTGGAGGGGCCTCCAGGGCTGGAGGCAGGCTTCGGTGACATGGCTGGACAGGACACGGGGGATGTCGGAGGCCTCGCAGGTGCCAGGGGGCCCCCGAGCCGCTGCCCCCCACCTGAGAATGGCACGAAGGTCGCCTGTGTGAAGTAGGGTCCAGTCGCCTGCGCCTCCGCGGGCTCTGGGCCCGGGCCCTGCACGGGGCCGCCCCCCGAGGGGCCCGAAGCCTCCTCACGGCTCCCGTCACCCCGGCTGAGCTGGGCTGTGTCCAGCGGCGGCAGGGGGCTGCCCGCAGCCTGCTCGGCCGACAGGGACGGGGTCGGGCTTCCTGGGGCTCTGCTCCGGGGGACGGCGGGCTCCTGCTTGCCGGCAGAGTCGCCTTGCTTCATGGCAAACCTGAGGACCCAGACAGCAGTGAAGCCATGCGGGCCCCCACCTCGGGCTCTGCTGCCCGGCTGCTCAGCCTAGGCCCGCGGTGAGAAGGGCGGCGCGCCTCCCCCCGCCCCGTCACCCCCACCCCCGCTCTCAGCGACTGGACCCACCTGATGATGGCGCTGCCCCCGGTGAGGCCCAGGGACTGCAGCGTCGTGTCCTGCAAGGCCGCTCTTCCGGCCACCTGCGGGGACAGGACCCCCTGCTGACCCCACTCAGCGACAGAGCGCCCCCACCTGACCTGGCGAGGCCACCCCGGGCCCAGACTACCGCCCCGCCCACCGGCCCACCCACTGTCCCGCACAGGTGCTGATGGCGGCGGGGGGCCCAGGGCACTGGGGACGGCCCTCGCCAGCCCCATCCAAGGCCGCGGGGCCACGGGACACTGGGAGAGGCCCCGGCCGACTCAGGCCGCAAACAGACAACACAGAGCGCGAGGGAGGCCCGCGCCAGGGCCGGGCGGAGCCCTCCTGGGACCCAGTGACCCAAGCTCGCCCTGGAGTCGGGGTCACGAGGCCGAGGAAGGGTCTGCCCAGCACAGACCCCGGAGCATGGCGAGGCGGCGCTCCTCGCAGCCTCGCCGGCCGCCCTAGTGGAAACACAAGGCACCCACGGGGGCTGGGGTGGCCCCAGGGCTCTGGGTGCGCAAGGGACCACCTCAGCCCCCCAGAGCCACGGCCCCGCCCAAGGCCACTGGGCCCTCCTGCTGGCACTGGCCTGCAGATCCTGCAGCTGCGTCCAGGTCACCCCAGATGCTCAGCCTGGGCCGCCTCCGGCTGGCGGGCCTGCCCTCCGCGGCTATACCGACCACAAAGACCTGGCCTGTCTCGTATGGGTGCGGACGTTGACCTGAGTGCCCCTCGGGTCCTGCGCGCCCCCACCCTGACACCCCCACACCACAGCCCTGGGTCTGGGTCGCCAACCTCCAACTGGGGTAAATGGATGGGTGTGCCCCGCCCAGGCCAGGACCTACCCAGGGCCCCTTGGGACACTGGCCCCGAGCCAGCCAGGCCGCTGCCAGGTGGGAACAAAAAGCCCCTGTGAGGCAGGGCCCCGCGCCGCCCGAAGAGAGGAAAACACGGAGCGAGGCAAATAGTTGTTAAAACGAAACCACTTTTGTGACTCTTGGGCTCGGGAGAAGCTGAGAAAACAAACAAGGCGCAGAGGGCGGCGCGGCCGGGGGCCGCCCCGGGGAGGCCGGGACACTCGCGCCCTCAGAGCCGGCTGCCCGCTTTGCAGGTCTGGGGCAGGGCCGGAGGGCCGCGGGGGAGCGGGCGTGGGCCGCGGCCAGGCCCGGGATGGCCGCCCACCTACCTCGTCCCTCATGTACACGCAGACCGGGCTGGCCCCGCTCGGCTGCTCCAGGCGCTCCCTGAGCAGAGGAGAGGAAACACCGCGGTGCCCTCAGCCCCCAGGCTCCTGGCCAGGCCCATCCGGTGCCCATGGCCGGCAGCAGGGGGCCTGCCCGCCCGCCCGCCCGCCTGGCCAGCAGCACCTGCCTGTGGCCTCAAGGCAGGGGACGGGGCCATCACGGAGCCGGGCAAGCCCGCCCACGTCTGCGGGCAGCAGGGGAGCCAGGCCCTGCCCACGGTGCTAGGATGGGCGATGGTGGGCGGGGACTACAGCCCTCTCCCCTCGCTCACCCCACCCCACCCAGCTGGAGAGCGGCCCCCACGCACAGCGGGCCAGGGCCCACGCCTGCACCTCCCAACATACACTGTGGGGTCAGGGGCCCCAAGAAACGCCCCCCCCAGCAGCACCTGGAGGGCCCAGGCCAGCCCAGCCCAGCAGAGGCGGTTAGGGGGGCTCATGGGGGTCCTCCAGGGCAGCTGCATAGGAGCCTCAAGAGCAAAGATGGGGCGGCAGCCCGAGTCCTGAGGGGACACCCGGAGCCCACAAGGGCCTGGGGCCACACACCTGCCCCGCAGGCTCCCCGCCTCCCCCTCACAGCCTGGCCACCCCCGACCCCCGCCTGCCCACAAGCCTCCCGACATGCCTATGCACATGATGAGGGAGCTGCGCTGAGGCGCCCAGGGTCCCATGGGCCCAGCGCCCCCAAGCTGGGGGCCCAGGAGGACAGAGTGGGCGGCTCCTTGGGTGGACGCAGGGCCAGAGGGCAGGCGCCAGCGCCCCAGCTGCCGTGACTCACCTGGTCTGAGCAAAGTGGCTGAGTAGGTCCCAGAGCGTCTGGCCAGAGCGGAAGGTGCCCTGCAAGCGGGGCCCGTCCTCCAACTGCAGCGCCACGCGCACCTGCAGGGGCCACGTCAGGCCAGAGCCCCCACCCCCCGGGGCCCCTCGCGCCCACCCTGACTCAGGACACACATGACACCAGGAGGGGGAGGCTCCCTTGAGGCGCTGAGCCAAGGGACCAGGCAGCCGCCCTGGGGGCAGCAGGGCGCCCACACCTGCAGGACTGCGGGAGCACACCCTGGCAGGGTGGCCAGAGGGCAGCGCTCAGTCTCCCGTCACCCCAGGAGCCCCAGGGCCCAGGGGAGTCGGCCCCTCCACAGGAAGCTGGACAACCACCCTCTGGGGCAGGCGAAGGCCCAAACCCAGAGGGGCCCCCGCCACCCCCTACCTGCCCGGCAGGGGAAGGGCCACCCACCGTGGTCTCGGGCCCCCCGCGGCCACGGGAGGCGGGCACCATCTCCAGCGTGGCGTGGTTGGGCAGCCCGGCGAACCGCCACTGCACCGAGAGGTCCAGCACGCTCCTCTGAAACCTGCAGGACAGACCGGGCGGCTGCAGCTCCACATGCAGCCTGCGGCTGGCGTGGGGCCGCAGGCGGGAAAGCGAAGCCAAGCGTGGAGTGGGGGACGCAGGCTGCAGGCGTGGTCCCCAGCACAGGCAGGGCGCCCCGCGCTGCTCTGGAGCTCGGCGGTAGCGCTCCCTGGAGGGGCCTGTACCCCCGCTCCCTGCCAGCCACGGAAGGGGGCCACGCCAGGAGCCGCAGAGCCCACAGGGACAGAGTCCAGCGCCGCCTGCCCTCTTCCACACAGTCGCCCCCCCCCCCAGCCCTGGCAGCCAGAGCCCCCCGCCCTGCAGTGCCAGGCAGGGGCCCTTCCAGCCAGGCCCTCGGTCCCCACCCACCAGCAGCCTCGCTCAGCCCAGGTCACACTAGGGTGGGGGCAGCGCCCCCAAAAGCAGCCCAGACACTGAGGGGACCTGCCTGGCCTGGGCCCCGCTCCAACTCCGGCTCCGGGGCCACAGCAGAGACCGGCAGGGCCGGAGCACGGCTGGGTGGGGGCCCCGCCCATGGCTGGCGGAAACGCAGCTCGGATGACGCATTTCCAGGAGACACCGCCTCCCAGAAGGCGACCCCAACAACTTAGGCTCTGCCCTCTAGTCCGGCTCTGGCCTGGCTTTCAACAGCAGCTCAACAGGAAGCCCCAGGCCTGGGAGGAGGCGCAGGCTGCCCACTGCCTGGACTCCCCAGAGACAGCCGCGACCCTAGCCGAGTCGCTCACAAAGCCCAGGTGTTGAGGAGCTGAAGAGCAGCCACTCTGCCCCATGCTGCTGCCCGCCAGGAGCGGCGCGGGGCCATGTCGGCACATGCGAGGCTGCTGGTGCGAAGAAGCAGGAAGGGCCAGCAGTCCGCCGCGGGCAGCTCAGCCCAGGCCTTCTGAGCAGATGGCACCATGGACAGAGGGCAAGCGCCAGCCCGGGGGCCACACGCCCGGCTCAGCACCATGGAGACAGGCTATGGCCGACCCAGACTGTGCTGCGGGCAGCTTGAGGGAGGCCAGTGAGGGCCTCAGCAGTAGGGCAGGAGGTGGGGGGCTGGGTAGCCCGGCCCCCTCCTGGAAGCCTCCTCCTTGGAGTTGAGGCCTGCGAGGACAGGCTCCCGCCCCTGGCTCTCACAGGGAGACGCCAACACCCGCCCAGCTGGGACCTTCTGTTGTCTTAGAGGCCTTGGGAACCTGGGGACGCTCTCTCTAGAGAGAAGCGTCCCTTCCCACGTGCACCCCTGCGCACACGCACCCCAGAGCCTGCAGCCTGACATGCCGAGCGCACAGCACAGAGGCGGGTGGTGTCCCCCAGAAGGACACGCACCCCTCCAGAGCCCGCAGGCGGGGCTTCACCTGGAAGCAGGCCTTCGCAGCCTGACCTGGGAGGAGGCCTGCAGCCGGCTGCCCAGGATGGGGCCAACCAGCTAACAAGTGTCCTGGGAGAGCCGGGAAGACCAGGTGAGGGGGGGCAGACGAGCGGAGCCTGGGGTGACTGGGCAGCGGGTGCCGCCTCGACCTTTGGGTTTTCAGCCTCCAGAACTGGGGTGTTAAGCCCCCCAGCAGGGCCCTGGGGACAGGCGGTGGGACTCGGACCCCACAACCAGGCCAGAGCAAACTCACTTCAGGTCGTACTCGCTGGGGTTGAAGTCCTGCCGACGACACGTATCCTCCAGGACCTGGGGCGGGGGACAGGGTGCTGACCGCCCTGCTAAGCAGGCGCATTGAGGCCAGGCAGGCCAGGGCAGTTGGTCTGCGGGTCAGCTGACCAGGCCTGACCCGCTCTGCCTGGGTCTCGCCGCACAACCCTGCCACTCTCCCCTGCTCGCGGGCCTGCCTCGCCGCCCCGGCTCCGCAGGACAGCCCCGGGCCGGGTCCCCACCCCTGGCATCCTCCACGCGCACTCGGGGCCCGCTCCCCACTCAGAGGGTCTTTCCGGCCCCACCGCCCGCGGGGCCCCGCCCGTCGGCGCACGGGCCCCAGAGGCCGGCCGGCCGGCCGGGGCCCCAGCGCCCCCGCGCCCCACCGTGGGGGCGCCATCGGGGGCGCACGGCCCCGCACCAGTCGGGCCTCGAGAGGCGGCGGCGAGTGACTCAGCACAGGCCCGGCCCGCGGCCGGCGGCCCGCGCGGGGCGGCAGGCGCCGGCGCCGAGGGACCCCGCGGCCGGCGCGGAGGCGGCTCCTCGGCCGCGGGGCCCCGCCCGCCGCCCGCCCGGCCCACCTGCAGCAGCACGGTGCTCGGCGTCACCTTCACCGCGTGGCGCCGCCCGTTCGGGGCCAGCACCGACACCGCGGAGCCCCCGCCGCCCGCCGGGGCCGCCATCTTCCGCTCACGTGACCCGCCGCCGCCGGCCCGGCTGCAAACAACTTTATCGGCAACAGCCCGACGCACAGCCACGCGGCGGGGGCGGGGCCGCGCCGCTTCCGGGATCGCCCGCCGGCCCCGCCCCGCCCCGCCGGCCCCGCCCCGCCCCGCCGGCCCCGCCCCGCCGGCCCCGCCCCGCCGGCCCCGCCCCGCCGGCCCCGCCCCGCCGGCCCCGCCCCCGCCGGCCCCGCCCCGCCGGCCCCGCCCCCGCCGGGCCCGGGCGCCGCAGGGGTGCAGCCGGTCGGACGGGGCGTGGAGGCGGGGACACCCCGACCAGAGCGCGGCCTCGCCCGCCCGCGGACACGCCGTCGAGCCGGCCAGCGTCCCTGGGGGCCGCCGTCGCGCCCGGCGCGGTGACCGCGCACACCCCCTGCCGACGAGCCCCCAGCGCCCTGCAGGGAACGTGGGGGGACCCGCCGGGGGCGCCCTCGCGGACCCACCCGCCCCGCTTGGGCGCTTCAGGGCGAGCGGCCCGGCCCTTGTGCCAGCCTGTCCCCGCGCCCGGCGCCTTCCGGGGCTGCGGGCATTTCGGGTGGGGCGAGCCGCCGGGACGGCCGCCCTGCCAGGTCCCAAGCGGCTGGGACAGAGCCCACGGCCGGCCCGGCCGCCCCCGCCTTTCCTCCCCCTAGTCCTGCCCACCCCTTCCTGCCCACCAGGTTCTCACCCCCGCGGTGCAGCTGGGGCTGAGAGCACCTCCCTGGGGCATTTCTGGGGGCCACTGCCTGGCCAAGTTCTCGCCCCCCCATTGAGCCCCAGGGGGCCCTCCACAGGTTGCATGGCAGTGGGGGCCAGGGCCTGCCGGTCTGGCCCCTTGAGTGCTCAGCCCATGAGGCAGCAGGGGCACAGGACAGGAGGGCGGGTCCTCAGAGCCTCCTCTGCATTGGTGCCGGCCTCAGTGCTGCTCTTGCTGCTGCCGCCCAAGCCCTAGACCCATGGCTGGGCCCGCCGCTGGGCTGCATGCAGGACAGAGCAGGCCCAGGCCAGTGGTTCACAAATACCTGTCCCAGGAATGACCACTGATGGGGGGGGGGGGGCAAATGAGCACTGGGTCGCCCGCCACTGCTGCTGGTTCTCCCCTGGTGCCCAGGCTCTTTGGGAGCCTGGTGTGGGCCCTGGCAGTGGGAGGTTCCTGAAGGGCCTGACCTGGTGAAGACCAGGCAGGCAGGACAGAGCAGGGCCCCAGAGCTGACCCCCGCCCTGGGTGCGGGACAGCGGCCTGGGGAGGCTGGACCCACAGGGTCTCTGGGGTCAGGAGGCACCAGGGGTCCACCTGGGGCAAAAGCGTATTTCAGGCTGAACCAGGAATTCCAACGCCGGCTTCAGCGGCCAGGGCCAGCCGGCCACTGAGAGTTGTTTGTTCGCTGGGAAGCTGCCAAACAACCGGTCACTGCACGCGGCTGCTTTGCTCACCATGCCCGCACAGCCTTGTGCAACCCAGGCCGCCGGAGGCCGCCGCAGTGACTGTGTGCCCACAGGCCTCCAGGCTGTCTGCAGGCCACCTGGGTGCTCCTGTTCAGCCACTTTTTGCTGCTTGTTTTTTTTTCTTTCCAAATCTGATGTTTTGAAAATGACAAGTCTGGATGTTAATAGCAGCTTTATTTATAACAAACCCAAACTGGAAAGAACCTAGGGCTTCAGTGGGTTGTGCGCCCTGACAGCCCACATGGGGAGCACAGCTCTGCGGGTGAAAGAAGAGCCGGGGGGCGGGGGGGGGAGCCTCCCTGGGGGCACAGGGGTCAATCTCAGCACTATGAGGCTGTTGGCAGCCACTGCAGCCTGAGTCCATCCCCACCAGGGAGGGACCCCCAGGGTGCAGCAAGCCTCTCCAGTCTCCCCGCTGCCCCCTCAGCCGTGGGTTTCAGTGGATCTGTCTGTTCTGCTCCCCCACTCTGTCTCTGGGGAGTCCTCTCACCCCCCCGCACCTCTGGCCTGCACCCCAGCTCTTGTACGCATAGATGCAAAAGCAATGTATGAATTCAATGCCGTTCTCTTTCCTGTGATATTTTCCAATGAAATAAGCAAAAAAATACTAACATTTATATGAAAATACAAAAGCCCAAGTAGTGAAAGCAATTCTGAGAGTAAAAGAAGAAAGAGGAGGGCGTCGTGTCACCCAGTTTTAAACGACATCATAAAGCAACGGCAATTAAAATAGGATGGTGTTGGGACGAAAGAGACACGGGCGTCAATGCCACGGTGCCGAGGGCCCGCGGCTCCATCCCCTTCGTCAGCACCTCGTGACGCGGCCCAGACTAGACAGTCTCCTCCACCAGCCAGTCTCCGCACACGGTGCTGGAGAGCCCGGCAGTCCCAGGTGGGAGAACGAAGCTGGCTCCCTCTCTTAAGTCCACAGACAAAAATAAACTCAAAAAAGGGCCTCCCCTGGTGGCACAGGCAGTTGAGCGCCGCGCTCTGAAGCTGTCCGCAGCCTCTGCAGCGCTGGTTCAATCCCAGCCGGCCGGCGAGGGTCCCCCATGGCGCGCCCGCTGCTCCCCTCAGCAGTGAACTTCATCAGTCTGCCTGTTCTGTTCCCCGCTCTGTCTCTGGTGAATCCTCTCACCCTCCCGCGCCTCTGGCCTGTACCCCGGTTCTTGTGTAAATAAATCTTAAAAAAAATAAATAAATAAAAAATAAATTCAAAATGGATGAAAGCCTCAGCTGTCAGACCCCAGATCGTAAACGCGGCAGCGCGGTACTGTCCCGGGCCGTCCCGGGAGCTACGTCCTCGGAGACTTGACGCCAGCGGCAATGGAGATGAAAACAAAAATAAAGTATATTAAATTAAAAACCACTTGCACATCAAAGAAAATATCAGCGGGTGAAAAAGACAGCCCGGAGCGCAGGGGCGGCACTGGCACTCCGCGCAGTCAGGGCAGACATCAGGGAGCGGGAGAACTCAACTAACTTAACCACAAAAAAAATCAAACAGGGGCCTCCCCGGGGGCGCAGCGGTTGAGCACTGGGTTGCGAAGTTCGATGCCCGGCTGCCGGGCGAGGGTCCCACGTGGCGCGCAGACCTCTCCTGCCGCCCGCTGCTCCCCTCAGCAGTGTCCTTCGGTCCTTCTGCCTGCTCTGCTCCCCGCTCTGGCTCTGGGGAATCCTCTCACCCTCCCGCGCTTCTGACTCTGCCCAGTGCTTGTGTAAATAAATAAATAAATCTTTTTTTTTTTTTTTTTTTAAATCAAACAGGCCAGTTAAAAACTGGGCAGGAGATCTGATGAACACCGCCCGCAGGGGACACCCCAGACAGACCTTCCCTTCTCAGGCGGCGGGTCATGGCACACCTGCGGGGAGGCCCGAAGGACCCCTCACAACAGGTGCTGGCGAGGCTGTGGGGGAGCCCGCGCGCTGGGGGGTGCCAGCTGAGTCCCCACCTGAGCGAGCCATCCTGACCCACCCCACCAAGCCGGAAGTGAAACCAGGACGGCTCCAGCAACCCCACCCCGGGGTGGCCGCCAGGAGGCCGTGCTGCAAGGCTGGCCGGGCCCCAGGACCGGCGAGGGGGTCCTGCCTCCACGGCAATTCCGAGGGTCGAGACCTGCGGGAAGGGACGCGGGTCAGGAGGCGGGGGACCGAGGGGCTGATTTCGCCTCTGAGTGGAAAACGAGGAGGCGATGCGGGCGAATCGTGGGCAAAAAAACTAAAAAACAAGCTGTGGATGCAGATGGCCACGCTGAGGTGACCCAGCGGGGCACCGGGAGCTGGGGTGTCCGGCAGGTGGGCCTTGGTCATAAACGAAGGAAGAAAAAGAAACTGAATTTACCCAAGGCCACGAGGACGCGGGGCAGCGGCCGGGCGGGCATGCGGGAGAAGCCTTCAAGGGAAAGGGTCAAGGCCAGCGGCCAGGCCCACCTCAGAGGCTGGGGTCCGGTGCGCAGGGGCAAGGTGGGAGGGGACACGGGCCTGGGACATGGACCCGCGATCAGATCGCACACATGAGGCACACGCGCACCCCACAGGCGAGGCCAGCGGTGTCCCCTCCGGCTGCCCACAGTCCCGTTGCATCTTCACATTTGCAAATAACAGGCCCCTCGAAAGGCCGGTGTTCAGGCGCCCAGCAGTGCCCTCCCCAGGGGCCCTCCCCCTTCCCAGGCCGCGCCTGTGCAACCCCCAGAAGCTCTCTTGGTCTCAGGCCCACCGGCCATCCAGCTGCCTCCAGGTTGCCCTGCGGCTTCACTCTCCAGGGCTTGTCTTGAGAAGCCAGGGCCCATGCTGCCCCCTGCTCTGCCGGGCCCTTCCCTGGGGCCAGCAGCCCGCAGGGGACCCTCGTGGGGGTGTGGCCCTCAGCTGTTGCTGGCCTGCTGGCCGCATCCCTACTACCAGGGCCCTCGGGGAGGGAGCAGGCCCCTGCAGGTCCCTCAAAACCGTGTCTTCCCAAACAGCTGTCTCAGCCTCCAGGAGGCCCTGCCCTCCCCCAGGGGGCGGGCCCCACCTTCCACAACCTGCTTTTCTGTTCACCTGAGCTCCAGGCTCCTCGTTTCCTCTGTTCTCTGTGTGCAAGGTGATCCAAATGTGGCCGGTGGCCCCTGCAAATGGGCTTCTGTGCTGCTTTATTTTTGGCGAGTGACTTTATTTTGATATCACTTCACACTTGGAAAAAAGTCCCAGGGCCCGCAGAGGGTCAGCCGAGGGCCCCACCCCCGCGGCCACGCCCCACAGCCACACTGTGCTCTCGATCCCCCAGCTTAGCCACAGAGCAGGGTCTGGAGACACTGAGCGCTCGTTTCAGGGCACTCCCTAGGAACAAGGTCCCTCCCGCTGCACCCCACCCGCCCTCGGCTGTGGACACCCGCTGTGGCAGAACCCCGGGGCCCACCCAGGCCCGGTGTCCGGCTTCCGCCTCGGTGTCTGGCCTCAGCCTCTCCCTGGGCGGGGCTCACTGCCCGCACACGGGGTCCAGGCCCCCAGGGAAAAGGCCTGTTGGCCCTGGGCCTTGGGACCCGGACATAGCGCCATAGCTCCAGCCCAGACCCCCCGCGGTTGGCCCTGTTGTCCCCCACTCCGCCTGCGCTGGCGGGGTCCTGTGAGGCCGCCCGTGTTCAGGTGCTTGGGGCCACCAGCACGGAGGTTCATTTATTTCAGCTTTTGCTGAATTGGGGAGCATTGCTTGTCCTTTTTCATGAGATGTTGTGTTTGGATCGTGCCAAGCTGCGCTTGCTTCAGAAGCTGCAAGTTTGAAACAGGCCTTGCCAGCGAGGAGGCTCCTCCCGCCCCGCCCGGCCGTGCCGCGGGCTCCTCGGCCTCCTGGGCGCTTCTCGCGGACAGAGTGGAGCGAGAGTGTACCCGGATGCTAAGTGGACACAGATGTGGGCTCTCCCCTGTGTCCTTCTTACACAACAGGTGACCGGGACACGTCCTCCTTTGTTCCCGCAGCCCCCAGCGTCAGCGGGTCACATGTGACGCAGCCGGGGACGCCTGGGGCCAGCCCGGGGGCCAGCAGAGCACAGGGGCTGCCTGTCCTGCCGATGGCGTGGCCAGGCGAGGCCCAATTGCCCTGCCTGACACCTGCTGGCCAGCTGGGCCCACGCGGGGGGGGGGGCCTCCCCAGCCCCTTGACTGACCGGCTCAGGGGCCCACGATGGCTGCGGGCCCTGTCCCAGGCTGTGCAGGTGCCCGGGCCAGCAGGGGCCCGCCCGGCGCTGGGGTGGGGGCCAGTTTTCCAAGCTGTGTCCTGAGCACAGCTCTTTGGGGCCTCAGGTCAGGAGTTCCAGGCAGAAGGGCTGCGCCTGGCCCCGCCCCCCACCTCCTCGCCTTCCCTCTTCCCTCCAAGGTCCTGTGCTGGTTCCCCCGGCCCTGGCCCTGGGAAGACAAGCCTGCCGGCCGCTCCCAGTCCAGGCCTGGAGGGACCCAGGGACCCTTCCCGCCTGCGCAGAGTTGTGCGCCTGGGCGTCTCCCTGACCGGGCCAGGCAGTCCCTTCGGAGGGCCAGCGCCCACCCCGGGCCAAGGCAGGCAAGACGGAGCACCCTGCCGAGCCACGCAGGCCGGGGCTTCCAAGCGGCCCCTGCCCTCTGCCGGGCGGGTCAGCCCAGGGCCCCCCGGGAAGAAGGGTGCTGACCCCCCGCGGAGGCGCGAGCCTCCAGAACCCTGGCCCTGGGTGTGCGCTCCTGGACCGCAGCTGCCCTCTAGCTGGCTCTGAGCAGCCCTGCGGGGGCCGGGGGGCAGGGCGGCCCCACCCCCGCCCCCCCAGAGGCTGCGCCGGGTCTGCTTTGAGTTAAATGTGGCGTGGCCCTTTAAGAGCAGCTTCCGCCGCCCCCGCCCGCCGCCCTTTGATGTCGCTGGCCGGGAGGCTCCCAGTGGCGAGATCTGAGGCTGGTTCTCCCTCCCCAGAGGCCACGTGCGGCTCACTGGGTGGGGGGCTGAGGTCACGTGGCCGGCAGGGCCTCCGGGCCAGGCCGCCTGCATGGAGGGGACGGGGCTGCGGGGACTCCCGGGGCTGCCCAGCACGGGCCTCGGTCCCCAGATTGTCCTCACCTGCCCGGGGGGAGCCCCCGCCGGGGACCCCTGACACCCCATAGATGTGTGGGAGCCCCATCCCGCCCCCAGCTTTGGAATGTGTCCCTTCCCGCGGGCCTGACACATCACACTGTAAGCACAGCCCAGCAGCCCAGCGGGGGTCGGGCCAGAGATGCTCAGATCCCGCTGGGGCGCCCAGGGCTGATCACACCCCCGGAACCCCATCCTGGTCCTCTTCCCTGTCGAGGCACAGAGCCTCCGTGCCCCCCCCCCACCTGCCCCTCTGCCCCCTTGGGCGTGACCCCAAGGCCAAGCCCTCCTGGTCTGCAGACACCTGGTCCCTGGAGGGGAGGCTCTGGGGCAGACGTGGGAGCTGTCGTTGGGGGCCTGGCGCCCCCCAGGCCCCCACCCCTGAACCTGGGCTCAGGCAACTTTGCTCATCAAAGCCTGGATCTGAAGGCCGGGGCCAGCTGATGGATGGGCTCCCTGGCGCCCCACCGTGAAGCCCCTCCCACTCAGAGCTGGAGACTGCTCCTGGCGGGGAGTGGAGTGGTCTCCCACTTCCCTGGCCCCTTGGGCTGCGGAGGCCAGCAGCTGGGGCCAGAGCTGCCCGGATGGCGGGCGGAGTCCAGGAGGCTGCAGGCAGCGGCTGAGGCTGAGCAGCCCTCCTGCCCTGAGGCCTGCCTGGGCAGACAGCAAGCAGCCCACATGAGGCCAGGGGAGAGGCCTGGACATCTAGAGCCCCTGCCTTCGGGCCAGGTTACCCCATGTGGGAGCTCGCATGGCCCCAGGTGAGGACCGGTGCCACTCCCTGCCCGGGCCCCTTGGCCAGTCTGAGCCCCACACCTGCCCCAGGGCCCAGTGCTTGTCTTCGGGAAGTGCCTGGACTGTGACACCCGCTGGTCACCTCTCTGCCCTTCGGGACCTTGGCTCCCCCCCTGCACCTTCCTCCTGCCTATCCCCACCCCTTATCCAGCCCCGCCCCTCCTGAAGCAGGCCCCAGCGGCCCCTTCCCAGCCTCCCCTGCAGCTGGCACAGGCAGAGAGCCCTCCGCCAGGCCATGGCCGTGGCGGGGTGGGAGGGTGCAGGTGTGCTGCCGCCGCCCCCGCCCCATGCACCAGGCTCTCTGCTCACCTGCCCGTGTCATGCACCCACCAACCCGCCGGCCCTGTTCTGGGTTTCGGTGATGGCTTTTTTATTTTGTAAAAATCAGGTGTTGATTTGGGGGGTTAATAATTTTTATGGAAGTAACATCACATTTGGTATAAAGCAGCCATTACCAAGTGCAGCAGTCCAGATGTCTCGCTCCTGGCGCTGGGCGAGCGCCACCCCGCCGGGTGGGACGTGCCCCGGCCCCAGGAAACCCGCACTCGCCAGTGGGCACTCCGCTTGGCGCACAGCCCCTCGCTGAGTGTCACCAGCCGGAGCTTGTCCTTGCTCAGGGCTGAGTAGTATTCCTCCGAGGATCCGGGCCCCACCCGTCTCCTGCTCGGTGGCTAGTTCCTCAGCCCCTGTGGCCGTGAACAAAGCGTCCTGAGTGCTCGAGTTTTGGGGTCTTTCAAGCACATGCCTGGGGACGGAATTACTGGGTGACCTGAGGACTGCAGTTTTCTGAGGAACCACCGATCTGCTTTGCGTAGCGGCTGCCCCATGGTGCCCCTTCCCCAGGCGTGCCCCTCACCGCGCTTGTTTCTCCCTGCCGCTGTCCTGGTGGGGGTGAGGGGCACCTGGCCCACTACTGCTCACCCAGAGCCCCAGCGCCCGGTGGGCCAGGGGCAGCCTGGGAGCAGGCCCTGCCCAAGAATCCAGACCCCAGGTTGGGAACTGAAAACTCGAGGGGAGGGGCTGCTGAGCGCAGGGAAAGCTGGTCCTGGGGCAGCACAGTGGGGGGGGGGAGCCCCGTAGGGGGGGTGGGTGGTGCAGGGGCGGGGGTGGGGGTGCGGTGCAGTGCAGAGTGAGGCCAGCAGCAACTCGCTGGGGCACCTGGGGACGTGGGCTGGCCCCCCTTCCCTCCCGCACTGGCGTGGAATAAGCAAGAGTGACCGAATTCTGGGGCCACTGCAGTGGGCGCCAGCTCACCTGACGCAGCCCCTGGCGCCCACTGGCTCCGTCCCCAGCAGCCCCTGCAGGGTCCTCACTGCCCCGGCGTCCCTGGGCCGGGTCAGCCTCGGTATCTGGCTGTCAGGAGCGTGTGCCCGCCAGGGGCCTGGCGCAGCCTCCTCTAGAGGCAGCAGCCCCGGGTGTGGGCCAGACCCTGGGGCCGCGTCACAGGCCCTGCCCCTGGCACCTTCCCCCGCGAGGCCTGTAAGTGGGGCACGGCGGGGGAGGCATGGGGCCCCCACGCAGCGCGCACTTGACTCGCCCACCAGCTTCTCTGTTGCCCTCCTCAGGGAAGCGGCCACGGCGGCCAGGGCATGGGGCTTGTCACCTGGCCTGGCCACTCTGCACCGGGGCCCGTCCAAGCTGGCCTCCAGTGCTGACCCTGCACCCCTGCACGCTCCCTGCGCCTGCACGTTCAGCACCCAGTGCCCCAGGACCCTGTCTGGTGGCCTCTGCCGGCTGGTGTGGACCCACCTGCCGGGCCTGTGCAGGGGCGCGGCTGGGGCAGCCAGACCACGCGGGTTGAGGGCCCTGCACCCCGCGGGGGCGAAGCTAAGGCGGGGTGCGCTCAGTAAGCCCTGCCCCCGGCCTGAGCCTCAGTCCCCAAAGACAAGGCCTGTCTTTAAAGCGGGTGTGGTGTCCTGTCCCGGCGGCAGGGGTGTGCGGGAGGCCCCCCGGGTGTGTGTGGAGGGCGAGTGGATGCTTTTCTCCCTCTTGTCTCCCCACCTCCCTCCGGAGCAGGAACCTCCTAAGCAAACACCTGCCCCTCCCGGGCTGTTCCTGCCAGGGAACCTCACTCTGTGCCTGGGCGGTGTGCAGGGGTGGGGGTGCGGGGGCGATGGCCGGGCTGCGCCACCTTCCGTCCTGGCCCTGCCTCTGAGGCAGGAGAGAGGGTTCTTGGGGGTCCCCCGCTGCGCTCGAGCCCCCTGCCGCGGCGCCCAGCGCGAGAGGACCCCCCCCCGCGGGGGCCCCGCCCCCGCCGCCAGCGCGTCCCCCAGGGGCCGGGCCAGGGGCCGGGCCAGGCGCTCCCCGCGGTGGCCGGGCCGGCGCGGGGCCCTCCCGGGGCTGGGGCGCCGGGCGGCCACACCTGTGCGTCCTCGGGGGCCCTCGCGCGGAGCCCTGTGTCCGCGCCGCTTTGATCCGCGGCCCGGCGGGATAAAAGTCCCGGCGGCCCCGCGCCAGCGCCGGAGGGGCAGCGCCGCCGAGCCGGCGGGCGCGGGCGGACGGCGCCGGGCGGGCCACTCGGAGCAGCCGGGCCGGCGGTGAGCGCGGGGTCCGGGCCCGGGCGGGGGCGGGGCGGGGTCCGGGCCGCCCGCGGGGTCGGGGGAGCCCCGAGGCTCAGGTGAGCGCGAGCGCCCGGCGTGCGCCCCTGGCCGAGCGCCCCCCGCGCGGACCCGCCCGGCGGCGTCCCGCGGCCCCGCGCCCCTGCCCGCCGCCGGGGGCCGGGGGGGGGGGCCGGGCGGGGCCGCCGGGGGCCGGGGGGGGGGCCGGGCGGGGCCGCCGGGGGCCGGGGGGGGCCGGGGGGCCGGGCGGGCGGGGCGGCCTTGGCGGCGCCGCGCTGGCCCGCGGTGAATGGAGCCGCCGGGCCGCCGGGCCGCGCTGCCCCCCACGGAGCCGGGCCGGGAGCGCCTCCGGCGGCCGCGGCGGGGAGTCCAGGCCCCTCCGTCAGGCTTGCGGTTTGGGAAGAAAAGGCGCTGCCTCCGCCAAGAGCGCGGCGGGCGCCCCCTCCCCGGCCGGGCGGCGGCACATCTCACGCCCCGGCCGCGCGGCCCCCGCAAACTACGCCCCGCCCGGCCCCCGCCGCTCATTGGCGCGGCCCGAGCCGGCGCGCCCAGACCCTGCGCTGCCCTCCCGGCCGCGCGAGCCGAGCGCGGAGGCCACGGCGCCCGCCGCGCCTCGACGCCCAGCCGCGCCTCCGCGCAGGCCCCGCCGGGCGCCCGGGCCGGCGCCGCTCTCAGGCCGCGCTCTCCGCAGGTGGCCGGCGGCGCGGCCATGGGCGCGGGGGTGGGCGCGCTGCTGCTGCTGCTGCTGGGCCTGCTGCACGGGGCCGGGGGCGGCGCGGGCAGGAAGGGCTGGCGGCGCCGGGGCCAGCAGCCGCCCCCGCCGCGGGCCGAGCCGGCGCCGGCCGCCGCGCCGCCCGTGGAGAGCTTCCCGCTGGACTTCACGGCCGTGGAGGGCAACATGGACAGCTTCATGGCGCAGGTCAAGAGCCTGGCGCAGTCCCTGTACCCCTGCTCGGCGCAGCAGCTGGACGAGGCCCTGCGCCTGCACCTCCTGGCCAACGCCTCGGTGACCTGCAACGACGGCAGCCCCGCCGGGTAAGGCCCGGCCCCGCCGGAGCGCGCCGGCCGCGGCCGGGAAGGGCGCCCTCGGCTCGGCGAGGCGCCGCCCGCGGAGGCCCCGACGGCGGCTCGGCGCGCGGGGGCCGCTCCGGCCGCGCCCGGCCCGGACTCCGGCCCTCCGGCCCCGGCGGGAGGCGGCTCCGCGGGCGCGGGGCGAGGCCGGCCGCCCCCCCGCCGCCCCCGCCGCCCGGGGCCCGGCCGTCGGGGAGCGCGCGGAGGCCGGCGGGGCGCGGAGGCGCGGCGCGCGCGAGGCCGGGGCCGCGGCCGGCGGGGCGGCTCGGGGGCGCGGCGGCCCCGCCCCCCGCGCCCCCCGCCCCCCGCCCCCCGCGCGCCCTCGGAGCGCCGCGGCGGGTCCCCGGGGCGAGGCCGCCCGAGACGCCCCGGCCGGCGCCGGGGTCGCCGCGGGGCCCGCGCGGGGCGGGCCGCGGGGATTTTCCGCGCCGCCTCCCCCGGCACGGCCCGGCCTCCGCGCGAGCGCCCCCTCCCGGGACCGCCGGCCCGCGTCGGCCCGGCCGCCTGCGCCCCCGTGAGGCCGCGGCGCGCCCCGCGACAGGTGGCCCCCCCCCCCCCCCCCCCGCGCGGCCGGCTCACGGGGCGCCCTTGCAGCTACTACCTGAAGGAGTCCCGGGGCAGCCGGCGCTGGCTGCTCTTCCTGGAAGGTGCGTGTCCGCGGCGGGGCGGGCGGGCCCCGGGCCCCGCGCCGGCCTGACCGCTGTGCCCGCAGGCGGCTGGTACTGCTTCAGCCCGGAGAGCTGCGCCGCGCGCTTCGCCTCCGTGCCGCGCCTCATGAGCTCCCGAGACTGGCCGCGCACCCGCACAGGTCGGCACCCCTCGGCGCCCCCCCGCCCGCGCCTGTGGAAGTCCGCCTCTGCCTCCACTCCTTGGGGGGCACCCCCGGGCGGCTCCCTGCGCTCCCGGGGCGGGGGGTGAGCAGCCTGGCTGGGCATCCTCGCCGCGTGCCTTCCGGGGCGACGGGCCTGTCCTGCCACCTCCCCGGCCACCAGCGGCCCCACACCGCCCTGCAGCCCCGGCCCGCGCCCCCAGCAGAGGGCCCACCGCCCTGTCCCCCCGCAGGCACGGGGATCCTGTCCTCCCAGCCCGAGGAGAACCCGCACTGGTGGAACGCCAACATGGTGTAAGGCGGCGCGGCTGGAGGGCGCGGGGTCCTGGCCGGCACCAGAGGCAACCCACGCGCCTTGTGTTGCAGCTTCATCCCCTACTGCTCCAGCGACGTCTGGAGCGGGGCGTCCCCCAAGCCTGAGAAGAGTGAGTGCCCAGCCCGGCGGGGGAGGGCCGGGGAGGGCCGCCCGGACAGGCCTCCCGCGCCCCTGCTGGCCCCGCAGGGTCCTCGCTCCCGGTGCTCCGGGAAGGGGCGCAGCAGCCTGGGACCTGCCTCCTCGGCCTCCCCCAGCCTGGGGCCGTCCCCAGGCCCCACCGACCCCGCTGTCCCCACGGGGGTGGGGGCCGCATGCAGCTCAGCACCCCTCTCCCCACAGACGAGTACGCCTTCATGGGCGCCCTCATCATCCAGGAGGTGGTCCGGGAGCTGCTGGACAGAGGGCTGGGCGGCGCCAAGGTGCTGCTGCTGGCGGGGAGCAGGTGGGCCGGGCAGGGCTGGGGGAGGCCTGTGTGGGCGTGCGGGACTGGGGCTGAGCCCAGGCGGAGGGTGGCAGAGGGGGTGGAGGGAGAGGAGGGGCCGAGCCTGGGCAGCAGCCGCATCGCGGGCACCCCCGGCGGGGCTCAGCAGGGCTCGGAGGACGCTGGGGCTTGCCGGCCGTGTGCAGGGTCCGGGGAGTTGCCGGGCCTGTGGGCCCGCACAGCCTCTCAGGGCCCAGGGCCGGGCGGGCAGGAACGCCTCGTTGGTCACGAAGCCCAGCAGGTGCTGGGCACCCCGGGGACATCTGTAGACGGCCCAAGGGGACTGGGCCGGTAGCCCATCTTCCTTTTCCGTAGGGAGACTGAGGCAGAGAGCGAAAGAGGGACGGGCAGGGAGCGCGGGAGGCAGCAGGATGGCCTGACCTCGAGCCCGGAGCCTTGCGCCCGGCTGTGGGGAGCGGGCAGTGCCCGGCGTGCCCGGGGCTGGGGGGCAAGCGTCCCTCCGGCCACCCGGTCTCCCCTCCCGCAGCGCCGGGGGCACAGGGGTGCTGCTGAACGTGGACCGCGTGGCCGAGCAGCTGGAGGGGCTGGGCTACCCCGCCATCCAGGTGCGGGGCCTGGCCGACTCGGGCTGGTTCCTGGACAACAAGCAGTACCGCCGCACGGACTGCGTGGACACGGTCACCTGCGCGCCCACCGAGGCCATCCGCCGGGGCATCAGGTGCGCGGCGCCGGGCGGGCGGGCGGGGCGGGGCGCCGGGGCCGCCTAACCTGCGCCGCGGCCCAGGTACTGGAACGGGGTGGTCCCGGAGCGCTGCCGGCGCCGCTTCAAGGAGGGCGACGAGTGGAACTGCTTCTTCGGCTACAAGGTCTTCCCGACCCTGCGCTGTGAGTGGCCCCGGGGCTGCCCCGCGCCCGCTGCGAAGCCCGCCCGAGGGCAGCTGCCCGACCCGCGGCCGGTGGGAGGCCGCGGCCCTCCCTTGCCCGGGGTGCCCCCTCCCGCTGCCGATGGGCGCTCGGTCTCCAGGGGGGCGCCTCGGCTGCACCCTGCTTGGCGCTGGGCCCACGCTGCCAGCCCCGCGCCGGGGTGCGGGGGCCCCGCGGCGGTGGGGGGCAGACACGGGGTGGGGGGGAGCCGGCGGGCCGCGGGCGGGGGCAGGCCCCGCCGCACCCTCAGGGCCCCGCACCCCCAGGCCCGGTGTTCGTGGTGCAGTGGCTGTTTGACGAGGCCCAGCTGACCGTGGACAACGCACACCTGGCGGGGCAGCCGGTGCAGGAGGCCCAGTGGCTGTACATCCAGAGCCTGGGCCGCGAGCTGAGGCACACGCTCAAGGACGTGCCGTGAGTGGACGCGGCCGGGCAGGCGCGGGGCCGGCGGGGGCGGTGGGGCCGGAGCCGGACACCAGCCAGGCCCTGGCAAGGCTGCAGGCCCAGGGCCAAGCTGAGGAGCCAGGCACGCACAGGGGCCCTGACACGGCCCAGCATGGGGGGAGGCAGCCTGGAGAGGGGCCACAGCAGTGCCAGCCCTGTGACCTGGGCAGGGCCAGTGAGACCATGTAGGGGCGAGTGGGGTGGGCAGTGGGACCCTCCCCGGCTCTGTCCTGGGGGCACGTGTGGTCACCACTGGCCCACACCCCCGGGCCCGCCGGTGTGGCCCCTGCAGACATGGGCCTGTCCGGTGCAGTGGGTCCTGGCAGAGGGCCCATGGGGTGCGGCCAGTGGGGTGTAGAAGTCCCCGCGCTTCTGCTCAGATTTGACACGAGCCAAACACTCCCTCTCCCCTGCCGGGCTGCCTGCCGGGAGGAGGCAGCAGGGGACCCAAGGAGCAGGGAACGGGGAGCAGGCAGGCTGGTGGGGCCGGGGGCCGGGGCTGGCGGAGCAGTGGGTGGGGCAGGGGTGTGGGCCCACAGCGTCCACATCCCCCCACAGGGCCAGCTTCGCCCCCGCCTGCCTCTCTCACGAGATCATCATCCGAAGGTCAGTGTCGCCTAGACTGCCCTGCCGGCCGCTCGCCCGCCCCGCCTCCGTAGAGAGGCTCCCGTGGCGGTGAGCCACCTGCTGTGCGGCCAGCGCGGCGGCTCCGGTCGTCCCGGGTCACTCCGCCGGCCCTCACCTGGGTTTCGTCTGCAGCCACTGGACAGACGTCCAGGTGAAGGGGACCTCGCTGCCCCGGGCGCTGCACTGCTGGGACAGAAGTCTGCATGAGGGCCACAGGGCCGGCAAGGCCCCCCTGAAGGGCTGCCCCGTGCACCTGGTGGACAGCTGCCCCTGGCCCCACTGCAACCCCTCCTGCCCCACCATCCGCGACCAGCTCACGGGGCAGGAGATGAACGTGGCCCAGTTCCTCATGCACATGGGCTTCGACGTGCAGACGGTGGCCCAGCAGCAGGGCCTGGAGCCCAGCAAGCTGCTGGGGCTGCTGAGCAGCGGGGGCTAGTCCCCCTGGCAGGGCCGTGTCTGGACGCCCGCCCGCCCGCCCACCCACGCCAGCCTCTCCTGCCCTTTTGTATTATTTTATGAAGTGACTTTTTTATTACTTTAATTTTTTAAATATGAAATAACCAAGAAATATATGATCAATGGTAACATTTTGGAACGTTCTTTTTGTTTTAAACAACAGGCAGTTGCAGTGGGGCTGGGGGGTGGAGGGGGGACCTGGTTGGCTGTGCCTCCAGCCAGCGGGGCGAGGTCTCAGAGGCCGGCACCCTCGCTCCCAGGCCCGGGTCCACCTGGCACCGCCCACGCCTCTGGCAGCCCTGGGTTTGACCGGGAGGCACGGGGCAGCACCCAAGGGTGCGGTGTCATCTGGGCACCACGGCCGCTCAGGGGGGCCCTCGCTTCTCCCAGAGCCTGCTGCAGTTCCACGCGGCCTCGGAAGCCGCGGGGCGTGACCCGGGCGGGCAGCAGTGAGGGCGGGGGGGAGCGTGTGGCCTGGTGGCGCCCTGGTCGGCCGGAGCCGCCTCCTGCGTGCCTGGGCTCGTCCTGTCCCCGGTCCTGCCAAGAGCCAGCCTCCCGGTCACTGTCACCAACGTGGGGAGGGCTGTTCCTTGGGTGAAATCCTGCGGCCCCCACAAGTCGGGTGCCCACGGGACCGCCTGCTTCCAGCCTACCAAGCTAATATCTCCCCCACACACAGCACCACCCGTGACCTGTGGGGCTCAGCATGGGGCGCCCTCCTCCCGGGGAAACCTTTCCAGGCAGTTGGGGGGCCCTTTGGGGCCTCCCGGCCCCCTCTCCTTGGGAGCTCACCATTGCCTGGCAGCTCTGCCCCGACCCTCCTGGGAGGCCTGAAGAAGGAGCAGCCCAAGTCAGCAGTCATCCCTCGGGGCCCCCCAAATGGGACAGCTGGGCCTCTGGGGGCCAGAGATGTAGCAGGGTCTCGGGCTGACCCTGTGCCCGGGCTTGGGGCTGTCGGAAGGTCCCCCTCATGGGGAGACGCAGGCCTGGGCAGGACCCAGTGGCAGCCTTTTGTCTCAGCAGCTGCCCTCAGGGCACTGCAGCCACCGCTTGCCGTCCCTCCGCAGCTCTGGCCACCCCTGGATCTCCTGAGCACCTGCCCTCCTGCCCGTGCCCAGCGCCTCTCTGGGCAGGCTCCGTGTCCTCCGAGGTCACTCCCCCAGCACCCCATTCCGCTCTCATGCCCTTGCTTCCTTTCTGCAGCAGACACCCCCCAAAGCCTGGCAGAGCCCACTGCCACCAGCAGGGCCACCGGCCTGCAGGGCAGTTCTCAGCTCCGGCAGGGCAAGTCTAGGGAATGGAAACATGGGTCAGTAGGGGGCAAAGACTACGCCCTGGACCTCAGGGCCCCCTGGCACAGGACGGCCAGCGCCCTGGGCAGCGGGTCTGGAGCACTCCAGGGGGCGGCACTCGTGTGAGAGCACGGCCATGACAGCGCCATGGCCTCTCAGCTCTCGTCTGAGAGGACAGGCCCAGGAGCACGGGTGGAGCAGGCAGAAGAGCTGACATGGGCGCAGGGAGGTGGGGGGAACACTGACAAGGAGCGAAAACAGACCCTGTTTAGGGCAAGCCCGAGGGTAAAGCTGATGTGCAGGGGCCTCCCTTGGCCTGGGGGTCAGTCTCGGGGGAGGACAGCCCCTGAGGGTCAGTCTCAGGCTGTCGCTGGGGCCCCCGCTCGATCCCTGGCCAGTGGCTGGCCCCGGGTGGGTTTACCGGTCGGCCAAGGTGGCCACTGCGTGGGGTGTCGGACATTTTCTCATTTGCAGAAACCCTCCAATTATTGTGTTTTAACCAAAAAATGAGAGACAAGTTTTTCTAGGTGTCGACAAGTCAAGGAGGGACAGATAAACGTCTGGCCAAGAAACACCCGACCCCCAGGGCAGGGCCGGGGCGGGGTGGGGGCGGGGTGGGGGCTGGTGCTGGGGCAGCTCCCCCACCCTCCCATGGGACAGCCCACTCCAAACCACACTGCCCCCAGGGAGCTCTGGGGGACCCCCATCTCCCTGTGCCCCTCCCCTGCACGGGACCTGGCCTTCTTGAGCCGGGGACCCCACAGCTCAGTGCTCTGGACCCCTCCCCCAGGCCACGAGCCAGTCTGCTGGGTGGGGGCGGGGCGGCCGGCCAGGGGCTCCCTCCTGGCAGGGGCTGGGCCGGGAGGCGGTCAGGTGTCCCCGGCTGGGGACAAGCACGCAGGCCCTGTCCCCAGGCGCAGAGCAGGCGCCTATTTATAGCGCGAGGCGGGGGCCCAGCCCTCCCCGCACAGGCGCCGAGCGGCTGCCTGCTGCAATGTCACCCGCGTCGCTGTCGCCGCTGCTGCGGGCGGCCGCCGGAGGGCCGGACGGGACAGGGACTGGGGGCGCCGCTCTGCGGGGACCGTGAGGCCAGCCGCCGGATGGGCAGCACCATGGAGCCCCCCGGGGGGGGGTACCTGCACCTGGAGGCCGTGGCATCCCCGGTGGGCACGGCCCGGGCGCTGCAGCTGCTCTTCGGCTGTGCCACCTTCAGCCTGGTGGCCCACCGGGGGGGCTTCGAGGGCGCGCAGGGCACCTTCTGCATGGCCGCTTGGGGCTTCTGTTTCGCCCTCTCGGGCCTGGTGGTGGCCTGTGAGTTCACCCGGCTGCACAGCTGTCTGCGCCTGTCCTGGGGCAACTTCACGGCGGCCTTCGCCATGCTGGCCACGCTGCTGTCCGCCACGGCCGCCGTCATCTACCCGCTGTACTTCACGCGGCTGGACTGCCCGCCCGAGCCGGCCGGCTGCACAGCCAGGGACTTCCGCCTGGCCGCCAGCGTCTTCGCCGGGCTGCTCTTCCTGGCCTACGCCGTCGAGGTGGCCCTGACCCGGGCCCGGCCCGGCCAGGTGGCCAGCTACATGGCCACCATGTCGGGGCTCCTCAAGATCGTCCAGGCCTTCGTGGCCTGCATCATCTTCGGGGCGCTGATCCATGACAGCCGCTACGGGCGCTACGTGGCCACCCAGTGGTGCGTGGCCGTCTACAGCCTGTGCTTCCTGGCCACGGTGGCCGTGGTGGCCCTGAGCGTGCTGGGCCACACGGGGGGCCTGGGCTGCCCGTTCGAGCGGCTGGTGGTGGTGTACACCTTCCTGGCCGTGCTCCTCTACCTCAGCGCCGCTGTCACCTGGCCAGTCTTCTGCTTCGACCCCAAGTACGGGGAGCCCCGGCGGCCCCCCAACTGTCGGGCCGGAGACTGCGCCTGGGACAGCCAGCTGGTGGTGGCCATCTTCACCTACGTCAACCTGCTGCTCTACGTGGCTGACCTCGCCTACTCCCAGCGGATCCGCTTCGTGGCCGCCCTTTAGCCTGGCAGGCAGCGGCCGGTCACCTGAGCCGCTTCCGGGGGCTCCGGGACCTCAAGGGTGAGCGGAACCCAGGCCCCAGGGGAGTGGGCGGCAGGGGCAACGGAGGGCCAGCTCAGCGCCCCAGAGCCCTAGGGGGAGGGGACGGAGGACAGGGCACACGCAGGCCGGCGCGGCCCCCACCCTCGAGCCTGCCTCTTCTGTCCCCCTCCGGGCGCCCGCCTCTCCCGCATCTGCCTCCCCCTTGTACCGCTCACCCGCCTCTGTCCCTGCCACTGTCCATCCCAGGCCTCCCCGAGTCTGAGCGGTCAGTGTGACGCATGATAGGCAAGAGTTTTTGTGGAGGGGACACCAAGACTAGGGGTCAGGAGGCGCCTGGGGCTGCTTCTGGGCCAATAACCTACGAACTCAAGAAGGGACAGTTCCGGGGCAGAGGAAGCGACAGGGCCCCCGGAGAAGCCGGGTCCCGCCAGGCCCTGGCCCGGCCCGCTCCTGCAGTGCCTGCGTGGACCTGGGAGGCCAGGGGGCGGCCAGGGCCCACAAGCCAGCCACCCGACAACCAGCCGGCGAGCTTCAGCCGTTCTCCTGCGCAAGAGCCCAGGCTGGGCGGCCCCCGCGCCCTGAGCACAGCTCTGTGGCCCAGGCCCTTGTGCGGGAAATAAATGCCAGTGCTGACCTGTCCCTGGCTCTGGCCAGCCGTCTCTGCCCCGTGGGTGGTCGCCCGCACCTGTGGCTGCCCCTGCAGGCCCTGATGGGAGTGGAGGTGGCTGTGGGGGCGCCAGGGCCCTGGGAGCTGGGGGCAGTCTCTGGAGGAGGGGCAGGCCAGGGTAGGTGCCACGCTTGTGACTCTGGGGCCCTGGGTAGGGCTGCTGTGACACGGCCTCCCCAGAGGGCCCGGGGCTGGCCTGCTGAGCAGAGGGGTGGCCAGGGCCCAGCCTGCCCTCCGGGGAGCCAGCCCACAGGACCGGCTGGTCTGCTCACTGTCCTTTACTTGCAGGGGGTGGTGCTTCTGGTTTGGTGTCCAGAGGCCACGCTATTGGAGAGAGGGCAGGACCGGGGGCCTGCGGTCATGGCCACGTGCCCTCAGCTCCCAGGGACTGGCCTTCCTTCTCCGGCCAAACACTGGCCAGAGTATCTGCCTGCAGCGCCCCTTTTCCCCACTGTCCAGTGGCCATCCACCCCTGGTGGCCGTCCACTCTCCCCGTTAAGGGTCCTGAGCGGGAGAGAGAAGTTATTTGTCCTTCCCTCGAAGCAGCCCAGTGTGACAGCAGGCTCTGCTCTGACCGCAGCGGGGACGCAGGGCAGCACCCAGGTTGTGGGCTGCAGTCTGGGCCGCCCCTGAAGGGCATCCTGGACCCTGGGGGCATTGGGGGGCCTGGGCCTGTGTCCACCCTGCATGTTCCTGCGCTGGCCCAGGGGCCCCTGAGTGCCTGGGCCTCCCAGAGGGATGCAGCTGGGGTCTCTGCCCGCCGCCGCCCTGGCCTCGCTGCCGGCCGCCACCCGCACGCAGGCTGGACCCCCAGACAGCCTAGCGTGGGCCCGGGGGGCAGTGCAGCTTTGCCCCGGAAACCCAGGCTCAGACTCACAGACCCTGCGGAACAACCTGGGGGCCAGAGAGCCGCCAGGACTGTCTTTGCGCCCAAGTGCCCGCCCCAGCCGGGGGTCTCCCAGGAGGGCCCCAGGGGAAGAGGGGCTGCCGGGCCTCCCCACCAGCTCCCCCAGACCTGAGTGTGCCAAAATACAGTGCTGGCCGGCTACTCCGGCCAGTTGTTTCCAAGCCCACCTCCGCTTGGGAACAGGCGACAAGGCACTGGCGAAGGCGCTGTCTGGAGGGGACGTGGGGGACAGAACGCTGTACCCCATTTGTCTGAGAACAGAGGCGGCTGGTGTCCACGTGGCAGCCTCGCCCCCGCAAGCCCCCCTGGGCGCCCTCTGCCCAGGGAACACAGGCCGGCGGTGTCCACAGGCCGGGGCCTGGGGGTGCAGACCCTGGAGGGAGGGGGTCCAGAGTCGGGGGTCTCAGGGATGGCGGTTCTTGATGGTCCCGGAGGTTGGGGTCCCAGGGATCCAGAAGGCGGGGTCTCGCGAGCCCGGGAGGGGTGCTGGGGGCCCCGGCCTGCGGAGGGGACGGCCACGGAGAGCGGATGATGCAACCTCCCGGCGCGGGGTGTGCCCCCCCTTGGCCGGCTGCGGCCGCGCGCATTGGCCGGGGCGCGGGAGGGGCGGGGCCGCGGGGCTCCAAGCGGCGAGCGCAGCAGGACGGGCGTCCAGGGCAGGAGAAAGATCCACCGAGTGGAGCGGCCGGCGGGGCGCCTGGCACTGCCCACCTAGCTTCCTGGCCGGATCCTGCGGGCGCCAGCTGCCAGCCGGGCGCCGGACACCATGAGCGTGGGCTTCATCGGGGCTGGCCAGCTGGCCTTTGCCCTGGCCAGGGGCTTCACAGCTGCAGGTGGGCGCCCTCGGGTTGCGGGGGGGGCACCCTTTGCCCCCTGCATGTGGGGCTGCTGAGGGGGCCGGGACAGGCCCACCTGAGCCCTTGGAGAAAGAGAAAGCCAGAACTTGGGGCCCCACGGCACAGACTGCGGCCTCGTCCTGGCCGGCGGAGGTTCCACTCTTCTGGGGCTGGGGCGGGAGGCCAGGGCTGGTGGTGAGGGAGGAGCTCTGTCCCCACAGGCGTCCTGGCCGCTCACAGGATAACGGCCAGCTGCCCGGACATGGACCTTGCCACGGTTTCTGCCCTCAGGGTAGGTGGGGCCTGCTCAGGGATGGGGGGCAGCCAGAGCCCTGCCCTGGAGAGCCCAGCGCGGGGAGCGGCTCCAGATGGGGCGCCGGTGAGAGGCGGCCCCAGGCCGAGTGTCTCCCGCCCTCCCGGGGTGCTGTCGGCCCGCGCTCAGCTCTCAGACCTGGGAGACAGTGTGGGTGCAGCTGGTGGCGGGGCGTGCTGGCCTGGGTCTCCCCCAGGAGGACCCCCAACGGGAGCGCGGGGGCAGAACGGGGGCAGGGGCGACCGGGCTCTCATTAACACAGCCCCACGGGCGGCAGCCTCTGGGCCGGCCTATGTGGGGGGAGGCGGGGCAGGCTGAGCGGCCTTGGCACTCCCTGCAGAAGATGGGGGTGAACCTGACACCCCACAACAAAGAGACGGTGCAGCACAGCGACGTGCTCTTCCTGGCGGTGAAGCCGCACATCATCCCCTTCATCCTGGACGAGATCGGCGCCGACGTCCAGGCCCGGCACGTCGTGGTGTCCTGCGCGGCCGGCGTCACCATCAGCTCCATCGAGAAGGTGGGTGCCGGCGGGGGTGGCGCGTGCTGGGGGCGCCGGGGCCGCCACCCTCTGGCCACCGGGTGCTCGGCTGCAGGGGCGGCAAGCTCACCCGAGCTGGGGCCCTGCGGGGTGGCGCTGGCGCCGATCTCCCGTCCAGAAGCTGGCGGCGTTCCAGCCAGCCCCCAAAGTCATCCGCTGCATGACCAACACGCCCGTGGCGGTGCGGGAGGGCGCCACGGTCTACGCCACGGGCACCCACGCCCAGGTGGAAGACGGCCGGCTCCTGGAGCAGCTCCTGGGCAGCGTGGGCTTCTGTGCGGAGGTGGAGGAGGACCTGATCAACGTGGTCACCGGGCTCAGTGGCAGCGGCCCTGCCTATGTGAGCCTGGGGCGGCCTCCCTGCCCCCCCCCCGTCTGCCCCCACTGCCCCCCCTCCCCACCCGGCCGCCCGCGCTGCTGGGCCCCACCCTGTGCGGGAGGAAGGCCAGCGCTCATGAGCCCTCTCCCCGCAGGCTTTCATGGCCCTGGACGCCCTGGCCGACGGTGGAGTGAAGATGGGGCTTCCGAGGCGCTTGGCAGTTCGCCTGGGGGCCCAGGCCCTGCTGGTCAGTGTTTTCATGATGCCCTGGGGGCCTCCCCGCCAGGTCGCAGACGGTAGAGACAGCAGGTGGGGCAGAGCCCCGCAGGGCGGTGGGTGCCACCCAAGCCAACGGCCCCCCTCTCTGGCCGCAGGGGGCCGCCAAGATGCTGCTGGACTCAGAACAGCATCCGAGCCAGCTCAAGGACAACGTCTGCTCCCCCGGCGGGGCCACCGTCCACGCCCTGCACGTGCTGGAGCGCGGGGGCTTCCGCTCGCTGCTCATCGACGCCGTGCAGGCCTCCTGCACCCGCACCCGGTGGGCCCCCGTCCCTCCTGGCCCCGCTGGGCCTAGGGCCCTCACGGGGCAGAGTGAGGGCTGCCTCCCACAGCGGGGAGGACCCCCGCGGCACTGGTGTGGGGCCCAGCCGGGGGGCCCAGCGTCCACACTGGCGGATCAGTCAGCTTGGACTGGGGGGGGGCAGCATCCACAGGTGGGGGGTCAGGGCCACCCCCCTCGGCGCTGCTGGTGCGTGGGCTCTAACGGGGAAGACCCCTGCAGCCAACTGTCCTCGCTGCCCCGCAGGGAGCTGCAGGCCATGGCTGACCAGGAGGAGGTCTCTCCAGCGGCCATCAAGAAGACCGTCCTGGACAAGGTGAAGCTGGACTCCCCTCCGGGAGCCTCACTGGCCCCCTCTGGCCATGCCAAGCTGCCCCCCTGAGGCCTGGCCCCAGCAGGCCAGAAGGACTGAGGCATCGAGCCCACCGGCCCTGCTGCTGCTGCTCTCGGGGCCTCGCGCCTCTGACCCTCGACCCCACAGGGTGCCCCACTGCCCGCGGCTGTGCCCACCCCAGGGGTCCGTCACTTCCCACCGGGGTCCTCCCCGCGTCAGCCAGACTGTCCACCCTCCACCCTCTTCCTCCGCCCTCAAAGCTCTGTGGGGCCGCCTCCCTCCGGCTCCGAGCCTGGGTGCCACGGCCCAGACCAGCGGGCTCAGGGCTCAGCCGCTTCCTGAGCGCAGAGATGAACACCTGACACCCGCCGGCCCAGGAGGGGGCCGCGCCCCACCAGCCTCTGCCTGCCCTGCCCGGAGAAGCCACCTCCCCAGGGAAGGACACGAGGGTCCTTGGCACCCAGGGGACCCGGCTCTCACCAGCATCTGACCACCCCGGGGCCCCTTGGCCTTTGAGGAAAGGGCCCGTCAGACACTTGAACTTCCGAAGCCACGACCCAGCACACTCCAGCCGTCTCCCCCGCCCGGCCGCAGGCGCTGCCCCTCTCTCCTGTGCCTCTTGGTAAATACATCAGATTCCAGCCCCAGCACCCCGACTTCTCACTTTGTGGGCACACGTGGAGGGAGCCCCGCCTGCCCCACGGGGCCCCGGCAGCAGAGTGTGCTGGTGGCAAGCAGCACTGCAGGCCGGGGGCGCTGGCCCTGTGGGGGCTCCTGAGGCACCAGCCCAGAGGCCGTGGTCCCCAGGGAGGCTGGGCTGGGCGCGCATTGGGAGGGGCCTGCCCAGGCCCCCAGGCTTTGTGAGTGGGAGCCCTGGTCTCCTAGCGCAGGGGCGGTGCCAGCTGTAGGGAGAGGTCCTCAGGGCTGCCCAGAGAGCCAGTGAGAGGACATGCGTCCTGCATGGTCCCACAGGCACAGTGGGTGTGGATGGGGCTGGACTCGGGTGCGGTGGCTGGCGAGAGTGTGACAACGCTGAAGAGAGCTGCACCAGGAAGAGGTTGGTTTGCAAGTGCTGACTGGCGGGAGGAGCCCAGCGGGTCTGCCTGCGGGTGGCCACCAGCCCCGGCCAGAGGGAGTGGACATGTCAGCTCAAAGGCGCGGCTGGGGGTGGGGCCCGGGACGCCTGAAGGCGGGTTTCTGCACGGGAAGGTGGGCTTCTGCGCTCGCCTGCAGCTGACTGGATGAGGCCCGTCCATGTGGCGCCCACCTGCTCGTCTACCCGATGCCCGAGTGTTGCTTTACTGGTGCCCAGAATGATCTTTGACCAAACACCTGGGCGGCCCAAGCCCCCATCAAGCTGACGTAGAAAATTAACCATCGGGCCTCCCTGAGGGCGCAAGGGGGTTAAGCACTGCACCATGAAGCTGTCTGCAGCCTCTGCAGCACAAGTTCAATCCCTGGCTGGCCAGGGAGAAACCACATGGCGCGGCAGACCTCTCCTGTCTCCCTCGCTGCTCCCATGAGGAGTGTATTTCAGTCAGTCTGCCTGTTCTGCTCCCCGCTCTGTCTCTGGTGAATCCTCTCACCCCCCCACATCTCTGGCCTGTGCCCGCAGCTCTTGTACGCATAAATAAATCTTAAAAAAAAAAAAAGGAAAATTAACCATCACTGGGCCTCCCAGTGATGGGGGTTGTGTCAGGCTGTCACCGCGGTGGCTGAGTCCATCCCCGGCCAGGGAGTGACCCACAGGGCGCAGCAGCCCTCTCCCATCTCCCCACTGCTCCCTCAGCAGTGCATTTCAGTGGATCCCCCTGTTCTGTTCCCTGCTCTGTCTCTGGTGGGTCCTCTCACCCTTGCACCTCTGGCCTGCACCCCAGATCTACACAAAAAGAAAACAAAACAGAACTTACCTTCATAAAATAAATATTAAAAATAAATAAAATTAACCATCATGCGGTCAGAGGAGCTGCGAGGGTCAGGACCCTTCATGGGCCGAGTGCTCACACTTGTTCATCAACAGCCCCTGAGCTAGAGGGCAGACGTGTGCATGTGTGCATGTGCCTGCACACACACGAACACGTGCATGCGGACGTGGGAGGAAGGAGCTGGACTGGGCATCTGTAGGGTGTGGGGAGCACCCAGGTGATGGTGGTGCCCCGGGAGGGGGGTCACGGGGGCCTGGGCCGAGGTCTGCCTTGCTGCAGGGCCTCGTACCCAACGGTCCACCTAGACGCGAAGCCCAGTGGTGTGTGGAGTTGGAGGGGCGCAAAGGGGGTGGGGATAAGGAGGTGGCGTCTGCCAGGGTGGCTTCTGATTCCCGGCCCCTTCCCCACGGCGGGTGGTGAGCCCAGCTCTGTGTGGGGCTGGGGCCAGCTGTGGACTGGCCAGTGGCAGGCCTGGCGTGCTGGGGGGCGGCCAGCATGCTGTGCCCCCACAGGACCCCCTAGGGCGTGAGCTGCCACCTGCATGGGTAAGTGGGGGCACGGGACGGCGGCGGGAGTCAGGGTCAGCCTGGCCGGCAGGACTGAAGTCCCGGCCTCGGGCTCTTAGGTCACGCCCAGGGTACACCGAGGCCCACCCAGACCGACGTGCCCAGGCCAGGGGCCAGCAGCACGGAGTGGACCGCCTGCCGCGCCCCCTGCCCGGCTCCAGGCCCAGCGCCCGCTGCCGGGGACGAGCCCCGAGCGCGCCAGGCCGCCCTGCGGGCTTCACTCCCGGAGCGCGGGACGGACGCTGGCAGGCGAGGCTGGACGCCCGGGCCCGGCCTCCGCGGCGCGCGGAGCTCAGGAGCGGGGTCGCGGCCGGGGCGCCCTCCCCAGGCCCTCCCGCGGGACCCCCACGCCCGTCCCGTCCCGCCGCGGAACGACCCCCGCGGCGCCTCCGCCCGAGCCCTCCGGGGCCCCCGCGGGCGCGCGCCGCCGGACCCGCCCGGGGACGCGGCCGGCGGGCGGGGCGGGGCCGGGAGCGCGCGCCGGTCAATCCCGCGAGACCCGGCGGGCGCGGCGCGCGGCGCGCGTTGCCCGGGCGACGGCGCCCGGCGCGCAGGCGCAGTGCGAGCGCGCCCCGCCCCCGGCCGCCGCCGCGCCTTCCCCTTTAAGTCTCGGCCGGCGGCTCCGCCGCTTCATGAATGGAGCCCACGTGACCAAACATCATGTGACGTCTGTGGCGCGGCGGCGGCGGCGGCGGCGATCCCGAGCCTGGTCCGGCCCGGCCTTCCCCGCGCGCTCCCCGGCCCGCGCAGGCGGCCCCAGCCCGCCCGAGCCCCGGCCCCGCCGGCCCGGGAGCGCGGCCCGCCCGCCGGCCTCGGCCGCAGAGCGCCGGGTGAGTGCGCGGGGCGGGGCGGGGCGGGGCGGGCGGCGGGGGCGCCGGCGGCCGGGCCGCGCCTCGAGCCCCCGCGCGGCGCCCGGGCCGGCCGCCGGGGGTGGCGCGCGGCGCGCGGGCCGGCGGGGGCGCGGCGGGCGGGCGGGCGGGCCGGGGCGCGGGCGGGGCGCGGGCGCGGGGCGGGCGGGCGCGGGCGGGGAGGCCCGAGGCCGGCGCTGCTGATTCATCAGGTGTCCGCGGGGCGCGGAGCGCGGGGCGCGCCGCCCGCGGCCGGGCCGGGCCGAGACCCGCTGAGTCATCCGCGTGAGGTCACCGCGGGCGCCCGGGGAGCCGGGCCGGGCCGGGCCGGCCGGTGGGGAGGGGCCGCGCGGCCGCCCGCCGGGGTCCCGCTGCGCGGAGCGCGAGGCCGGCGCCGGGGAGCGCGGGGCCCTCGGCGGCTCGGCTTCCCGCGGGGCGCGGAGCCCCGGCTGTCCATCCCCCCGCGGGCGCGCTCTTCGCAGCGGCCGGTCCCCGCGGCGTCCGCACGGTTCCCCAAGCTGGGAAGCGGCTCCGAGGCGAGGAGGAGGAGCCGGGCGGGCGGGCGGGCCGGGAGCCGGCGTCCCCGAGGCTGGGCCCGCTGGCCAGCTGGGCGGGGAGCAGCGATACACCCTGGCCAGAGAGGGAGGCGGGGGGGAGGGGGAGCCCAGGGGGTGCCTGTACCCAGCTCTGGGCGAGAGAGCACAGTGTGAGGCCAGGTAGGCCCAGCTGTGCGGGAAATCAAAGCAGCCCGACGGAGGAGCCAGGTAGCTGGCGAGCCCTGCTTGGAATCGGGCCCTGGGGAGAGCTGCAGGGTCCCGCCCTGGCGGGAGAAAGCAGTTTCCAAGCAGCCGGTGCTGGGTCTTGGTGCCGGGCAGCTTGGCTGTGCCACCCCAGTGGGCAGCCAGGGCCACCCTCCTGGGCCTGGCTGCCAGTGTGTTCTTGTGCCCCAGAGCTGACCCTCGCTGCACCCTGCCAGGGGTTCCCGACTAGGCTGGGGCGCCTTGTGCACTGTCCTCAGGGCCCCTCCGGAGCCCATGTGCGCACCCAGCGGGGGTCAGTCCGGCCCTCTGGAAACGCAGGCTGCGGGGCAGGGTGTTGCCAAGCCTCTCACTGCTTGTGCGCCTCAGCGGAAGTCAGGGCACTTTTTCCAGAGTGGCTCCCAGTGCCTGAGGCTTCCAGCTGAGGTGCGGCTGAGGCCCGTGCCAGTCTGGGTGCAGCAGCGCTCACTGCCCCCTCCCCGGGGAGCCGGGCCATTGGGCTGGCGGGGCTGGCTAGTGCCCATGCCCTGGATCTGGCCGGGGAAGGAGATGGAGTCACTTCAGCCACTTCCCTCTGCCCGGGCCCCCCAGGTCCCTCAGTGGCGTGTCCTGCTGTCTCCACCAAGTAGGCGCTGCCTCAGGCTCTGGGGGGGCAAGGTGAGGGGGTATGTGCAAGAAGGCTGACCCTGCAGTTGGGGCCAGTCTGTGGGGTCAGGAGGTGGGCAGGAGCAGCCTCTCCTTGACTTGGCCTGTGGGAGCCTCTCTCTTGGGCTGTTGGAGCCACCCTCCCTGCCCGTCCAGTCTGGAAGCCCATCCTATTTGGCAAGGCTGCCCCTCCCCCATGCCCACCTTTGCCTGGGGCATCCAGCCACCTCCCTGGTGAAATCTGTCAGGAAGCACTTTCCATGCACTGCGGGGTGCTACGGGGTGCAGGGGTCGGCTAACGGGAAACAGTGGGGCCGGCCTGGGCCTTTCCTGTTGGCGGGCAGGGTCCCTGCACCCCGACTCTGAGCTCAGGACTGGGGGAGCTGCTCGGGCTGGCTGAGAGGGTCTGGCGCCAAGGTGTGTGTGAGGCCCTAGGATCTCCCCACCCCCGGCTGTTCGCTCCTCTGCTGGGGCCCTGGTGGCCCTCCCGTGCGGGGCTGATGAGCAATCCCCACTCTGGACAGACCTGCACCCACCGCACCCACCTGCAGTGGGCCGCTGGGGCGACCCCTGTGTGGAACTGTCCTTGGCGGGGCTTCAAGAGCAGGAACAGGGTGGGGTGAGGGAAGGGTGGGGGGCTGGACAGTCCCCTACCCCCCCACCCAGGACTGTTGCGGGCATCTTGGGACATATGGGGCGGGGTGGCTGGGCGGGGGGCAGGATGCTGCAACAGAAAGCCGCGGGCAGTTGCTCCACTGCAGCTGGGTTGGGAGGCTGCATCCTGTGCCTGGAGGTGGGGCTGGTGGCTTTGGAGAAAACCTGGAAAAGTTGGATTCTCTTGCATCCTCCCCTGTACCCCAACCCCAGGGGGTGACCCCTCGGTCTTTCGGGGAGCAGGGCTGGCCCGGGCCCACTGGGGAGGCAGCTGTAGGAGGTAGGAGCAGAAGGCCCAGGGCAGGGTCCCGCCCAGCCCTCACCTGCTGGGGCAGCCTTTGTGGCCCAGGCTCTGGCGGGCTCTGGCTTGCGGGGCTGCGGTCCCCTGGGGCTGTGCTGGCTGGCGGCCTGGGGGAGTGCCCGCCCGCCCCGTGGTGAGGGAGCGGGAGGCGGGGTGCTGAGTCAGCATGACTCGCCAGGAACAGCCGCGCTCTGGGGCGCTCTGGGGTTATTTTTAAAGCTCCCGGCTTCCTTTTGGGCTGGCCCCTCCTGCACCCTTCTCACCGCGCCCCCAGCCCCTCTCCTTGCCGTGGCCTCCCTAACAGCCTCCAGTTCCCCTTCCCCCCAGCCCCTGCTGGCCTTCCAGCTGGCTCTCTAGGGGCAGGGTGGACAGAGAGTTGCCCACTGGGAGAGACGAGGTCGAAGGGCAGTCATTGGGGCCAGGTACCAGGGGCTGGGGTGAGGCTGGGGACCGGGGACGGGCCGCGGGGGCACGGCACTGTGGCGGGGGGCTGGGGGAGGATGCTGGGCTGGTCTCTGGGGTCCTGACCTCTGCCCCTTGTCTCCCAGAGTGCCTGCTTGCTGTGCCCCCGGGTTATGACGACCCCCAATAAAGGAAACAAGGCCTTGAAGGTGAGCAGACTGGGGGGGAACCCGGCACCCTGGGGTTGGGCGGCGTGGGGGGGGGGCGGCCCTGATCCAGCACCGTGTCACCCCAGGTGAAGCGGGAGCCAGGCGAGAATGGCACCAGCCTGACGGACGAGGAGCTGGTGACCATGTCAGTGCGGGAGCTGAACCAGCACCTGCGGGGCCTGTGCAAGGAGGAGATCGTGCAGCTGAAGCAGCGCCGGCGCACGCTCAAGAACCGCGGCTACGCCGCCAGCTGCCGCGTGAAGCGCGTCACGCAGAAGGAGGAGCTGGAGAAGCAGAAGGCGGAGCTGCAGCAGGAGGTGGAGAAGCTGGCCTCGGAGAACGCCAGCATGCGGCTCGAGCTGGACGCGCTGCGCTCCAAGTACGAGGCCCTGCAGAGCTTCGCCAGGACCGTGGCCCGCAGCCCCGTGGCGCCCGCGCGGGGGCCCCTGGCCGCCAGCCTCGGGCCCCTCGTCCCCGGCAAGGTGGCCGCCACCAGCGTCATCACGATAGTAAAGTCCAAGACGGACGCCCGGTCGTAGGGATGTGCTCGCCCGGGCGGGCCTCGGGGGGCGTGGCCGCCCCGTCCCCTCTCCTCTCCGCCCCGCCCTCCTCCCTCCTCCCCTGCAAAGCACAACCTGCACCCCAGGGGCGCTGGGCTGAGCCCCTTTGATCTCGTCGTTGTCATCGTGTATTTTGTACATTGGATCGGTCAGTTCGGCAGTGACGTGGGGGGCGCCCCGGCCCACTTTACACCGAGGCCGCGTGGGCTCGGAGACCAGTGCCGGCCCCGCGGGAGCAGGCAGCGAGGCGCCCCTCGGGCTCGCTCGGGGCTTCCAGGGCGGGAGGGCGGCCGCCCGCTCCCAGGGCCTGTGGGGAGCCGCCCGGCAGGGAGGGCCGAGCAGGCATCGGTGGGTGCTGCCGCGGAGAGCAGGGGCCCGCGAGGGCCGGGGCTGCTCGGCCTGGCGCGGGCGCCATGGGACGGGGCCGGGCCTGGGTGCCCCCCCCACCCCCGTTGCACTGACAAGACCCAATCGCTGGTTGTGAGCGTCCGTGCGGGTGTGTCCGTGTGTCCTGCGCTGGGTCCCGTGTCGCTGTTTACACGCCCCGTCGGTGTGCTCACATAGCCCTTTATTTAAGAGAGAAGTTCCTTTGACGGAGTTATTAAATTATATGTTTAAAAGCTAAAGAAAGAAAAGCTGCAGAGTATTTATGAAACTGTCCTTCGAAAGCAAGCGAGCAGGAACACGCGCTCTCAGGGGCGAGAGGGACAAGGGGTACCGGCGCCCTGTTGGCGTGACAGGCGACCCTTGCCCGTGAGCGCGGACAAGGCTCCGTGGCCGTTGGAGTTTAGTTTTGATATGCACAGAGCTGCCAGACGTTATTTATAAAACTTAGTTTAAAAAAAAAAAAGACAAAAAAAACGCCGCCGCCGCCGGCCGGGCGCCCTGCTCCCCGCGACTGCGCCGCCAGTGACTGAGCCGCCCTCCGCTGCCGCGCGCCGCGCTGTCCTCGTGCCTGGTGCGTCTCGTGCGCGTCCTGTGCTGGTGCTTCTGGTGACCTTTGACCCGTGGGTGTCACTGCTCGTGTCTGTCTTCCTGTGTTGTTCGGATTTGGTTGTGTTCTGGCTTCCGCTGGCTTGCCGGGCCGAGGCCACCGGCCGGCCTCTCTGCTCCGGTGCCTGCCCCGGGCTGTGGGTGGCACGTGCGGGCTGGGCCTTGCCCTCCTTGCCACCAGTGGCTTCGCGAGTGTCTCGGGTTGAGCGTCTGACCCCATGGCCTGGTAGGCGGACCTGGGGGCCCCCCAAGCCGCTTCCATATCCCTGGGGGCGGCTCTGCAGGGGCCAAGGAGCCACTGTGGGCGCCCATAGGCACGCCCGGGCCGTCTTCCTTCTGGACTCAGTTAACAGCTGGGGCCCCAGCCAGCTCCGGCTGTGCTCCTGTTGGCTCCATGTGGCTCTGCGGGGACCCCAGGGGCCGCATCGGGTGCAAGACCCACTGCCCACTTAACCCAGACTGTTCCATGCCTCGGGTGGTGCTTCTGGCAGCGCCGGGTTGGGGGTGGAGGCCCGGCGGCCCCTCCCTGCCTCACTTGGAGGGCCTGGGTGGGGAATCCTCACCAGGGCCAGATGGGGCCGGAGTCTCGAGGGCCCACTCCGTCCCCCATGTCCCCTGGAACGTGCTGGCAGCTCTCAGCCTCGGGCCCCTCCCACCTTCTGGGATCCGTGTCTTCCTGAGACCAGCCGCTCGGCTTCTGGAGGTGCTCTCTGGCGCCCGCCCACCCCATCCAGGCTGCTCCGCAGAGCCGGCCGCTCTCCCAGGTTTGGCGCTCGGACCCCTCCCATGCATGTGAGGGGGGCTGCCCCCAAGAGGCTACTGTCCTGTCTGGCCACATGGGATTACTGAGGGCCCTGCACCTGTGGGAAGCACAGAAGCGTAGTCTGGCAGGAGCCCAGTGCACGCAGCAGGACTTAGCCCCATGCACAGCAGAATCCAGCCGGTCTGCCCGTGCGCTACAGTGGACTCGTGCTGTCCAGTGCTGCCTCTCTCTGCGGGTCTTTCTCGCCCCTGGATGCGCAGTCTGCCCCCCCACCCCACCGCCACCCTGGTTGCCCCCAGTTGGCCTGCTGTGGAGATGGTCGAACGTCCTGAATCACACCCTGCCCTGCAGTCATGTGCCCACCTGGGGCCCAGAGGTGACTGGCAGGCCCTGGCCCAGCTGGAGGTGCCCCTCCAGCTGCCCACCTCCACTGGCTGGGGACCTGGGACACGTAGGAGGGGGCTTGGGTTTAGTGCCCCGTTTGCTTTACAGGAGAAGCTTCTGAAGTCCATCCTCCCCCTTCCAGTCTGTGGGACTCGAGCAACTGTCCTCCAGTGTGGGGAGCGCACCAGTTTCCAGCAGGCCAGCCCTTCAGGCCGCTGCCCCTTCCCCTGCCCTCAGCTTCTTGACAGTAATCTGTGTCCCTGCGTGGCCGGTCGGTGTCTTTCTGGTTCTCGTTGGTTTAGTTTTCTCTGTGGAGTGTCATGTTCTCTCCCTCCTTCTTCTTGACTTTCTGATACAGCCAAGCAAGGGCTTTGGCCGAGGCCGAGTCTCCCAGCTTGTGTGCTAAGTGGTCGTCTGTGCGCCGCGCCTCCCAGCTTGCCCGGTACAGCTCCTCTCTCCCCCAGCACGGACACTCAGATCTCCCAGGACCCTGTGGGAACAGGTCAGCTCCGGCCGAACGTGGCCAGGGAGGCCTGCCCGCGGGCCCTGGCTGTGGCCAGGGAGTGCCACCACTGGGCAGGCAGAAGACAGCTGCGGTTCAGGTGCCGCCTCCCTCTGGCCACCGCCCGGGTCCTGCCAGGGTCTGGGCCTCTGGCATCTCCTCAGGCTGTCAGGGCAGCCTGCCTGGCCCCAGCGCCCGAGCCCACACTCCTGTCTGCCGCGGCCTGTCCCCGCTGCCTCCCTGCTTGGGGCTGCCGTTTGGCCAGAGCTGCTGTCCACGGCTGGGAAGCCCGGGCCACCGCCCGCAGCACCGTTTCCGTTCTGGGATCGCCTAAGTTACTTTTTTAGGCTGCGGTTTGGTGAAAGGAACCAGCCCATTTAACGATTTCTTTCCCCAGAAGCCACTGAGTAATTCTCCGGCATGTGCTGCCTTCCTGTCGCGGTTGGTCGGGGCAGGCGGGGGTGCCGTGCGCAGAGGGGGGCGCCCCGCAGCCTGGGCTCGGTGTCCGGTCCGCGCTGGGGAGCGTCCCCACGACCCGCGGCCGCCTGGAGCCCCAGCCCGCCCGGCCCGGCCCGGCCCGGCGGCCCGGCCCGGCCTCACCTGCGGCCCGGAGCCCCGGCGGGGCGGGGCGGGGCGGGGCGGGGCGCCGGGCCGGGCCGCTCCCGTATTTATTGCTAAATTATTGTCCAGGAGGGCGGCGCTGGGCCTGCCCGGTATTTATTGCTGTACATAGTGTATGTTTGTGATATACAAGGTTTTCTTTATTTTGTATATGACCAATAAACGCCTTTTAAAAGACTGGCAGGTGCCTTCCTGGGCGGGCGGGCGGGCGCATGCGCCGCGCGCGGGCTGCCGGGAGGCGGGGCGGAGGCGGAAGCGGAAGCGCGGCGGGCGCCATGGCCGCCGGGGGCCTGAGCCGCTGCGAGCGCAAGGCGGCCGAGCGCGTCCGGAGGCTGCGGGAGGAGCAGCAGCGGGAGCGTCTCCGCCAGGTGGGCGCCCCCCGGCCCCCCGGGCCCCCCCCGGGCCCGCGCGCGCTGACGCCCCCGCCCCGCAGGTGTCGCGCATCCTGAGGAAGGCGGCGGCCGAGCGCAGCGCCGAGGAGGGCCGGCTGCTGGCCGAGAGCGCGGACCTGGTGGCCGAGCTGCAGGGCCGGAGCCGGCGGCGCGAGGGCCTGAAGCGGCGGCTGGAGGAGGCGAGTCCGGGCGCGCCGGGGCGGGGGGCGGCGGCGGCGGGCGGCGGGCGGCGCTCACGGCCGGCTCCCGCAGGTGTGCGACGCCCCCGACGAGCTGCGGAGGAAGGTGCGCGAGCTGGCGGGCGCCGTGCGCGGCGCCAAGTTCCTGGTGGTCTACACCGGCGCGGGCATCAGCACGGTAGGCGGCCGCGCGCCCCTCGCCGCCCGGGGCGCCCCGCTGGAGGCGCCGGGGGCCGGGCCGGGCCGGGCTCCGGATCTCTGCGCGCCGCGTCGGCCGAGTCCCCGAAAGAGGGCCCGCCACGGGCCCGCGGGGAACGCTCACGTTTGGAGACATTTCTGGAGGAGCTAGCCTGGGCCGCGGAGCGAGTCCAGCTCTGCGGGGGGCGTGCGCGCCCCCGCGCCCGACCGGGCTGGGCACCGAGGATTCCCGTCCTGGGGAGAAGCTGCGCGCCCCCTCCGGTGCGATGTCCGGGCCCCGTGGGCTGGGCCGGCTGGGTGGAGGCGGAGCCGGCAGTCCCCCAGGGGACCTCAGAGGCCCGGGTCAGGGCGCCTTCGCTGCTTCTGCTGAGCCCCCGGCAGGGGCGCCTGCTCATGCAGCGGCTTCAGAACAGCGGCACAGCCCCTGAGAGCCCGGCGGCTGTTCACCCACGCACGGCTGTTCCTTTGCTCTGCGGGGTGCTGTCCCCAAGGCCCCTTCTCTCATGTGAGTCACAGCCACTGGTCAGGATGTTTTGAGCTCGGGAAGTAGGGTGAGACCGGGCTCCCCACAAGGGAGGCCACTGGGCTTGGGAGCAGCAGACATCTCAACCCAGGCACCCGCCTTCTGGGTGGATTTGTGTCATTGGATCAGGGCCTTAGGAAGTTGCATTCAGTGCTCAGTGCGCTGGAGGCAGCCTGCGGGCTGGACCAGTCCTGACGGGCACACTCCCACCTGGAGCGCCTCTGCTGGGAACGTTCCCAGGTGGCCTGATCCTCCAGCCCCTCCCAGCGGAGGACAGCGCTTTGGCAGCCTGGAGGGTGACCCCGGAAGATGGGAGCAGGGGTCCAGGCAGAGGCAGGGGCCGTGGGGTGCAGCCAGCTGGCCCGAGCAGGTTAGACAAGGTGGAGCCTGTACCATGGAGAGGCCACTCTGAGGGCAGCCCAGAGCACATTGGGAGAAGCACTTGGCTCCTACCCTTGGGAGCTCTGCCAGCACCTGCGGTGACGTCTTCTCGCCGGGCTGATCTTCTTTGTGAACATTCAGGCAGCTTCTATCCCAGACTACCGGGGCCCTAATGGAGTGTGGACGCTGCTGCAGAAAGGGAGAAGTGTGAGGTGAGCAGCCAGTGTGGCCCTCCCCCGGGCTGGGCAGGGTCCTCGCCTGGCGCTGCCCTCACCCCACTTCTCTCTGCTGGCAGTGCCACCGACCTGAGCCAGGCCGAGCCCACCCTCACCCACATGAGCATCGCGCGCTTACATGAGCGGAAGCTGGTAAGAGCAGTCGCAGTAGGAAGGGGGCTCCTGCCCTGGGTGCCCAAGCACTAAGCCCACCCAGGCGCATGCACTGGGGACCTGCGATGGTGCTGGCTCAGGGCTCAGACCCCCTCTTGCCCCTGGCTCCCTCCCTGAGAGAAAAGGGCAGGCTCTGGGCCGTCGCGCACAGGCCCAACCTGGGCCAGAGCTCCTGGGCCCTCTGCCCACGCTCCTGGGGACAGGGTGGTTCCCCTGGGCCTCCAGAGACCTGACAGAGAGAGCGAGCCTGAGGGGCCCGCCCCTACCTGTCAGGGTCCCGCAAAGGCGTGGGGTTGCTGGGGCTGCCGGCTCCTTGCACCCCCGCCTGGAGTCCTGCTGGGCGCCACCCTCGAGCTGCCTCCCCGCACCCCACTGCTGACGCCGCCCTGGCTGCCAGGTGCAGCACGTGGTGTCTCAGAATTGCGACGGGCTCCATCTGCGCAGCGGGCTGCCCCGCACCGCCATCTCCGAGCTCCACGGGAACATGTACATCGAGGTGAGTGGCCACGCTGGGCCTGGGCTGGGTGGCGGGGGCCGCGCTCACCATACCCTCTCCTCCCCAGGTCTGCACTGCCTGCACCCCCAACAGGGAGTACGTGCGGGAGTTCGATGTGACTGAGCGGACAGCCCTCCACCGGCACCAGACGGGCCGGGCCTGCCATGCATGTGGGGCCCCGCTGCGGGACACCATCGTGCACTTCGGGGAGAGGGGGACTCTGGGACAGCCCCTGAACTGGGGGGCAGCCACCCAGGCGGCCAACAAGGCTGACGCCATCCTGTGCTTGGGCTCTAGCTTGAAGGTACACGCGGCAGACGGGGCAGGGTGGGCTGCCTCAGACCCAGCGCCTGGGGACCTCGTCTGCTGCACGGGTCTGTCCGCTCGTTCCCGTAGGTGCTGAAGAAGTACCCGCGCCTCTGGTGCATGACCAAGCCCCCCAGCCGGCGGCCCAAGCTCTACATCGTGAACTTGCAGGTAGTGCAGACACTCGGGGCGTGGCCAGCCCTTTCCGGAGACCTGGGCCTTAGGAGAGCCAGAGGATGCCCCCGGGACATCCACCTCCGGAGTCCACAAGGCAGGGGTCAGGGGAGGAGCTCGGCTGCCCTCACTGACCTCCCCTGTCCACAGTGGACCCCAAAGGACGACGGGGCTGCCCTGAAGCTCCACGGGAAGTGTGATGACGTCATGCGGCTCCTCATGGGCGAACTGGGCCTGGAGATCCCCACCTACAGCAGGTGAGGGGCCCGGCGCTCGCCCCGTCCCCCTGCCCGTCTTCTCTTGCCATCTGAGTGTGACGCCGCGCTGAGGCGTGGGAGGCCCCGGGGCAGCGCGGGGCACGCAGGACACAAGGCCCGCCCTCGGCCTCACGGCTGGCCGGGAAGGACGCCCCTCGCGAGTCCTGTCCCGCTGCCCGGCACACTCGGTCTTGGGCGCCGGCGTAGGCTGGGGATGCGCAACAGACTGCCTTGCTAGGGAGCGTGTGGTGCGGGACGTGGCGTGTGTACTGCGTGAAGTTTACACTTTCTCTCTCTGTGAATTTTCAGGGTCTTTTAGGGGAAATCAGTAACTTCTTTTAATCAAAGGGTTCAAGAATTAAGGATCCCTTCGCCTCTGGGCCTGGCAATTCTTGTATGTTATGTTTGTGGTGTCTGTGACGTGGGCCTCTGTGTATCGCACCTTTTTGTTCACATTAACTTAGCTCATGTTCTTTCTCGGTGTGTATCTGCATCTTGCGTTTATAACTGTGGTTCTGCATCTCAGACATACGCCCTCACGGGGTAGCGTGCGGGCCGGGCCGCACCTCCCGGCAGCGGCCTCCCCCCACCCCGGGTCTGGCGGTCTGGGAAGGGGAGAGGGGCTGGCCCGCCAGCCGGCCGGCCGTGGGGCCCGGAGCCGCCGCCGCCGCGCGCTCCCACCCCGCGGCCAGGCGGGCAGCGGCGGGCGGAGGCGCGGGCCTGGGCGCCAGCCCCGGGCCTTCCCCGCGGCTTCCGGCCCGGAGCTCGGGGGCCGCGACTGCGGCCCAGCAGAGCCCAGCGTGGGCCGGCCGGGGAGGGAGGCAGGGCCGCCTGGCCCGCGCCGCACGAGCCTCACCCCGGCCCCGCCTTCCCTTCTCGGTAGGTGGCAGGACCCCATCTTCTCCCTGGCGACCCCCCTGCGTGCCGGCGAGGAGGGCAGCCACAGCCGGAGACCGCTGCGCCGGAGCCCGGAGGAGGCCGCGCCGGGGGAGCGGGGCTCGCCTCTCGGCCCCGGCCCCGGCCCCGGCCCGGGCGGCTGGTTCGGCCGGGGCTGCGCGAAGCGCCCCAAGAGGAGGAGAGTCCCGTAGGCCGCGGCCCGAGACTGGACTCGCGGGACCGGCCGGGCGGCCGCCGCCCGCTGCCGGCCGCGCCCCCAGGCCGCCCTCGGGCGCCCGCCTGCCCCGCGCGGCCCGCGGCCTCCCGGGCCCCGCGCCGGCGTGGGGCGGCCGCCGCGGCTTGTACCGTCAATAAACGTCTCCGACCGGCCCCCGCCTCTCTGACCGCCGCGCCGCCATTGGCCCGCGCCGGGGCGGGGCCTCCGGGCCGCGCGCCGCCATTGGCCGGGGTGGGGCGGGGCGGGGCCTCCGGGCCGCGCGCCGCCATTGGCCGGGGCGGGCCGCGCGGCCGCGGGGGGCGGGGCGGGCGCGGCCATTGGCGGCGCGCGGGGGCGGCCGGCGGCAGGGCGCGTGCGCGGGCGGCGGCCGCCGAGTCCCGGAGCCCGAGCCGCCGCCGCCGCGGGTCATGATCCGGAACGGGCACGGGGCGGCGGGCGGCGCCGAGCCGCCGGGCCCGGGGGGCAGGCGCGCCGTGCGGGTGTGGTGCGACGGCTGGTGAGCGCGGGCGCGCGGGCGGGCGGGCGGGCGCGCGCGCCGACCGGCCTTGCTCCCGGACGCCTTCCGGGCCCCCCGCGGGAGCCGCGGCCGCTCACCCCGGGCCCCGGCGCCTGCACCTCGGGCCGGCAGCAGGGCCGGCCTCGCGGCTCCGGGGCGCCCCGGTGGCCCCCGCCGGGGGCAGCCCCTCTGGCCGGCCCGGGCTGCGGGCCCCGCCGCCGCCGGTGCGGGCGGACTCCGACCTCGGCCCGGCCGCAGCCGCGCCCCGCCCCGCCCCGCCCCGCCCCCCCGGCCGCCGTGGGCGCGCAGGGGCCGCCGCTGCGGCGCGGAGGGAGGAGGGCCGGCGGGGGCCGGCCGAGCCCCGCGGGGGCCGTGGGGCCGAGGAGGCCCAGGCCAGCGACGGCGGCAGCCCAGAGGGCCCTCGGAGGCGCCTCAGCCGGTGCCGCGCTCTCCCGGCAGCTACGACATGGTGCACTACGGCCACTCGAACCAGCTGCGCCAGGCGCGGGCCATGGGCGACTGCCTCGTCGTGGGGGTGCACACCGACGGTAGGCCCCGCCCCGCCGCCGTCCGGGGTGGGCCCGGCCCAGGGCGGCGGAGCCCCCCCAGTGCACCCCTCACCCCTCTTCTCGCGCCTGGGCTCAGGTCTGAGCCCCGGACAGGCAGGGGTGGCCGACCCTGCAATCTGTGGCAGGGCCTTGCACCCCACCCGGGCCCCGCTTTTCCCCATGCCTTTGGGACGGAGCACTCAAAGGGGGCCCCCAAGTCTTCCTGACCCCGGCTGGTGAGGACCGTGTCCGTGACCCAACACGTCCCCACCCCAGGGCTCCCCGCAGGAGGCAGGCACTGGGCAGCAGGTGGCCCAGCCTCAGCCCTGTGGCCGGGCCGCCTCCCGGGCAGGTGCTGGCAGAACAGACCTGGGGCGCCCAGTGCCTGCCCTCACTGCCCGCCTGGTCTTGTCTCTGACCCCAGAGGAGATCGCCAAGCACAAGGGCCCCCCCGTGTTCACCCAGGAGGAGAGGTACAGGATGGTGCAGGCCATCAAGTGGGTGGACGAGGTGGTGCCGGCGGCGCCCTACGTGACCACGCTGGAGACGCTGGACAAGCACAACTGCGACTTCTGCGTCCACGGCAGTGAGTGGCCGGGTGGGCCACTGAGCCGGGGCCACCCTCCTGCGGGCGGGAAGGTTCTGGGTCCTTCCCTGCCTGTGGGTCAGGCACCCCAGGGCCACCTGGGATGGGGGTCACGGGTGCTGGGGGACTTCACGGTTTCCAGGTAAGAGTCCTGCTCTTTCTGACCCCAGATGACATCACGCTGACCGTGGACGGCCGGGACACCTATGAGGAAGTGAAGCGGGCGGGCAGATACAGGCGAGTCTCTCCCCGCGCTGCCTTTCACAGCCGGGCTGAGTCCCTCTGGCTCTTCTTCCTGGGGGACAAGGCGGGGCTGTGCCTGGCGCCCCCGGGGAGACCAGGCTTTTGAGGCTGGAGGCTGCGGCCCAGGCCGTGAGCGGAGGAGCTGGCCCGCGGCTTACTTAGCTTCTGAAAGGAACAGTGGTTAGGGCTTCTCGGGCGGCCACAGGCGCGGCAGGCGGGGCCGGAGGTTCACAGGGAACAGCCGCCACGACAGCCAGGCGTGCCCGCCCCACGTTGCACGCGGGTGAATGTAGGGTTCGACACCTTGTCTCTCTCCCTGCGCTCAGGCTGCGGGGCCCTGGCCTCCCTCTCCTGCCTGGGCTTCTGCCGAGGCCGGAAGCAGCGAGATGCCTGGTGTGCGCTGCCAGGACCGCGGGCTGTGGGCTGTGCAGTAGCAGGGTTGGGGGCGCTGGCATGTCCGGTATGGGTCCTGAGCCTGCCTCTGTCCCCAGGGAGTGTAAGCGCACCCAGGGCGTGTCCACCACAGACCTGGTGGGCCGCATGCTGCTGGTCACCAAAGCCCATCACAGCAGCCAGGTGAGCCGGGGCCGGGCGAGATCCTGGGCTGGCTGGGTGCCGTGGGCAGGCTGTGCCTTGAGCACCAGGCCGCTCAGCGCTGCCCTCTGCACAGGAGATGTCCTCGGAGTGCCGGGCGTACGCGGACAGCTTCGGCAGGGTGAGTGCCCGCAGCCCCACCTGCTCCCCGCCTCCCGGGTTCTGACCGCCAGGCTGGCAGCCACGGTAGCTCCTGCCCGGAGGAGGAACAGGACCCCCGAGAACTGTGGTCTCTAACAGGCGGCCTGGTCCTCTCTCCCTTGTAGCCCCCTCACCCGACACCCGCCGGGGAGACACTTTGCTCAGAAGGCTCTTCCCAGGTGACCAGGTGGTGGCCTCAGGGCGGGCCCCCACTGGGCCGCTAGCCTCCTGGCCTGGGGGTGCTCCGCCCTAGCACCTTGGCTGCAGCACCTGCTGTGGCCAGGGGGTGGCGCACAACTCTGTCGCCGTAGGGGGCCTGCTGGCTCCGGGGTCTGGGTGCTGCCCGCCAGCCGGTGGTCTCCCTGCCCAGACACCTGCCGGTAAACAGCACCCGAGGGACCCCAGTGGGCTGGCAGGGTTCTGCGAGTGGTTCGGAGGCCTGGCCCCCCCCTGCTCCTCCATCCCACACCAGGCAGGCAGCCCCAGGCGCAGGAGACAGAGGGGAGGGCCCCCCAAGGTCTTTGCTGCTGACCAGTCCTTTCTCGTGTTCCAGTGCCCAGGGGGGCGGAACCCCTGGACGGGGGTGTCCCAGTTCCTGCAGACGTCCCAGAAGATCATCCAGTTTGCCTCTGGCAAGGAGCCGCAGCCGGGCGAGACCGTCATCTACGTGGCCGGCGCCTTCGACCTGTTCCGTATCCTCCCGGGCTGCGCGGCCCAGCTCCAGCCTTGCTCTGCACGTCCCCAACTGCCCCCATTCCCTGCCGTTACCTGCTCCTTAACCCGCGCCCAGACATCGGCCACGTGGACTTCCTGGAGCAGGCGCACGGCCTGGCGGAGCGGCCCTACGTCATCGCCGGCCTGCACTTTGACCAGGTCTCGCCCTGACGGCCGAGAGGGGGCCCCGGGGTGCTGTTGACGGCCAAGGAGATGTGCTGTGGCCTGTCCTCCTTGCTGGCGGGCACCCCCGGGGACGACGGGAGGGGTCGGCCCGCCCTGCTGCCCGCTGACCCGCCCGCTCCGGCCTAGGAGGTGAACCGCTACAAGGGGAAGAACTACCCGATCATGAACCTGCACGAGCGCACCCTGAGCGTGCTGGCCTGCCGGGTGAGCCCGCCCGTGCGCCGCCCCCCGCCCCCTCCTACTGGTGCCCCCCAACCGCCCCCGCCCCGCACTCCCCAAGCCCTGCCAACCAGCTCGCCCCCCTTGTAGTACGTGTCCGAGGTGGTGATCGGGGCCCCCTACTCGGTGACGGCCGAGCTCCTGGACCACTTCAAGGTGAGGCTCCAGGAGGCGCGGGGCCGTGGGTGCCCCGGGTGGGCCAGGCAGGCCCCTGACCTGGCTTCTCCCCAGGTGGACCTGGTGTGCCACGGGAAGACGGAGGTCGTGCCGGACAAGGACGGCTCGGACCCCTACCAGGTGGGTGGGCGGGCGGCGGGGTGGGCGGCAGCCTGTCCCCGGGCACCCCTGGCCTGGGGCAGGCCCTCATGCCCTCGCCGCCGCCTGCCTCCAGGAGCCCAAGAGAAGGGGCCTCTTCCGCCAGGTGGACAGCCGCAACGACCTGACCACGGACCTCATCGTGCAGCGCATCATCCAGAACAGGTGAGGGGGGGGCGCGGGGGGGCAGCCTGAGCTCCAGCCCGGGCCCCAGCTCACCCAGCCTGACCCCCCAGGCTTGAGTACGAGGCCCGGAACCAGAAGAAGGAGGCCAAGGAGCTGGCCTTCCTGGAGGCACTGCGGCGGCAAGGGGGACCGCCCCCCGAAGGAGAGTGCCCCTGACTTCTGACCCAGGGAAGAAGGCGCCGGAGGCCTGCAGCCGCCCGCCCGGGTCTGCGCCCCCAACTCCGGCTTGCCGGCTGACTAGCCACAGGTTTCCCTCGGCGCAGCCCGGGGTCAGCACAGGCCAGGGGCTGCCCCCAGGCGCCCTTCCCGCCCCGCGGCCCCACGGGGCCCACAGGACAGGCACTTCCGCCCGGCCGTCCCCTCCGCTGCTGCTCCCGCCCCCCACGCTGGCCTGGCGCCAGGGGCGGTGACAGAGGTGGCCGCCCCCTTTCCTCCCCAGGGTGCTGGTCGTGCCCCCCACAGGCCGGCCCCCAACCTCTGCTGCCCACGCACCGGGCGGGGTGGGGGGGGAGTCTGTGCCACCCAATAAAGCCAGTGGAGGCATCCGTGTGGGCTCCTTCCTGCCCCTGCCCCGCCAGCAGCAGGGGCGACAGGAGGGGCAGGCAAGGTCCCTTGGCCCAGAATCTGACGCCCCCTGGTTCCCGAGGCCACTCCTTCCAGTTGGGGATTGGGCCCGGCTCCCCCACATTGCAGCGTCTCCCACACCCCAGCTGGGGTCACGTGGAGCAGCCTGTCACGCGGGCAGTGGTTTCGGGTTCAGGGAGGGTGTGGTGGTTTCCATCCCCCAGGGCTCCCCGCCATGGTGTCCACGGGTGTGGGGGGCTGGTCCTCTCCTTTCTCTCTAGCTCTGTCCTAGGCCTGACTTGAAGACTGAATGGCAGGACCCTGAGGGTTCGCACCCCCAGCCTGGAGGCATCGCCCTGCTCCCTCAGGCCGGGAAGGGCTAGGCTGGGTGAGGCTTGGGGCCCTCGCTGCACCTGCCCACCTGGGCCGCTGCGTCAGTCCAGCCGGTGAAGCACACTGGGGGGACCCGGCAGCAGCTCCTGCACTGAGTGGGGACCACGACTGCTCTGGGCAGCAGCAGAGGCCAGGCCCCCAGAGTCCCCGCCAAGGTGGAATGCGGGGGCCCCAGGAAGGCAGGCTCCAGATGGACAGTTCCAGCCCCTCCTGTCTCACCCACTGCCAGCTGGCCCAGGCTTCAGGGGCTACCGATCGGCTGGGCGGGGCCCTGGGCTGTACCCCCAGGGAGCCCTGCGTGGGCCCTGACACTGGTGGGCAGGCAGGGCGTGCAGGTCCCGGGCCCTTCCCTCAGGAGGAGCAGCCTCGGGTGGGCTGGAGCAGGAGGGGCAAGGAGGCAGGGCGTGCACAGGAGTTCCCCGCGGCCTCTAAGCTTTGGGGAGCCCGGAGGGTGTGGCCGGAGCTCCGCGGCTGTGCCCGGCGGGCGGGGGCGGCGAGGGCTCCGCGGGCAGGCGCCTAAGGTCCCCCCCCCCCGACACTCGGAGACCCGCTTTTCGGTTATTGACGCGGCCGTTTACTGGGGTCGCCACGTCCGCGGGGCGCGGCTCAGGCGCCGCGGCAGTCGGCGGCGCGCAGCGACAGGAGCACGTCGGCCCGGCACTGGAAGGTGGCGCGGCCGCCCGGGAGGCGCTCGCAGCTCCGCAGGTTCGGGGAGACGTCCCGGACGCACACGGCCTGCGGGGGCGCGGGGGTCAGGGCTGGGTCCGCGCCCCCCGCCCCACCCCGGGGCCGCCGCACTCACCAGGCTGCGCAGACCCTCGCGCAGCTCCCGGGCGGCGCCCCGCGGAGGGTCGGAGCGCCGCGCGTGGGGGGCCCGGCGGAGCCCCGACAGCAGCCCCGCGGCGCGCCCCACCGAGTAGTGGCCGGGCCCGGCCGCCGGCTTGTACCACGCGAGGCCGCGCGGCAGCAGGCACAGCGCCAGGGCGGCGGCCAGCAGCGTCGCGGGGCGGGCCATGGCGAGGACGGGCGGCGGGGCTCCGAGCGCGGCCCTTATACCCGCGGCGGGGCGGGGCCCACACCCCCCACCGCCCACCCGCCGCCGCGCCTGCGGGGCGCGGGCCCAGGGCACCCAGGCCCTGAGGCGCCGCGGAGCAACGGGCAGCACTGGGGGGGCCTGGGGGCCAGCCCAGTCTCGCCTGGCGGACCCCCCCAGGGTCCCAGCTGGCTGGGGTGCCCACGCCACCAGGAAGGAGGCCCACCCCGGGAGGAGAGGGTGGCAGGGTGGCACCGCAGTCCAGGGTGCCCTCAGGATGGGGCAGGGGCTCCTTTCTCCTCCGAGGCCGCGGGCGATGGGAGGACCAGTGCCAGGGAGCAGGACGGGACTGGCAGCCATGGCGTGTCCAGCCTTTGGGGATCAAGGCCAGACCCCAGGAAACAGCCCCAGAAAGCATGGGGCCAGCTGTGAACGGGGGAGAGAATCTACCTGGTTCACAAGGGGGGAAGCACCACACGACTGGGCCCCCACACGCCCCGTCAAGAGTGGGGTGTGGCGGTGGGACCCCTTGGAGAGCCAGCTGGGGAGCCAGAACAAGCTCAGGTCCAGACCTAAGCCGTCAGGGTACCCCAGGACGCTGCCAGCCAGCACCTGCTCTCTCCAGGGCACAGTGACCCCCTCAGCCCCGTCCCCCCCAAGACCTCAGGGAGCAGAGGCCCTGCCGCGCCGCCTGTGCGGCCTGACTGCAGGGCCAGGGAGGCACCCAGAGAGCCACAGCGTGCCCCACAGTTGCTGGGCACCCCAGTCCCCGCCAGGACCATCCCCAGCAGCAGGAAGGGGGGGTTGCCCTGGCAGGACCCATGGCCTGGGCTGAGGGGCAAGTGGGCCTTCTTTTCTCTGGGCACTGTGTGCAGGCGGGAGGCGGGGTGCCCCCACAAAGGACGGGGCGCACTCCCCAAGAGCTGGAAACAGGCGGAGAAAAAGCACCGGGGGCTGGTTGCCCACGGGGACTGGAACAGTAACCACGGGCCCCGGGGCGGGCAGGGGGCCGGGGCCCGGCGCCCCCAGCTGGACCGGCAGTCTGAGGCGTCTCAGCCAGCGCCCGCTGGCAGGGCAGGGCCTGCCGTCAGCCAGAGGCCTCCGCCCACCAGTGTTCCCGCCCGTCTGGGACGCGGGGGTCGCCCCCCAGGCGCCCGCCCACCCAGCTGACTCAGGCCCCGCGGGGCAGCTCAGAGGGGGACCTGACGCCGTCTCGCAGGCCAGGCGGCGCACCAGGGACGAGCAGGCAGGTGCCGCGGGCCAGGCGCGGGCGTTAATGAGTTTTCTTTATTGGGTAAAGTGTCACGGAGCGGCGGCGGGCGGCTGTCCCCGCGCGGCTCCTCGGCGGGCCTCACTCCTTGAACTTCCACTCCTGCCGGCACATGGGGCAGTGCTGCTGCACCTGCTGCGCGTTCAGCCACTTGAGGATGCAGTGCATGTGGAAGCAGTGCGAGCACTGGCCCCACACCAGCGGGCAGTCGTCGCCGGGCACCTTGCCTGCGGGCACGGCCGGGTCACACGCCGCCCCGGACCAAGGGGTGCGGGGCAAAGCGGCCTGAGCGGGCAAGCGCGGGGCCCGCGCGCGCTGCGGGCATCTGGGCCAGCCCGGCCAAGCCCCGACCCCACCCCGCGGCTCCCGCAGGCCGCAGGCAGCGGAGCCCAAACCGGTCTCGCCCCAAACACGCACCGCGCCACGTCCACTCCCCGGGACTCGGAGGACAAAGGACGACGCTGAGGGCGCCGCCCGGCCGACCTCGCGGGCACGCGCGCAGCCGGACAGCAGGGCCGCCCGCACGCCCCCCCCGGGCCGCCCGCACCCCCCCCCCCCGGCCAACGCACCCCCCGGGCCGCCCGCACTCCCCGGGCCGCCCGCACCCCCCGGGCCAACGCACCCCCCGGGCCAACGCACCCCCCGGGCCAACGCACCCCCCGGGCCGCCCGCACCCCCGGCCGCCCGCACCCCCGGGCCGCCCGCACCCCCGGCCGCCCGCACCCCCGGGCCGCCCGCACCCCCGGCCGCCCGCACCCCCGGCCGCCGGGCACTCACAGTCGGGGCAGCAGCCGTTGAAGGCCATCCGGCAGATGCCGCAGTTCTCGTCGTTGGCCACCCAGAGCCAGGTGGCCACGCCGTTCCAGCACTTGATCTTCACCTTCATGGCGGGGCCTGCGGCGGGGGGGCCGGGTCAGGCCGCCGCCGCGTTCGGGGGGCCGCGGCTCGGGGCCGGGGGCCGGGCGCGCCCGCTGCAGGGCGCCCGCCGAGCCCGCCCGCCGCGCCGCGCCCGGCCGCGGCCCCTTGGAAGGCGACGTCGCGCTCCCCGGGGCGACAGATAGAGACGCCCCCGCGCCCCCCCCCGCGGCCCCCGCGGCCCCCGCCCCCCGCGGCCCGCGGGCCCCGCGCCCCCCGCCGCCCCGCGGCCCCCGCCGCCCCGCGGCCCCCGCGCCCCCCGCCGCCCCGCGCCCCCCGCCGCCCCGCGGCCCCCGCCGCCCCGCGGCCCCCGCCGCCCCGCGGCCCCCGCCGCCCCGCGGCCCCCGCGGCGGTGGGCGGGTGAGGGGTTAGGGGGTGAGGAAGGGGTGAGGTGCCCGGCCCCGCCCCCAACGGCCCGCCCCGCCCCCGCGCCCTCGCACCTCGGCCAACCCCGGCACGCGCCGCCCCCCGCCGCCCGCCCGCCTTCCGTTGGCCGCGCCGGCGCCCGCGCGGGAAGGTATAAAAACGACCGCGGCCGCGGCCCGGCTCCTCACAGCCGCGCCCGCCCAGCCCTCCGCCCAGCGCGCACGCGCACGCCCGCCCCCGCCCGCCCGCAGCCAATCGGCGGGCCCGCGCCCCGGAAGGGCCCGCGCGGCGCCGGAAGTGACGCGCCGGCGTGCTGACGCGCGGGCTGGAGCCGAGGCCGATCCGCGCCCGCCATGGCCGACAAGATGGACATGTCTCTGGACGACATCATCAAGCTGAACCGGAGCCAGCGAGGCGGCCGCGGCGGGGGCCGGGGCCGCGGCCGGGCGGGCTCGCAGGGCGGCCGGGGCGGCGGCGCGCAGGCGGCCGCGCGGGTGAGCCGAGGCGGCGGGCCCATGCGGAACCGGCCGGCCCTCGCCCGCGGCGCGGCCGGCGGCGGCGGCAGGAACCGGCCCGCGCCCTACAGCCGGGTGAGTGCGGCGGGGCGGGCGGGGCGGCGCCTTTGTCCGCGCGGCCGCGTGGCGGCGGCGGGGCCGGCGCGCTCACGCCCCCCCCCGCCCGCAGCCCAAGCAGCTCCCCGACAAGTGGCAGCACGACCTCTTCGACAGCGGCTTCGGGGGCGGCGCCGGCGTGGAGACGGGGGGCAAGCTGCTCGTGTCCAACCTGGACTTCGGGGTGTCCGACGCCGACATTCAGGTGAGAGGCCGGGCCCCTCGGCCGGCCGTGCCCCCGCCCGCCCCGTCGTCGGGGTGTGCCCCCGCCCGCCCGCCCGCCCGCCCGCCCGGCCCGGGCGCGGCGCTCGCCGGCCGCCGCAGCTGCACGGCCCGCCGCGGGGCAGGCGGCCCCCTCCGGCCTCCCGCGGGCCCTGCCCCGGCGCCCCTGCCCTGGCGGGCGCCTTTTTCCTTCCTTTTTGAGCGGCGCCGCGCGCCCGAGGGTGTCTAGTTAGGTGCAGGCGTCCTGGGGGTCAGTGTGGGAGCTCAGGGGGCCGGGCCAGGGTGCGGGGCCTCCTGGGTTCAGCCGCCCAGCGCCCAGCCGCCGGACGAGACCGGGGAGGACAGCGGAGGCCGATGAGCACTCACAGTGTCTCAACACTTTTTTCAAGGTGGTTTCTGGCATCCACTGGAAACCGCTTTTGGTGAACTCCACTTCCCGCTGTGTGCCTGCGGCCGGAGTAGCCCCACACTCTGGGTTCCCTCTCCAACTCCCAGCCTACCTGAGGTCAGGGCAGTTTCCATGGCAGCGCTTGACTTCAGCCTTTGCGGCAGGCTTGAGTGGGAGGAGAGGGCCAGGTGAGCCAGACCTGCCCTGGGGGAGGGGCTGGGGCAGGGCTCCCGAGGCAAGGGGCCCTCTGAGCTGGTCCACGCGCTGCCAGCACCCCTCACTCCAGCAGCAGGAGCTCGCTGTGCGCTCGTCTGTGGACGGAGGCAGACCTCGTGTCCTCCACCGGGCCGGCGCCCGCCTGCGTCTCGGTGCCAGGCCGCCAGGAGCCCAGGGCCAAGCCGCTCCTGAGAGTAGCTGCCCGCCGGACCCAGCCCTGCCCCCAGCCCCCCGCCGCGCCCTGCCCGCGCGCAGGCCTCCCGGGGAGACCCCCAGAGCAGCTCGCGCTCCCAGGCCCTGGCCGCGGGGGGAAGGCCGCCTGCCAACAGCTGCTCTTTCCGACTCCCAGGAGCTCTTTGCTGAATTCGGGACCCTGAAGAAGGCGGCGGTGCACTACGACCGCTCGGGCCGCAGCTTAGGGACCGCCGACGTGCACTTCGAGCGGAAGGCGGACGCCCTGAAGGCCATGAAACAGTACAACGGCGTCCCCCTGGATGGTGCGTGGGGTGGACCCTGCCCCGCAGGAGGGGCGCGCCCTCCGGCCGAGGACACCTTACGTTTGCCCCTTTGTCTCGCTCTTCCACTCTGCCACCTCTCACGCTGCCCCACACATCCGGAACAACCTCTTGTGAACCCCCATCCAGCGAGCTACATCCCTCCCCTCCTTCAGCTCCTCCTGGAAGATTCACTTCTGTGGAGCCTTCTCAGACCCTCCTTAGCACTCCTCTGAGTGCGCGGCTGTAGTCTAGAGACAAAGGTACCGGCTCTTCTCCGTCAGGTCGCCTGCGCCTCCCACCAGCGCCCGACGCCCGGCCTGGCCGCCGCCTGAGTGGACTCGGCAATGTGGCGCCGGCGGCTGCTGCGCCGTCTTGCTCTCCCACCGGGTGTCGGGAGCACCTGAGACTCGGCCCCTTCCGGAGCCTGCGCGGAGGCCCGGCCGGGCCCCGGCGCCGGCCCCCTAACCGGCCCGTGCCTTCTGTCTCCCGCACAGGCCGCCCCATGAACATCCAGCTCGTCACGTCACAGATCGACACGCAGCGGAGACCCGCCCAGAGGTGAGCCGGCGGCCGGGGCGGGGGGGCGCGGGGCCCGGCCAGGCACGTGAGCGAGCCCCCTTCCTCGCCAGCGTGAACAGGGGCGGCATGACTCGAAACCGAGGTTCCGGTGCTTTCGGCGGCGGTGCCCGAAGAGGAGCCCGCGGGGGCAGCCGCGGCCGAGGCAGAGGCACCGGCAGGGGCTCCAAGCAGCAGCTCTCGGCGGAGGAGCTGGACGCCCAGCTGGACGCCTACAACGCCAGGGTGAGTTCCGGGCGCCGGGAGGGGGGGCTCCCCCGGGGGAGCAGAGGGCGACCACCCTCTCCTGTGTTGCAGATGGACACCAGCTAAGCGCCCGCGCCCGAAGCAGACCGGCCGCGTCCGCTCCCGGCGGGAGGGTGGCGGGCTGGGCCTGTGCAGCCAACCGTGGATTTGTTTCTTTTATGTTTTAAAATAGGATTTAAAGACTCCTGTAAAGGTTTTTTCTCCTTTTTCCCTTTTTTTTTTCCTTTTTTTTTTTAATTCCGAAGCAGACCTGTTTTGTACCGAGTTATTTTTGGGATAAATTTTACTGGTTGCTGTTGTGGAGAGGGTGACGTCCTCACCTTTGCCATAATAAAATAGAAACGTGTGTAGGCCTGGGGCTGCGTGATTCAGGTGCGGGGGCGGGGGGCAGGCCCAGGTGGCCAGCGGCCGGCGGTCATCTCCGTGGTGCAGGGTTCCGGGGCTCAGGTCTGCAGCCCACGCCGGGCCGCCCGTCGACGTGAGGGCGGGGCCCGGGAACGCTGGCGGGGGGCGGCATCCCCTTGGCCTCCACGTCCAGAGGGCGAGGCGACGGGGCGCCCCGCGATCCGTGCTTGCTGGCGGCCGGGGCGCGTGCCTGCAGTGAGCGGCGGGCTGGGCTGGGCTGGGCAGCGTCTCATGTGTCCTGGCTCTGGAGGGCGGGCCCCAGATGGGTCTGTCCTGCCTCAAGCCCAGGGAGAGCGGACCGCGCAGCTCCTCTGCCTACCGCAGGGCCCCTTGGGGGCGGGACGCCCGCACCACCTGTCCCTGCTTGGGGCAAAAGCAGCCACCCTCCCTCCAGCACTGGGCCCAGGACAGCTGCCGGGAGACCGAGGCCGCCTCCAAGCCCACTGTTGCCACCGGGGCTGGCCCGGAAGGGGGCGCGAGAGGGTGTGTGAGCCGGGGCCTCGCACCGTCAGAATTCTCCGCCGCTGGGGGTGCCTGCTCGGGGCAGGCGCTGGCCGGGAAGATGACCGTGATGACTCAGCTGTGCCCAGCCCGCGGGGTAGTTGAATGCTCTGCAAGCTGCTAAGGACGGGTGGGCGCGGCGGGAGGCAGCGCTGCTCCCAAGGAGCAGGTCCCAGCGAGGCAAGGAGGTGTCCTGAGGAGGGTATGGCCCAGGGGAGCCCTGGCTGAGGGCCTGGCCAGGCCAGAGGCCAAGAGTGCTGGGCAGGAGGACGGTGGTTGATGCTTGGGGTCAGTCGTGGGTGTCCTGAGTGGAGGGAGGCCTGGGAGGAGACTGGGCACTAGCGCAGCCCCGGAGGCCCCCAGGTATGGCACATCTCCCTCCAACCCCAGCCCCCATGTTGCTCGGGTCAAGGAGGGCTGGTGGGGACCAGGCAGAGCATGACGTGACAGGAGCTGGGGGGCAGTCTGATTCCACAGATCCCGAGAGGCAAAGGGGTGTGGGGGCAGGCCAGTGAGCAGAGCAGGGCGGAGCTCCCGGACCCTCCCTTGAAGCATCCGCTACCTTGTCTGTGAACTGGAGCCCCCTTGAGGGCCAGAGCCGGGGCTGGTGTTGCTGGCCTGCCGGGGCCAGTAGTCCCAGCTCTCGCCCTCCCCCCCACCTCCCTGGGGTCCAGGAAGGAGATGCCAGAGGACCAGGCTGTGGCTTTCTGCCTACCCATCCTTTGTAGGGGGCAGTTCCAGGGTTTTGGGGTCGCCTCCAGCCCTCAGTCCACAGGGAAGCTCTGCGCTTGGCCCACAGCCACCACTGGCAGCTCCACCGTTTGCAATAGGCGGCTTCTGGGGCACAGGCCTGACAGGCCCAGGTTGGGGGAGCAGCGCGTGCAACCCCCGATGGAAGCCCTGGCCAACCGGGTGCGGGCGAGCCCGCTCACCTAGTTCTTGCCTGGGGGGACTGCCTGACCCGGGCCAGTCCGCACCTGCTGTGCAGTGGCCACAGGACAGCTGGGGTGGGGCAGTTTCTATCCCTGGCCACACACGCCTGGCAAGTGTCTCGGGTGCTGCCGGCACAGGTTTGGGGGGCTCACCTCTTCCCGGGACCCAGTGACACGATCTCGTTTGGGGTTTTAAGAAACTGAAATTTAGGCCCTCCCTGGCGGCACAGGCGGTTGAGCGCAGCGCTGTGGAGCCGTCCGCAGCCTCTGCAGCGCGGGTTCCATTCTCGGCCGCCCGGGGAAGATCTTTTTTTAAAAAAAAATGTTTATTTCTCTGTAGGTAGGCGCCACACCCAGGGCCGGTGGAGCCTGGTCCTGTCCAGTGTGTCCAGCATGCCTTCTGGTGGCAGGCCCTACCGAGGGCGTGTGAGTGGCCAGGGGCAAGAGGGCCATGCAGTCCAGCGGCAGGGGATGCAGCACAGGGCAGGCCTGGCTGGCGGGAGAGGGTGGACATCTGGAGGCGCCAAAGGCAGAGAAGAGCAGCACAGGACCTGAGGCAGGATGGCCAGGGCCTGGGCAGCAGGACAGAAGGGGACAGGGGGCACGCTGGAAGCTGAGGAAGCTGAGCTGCACGTGCCTCCGTGCCTGGCGCTGCAGGGCCTGGAGGGCTCCTGGGCGCAGTAGTCTGTTCCAGAGGTGGGGGAGGGCGAAGGTGCCAAGGAGGCGCTCGTGCCTTGGGGCCACCCAGGTGTTCACACCATCCGCTGAAGCCCATCCAGTGGTCTTGCTGTGTTCGCACATCCAGCGCGCCCACATTCACCTCCCAGAACAGTCCATCACCCAAGAGTCCCCAGCATGGGCAGTGGTCACCCCCACCGCCCCCCCACATTCTCGAGGGGTATCCTGAGGCCCGTGATCAGGGGTGCGTGTGTTTCCAGGGGACAGGCGTGTGCTGTCCCCCTCCTGGCCTGAGCCGCCCGCGCTGTGCTGAGTGTCAGGGGCTGCCTGGTGGCGGCATCTCCACATGGGACGGCAGAGGCAAGGAACGGCCCCTGGGGTAAGAGGCAGCTCCCTGGGCCCCCTGGAGCGGGGCGCCCTACTCCCGTGCTTGCGACAGACTCCATCTCTCCAGGGCTCTGCCCCCCACCGGCCCCTCCCCACCCTGTCCCGGGCACTCCAGCGCGACTGCAAGACCCAGGCCCGGCAGCCCCGCCCCCTCCCCAGGACGGCGCCCGCACCCCTCGCCCCAAGCGCCTTTGCTGCCTTTGCCGTGGAGGCAGAGGCACACCCAGAGGTCCTGCTGGACGCCCAGCGCCAGTCCTGGCTGGGCTCTGGGGTGGGCCAGAGGCTCGCGAGCTGGAAGTCCACCCGCTGACAACCTGATCCCCAGCTTGGCTGCTCCCTGCAGCTGCCCGTGCCTGGGCCTGGTCCTCCTCCTGGGAGCGCCTGGGGCTGTCCCTGGAGAGCCCTGGGGCCAGCAAGGTGGTGGTGGTGGGGGGGCATTCCTTTCACTCCCATAGTTGCGGGGCTGTCCCTGGAGAGCCCTGGGGCCAGCAAGGTGGTGGTGGGGGGGGGGCATTCCTTTCACTCCCATAGTTGCACCTGGAGAGTAAACAAGAAACAAAAGAATTTAAGAAAATGGGATCTCCCTGGCGGTGCCTGCGGCGGTGCCTGCGGCACCTCCCGGACAGTCAACTGGCAAAGGCTTTTTTAAAGATTAACTGGATCCCACAGGGAGAGAACAGCCGGCACCTTCCAGACAACGCAGGCCAGGCTTGTCACAGCCTCAGAGCTTAGCAAGGTGGCAGGAAGATCCATGTACAAAATACAAGTGCAGTTATTAGCAGAACAAGTCCATTCACATCAGTATAAAAAGAACTAAAATACTTTGTAACAATCGTAACCAAACACAACCCTAGAATGAGGAAATTCTGCTGGAGAAAAAAGACCCACAGGCCACAGAGACATCTCTTTGCATCCAAGGTTCAAATTGCCAGATGCACTTTCTCCAGATTGTTCCTCTCAAATTCCTAACAGGCTCTTCCTAGAAATTGAGAACTGACCTTCAGGGGTACAGAGAATCTCAGAGAACCCAGAACAGCCAAAACAATTCTGAAAAGAACCTAACAGAATTACACTACTTGACCTCAAAAACTAAAGCTACAAAGATCAAGAGATTGTGGTGCTGGGCCTCCCCGGGGGTGCGCGGGTTAAGTCTCAGCAATGCACAGCCACCTCCAGGCCAGGGAGTACCCACAGGGCACAGTGTATTTAGTTAGGTCCGTCTGCCTGTTGTGCTCCCGGCTCTGTCTCTGGTGAATCCTCTCACCCCCGTACCTCTGGCCTGTACTGCGATTCTCGTATAATAATTAAATCTTTAAAAAATAGATTATGGTATTAAGGACAAGTGCACAGATCAAAGGAATTGAGACTCTGGAATGAAACCTTTACCTTTATGGTTAGTGAATTTTTTTATTTTAGTTTTTTAAAGATTTATTTATTTATGCATACAAGAGCTGGGGTACAGGACAGAGGTGTTGGAGGTGAGAGGAGTCACCAGAGACAGGGTGGGGAGCAGAACAGGCAGATTAACTGAAATCCACTGCTGAGGGGAGCAGCGGGGAGGCAGGCGAGGTCTGCGGCGCCCTGTGGGTAGCTCCCTGGCTGGGGATCAAACTCGTGCTGCAGAGGCTGCGGACAGCTTCATAGGTTGTGTCTTAACCCCTTGTGCCACCAAGGAGACCAGGTTAGTGAATTTTTAAAATTTTTTTAATGCTTTTTATTTTTACATAGAAGAACTGGGGTGCAGGCCAGAGGTGGGGGAGTGTGGGGGGGTGAGATGATTCCCCAGAGACAGAGTGGGAAGAAGAACAGGCAAATCTACTGAAATCCACTGCTGAGGGGAGCAGAGGGGAGACAGGAGAGAACTACCTCACCATGTGGGATTGTGCCTGCGCCACCGGGGGGGCCCTGGAGTGTCCATTTTTAGGGTAACTCTCTCAGTGGCCAGCTGGCCAGAGTCCCATCTCCAGCTGAGGCCACGGCACCGAGTCAGGAAGCTGTTGGCCTGCCCCAGTCTGGGGTGTCCAGGGGTGGGATGGAGACCGGGGGGCACTCCCCACCCGCCTGGTCCCAGGGCCCGGGCAGCCAGAACCCGATTCTGACCCAGGGAAGGGCGCTCACGAGCAGAGAAAACGCCGTTGAGTGCGAAACGGCACTTAGGGCTTCTGCTGCGTCCTGGCCCATGTTCTGGGACTGAGCGCCCGGCGGGGAGAGCCCTCAGCGGTGACGCCAGGGGTGGGACAACCACCTTCCGTGGCGCACGTCCTGTGCCGCGGGCGAGGGGGCAGCTTTGTGGGTCTTCAGCCCAGATTTTCCACCTGGTCCTTAAGTCAGCCTGGGGCTGAAGCCGCGCCAGGCGCCTGTTTTGGGGCTCTGGAAGACGGAGCGCGGGCGTCGCCCCAGGTCAGGGCTGCAGCCCCTGCCCCTGCCTGCCCGCACCGGCCTGCAGAGCCACAGGAGCTGAGTCTGCAGCTGCCCAGCGGGCTCCAGGAAGCCGTGACAGGCCCCTGGGCACGCTGTTCTGGGGCACCTGGGGAGGCGAGGGATGACAGCCACTGGGTGATGCCCGAGGCGCCCCGCTCTGCTGCAGCCCTCACCCAGCCCTCACTCGCGTGCAGAGAATCACCTCCTGGCGCGCCAAGCACGCCTGGGCAGGGATGGGGGGGGGCGCCTCCTCCCCCCAAAGGATTCTTTCCTTAGGAAAAAAACAGGCTGGATATTTAAGGTGCAAATAATACCTGTCTCCACGGGGGTGAGGGCAGAGAAAACTAGAGGGCCCCTGAGCTGCTGCTGCAGCTGAACAGGGTGGAGGTCGGCCAGGGGGTGCCCGGAGACCTCCTGGTACTCACTCCTCAGGGTCCCCCCCCACCGCCCCGGGCAGTCCTGAGTCCAGCCATGGGTGCTGCTCCCTGAGTTGCCGGGGTCACGGCTCTCTGCCATCGCCTGTCCCTGAGGCCTGTCTGGGGTGTCGGCGCCGAGCCCTGGGGCTGAAGCCTGTGCGGTGCCCCAGGCAGCGGGTCCTTGGGGCAGACTGGGGGCAGGCCCGCTGAGATCCAGCTGCACAGCATCACGCGGGGCTTCGAGCTGCTGAATCCCAGGTGCACCCCGCGTGCAGCGACGCGTGTGGCAGGCCCAGGAGGGATGGTTCTGGGCACAAACCTCCGACAGCGGGGCCTGGGGCCACGGGGACTGCCAGGCAGGAAGCCGCGCTGAACCCCACTCGGGACGCTCTGCCTGCGGCCAGCCCGGCTTCGGCACACGGCCCGACAGCGAGCGCAGCACAGGAAACCCCCAGGCGCCGAGAGCCCCCCGCGCCAAGCTCAGCTCTCGCCCCAAGCTCCGGCGCCGCGCGGCCCTCCCGGCACGACGGGGCGCGCCCCCGGGCGGCGGGGACTCGGGGCCTCCCCGCCGGCAGAGGGGCGCGCGCTGGGGCTGCGGGCGCGACACGGCGGCCCAGGCTGGCGCGGACACACGCCCGAAGCCGCGCGCCCCGGGGCGCCGCACGCAGGAGCCGCTTTCCGCGGCGACCCGGTCACGCGCGCCGGGCGCCCAGAGGCGCGGGGGCCGGGAAGGGCCCGGCCGCCCCGTTACCGGGAGCGTCGCCCAAGGGCGCGTGCAGAGGCGCCCACCGAGCTGGCGGGCCGTCAGCGGACCGCGGCGCGGGAGCCCTCGGGGGCCCGGGCACCCCATCTGAGCGCCCTCAAGGCCCGGCCCCGCAAGATGGCGGGCGCGCGCTCCCGGCAGCCCGAGCGCCCCGCGCATGCGCGCTGGGCCGCCCCGCCCGGCGCGAGCGGAAGTCGCGTGACCCCGGAAGTGGCCGGCCGGGCGGGCGCGCGGGCGGGGCGGGCGACGACGATCGTCACTTCGTGCGGGAAGGAGCGCGGAGCGGCGCGGTCGAACCTCGGTGAGCGCCCGCGGCGGGCCGGGCCGGGCCGGGCCGGGCCGGGCCGGGCCGAGCGGGGCGGGGCGGGGCCGGGCGGGCCGGGCGGCGGCCGCGGGCGGCGCGGGGCGGGCGGCGGCCGCGCCTTTGTTCGCCCGCCCCGCCCGGCCCCGCCCTGCCTGCCGCGGGGGTCCGCGCGGGCCGGGCGCGGCGACAGGGGGCGCGGGCCGGGCCGGGCCCCGGCGCCGGGGCGCCCCACGTGCGGCCGGGCGGGGGCGGGGGCGGCGCGGTGGCCCCGCCCGCCGCGCCCCCGGCGCCCCCTCCCCGCCCCGGCGCCGCCCCGCGGGGCCCGCCCGACGCCCCCTCCCCGGGGGCCGGCCCGGACAGCGGGTCAGGCGGCCGAGGCCTGCGCGCCCCGCCCTCCGCCCAGATTGCGGGCTCTGCGGAAGTGCGCGCGCCGGGCGGCTGCGGGGCGTCCGCGCCCGGGGGGCCGTAGGGCGGAACCCCCGGGGCCTGGGAGGAAGCCGCGGGGAGCCCGGCCGCACGGGCGGGGCGGCCCCGGTGGCGCGCCTCCTGGGCACTTGCCGGAGCCGGTGCCCGGGCAGATCCCGGCTCCCTCGCTGGCCCCGCGGACAAAGGGCTCGGCCGTCTCCGGAGCCCCCGGGCCCTGGGGGCCGCCCCTGGCCGCCTCCGTGTTCCGGGATCCGCGGCGGGGGCGGCAGCTGCTCCGCGGGAAGGCCCGGAGGCTGCCATGGGAACGCTGAGCGGGGGAAGCCAGGGCCGCCTCAGGCCGGCTTCTCCTCGGGGCTCCCCCCGGGGCCAGAGGGCCGCCTTTGAGAAGGCTGACGGCCCCAGCGGAGCCCCCGTTCGGGGCCACGGCCCCCACCCTCCGGAGATCAGAGCGGAACCCGCAGCGCGGCTCCCCCGCCGCCACCCCCTCGGCACCTGCTGGTGGGGCTGGGCAGTCTTCCCTAGCGCCTGCCGGAAAGCCTCGTGTGGCCGCTCGGAGGACCCAGCGGGAACGGTCTCTCTGGGTCAGGGCCGGGGCCGCTCAAAAGGAGCAGCAGGATTTAGAAGTTGCCCTGGCAGGAGAGGTGTGGCCGGTTTCCGGAAGGAGCAGGTTGGGAGTTCCCTGCAGTCCTGGCTGGGCCCCCCAGGGGGCAGGCAGCGGCCTCCTGCAGCAGGCGCTTGCCTCCTTGGCCCCTGCGACACAGCCTGTGCCCCTGCAGGTGTCCCAGACCCGGCTACAGGTGAGCATGGCTGAGCAGGAGCCCACCGCTGAGCAGCTGGCGCAGATCGCCGCAGAGAACCAGGACGACGAGCACTCCGTCAACTACAAGCCCCCAGCCCAGAAGAGCATCCAGGAGATCCAGGAGCTGGACAAGGACGACGAGAGCCTGCGGAAGTACAAGGAGGCCCTCCTGGGCCGCGTGGCTGTGTCTGCTGGTGAGTGGGGCGCGTGGCTCCTGGCCAGCTGCTGCGCTGCCCCTGGGTGGGGCGGGAGGCGCTGGGAAGGCACGGTGCTAGGCGGCTGTTTCTTTGCAGACCCCAACGTTCCCAACGTCATCGTGACCCGTCTGACCCTGGTGTGCAGCTCTGCCCCGGGCCCCCTAGAGCTGGACCTGACTGGTGAGTGGCCCCTCTGAGGCCCCTGGCTGCTCAGACGTGCCCTGCCCCAACAGCATTTCCTGGTGCACCTGCGCCCTCTCGTGGGGAGCAAGAGAAGTTCCGCCCCGTGGTCCCCAAGGCTCTGGTTGGGGGGGGGGCACTGTGGGGGTGGAAGGGCGCCCACCAGGCCTTGAGGCGGTCACAGATGGGAGCCGCATGGCAAGCAGCCTCCCCAGCTGGGCATCCCAGGGCTGCGTTTCTCTCAACACAGGCGATCTGGAGAGCTTCAAGAAGCAGTCCTTCGTGCTGAAGGAAGGGGTGGAATATCGGATAAAAATCTCTTTCCGGGTGAGTGGAGGCTGGGGGAGCCTGGGGCAGGCTGGGGCGGGACACCCTGCTGAGCTCTGCCACGGCCCCCCTCAGGTGAACCGGGAGATCGTGTCTGGCATGAAGTACATACAGCACACGTACAGGAAAGGCATCAAGAGTGAGTGGCGGTGGCACTCGGGGCTCTGGGCAGGGCCCGGGAGGGGGTGAGGCGAGGTGGTGGGTAGCCGGGGGCCCGCGCCCCTCCCTGACCCGGCCCCTGCCTGCAGTTGACAAGACGGACTACATGGTGGGGAGCTACGGGCCCAGGGCGGAGGAGTACGAGTTCCTGACGCCCATGGAGGAGGCCCCCAAGGGCATGCTGGCTCGCGGCAGCTACAATATCAAGTCCAGCTTCACAGACGACGACAAGACTGACCACTTGTCTTGGGAGTGGAACCTCACCATCAAGAAGGAGTGGAAGGACTGAACCCTGGCCCGGGAGGCGGCGGACGGCCGGAGTGTGCCCCCCCCCCCACCTCCCGACCCCATACCAAAGCGCTGACAGGGCCACCCAGGCCGCCGTCCCTCCTGCCAGGCCTGTCTCCGGCCAGCGGCGAGCCCCTCCAACTCGCCCCTCCCCAGCCCGCAGGCCCCAGTCTCCTCGGTGGTCTCCTGTGTCGTCGCTGCTTCCGCCTGTGCTGGGGGGGAGGGGCCGCCGCCCAGCCTCCCTTCCCTTGTCTCCCTCCGTGAGCCTTGCCCATCCTCACCTACCCCACGCCCTGGTGTCTACGGGGCGTGGACATCGTGCTGGGCTCCTGGGGGCTCAGGCCTTCCTGAGTCTTGGGGTTGCCCTGCTCAGGCGCCTCCCCTGCAGCGGGAGTGGGGCGGGTGATGCGGAGCTGTGTGGGTCGGGCCCCCCCAGCATTCTCCTGTCCGGGCCGGCCATCGTCCTGTCACTGTCTAACCATGATGCCTTAACATGCGGAACTCGTGCTGTGGGGCCTCCCGACCTCTAACCCGTGTCCGCATGAGCACGTGGTCTCCCGTCCCTGCCCGTCTCTGTCTCGGCGTCCCGGGGAGGTGCGGCCAGCGCTGCCACTCCCCTGCCTGCCAGGGCCCGGCCAGCCCGCCTGTGGGGCCAGCTCCAGGGGCTCTGGGAAAGCCAAATTGCCAAAACTCCAGATGCCTCCAGTCCCATCCGAGAGGCAGGTGTCCTCAGGCCTCTGCCCTCTGTCCTGGGGGCAGCGCCAGAGCCCACTGGGCGTGCCCTGGGTAGAGCCCTGGCCCAGCCTTACTGTCCCACCTGGCCTGGTGCCCGGCTCATCAGTATTCATTGCTCCATCTGTGCCGCCCGGGGCCACCTCTGCCACAGGCCCTGCTGCCCGGGCCAGGCCCGCCCAGACCCAGCCGGGACCGCAGTGGGACCAAGCAAGAGTCGGAGCATCGCCCGTGCCTGCCCTCCCCGGTCAGCTGGCCTCGCGCCGAGCCTTCCCTGCTTCTCCTTTTCTGACCGGGAAATAAAGTCCCCCCAACAGAGCTGTGTCCATGGCTTGTGTGGGGAAGGCGGCGACTCCTACGGCAGGGCAGGGCGGGGCGGCTACCCCATGAGCAGCCACCAGGCCCTTCGGAAGGGCAACTCCTAGCTGAAGAGAGGGGCCCTCGGGGCTGGAGAGTTGCCAGTTGGGGGGGAGGAGGGGGGCTGGACTGCAGCTGCGGAGCCGCCTCCACCAAGGAGGAAGTGGGCCACAGGGGCCCCCAGCTCACAAGGGAAGGGCCTTGCTGCCGCCATGCAGGAGGGTGTCTGGATGGGCCATCTCGGGTGCCCACCAAGGGTAGCGACCCCGGTTCGTGCCACTTAGGGGGAAAGGAAGTCCTGAGCTAATTCCAGGCAGGTTTTGTGGACTCCACCCCCACTCCAGGCCAAAGTCCTCAAGACATTGGGGTCCTTTTAAGGGCGCAGGGGAGGACCCACAGTCAGGCAACCCGTTTTGTATCGGGGCTGCCCTATAACAACACAGGCTCCAGAAAGCCCGGCCTCTGGCGGCGCGGGGCGCCCTCCAGCCCCAGGCGCACCTGCAGTTGCAGCTCTTGGAGCTTACAGCTGGGGCGGCCCTGCCCCTGGGAGTCCCGGAGCTGGAGGGCTGCTGCCAGCCTGGGAAGACCCCTCCAGGGGACCCTGCTCCCGGGACTATCCCCACCATGGCGACACTGGGGCTCTGGCAGCGCAGGAGGGATCCCCATGAGCCCCATCACTAGGGAACATGCCCCCCACCCTTGGCCCAAGCTCCAGGGGCAGACGCGGTGGCCCCCACAGCCTGCTGGCCTTGCTCCGGATGTGCCAGCTCTGGGCGTGTGTGTGAACCTGGCCGGGGTGCCAGGTTGTGCAGGCATGCTGCCAACAGCCAGGACTTTGCTCTGGCTCCTCCCTGGGAACAGCACGAGGTGGCACCCGAGGGACCTGCATGACGTGTCTCTCGGGTCCCAAGTCTAACCTGACCCTCTGGTCTCACCCAGCCCCAGCTGCCTAACCTGTTGCTCCAGGCCTGGCTTCCCTGCCCAGCGGGCCCCCACTGGTCCTCCTGCTCCCCTTCTTGTGCCAGAGGCCTAATCCCCAGGCTTCTGCCTCCTCAGTCACCCCCAGACCGGCCCTTCTGCTATGAGGAGGGCGTGAGTGGCCACCTTTGTATGACCGAGGACAGCCTCTGCCCGGCCGCGCTCACCCCACTGCCAGGCCCAGGGGCCCATGGTCAGATGCTGCCATCCCCTGCGGCACCTTACAAAACCACTGACCACCCTGTCCCCCATCCCCTGGACACAGGTCCCAAGTCACCCAGCCAGGTTTCCCTTTAGCTTGCTGAGGACCCATCTTGGAAGCCCGCGCCTGGTCAGTGAAACAAAGGACAGCAGTGCCTGGACCCGGCATGTCAGTGCAGGGAAGGCAGCGTCCCCCCTCCCTCTGGGCCAGGTTCCACGCGGTCTTCTCAGGGGCGGAGGCCCCTGGGCTGCCCCACAGGGCTGTCGCCACCTGTGCGAGGCGAGCTTTGGTGGCCTGGGCTCCTGCCACGAGGCTGAGTCGGCAGAGCGGGGCTCGACCACGGCCTGCGACCCTGGCCTGGCCTGGCCTGTGCCCAGCTCCCAGCACCCGTCTCTCCCGTGGTGGGGGGCCAGGGCACCTGCACCCCCCAGCCGCCCCGCGGCTGCCCGCTAGTGTGGCCGCCCAGCCCCGGCCCGGGACCAGCGCTCCAAGCCCAGGCTGCGGTCACCGCAACCATGAAGACGTTGGCCGACGGGGAGCGCGTGAGGCAACCCCACCCGCCCCCAACGGCCACGTCCGCCCGCCGCCCGAAGAGCGCCCCGTACCCCGACAGGCCGCGGGGCGGGCACAGAGAGCTGCCCGGGGGAGGAGCCCCCAGGACAGGAGCGGCCCCAGCAGGGGCCTGGAGGGCGTCGGGCCGGGTCTCCCCTCCTCCTGCCGAGTCCCCCGACGGCGGCGGGCACCGGCCCGGGCCGGTGCGCACCGGAGGGCAGCGAGCAGCGGGCAGAGGCCGCGCCGTCCAGGCCGCAGCTGGCTCCACGCTCCTCAGGGGCCGCGCTCCAAGAGCCGCCGGCGTCGCCCACGGCGGGCCACGGGGGCGCCACGCGGTCGGGCGGGCGGCCACGCGCAGACCCCGCCCCGGCCGGGCCTCGACGCCGGCCGCCCCCGCTGCCGCCCCCAGCCCCGGCCCTGGGCACGACCCCCCAACCCCCCCCCGCCCTCCCCCCCCCCGCCCTCCCCCCCCCGCCCTCCCCCCCCCCGCCACGCCCCCAGCCCTGGCCCCAGCCTCCGGCCACGACACCCCTCGACCGCCGGCCCCCGGCCCTCTCCGTGCCGCCCCTCGGCCCTGTCCCGGGCTCCCCGACCCTTGGGCTCCCCCCCATCCACCCCCCCATCCACCCCCCCCGCTGTCCCCCGCCACAGTCCCCGAGCTGCTGTGCCCCCACCCCCTGCTGTCGCCCCACTGCCACCCTCGCAACCCCCCCGCACGCCGCCCGCCCCCTCACCCCCTCACCCCCTCACCCCCTCACCCCCGCCGAGCCGCCGTCCAAATCCCGCCTTCCCCGCCCCCCCGCCTGCTGGACGCCGGGCGGGCGCCGCACGGGCCTCACGCGCGCCGGAAATGGCTTCATCGACTTCCGGTCTGCGGTGCCGGGGGCGGTGCCAATTACGGGTACGCGGTCCAGTCAGAATCCAACACGAGGGGTTTCGGCGACGCAGGCGCAGCCCCGCCCCGCAGCTGGGGACTCCGGCCTCTGCCACGTTCTACGGCGGCTCTCGGGGGGAGCGCGCGGATATGGGCCAATGAGGAGCCCCAGCGCCTGGGCTTCGGGAGGCAGCAGCCAATCCGGGCCCGCGGCCGGTGTGGGCGAAAGTCACCAGTCAGAAGTGGAGAAGAGAACGTTCTCTCCAGGAGCCAATGAGAGGCCGCGGAAGAGTGCGAGCGCGAGCTCCTCGGCCAATCCCAGGCGCGGGCGAGGGCGGCCTCCACGGCCATTCCGAATCCGGGGTCGCCCGTGTGGCCCCCCAATCCGAGCGCGGCGGGGGCGGGCCTCGAAGCGCGCCGGCCAATCAGAGGCGGGGGGCGGGCGTGCGCGCGCGGCGGCGGCGGCGCGCGGGCGGGGGCCGGCCGGCTTTATAAGGGCGGGGCGGGCGGCGCGCGCCCTCGTCGCCTCGGCTGTGCTGGCGGCGCCAACCGAAGCCCCGCGCCCGACATGCTGCGCCGCGCTCTGCTCTGCCTGGCCCTGGCCGCGCTGGCCCGCGCCGGCGCCCCCGAGGAGGAGGACCACGTCCTGGTGCTGCGCAAGGGCAGCTTCGAGGAGGCGCTGGCCGCGCACAAGTACCTCCTGGTGGAGTTCTGTGAGCGCCGGCGCGGGCGGGGCGCGGGGGCCGGGCGGGCGCCCGCGGCGGGCGGGGACGGAAGGGCCGCTCGGGCTGGGGCCCGGGCCACGCGGGGCGCGGCGCCTCCCCGGCCCGGCCGCGGCCGCGCCCGGCGGGATCCTCAGGGCCGGGCCGGCGCTCCGGCCTCCGCGGGACGCCCCGCTCCCCCGCGCGCCCGGCCCTGCTGCCGCGTCCCCGCCGCGCGGCCCGCGGGCGTCCCTCCTGCCGGGCGCATCCCGGGTGACCGCGGGCGGAGGGCCGGGCCCGTGACGGCAGCGTCTCGCGGCCCGTGGGGCCGGGCCCGGAGCGGGGTTGACAGGCGTCCGCTCTGGCCAGCTGCTGTCCGCGCGCGGCGGCTGGCCTGCCCCTCGGTTCCCGGTGGCCCCTCCTGGACGGTCTCTGCGGGGAGAGGGTGGGACGCGGCTGACCTGCCCCTGGGTTCAGTTTACGGAACTGGCCGCCCTGAGTCCCGCAGCTCCCCCAGGCCCCTGCTTGGGGGGGCGTGTGCCCCGGGTGGGCAGCTGCCAGCGCCGAGCCAGGGCCCTAAGGCCCTGCAGGGAGTGGGGCGTGACCCCCTGCGCGCCTGCGGGGAGGAGGTGTCAGCTTGGCACGGGTGGCCGCTGTCCCGACCTTGCCCAAGAGCCTGCTCTGGCGCCGGGGTTATCGGGGAGCAGATAAGGCCCTCGGAGGGCAGCAGCGGCCGGGAGGGCAGGAGCAGCAGACCCTGGCCTGGGGTTGCTTTCCAGCATCTTGTGTTCTCTTCAGATGCCCCTTGGTGTGGCCATTGCAAGGCCCTGGCCCCTGAGTATGCCAAAGCCGCGGGGAAGCTGAAGGCTGAAGGGTCTGAGATCAGGTTGGCAAAGGTGGACGCTACCGAGGAGTCCGAGCTGGCCCAGCAGTACGGTGTCCGCGGCTACCCCACCATCAAGTTCTTCAAGAATGGAGACACTGCGTCCCCCAAAGAATATACAGGTGAGGTTGCAGCTCCTTTGTCTGCGAGGGGTCCGTCTGCTGGCGTCGGGGAAGGCGGGTGGGGGGGCCCTGCTCTCTGACCGGCATAGTTCTCCAGCTTCTGCGGGCCCTCATCTTAGAAGAATGCCCGTGTGAGCAGGGGCTGGGGTTGGGGCTGACCAGTGCTGGGGGGCCACCCGCTCCTTTCTCAACGCCACAGCTGCACAAGAGCGAGGCCAGCTCTGTTGGGGGCCAGGCCAGTGCTGCTGCAGGTGTGTGGGGCTTGGGGTGCAGCCCCGGTTACCTCCACAGCTGCTCTTTGGGGAACGGCCCCTCAGCCCCATGGTGCAGCGCCCAGCTCCAGGGCTACTCCTGCAGAACTGGGGGGTACCTGGCCATGGTGGCCACTCCCAATACTGATGCTGGATTTTGGGGGTGCTGGATCCGCTCGGACTGACCGCAGTTCTTTGCTCCCTGTCAGCGTAACCTCTTTAAGTTGAGACCTGGCAGCCCTCCCCGGGCAACCCAGGTCGTCAGGCCCGAGGGGACGAGCAGCGGCTGGTGGGGGCTGGCCACTCAGCCTCGCGTGCCCAGCGCAGGCAGGCCTGGGCTGCAGGCGGGAGGTGGCGGCATACAGGCTTCATGTTTTAACCCCGTCCCCGCTAGTTAAGAGGAAGCTGTGGGCATTTAACTAACTTCAGCGTCCAAGGTGAGGGAGCGGGAGGGAAGAGGCGGGTTGCTGGTTGCCTCGCTTCTGGGGGCTCACCCGGGACCCTTAGCCCAGAGCGGGTGGGCCCATGGCCCCAAGGCTGGCGCCTTCGCCGTGGCTGAGAGTGGGCTGCGGTGCCCGGCTCACGTGGGCCGCCTGTGCTTGGCCGCAGCTGGCAGGGAGGCCGACGACATCGTGAACTGGCTGAAGAAGCGCACAGGCCCTGCCGCCTCCACGTTGCCCGACAGGGCCGCCGCTGAGGCCTTGGTGGAGTCAAGCGAGGTGGCAGTCATCGGCTTCTTCAAGGTATTGCGCTCGGGCCTCCTCGCCGTCCTGGGGCGGGCTGGGGCCTGCGCTGCCCATGGCTGGACAGTGCAGCGTCAGCCCCAGGCCTGTTTTCTCGCAGGACATGGAGTCGGATGCGGCCAAGCAGTTCTTGCTGGCGGCAGAGGCCGTGGATGACGTACCCTTCGGGATCACAGCCAGCAGCGACGTGTTCTCCAAGTACCAGCTGGACAAGGACGGGGTCGTCCTCTTTAAGAAGGTGAGGGCGTCGCTGGGAACCTTGCCCGGGGGCCTGGACTGTGGACCTGGGTTATCAACAGCCGTTTTGCCAAGTCAGGCCCCGGACTGCGGGATCAGCGCCCTTCAGACCCGCGTGGGGCTGCTCCCTCCACGGTGGCCGTGGGCTCCGAGCTGCTTCTGGAGCCGTGACTTCCGAGACGGAGGGCGTTGCCCTTGTTTCATTTCCAGGACTTTTTCCTCATCCCAAGTGGAGCTTCCGGGGTGTCAGCTTTGGGGCGTGTCTCCCCGCCTTGCTGGCAGCTCCGCTTCTTCTGTTCTCCAGCCGGCGCCTCTATTAAAGGTGCAGCTGGACGCGGTGCCAGCTCCTTGCTGTTGGGGTGGAGGTTCCCCGACCTCCAACTACCACATGGGTCCAGTCACTTTGTGGGCAGTGCTCTGGGTCACAGCCTGGGGATCTTGGGGTGCGCTGAGGGGAAGGCGCTCTGCGAATCACTCTGAACTTTATTTATTTATTTTTTGAAGATTTGGGCATACAGGAGTTGGGGTGCAGGCCGGAGAAAGTGGTGAGAGGATTCACCAGAGACAGAGTGGGGAGCAGAACAGGAGGATCCACTGAAATCCACTACTGAGGGGAGCGGCGGGTAGACAGGAGAGGTCTGCTGCGCCGTGTGGGTCACTCCCTGGCCAGCAGGAGATTGAACTTGTGCTGCAGAGGCTGGGGACAGCTTGATAGTCCAAGATGTTAATCTCTGCCCCACGAGGGAGGCCCCTCGCTGCACACTTTTAGTCCTGACTGGGTCCCCTCTTTATCCAGCTCCTCTCCTGGTGCTAAAGGTGAATTGGGCTTGCTGCCCACCCAGGCCAGCATGGCCTCCCGGGGTCTCTCCCTGGCGGGACTCTGCCGTTGGGTTTTGGCTGGGTCTGCAGCTGCCACGCTGTTGGTCTGAGAGCTGACCGTCCACGTGGTTGGGTCTGGGGCTACTGGTTTTACTTTGCGGTCTTTGAGGGTTGGGGATCTGGTCTCTGCTCCGCACACCTGCTATGTCCACGCCGGTCACTGGGCTGACGGGGCCTTCTGCCCAGGGCCTGCCCCGCCTGGCCACGCCCACTACGCAAGGACCATGCGCTGTTCACCATAGGACAGCAACCCCCCGCACACAGCCTGGACGAAGGCCAAGCAGTGCCCCTTGCGTCAGGCCCCGCGTGGCCGATGTATGTGCCAAAAGCCGCTGAGGGGCCTGTAGGTTCAGGCCGGGCCCGCTGCATCCCTCTTTGGTCTCAGGTTTGAGAAGGCGAGACCGGTGTCTGCCTCAGGACACGGTGCATGGCCTGTCGTGCCCAGCAGTGGGGCCAGGCTGGCACGGGAGAGAAGCTGCCCCTGCTGTCTGGAGGTCACTGGGGAGGGCCGGGGCGCGTTCCCCCCCCCCCCCCCGGGTCGGGGCTGACAGCAGCCCCTTGGCTCCAGCTCCGGGGCTGCTCCCCTGCCTGGGGGGCCCCGCTTCTCCCTCGTCCCAGGGGTCTTAGGGGCTTCCCTTCCAACCTCAGGTTCTCATGCTGAGGATCCTTAACGTGTTTTCTCTAAAACAGCAACAAACTGACTTTGCAATGTTGAAAATAACAGTTTGATGAAAACTGGCTTTCCCTGGGAGGGTGTGGGCTGGGCGGCTGGCCTGCCTGCCCGGGTGGACGCGCTGTGTGGCCGTGGGACCTGTGGGCAGCCGTCGTGCCTCCTGCTGCTCGCTGGGAGGGGTCACGGCAGGCCCCCTACCTCTGCAGCCCCGTGGGCCAGGGTCGAGACCGTTGTGGCCGTTTACCCAGGAGGCTGGGGGTGCCCCTGCTGCCCGTGGGGTCTGAGCCCGGGCCAGCAGGGGCCCCTGGCGCTCAGGGCTCTCTGTCCGCAGTTTGACGAAGGCCGGAACAACTTTGAGGGGGACGTCACCAAAGAGAAGCTGCTGGACTTTATCAAGCACAACCAGCTGCCCCTGGTTATTGAGTTCACGGAGCAGGTAGCCCCAGTCTCTGTTCCCCTGGCCCACCCCCATGTCCCCGCGGCTGCCTGGCCTTCCTGGCTCAGACCCTGGCCCTGTGCTCGCCCCACAGACAGCCCCAAAGATTTTTGGCGGTGAGATCAAGACTCACATCCTGCTGTTCCTGCCCAAGAGCGCGTCTGAGTATGACGTCAAGCTGGGCCACTTCCGGAAGGCGGCCGAGGGCTTCAAGGGCAAGGTGGGCACCGGCCAGGGCTTGCGGGGGCGGGGAGCAGCCCCACCCCCCTGGTCTCCTGTGTGACGCGCCTCTGCTCCCCCAGATCCTGTTCATCTTCATCGACAGCGAGCACGCGGACAACCAGCGCATCCTGGAGTTCTTCGGCCTGAAGAAGGAGGAGTGCCCCGCCCTGCGCCTCATCACGCTGGAGGAGGAGATGACCAAGTACAAGCCCGAGTCCAGCGAGCTGACCGCCGAGAAGATCGCGGAGTTCTGCCACCGCTTCCTGGAGGGCAAGATCAAGGTGGGGGCGGGGCGCGGGCGGGCGCGGGCGGGGCGGGCTCCGGACAGGCCCTGACCTGCCGCCCCTGCAGCCCCACCTCATGAGCCAGGAGCTGCCTGACGACTGGGACAAGCAGCCCGTCAAGGTGCTGGTGGGGAAGAACTTCGAGGAGGTAGCCTTCGACGAGAAGAAGAACGTGTTTGTGGAATTCTGTGAGTGGGGCCGCCGCCTCTCCCGCCCGCCGGCTCTGGGCAGCGCGGCCAGGGGGCGCTGACCTGCTCTCTTTCAGATGCCCCGTGGTGCGGCCACTGCAAACAGCTGGCCCCCATCTGGGACAAACTGGGAGAGACGTACAAGGACCACGAGGACATTGTCATCGCCAAGATGGACTCGACGGCTAACGAGGTGGAGGCTGTGAAAGTGCACAGCTTCCCCACGCTCAAGTTCTTCCCTGCGCGCGCCGACCGGACGGTGCGTCCCCGCGGGCCGGGCCAGACTGGGCCAGGGCCACCTGTGCCAGGCCCTGCCTCACTGTGCCCATCCCTCCCGCAGGTCATCGATTACAACGGGGAGCGGACGCTGGACGGTTTTAAAAAGTTCTTGGAGAGTGGCGGCCAGGACGGGGCAGGGGACGACAACGTGAGTCGGGGTCTGGCTGCGGGCCTCGGGACTGGACGGTCTTGCGGAGCCCGGCCTGGGGGTGACGGGGGCGTCTGTGGCAGGCGCTGGGGGTGTTGGCCGGACGCGCCTGGGACAGGGCCGCGGCATTCTGCCCACGTGCCTGCTGCTGGGGGCGGGCGGGGCCTCGCTGTGCCACCCGGCACTGCCCATGGCCAGCGCTTCCTCCCTGGCCAGGACCTGGACCTGGAGGAAGCCGAGGAGCCCGACCTGGAGGAGGACGACGAGCAGAAGGCTGTGAAGGACGAGCTGTAGCCGGCTCTGCCCACCCCGTGGCTGCCCCACCCACGCCCGCAGGAGCCCCCCGCTGGACCCCCGCCGGAGCGAGGCGCTCAGAAGCGCAGAGAGCTCTTGGGAACAACACTTCGCCCTCGCGCTCTGTCTCGGCCCCTCCCTCCGCTGCGGGCCCGGGAAGGACATCTCTGGCCACCAACTCATGGCCCCTTTTCAATCGCGACGCGCCTTTCCGCGCACGGCTCTTCCAGGGCACTCGCTGAGCCGTCTGTGGAGCCCCCGCGGCGCTGTCTCCTCCCTGCCAGCTTCACGCTGTCACTGAAGACCCCCCCATCTCCGAATGTTTGGACGTCAGGGTGTCTGTCCCACCTTCCCGGGCCTCCCTGGACACTCCTGTCCCGGGGGAGGGACAGGCCCTGCCTGGGCACGGGCCTGCTCAGCTGGCGTCTGTGGCCGAGGCTGTGTGAGGCTCTCCCCGACAGGCGGCGGCCAGCCGGGCCAGGGCTGGTGCGCCCCCTCCCTGAATGCCCCTGGCCTCTGATGTGGCCGGATGCCCACACAGGACAAGCCCGGGCACTGCCCCGCGGAGCCGGTCCCGGACACCAGAGCCAAGTTGTGCTCTTCAGGCGTTTCTCTCAGATTGGAGTCGAACACATTGGTCGAATAAAGTCGAAATTTTACTACATGTTGCCTCTGCCGAGCCAGGCCTTGGGGAGTAGGGCTGGAGCTGTGACTTGGGGGGGCCAGGGGGTGAGCATCTTCACCTGCTGCTTGACCCCGGAGGGTGGGAGGGTGTCTGTGTCCCTGGGGGGCCCACTTGGGTGTACCTGTCCAGGGGGTCCTGTTCCCCGGGGACGTGCACCTCCCTGGTGGCATCCTCTGAGGACCGTGCTCCTCCCCAGGGGGGCCCCGGCCCCACCTCCACCCACCCGCCATGGGGCCTCCTGACCCCAGGATGGCTCTGGCCTCCCAGTGCCCCACTTGGCTGCTCTTGCCCAGCCACACTGTTGCCCACCCAGGCTGCCTCCCTCCCCAGTACCCGAGGTCCCTGTGCTGGCCTGGTCCCCGCTGTCAGCCCCAGGCCTGACCAGAACACTGGCCCCCAGGAGAGGGAGCCCGGGAGGTGGGCTGAGCGCCAGGCCGTGGCACTCACCCCTGCGCCCACCCCCTGGCCAGGAGGCTGGTTGGGGCGGCCACAGGGTGGGGCCCAGACCCTGCAGGGCCACCCCATTACAGCACAGGGGTCTCTCGGGGCTGGGGCGGTGTCGGGGGACCTGTCTCTTCTCTGATCAAAACGAACCAAGGCCTGAGCCCCACTGGCCACCTGGACCGACACCGGGCTCTTCCTTAGGGCACTTGGCTCGGGTCCAGGTGGGAGGCCAGACAGGCATCAGAGGTCAGAGGAGCTCCTTGAAATGCAGCCTCACTGGGCCCTCCCCCAGGGGCACAGCGCCTGGACGAGCTCAGGTGTGTGGCGCGAGGCCTGCAGACAGGCCGGCGGGCAGTGGGCACCAAGCCGGCGGGGCTTTCCGGGCAGTGTGGCCCCGGGCTTCCGGCTGGAGGCCTGGGGTCTATTTGACTTAAGTTGTGCAGGGCTGAGAACAGCCCGCCCTCTCCTGCACAGGTGCTGGCCAATCCAGGCCTTCGGTGACCACCCATGGGGGTGAACTTTGTACCCCCCAATCCACAGGACCCCAGTATCTCAAAAGGGGACTTTATTTGGAAATGGAGTTGCTGCAGGTGCGACTGGTTAACAGGAGGTTGCACTGGAGTCGGCGGGGGGGGGGGGGGGGGGCTGTTCCACACCCACGTCCTTATATTTAGGCATCTGAATACAGACCCACGACAGGGAGGAGGGGCAGTGCTGGCACCCAGGCTGCCCGTGGTGGGGAGACTGGCCTGGCCCAGAGCCTCCCGCGGAAGGAGCAGCCCTGGCTGCGCGGGGGATGTGGGCTTCTGGCCTCAGTCCTGAGGTTCAAGGTCCCTAGCATGTACTTTGCTGGGGTGGCGAGGATCAGGGGGTCTCTGGGTGGGCGGGGCCCACATGAGCACTTGTGTCCTTGCGTGCAGGCGTCAGGAGTCTGGCCCTGGGAGAACTGTGGAAACAGGGACACGGGGGCCGCGGTGGAGGGCTCCCAGGGCACCGCGGGCTCCTGGCAGGGTCCTGGCGGGCGGGCCGGCTGAGCAAGGTGGCAGGCTGCCCGGGGGCTTCTGGGGCAGGAGGCTGAGCTCTGGGAGAACGCCTTGAGCACGAGGCAGGCCTCCAGGGAAGGCTGCAGGGCTCAGGGAGGCCGGTGGTGTGGTGTGGCCTGCTTCTCACTGCCCTCAGGACCCTGGCAGCCCCCATGTGGGCAGGGCCACTGGCCTTCCTGGAGAGGCAGCCGTGCCCATGTGCCACCTTCCTCCTGGCTGGCTGGGCCAGTGCAGGACTGGGCCCTCAAGAGGACCTTGGCATCTGGCCTTCCTTGTAGCCTGTCCTATGGCCTTCTCCTGCCCTCTCACAGCACCATCAGTTCCAGCTGCGGGCAGGGAACAGCAGCCAGGAACGACCTGACCCTCCGGCCTGGGCACAGTGTCAGGTGGGCTGAAAGACGAGCCGCGAACATGATCCGGGTCACGGAGGCTGGGGTTGGCTCCAGCTGTGCCCGCTGATCGCCTTTATATAGCCCCGGGGCCTGTGTTAGCGTGGGCGCCATCTGCCAGGAGCCTGGTGCTGGCTAGTCCGCCGGTGGGCACCTTCCTCCTCCCCTGCAGTAAGGTGTCCAAGCGGCCCCCACCCTGGTCCCAGGATGCCCAGAAATGTCCGCTACACCCCCCAGCAGCGGCGCTGGCAGCTGTTGGCGGGTTGCAGTGTCCACTTCCCCAATGATGTTCTGTTCTTGGACCACATCTGCCAGGGCGACCTGCAGCAGGTGGGCTGCTTCCTCCGGGCCCACAAAGCGACCCTGGACACCATCCACCCCTCAGGTGAGCCTGCCGCGGCCCCGCCTCCCGCACCCGGGGGAAGCCTGGCCCTGATCCTGGCCGCCCTGCCCAGGCCTGCCCTGCCTGCCCTCCATGAAGCGGTGCTGTCCGGGAGCCTGGAGTGCGTGCGGCTGCTGGCCAGGCGCGGGGCTGACATCTAGCAGCGTGCGGAGGCGAGCTGGACCGCCCTGCACATCGCCTGCCGCGACGGGCACCCTGACCTAGCCGGGTGAGCCCGGCCTGGCCGTGCCCTGCGGGGTCTGCGCGGCCGGGTGGCTGGGGTGGCGGGGGCGGGCGCGTGGTGCTGGTCAGAACCCGGGCTTGGGCATCTCCCTTCTGCCCTGCGCTCGCCCTGGGCTAGCTGGCACAGGCAGCGTGGTTTGCAAAGGATCAGATTCCTCCTTCCTCACCGACCTCGAGAAAACAACGGGAGGCTGTCAGGACCCGGCGGACCGCGCCTCGAGCCTGTCCAGGGCGACCTTGCGCCCCAGGCACCTCGTCTCCCGGGGGGCAGCCCGCGACGCGGCCACCGAGGACGCGCCCTGCCTCCGGCCTCGTCGACCGGGCGGCCCGGCCCTGGCCGAGCTCCTCAGCGACTCTGGGGGCTGAGCCCGGCGCCCTCCGGGGAGCGGCCCGCCCCGGCCCAGGGCGCCCGGCTCTGGGCAGCGCCGGCGCCGGCCAGCGGGCCGCAGCGCGCCTGGGAGCGCCGCGGGCCCGCGCCTCTGGCCTGGCCTTGGTCGGGGACACTGCGCGCCGCTTCGGTGCTTGGGGATCCGGAGCCCGTGCGCGGCGCCGGCTGGGGACGCGCCGCCCCGCGCCGCCCCGCCCCGCGCCGCCCCGCGCCGCCCCGCGCCGCCCCGCGCCGCCCCGCGCCGCCCCGCGCCGCCCCGCGCCGCCCCGCGCCGCCCCGCGCCGCCCCGCGCCGCCCGCGCCGCCCATGCCCCGCCCCGCGCCGCCCCGCCCATGCCCCGCCCCGCGCCGCCCATGCCCCGCCCCGCGCCGCCCCGCGCCGCCCATGCCCCGCCCCGCCCCGCCCATGCCCCGCCCCGCCCCGCCCCCGAGCCGCCCCGCCCATGCCCCGACCCCGCCCCGCCCCGCGCCGCGCCGCCCATGCCCCGCCCCCGCCCCGCCCCGCCCCGCGCGCCGGGCCCCGCCCCGCCCCTGCCCGTCACGTGGCGCGCGGCGCGGCGTCACTTCCGGCCGGGGCCTCCCAGCTGGAAGAGGCGGCGGCGCCGGGCGCAGGTGAGCGGGCGCGGCCCGGCGGTCCGTCGTGGCCGGGCGCGGCGCGGGGGGCGGCCGGCCGGGCGCGGGGCGGCGGGCGGCGGCGGGAGCGGGGCGCGCGGGGCGGGGCGGCCTGGCGGGGGGCGGCCTGGCGGCGGGGGGCGGCCTGGCGGCGCGGGGGAGGCGCGGCGGCACCCCCGGCCCCGGGGCACCGTGTTCGGGCCTGGCCGGGGCGTCGCGGGGCGCCGGGCCCGAGCTCCCCAGGCCTCCTGTCCGCGCCCGTCCCGCGTCCGCCGCCTCCAGCCCCGGGCGAGATGGGCCGCGGCCGGGGCGGGCAGGGCGCCCCGCAGGAGAGCCGGCGGGGCCCGCGCCGCTTCCAGCACGAAGCGGGCCGAGCGCCAGGTCGCCCGCGGGCCCGGCGGGCGCTCTGCTGCCTTCCAGGCTCAGCTGCCAGTGGTTTCTGGGCCCAGAATGTCAGATCTTTTGGGGCGAGGAGGGGTCTGGGGCTGAGTCTGGAAGGACCAGGCTTGGTTTGGGGTGAGTTGAAGGGTGGTGAGGGGTTCTGGGGGTGTGGGGGCGCACAGCCCCGCGAGGCAGCACAGGCCAGGGATCTTCAAGGGCCCACGGCCCCTGTTGGGTGTCTGGAGTGGGGGTCGCGCTGGCCCCTGGGGAGAATAGATCATTTTCTAGAACTTCCAGGGGCTGCAGCTTGGCTGCTGAGCACCAGGGCACCTACCGAGGGGACGTGGGTCCAAGAGGCGCTGGGTGAGGGACTTCCCAAGGAGCACAGGGCGGCCGCCAGCGGGCACAGGTTCCAACTCCAGAATGCCGGAGCCCCTTTGCCGGCTCCCGGGCAGCTCCCGCTCCAACCTGGGCCACACTGGGAGCAGCGAACATGAGGCTGGGGCTGGCAGCGCCAGACATACACACCCGAAGCCTTGCTCCCACGGAGGGCCAGGGCCGCGTCATGGCCAGGAGGCCCTCCCTGTCTGCAGGGGTCCGGAAACCGCCAGGGGTGCCCAGAGGGGCCTGGGGGCCCAGCCCAGCTGAGCTGTCTGGGCTGCCCCATCTGTCCAGAGGTCAGAGACTCTGTCTAGGCCGCGCTGCGTGCAGGCTGCCCCAGGTGAAGACTAGGAGGCCTGGGCTGCGCCACGGGGCAGTTCTGGACCCGCCACAGGCTTGGGTGTGGCCCCTGGAGGCCAGCGTCCAGCCCCGCAGAAGGCCCCTGAGCTGCTGTGTGGGTCCCTGCTGGGCCCGCCGGACTGGGAACAGCTTGGGCCACAGTCTCCTGCGTATGTGGGGCCTGGCCTGGGGAAGGTGCCGGGAGAGCCCTGTGCTCTAGGGTGGGCGAGGGTGGCCCGCAGGCTGTCCCGGAGCCGGTGGGTGTGGGGTTTGAAGGGGTCCCCGGTGCTATTCTAGCCCACCCCCTCCCACCCCTCAGCACCGCAGCCTCTGTGGCCTGTCCTGGCGGCGGCCCGCGCCTGGCCCTGCTCCGCTGAGCTGGGGAGAGCCATGGTCCTGGGCCAGGGTTCCTCTCTGGCCCTCGGGCTCCGCTGGCCTGCCGCCTCCTCCCTGGCCCCAGCTAGTGGCAGGAAGGCTCCCCGCAGGGTCTCTGTGGCCCGGGCAGACGGTGAGGGAGAGCCCTGGAGCCCTCGGTGGCTTTTTCAGGCCTTCTTTTTAAAGATTATTTATACAAGAACCTGGACACAGGCCAGAGGCGCGGGGCACGGTGAGAGGATTCCCCAGAGACAGAGAGGGGAGCAGAACAGGCGGACAGACCGAAAACACTGCTGAGGGGAGCAGTGGGGAGACAGGAGGTGTCTGCCTGGCCATGTGGGAATCTCCCTGGCCGGCCGGGAATCGAACCGGCACTGCGGAGGCTGCGGACAGCTCCACAGCGCTGGGCTCAACCTGCTGCGCCACCGGGGAGGCCCCTTTTTCAGGCTTTTGTTGAGCTTTTACCAGGTACACGGCAGGCGGGGGTCGGGGGGCTGGCAGGTTCTCAGCCCCGGCAAGTCTTCACTATTCCTGGGCCCTCTGGCATCTCGCGGTGTCCTCTCTTGTCCTGCTGGCATGCCCGTGACGCCGCCCTTATAAGCCAGCCCCAGCCCAGGTGTGCCCGCCTGTGCACGCCCACACCCCAGCCCAGGGCCCGCCATCAGGCAAGCGGGCAGGACCGCGGGGATCCATCAACGCTGACGGCAGGAGGCAGGAAAGCCTGACGCTCTGCGCTTACCCTGCACCCTGGCGCTCGGTCCTCCTGCCTTCGTCCCCGGCCGCGCCTCTCTGCGGCCGCCGCAGACACTGCCCTGGCTCCTTCTTTTGCCCTGTGGGTCTGAGGCGCTGCTCTGCTACCGTGTGGGCCGTGCACACCAGGCTCCTGCCCGAGGGAAGGGCCCCGCGGAGCTGCGCCCTAGGATGGCGCCTCTTTCCCTGGCTGGGGTGCTGACTTGCTCTTCAGTGGAGGTTTCCTTTGGGGTCAAAATTGGGGGCTCAGCTCCTTGGAGGAGCCTCAGCAGCTGACAGACAGCGGGGAGTAGCCGCAAGGGAGCGGCAGAGCCTCCCCGGAGCCTCCCTTGCCGAGCCTGCCCAGTGCGAGGCCCGGGAGGGAGGTCGGCCCCTGGCCCCGAGGCTCGCGGGCTGTGGGAGTCAGTGCCCGGGGAGGAGGCCGGCAGTGGCTTCTTTTTCACGTGTTACTGGCCTTCAGGGCCCGAGGATGCAGGCCACTGTGACCTCTGACCCTGCCGTCTGTGACCCGCCCTGGGCGTGGGCGCCTCCCCTGCGGAGACCAGGCACCCCGTGCAGGCTCAGCCCCTGCCCGCCAGCCGTGCCTGGCAGGCCTTCGCTGGAGACGAGGGGAGGGCCCGAGAGCCCGGGGGCTGAGCCGGCAGGCCTCCGAGCCGGAGCGCAGAAGCCTGCGTCAGGCCTGGGAGGGCCGGCAGGGCAGCAGCGGGCCCAGGCCGAAGGCACTGCACTGCCTGTGTCGGGACGGGCGGCCTCGCCCCAGCTTCTCGGGCTGGTGTCCGGTGCCCAGGCCCGCGGGGAGGGCCGGGCTGGCTGCACCGCCTCCGGAAGCTGCTGCCGTGGGGCGTGTTTACCTGTGCGGAGCCCGTGGTTCTCTCGTTCGGCTTCAGAATAGGGGCGCTGCTGCCTGTGCCCCAGCGCACACCCGGCAGGGTCCAAGGTGGGTCCTGCATGTGGGGGTGGCGGCTGCCCATTCTTGGCGCCCGGGCCCTGGGACCAGGGGGGTGGGGAGTGCCCCCCGGTCTCCATCCCACCCCTGGACACCCCAGACTGGGGCAGGCCAACAGCTTCCTGACTCGGTGCCGTGGCCTCAGCTGGAGATGGGACTCTGGCCAGCTGGCCACTGAGAGAGTTACCCTAAAAATGGACACTCCAGGGCCCCCCCGGTGGCGCAGGCACAATCCCACATGGTGAGGTAGTTCTCTCCTGTCTCCCCGCTGCTCCCCTCAGCAGTGGATTTCTTTTTTTTTCTTTTTTTTTTTAAGATTTATTTATGTATTTATTTATTTACACAAGCACTGGGTACAGTCAGAAGCGCGGGAGGGTGAGAGAATTCACCAGAGCCAGAGCAGGGAGCAGAGCAGGCAGAAGGACCGAAGGACACTGCTGAGGGGAGCAGCGGGCGGCAGGAGAGGTCTGCGCGCCATGCGGGACCCTCCTCCGGTGGCCGGGGAGCAGCCGGGGATCGAACCGGCGCTGCAGAGGCCGCGGGCAGCTTCGCAACCCAGCGCTCAACCGCTGCGCCACTGGGAGGCCCAGCAGTGTACTTCTGTCGTCTGCCTGTTCTGTTTCCTGTTCTGTCTCTGGTGAGTTCTCTCACCCTCCCACACTTCTGGCCTGTAACCCGGTTTTTGTATAAAAATAAATAAATCTTAAAAAAAAGAAAATAGATACTCCACCCCCAGCTGTAAACTCTCTTGGGCCCAGAGAAAGGCAGCACCCCAGGGTCTTGGCCACCGTGGGTCACCGCAGCTCCTCCACGCTCTCCCTGCCACGCCCCACAGGCTTCTGTGGCCACACCCCAGCTGGGGCCGGGAGGCCCGTGGGTGCTGTGCCCAGTTCCTTGTCTGGGCAGGAAATGAAGGCCGGAGCGCGGGCGGTGCTCCGGGCGGCTGCCACCCTCTCTGGCTGCCGCGAGCCGCCCCCCGCTCCACAGACACTGCTGTCAGGCTGAGGGGCCCCACATGCCTGGCTGTGGGGTGCCTCGGCTCCGCCCCGAGGCACTGCGTCTCCCTCCCAGCTGACAGCCACATCCCGAGGCCCGGGAGGGCCCCTGCCTGCTCTTCCTGAAGAAGAGGCTCCCCCAGGCCCCCCTCCGGAGCCCACTCCCGTGTCGGGCTTCCCTTTCAGAGGCCGAGGGCATCGGGCAGCAGAGGGCCAGGACCGGACGCCCCAGCGATGACCAGGTGGGTCTGAGGCCACCAGGGGCGGAGGCAGGGCCGCTCTGCCCACCGTCCTCACGCATTGGGCTCCCCTAGTTCCCCTGTCTCCAGAGTCGTCTACAACGGCAAGAGGAACAGCAGCCCCCGCTCCCCGCCCAGCAGCAGCGAGATCTTCACGCCGGCCCATGAGGAGAATGTGCGCTTCATCTACGAAGGTGCCAGGGGGCTGTGTGCTTGGGGGTTGTGCTGGAGGCGGGGTGGGGGGGGGCTTGCTTGGGAGGCCTCTGTAGCAACAGGACCCCAAGTGTCCCGGGCGCCTGTGCGCTGAAGACGGCGCTGACGAGGGCCAGGGCCAGCCCTGCGTCCTGCGGGGACCAGTGCGGATGGGGCCTCGGGTCCTGCCGGGCCCTGACCGCCCTCCCGCAGCCTGGCAGGGTGTGGAGCGGGACCTGCGGAGCCAGATGTCGGGGAGCGAGCGGGGCCTGGTGGAGGAGTACGTGGAGAAGGTCCCCAACCCCAGCCTGAAGAGTGAGTGCGGCTGCCCGGGGCAGGGCGGGGGCCAGGCCCACGCCCACGCTGACCTGTCCCCCCTGCAGCCTTCAAGCCCATCGACCTGAGCGACCTGAAGCGCCGGAACCCGCAGGACGCCAAGAAGTCCTAGGGCTGCCCCCGCCCCCCACCTGGTGCTGCGCTCCCTCCGCCACCGTGCGCGGGCGCACCCCGGGCCAGGACGCCAGACTGCGCGAGGCCGCCCCTCCCGGGCCTCAGCTGCCCTTCCCTGGGGGGTCTGGGCCCTCTTGGCCCTGCTGCTCTTCGCAGCTGCCGGGCCCTGCCTGCCCCAGGGCCCTGAGCCTGACTGTTCTCCCTCCCGACACCCTGCGCTGCCCTGCCTCCTGCCCATGGCTGCCTCCGGGGTCGCGGAGACGGGCCTCTCCGTCTCCCAGGCCATGGGCCGGACTGGGTTCATCCCTGAGGGGCCAGGAGCCCGGTTAAGGGCAGCCCCATCTGTCCCTAGTGGGTCCCACCCCTGCCAGTCAGGCCTTCCCCTTCCCTGTGCGGCTTCCAGATGGCACAGCCCTGGCGCTCCCACGGTCAGCACCTCTCCTGGGCCCCTGGCCAGGGGAGTGAGGCTGACCCTGAGTGGGAGGGGTTGCTGGGAGGCTCCTGACCTGTGTGGTGTGCTGGGGGGGTCCCCAAGCCCCTCTCCTTCCCGGGCCCTCTGCAGGCGGTGCCCGTGGGAGCCCCGGGGCCGTGAATAAAGGCAGTGGCACCGAGCGCCGCCTGGTCTGTCAGCCCCGCGCCTGCGGCCCCGCGGGGCGTCCGTCCGGGTGGGGGGCCTTGGGGCCAGGCTCAGCCCCGATTCCATCTGCTCCCTGAGTTCCATGACGGTGGTGGGAGGTGAGCCGGGGGCCTCCCGGCGGGGAGCCTGGGGCAGCCGTGTCCACCTCCGCCCGAGGGTGAGCTGGCGCCGCCAGGTGGGTGTGGAGGGGGACCTTCAGACACGGAGATAGCCTGGCAGGCCAGACCCAGACACGCCAAGCTGGAATTTATTTCTGGAACACCCTTTCCCGGAAGAGCATTCCGGGGCTCCACTGGCCTCCCTGGCGGCTCTAGGAGGCCGCGTCTTGGGGGGGCTCCCCCGGGGAGGGGTGCAGGGAGGGCGGTCTGTGTACCAGGTCAGCCGTGTGGCTCGCTGCCAGTGGGTACTGGCTGGGGCCGGGCCCTGGGCCAAGTCCCTGCAGCCACGTGGCTGTGGCCCGGCTACCGGGTGAGCACTGGCCTCCGGCTGGGCCCAACCAGGAAGCCCCCGGATGCTCTCTGCCCGAGGTGGGGCGTGGGGGCCCAGCCTGGCCGGCTGTGGGGTGTGCCGCCCACAGGGTCCCTCCGGGTGAGGCTGCAGGTCTGTCCTTGCGGGGGCTGTGGGCCCGGCGGCTGCCTGGGCGGCGGTGGTGGCGGTGTCCCTGTGTCTGCCGCCCCCCCCCAAGTCTCCACCTGCAGAGTGGGTTGCATGGGCTGGGGGGTGCAGGCCTCTCCTGGAGGTGGGTGGTGCCCCAGGCCGCACCCTGGGGAGACGCTGAAGGACAGGCTTGCATTACACATTGACTTGGTTTAGGCCGGTGTCCCGCTGGGGGATTCCTGGAACCTCGTGGCAGTGGGAAGGGGACCCTGACCCACACTGGGGCGCCACCCATGTCTCCCTGGCCCCGGGGCTCTGGCCTTGCCCAGCTGGTGGCTCAGCCTCCTGGACCTGTGCACGCCGCTCAGGCCTCCTCACCCCCGCGTCCCCACCCTTGTGGTTCCTGCCGGGCAGTTCAGCGAGAAGAGGGGCACCAGAGGCGGAGGCTGGGCAGAGGGATGAGCGGAGGGGTCCCCCAGCCTGTGGCCTGCACCAGGAGATGCTCGCTGCCCTTCTTTTTTTTTTTTTTTTTTTTTTTTTTTATAGAGGCATGCTTTATTTATTTGTTTGCTGGTTTGTTTGTTTGTTTTGTTTATACATGCACTGGGTACAGTCAGAAGTGCGGGAGGGCGAGAGAATTCACCAGAGCCAGAGCGGGAGCAGAGCAGGCAGAAGGACCGAAGGACACTGCTGAGGGGAGCAGCGGGCGGCAGGAGAGGTCTGCGCGCCATGTGGGACCCTCCTCTGGTGGCCGGGGAGCAGCCGGGGATCGAACCGGCGCCGCAGAGGCCGCGCGCAGCTTCGCAACCCAGCGCTCAACCGCTGCGCCACCGGGAGGCCCACGCTGCCCTTCTTGTGCCCAGGACGGCCACCTCAGGGAGGCGGGCGCGGGGCTGGACCCCACTTCAGCCCTGCTCTCCTTGGGCGTGGCCGGCAGAGCCCTGATTCACCTGCCTGTGGGGTGTCTAGGCTCCTGGTTTCTCCCTTGTCTGAATTTAGGGGTTCTTGGTGTGCTCCTGGGGCCCCAGCCCAGAGGCTGTGCCGGGGGGGCCCTGCACACCCTCCAGCCCCACCCCTGCAGCTGCGGGCGCGCACCGGGCCCATCCTCCCTGGGGGCTGCGGGGACGCAGGGCTGGAGGACGCAGGGGTGCGCTCGGGCTGCCTGGACGTGGGAGGAAGGGCCTGCGCCGCGTCTCAGGGGCCGATGGGGAAGCGGAGGCGTCGAGGCATCAGCAGAAGCCGAGCGGGAAACTGGGGCTCCTGTGAGCTTGGAAGGCTCTGGGGCCGGAGGGCAGATGGGCGTCACCGACGTGTTGGTTAAGATGGATAAAGGGGGCCTCCCTGGGGGCGCAGGCGATAGGCACAGCACTGTGAAGCCACCCGCAGCCTCTCCGTCCCCGGCCAGGGGTGACCCGCCCGGCGCAGCAGGCCTCTCCCGTCTCCCGCTGCCCCCTCACCCCTGTGTCTCCGTGGATCCGCCTGTTCTGCTCCCCGCTGTCTCCGGGGAGTCCTCACCCCGCACCTCTGGCCTGCACCCCAGCTCTTGCTGCATAAATTAATAAATCTTAAAAAAAAAAAAAAGGGAGGGAGCAGTGGCCCTCGGCCTGCCTCGCGCTCAGACGCGCCGGGACGCGGGCCCGGGAGGAGCGTGGGCGTGTGCAGGAGACCAAGGGGCCCCCAAGGGGGGAGGCGGCCTAGGCACCCCCTCCCCCAGGGTCAGACATTTTCACTCCAGCCTGCTCTCTGGGCTTTTCTGCGTCTGAAAGACCGTCGCAGCCCGTTTCCCCACTTCGGTCTCCCCCGCCCGCCCGCTGCGCCCAGGCCTCGTCCCGCTGGGCCGCGCCGCACCCCGCCCGCCCGGCTCCGGCTCCAGCAGCCGCGCCTGTCGCCTGCCCGAGCCGAGCCCCCTGTGAACTGTGATCTTTTCCTGGGCAAACTCTTGGTTTTCCCTGGACTTAGGAATCGCCTCCTTTTTTCACTGGTTTTGTCGTCCACGGCCTTCCCGCAGGCGCGCCCCCTCCCGCCTGGGGTGCTCAGCCGCTGGCCCCGGGGGTCCGCCCCGCACCCTCTGTGCTGCCTGAGGCGCTCCCCCGGCCCCACTGGGTATCGCGGCCGGTCTCCCTCCCACCTTGCTCGCAGCAGCGGCAGCATGCGTTGTGAGGTGCTGCCGCAGGGACCCATGTATTCTTGGGGGGAAGGCCCAGGTCGAGGTGCAGAGAGAGGCGGAGACGGGAGGGGCGGAGGCCCCGGCGTCACCGTGCGCTCACTGGGGGCGTGCCCTGGGTGGGTGCTGGTCCCGGTGGGCGCGCTGCTCCCTGCCCGTCCCCCGGCCCATCTGCGAGGCTGCCCGGTCAGAGCCCGGTGGCGGTTGGGTGAGTCCAGCCCTCGCCCGGCCCCCCTCACCGCCTGCTCCGGTTCTCTCGGGGACAGGGACGGGGCTGAAGGAGGACAAGGGCAGAGGGGTCAGCATGGGGAGGGTTGTCGGGAGGCCCTGGGTGAGCAGCACCCCCAAGGCAGTCCCCAGCCCGAGCTCAGCGGGCGTGAAGGAGACGGCGCCCGCCCCGTGCCGGCTCCCGCCCACTCAGGCGCCGGGCGTCGGGGCTCCATGGCCGGGGCCGGGCGCTCGGGACAGGGCGCCTGGAGGCTCAAGGTCGGGCCTAGGGCCGGCCCCGCCACTGCCCCTTGTGGGAGGTGCCCACTAGGATCACACGAACCCCCTGGCCCAGAAGCGCCTGCCTTAGGGAGCCCCCCTCTGCCGGGTGGGCCCGGGCACCAGTGAGGCCCCCTCAGGAGGGCCCCAGTGCCTGGCGGGGGAGTAATTCTATTTACCTTTCCTGAGAGGCCGCCTGTCCTTTCATTTGCTCCAATTAGCCCGGCTCTGCCTGAGCAGCTCCAGCCCACGTGGCCAGGCAGCGGCTGCGGGGGCCCCTCCCTGGCCAGCGCGGGGACACCGCTGGCCCTCTACGCCTCAGCCCCTTTCTCCTGGCGCAGCGCGCCCACCCACAGAGGACCTGGCCCAGCCTGCCCGGCAGTGACCCCTCCTGCCCCCGGCCCCTGCAGGACCCGCAGCTCCTCCCCGGGCGGCCACCCCTGCCGCCCGCCGGCCGCCTGCACCTGGCAGGGGCTGGGGTGGGCCAGGTTCTGGTCACTCGGCCCACTGCAAATGGGCTCCTTTCGCCCACTGCGTCCTGCCACGTGGGCTGGGGCTCGCCAGGCGGCTGGAGCGGGCATGAAGCCAAGGCCCCCGGCCCTGGGTGGGCTGAAAGGCCTGCCCTGGCCGGGGCGCAGGGACACCGGGGCCGTCACGGCAGGGCCAGGGCAGAAGGGCGGAGCCGGTGCAGGACAGAGGCCGTCACCATCCCTCAGGGCCCCCAACTGGCGAACGGTGGGGGGCAAAACTAGAGGACTGCCCCCACTGGCCTGCATGGGGATGAGGCGCACCCCACCTGAACCAGGATCGGGGTGTGCTGCTGGCCGCCCCTCGATCTGGGGTCCCCACTCCATCTGTGACATGGGGCGCCCCGTGGGAATGCCCCCACCCCAGCAGGAGGCCTCTGTCGCGCGCAGCTGGAGACCCCGGCCGCCGGCTCAGCCCGCGCGCTGCTCAGCTCTTTATTGTTGCGGACACACATCTCCCGGAGCCCCCGCGGCGCCGCCCCACGCCGGGCAGGGCCGGACAGGGGAGGCCCCACCCTCGGCCACCGCACTCCATCCGGTCGGTCCGCGCCACTGTGGGCTCTGGGGGCTTCAGAAGGGACACTCGGCCGACCCGGGGAGGTGGCCGGCCGGGGAGGTGTCCGAAGAGGGGTCCCGGCGGGCGCCCTGGCCGCCGCCCCCAGACAGCAGCAGCTTCTTGCCGGGGGGGCTGCCGGGTGGCCGGGCCGAGGCGGGAAGGCTGACGGGGCGCTCCTCCCGCAGAGCCCGGCCCAGGCGCCGCCGGTGCCAGCGCCGCAGCAGCTCCGACTGCACCTGGCGGGCGGGCGGCCGGTTGGGACCCTCCCGACCCCCGCTCTGGCCCGGGGGCGCCAGCTCCACTGGGGACCCAGGGCTGTGCACCCAGGGAGAGCCAGGCTGACCCACACCCTGGAAATGGGGTGCAGGGCTCACGCCCCAGCGTGGGCGGGGCAGGGTCCCGGGCTGGCGGCCCCAGGCCCCACCTACCTCCTTGTTGAGGAAGCAGTAGAGGATGGCCACCAGCAGGCCCTGCGCGGGGCAGAGCGGGGTCAGCGGGGCGGCGGCCGGGGGTCATGGGGGGGGCGGGGGGGGAGCGCCCACCTGGAAGGAGCTGAGGAAGAGGTCGAAGAAGAGCTTGGCTGAGCGCAGGGCGCCCTGCGCGTGCTCGTCGGTCACGAAGGCGAACACCACCTCGTGGACCCCCAGCAGGGGGATGAGGGTCAGCGTGGACTTGGCCAGCCTGTGGGGGTGCAGCCTGAGCCAGCGGCCCTAGGGGCTCCCCCGCCCTGCTCGCCGGCGCCCCGCACGCACCGGAGCTTGTAGTCGGAGTGGCGCATCTGGCGCGCGCGCAGCTTGGCCAGCAGGATGCGCAGGGTGCGCACGAAGACGCCGAAGTTGATCTGCGGGCGAGGCCGGTCAGGGCCCTCCCCAGGCGGCCCCGCGCCCCTCCCTGTCCTCCCAGGCAGGACGCCCCGCCGGGAGGGAGGGCCCAGCGCGGTCCTCACCAGGATGGCCAGAAAGACGGGGGCGCGCAGGATCCACCAGAAGCCCATGTTGTCATTGCGGGTCCAGCACCTGCGGGGTGGGCGGCTCAGTCCCGCCCCGCGCGGACCCGGGCCCAGCCAGCGCCTCGCGAAAGGAGGGCGCCGAATGCTCTTGCCCCCCCCCTCCGCCACCCCCCCCCCCCGCTGGCTCAGTGCACCCTCCGCTGCCTGGCCAGGCCCCGCCCCAGGCTCTACTCACTGGATGTTCTCGAACAGACACTTGACCACCGCCCAGGGGATGACGAATAGCATGGGGGCCCCTGTTGGGGGGGGGCAGCTGTGGTCCTGGGCCCGCCCTCCACCCGCCCTCTGCCCCTGGCCATGGCACCACCCACTCACCCCAGCCGATGCCCAGGTAGAGGGGGAAGCAGCTCCTCCGGGGCACGGGGCGGCCCAGCAGGCCGTGCAGGTACAGGCCCTCCACCAGCAGCCAGCAGTAGTTGGCCACCACGCCGTACTGCATGAACACCGCGGCCACCCGGCAGCCGGCCACCGCCTGGCCGCAGGGGCGGCGTGAGCTGGGGCCCATGGCCCCGGCCCCCCGCGCCCGAGGCCGGGCGGCTCACCCCGTCACTCAGCCAGACGCTCACGCTGAGGTCGTCGCCGATCTGCTGGCCGTAGCGGGTCTGCAGCAGCGCGTCGGTGGCCAGCACGGAGCCGGCCTTGAGCACGAAGGACAGGAACAGGTGGGCGTGGATGTAGTTCCGGGTGCAGCGCAGCTTGCTGCGGGGACGGCAGGTCAGCGGCCGCCCGCAGCGGGCCCCGCGCCCCGGGCGCCGGCCGGCCGCCTACCTGAGGCCCAGCAGGATGGCCAGGGCCAGGAGCAGGGCCGCCAGTGAGAGGGAGTAGCCCACGCTGTACATCGCCCGGAAGCTGGCCAACATCCTGGCCTCCTCCTCCTGCGAACCGCGGGACTGCTCAGGAGGCTGGGCCACCCCGCCCTGCCCGGCCGCGCCCCGATCGCTGACCTGGTCCTCCATCTCAGCCTCGTCCATCTGGCACTGGGAGGCATCCCGCCACGGCTGCCCCCGGGGCCCTCGCGCCCACTGCCCGTCGGGCCCGCACCTCTTGAAGACCAGGCGGTGCTGCACTGGGGAGGGGCAGGCCCAGTCAGCTCCCCTGCGGCCCCGACCAGGCCGCCCTGCGGTGCCGGGGCGGGTGCCAAGGGCAGTACCTTTGTGATGCCAGGGCAGGTACCAGGGGCAGGAGATGTTGGCCGTGCTGTTGGGAGGGGTGTCCGGCCAGCAGGAGTACTTGTCGAAAGTTCTGTTACAGACCAGCTCTGTGGGGGCCGGGGATCCTCAGCGGGGCCCGGCTGTGGGCCCTCCGGCCCTCGGAAGCCCTGTGACCATCTCCCGCTCCTGGGCGGGCAGCCCCTGGCCTCCCGCCTGGTCCTGAGCTCCAGCTCTGCCCAGCCAGCGTCCCTCCGACACCCCACACCTCCAGCGGCGCCGCCCCCCGCCCCAGCCCCTCTCCCAGCACACCTCTCCCTGTGGGCACCCTTGCCAGGCCCGGATCGCCTGATTTACGCCTCCTCCCTCGCCTGGCCAACCCCCCGGGCAGCTGCCTGGTCTGCCCCGCTCCTCAGGCTGCCCCCAAGGCCCACCCCCGGTCCCAGGTCTGGGGGGCCTGGGCCCGGGCTGCCCCGCAGCAGGGAGGGGCGCGACACCCGGTTCCTACCACCCCACCACCCCCGTTACGTGTCCTGGTTGTGTGTCCTCGGGCAGGTCACTGGCCTCTCTGTGACTCAGTTTCCTCACCTGCAAGTGGGGGCTGGGGGTGTGGAGGGCCAGGCGGAGCCTTACCCGTGGGGGGCGGCAGCAGGCTCAGGTTGCGGAGGCACTGGTCCCGGTACAGCCGCCACCGCGCCAGCAGGGAGTCCATCGCCTGCGCCCCGGGGGCCAGGGGCTGGGGAACCGTGGGTGAGGGGGCTGGGGCTGGGGCGCCAAGGCACGGGGGTGGGGGGTGGGGGCTGGGACACCGTGCGCGGGGCGGGGGTGGGGGGGGCGCTGGGGTGCCAGGGTGGGGCCGGGTGGGGTGGGCGCTCACCTGACAGACCAGCAGCAGCAGCAGCAGCAGGTGGGGGTGGTGGGACTGGGTGGGGGGCATGCCTCTGGGCAGCTGCCCCCCACATCTGGCTGGGGCCTCACTGCTGGCGCAAAGGGGCCCTTGTGGGTGGACACACCGCTCCAGGGGCTGCTGGGAGTCAGAGCCACAGGGGCCCCCAGGAGTGAGGAGACCGGGGGTGCCCTGCCCCCGTAAGACCAGCCCCCGCCTCTGTAGCCTGTGCAGGACTCCGGGCTGGAGGGAGGAGGCACCGAGGCAGCCGCTCTCCGCCGAGGCCGGGCCGGGGTCTGGCCAGGCGCCGGGGGTCCTGCAGGTCAGGGGGCTGGCCGCGTCCTGGGTGGAGCTGGGTTTCCCCAGCCTCGGGCGGGTGCCCCCGCTGCTGGGGCCTCCAGAGTCCTGCCTGGCCCTGAAGTTGTCAGTGGGGGCCGGCGCCCCAGCCGCCCATCCCCCCCAGCCCCTCCCCCCGCCGCCCCCCCCCCCGCCCACCTATTCTTAGGCCCTGGGAAAGTCAGCGGCGGGCGGTGCCAGGCCATCCATCACTGCCCCAGTGCCAGCTCCCGGCCGGGCGGGCCCAGGAGTGCCGGCCACAGGCCTAGGGTGTCCCTGGCACCCACCGGCCCCTTTCCTAGGACCCGAGCCCACTCCAGGCTCTGGTGAGGCTGCCGGCCCAGGGAGCACCAGGCGGCCGGTGCCCTTCCCTGGCCATGGCGCTGCTGCCAGGCCCAATGCGCCTGCCCACGTGGAGCCTGTGGGCTACAGCGCCTGTGGGGTTCTGGGCGGGAGCCCTCTAAATCACCCCCTGTTGCTGCCGGGGCCCTTCTTTTGCTCGGGCTTAGTTCCACGGGGAGCAGGGAGAAGCGGGGTGGGGCCCCTTGGGCTGCCTCGGCGAGCTCCAGGATTGGGGACCAGGACTTCCGGGCACCCTGGCGCCAAGCGAGTAATCCTGGAGGGACATGTGGTCAGCTGGGGACACCCGGGGGGAGGGGCCGGGCTGTGGCTGAGGGGGGCACTTTCAGGGCCGTCCTGGACTGCAGCTCCCTTACACCGGAGCCCAGGTGGGCCCGCGTGGGGTCCCGAGACCCCCAGGGTGAGGGGGGCAACTGGGTCACGACCGCCAGGCCTGGTCCTGGGGTACAGGCACGGGTGGGCTGAGGATGCCAGACCCCCCCAAGAGTCACTGCTCCCAGCTCCAGGACTGGGTGAGCCCAGGCCCAGGGTGGACACCGGGCCCAGCGGCCGCGGAGGAGGCAGCCAGCGGCTGAGGTCGGGGACATGCAGGCGTCCCTGCCCCGGGGCCCCCCAGGGCCTGCGGCCTACCGCCCGCTGCTGCCCCTCGCCCGCCTGGCGGCCAGGTGCCGCGGGAACAGCCCTTCTCGTCCTGCCGGCTGCCCCGGGGCCTGGGGAGATGGGGGGGCCAGCTCGGGGTGGCCCGGGCAGCGTGAGGCGCCGGGGGCCAGGGAGAGGCGCCGGCGGAGGCGAGAGGCCAGTGGAGACAAGGCAGGGGGTGCAGGGGAGGGACGCCGCCCGATCAGCTGCTCCTGCTGGGAGGCCCGGGGCGGGGGGGCAGCCCAGCCAGGAGCTCTTGGGCCCTGTGGCCCGGCTCGGCGTGATGGCGCACGGCTCACCGCTGCCTTGGGGTCCCCCAGCCCCCTGAGGCGGAGCCCGGCCGCCCGGCCGCAGGGCTGTCAGGGGCCCGGCCAGCAGGCCGTGGCTCACCGGCTCTTCTGCCGGGCGTCCGTCTGCGCCCGGGGTGGGGTGGGGGGGCTGCTCTGGGCTCCCCGCCTCCCTCCACAGCAGTCTGGGCCGGGGGCCCACGCTGGCACTGGCACCCGTGCCACCAGGCCCCTGGGCTCGGGCCGCAGCACCTCCCAGAGCAGGCCCAGGGTGGCCGGCCAGGCTTCCCCGCGCAGCAGCAGGCGCAGAGGCAGGGGCCCTTCCAGAGCGAGGCCCGGAGATCGCGGGACATCCCTGGACAGGGGCCGGGCAGGGCGGGGTGCGGAGGGACTGGGCTGGGCAGGGCGGGGCTGCCCTGGCGCCCAGGTGGGGGCTGGCCCACGGCGAGGGCCGGTGTGAAGCGGGCCCCGCCTCCTTGCGGCCGGGGGCACCGGAGCTCGATGGAAGGGCTCAGGGTCATGCCCAGGCCCAGCCCTGCCCGGCGGCCGAGGGTCCAGCGGTGGCACAGACAGGTCAGGGTCCGCCGAGCGGACGGGCGCGGGCAGCCGGGGGCGGAGATGGCGGCAGCCTTGGCCGGGCCCCGGACACGCGGGCGGTGCCCGGAGCTGACCCTTCTCCGGCGGAGAACCGGCGACCCGGCTCGTGCGCGTGGCGGGCTGGGCCGGCGTCTCCGAGGACAGCGGCGGGCTCTCGGGCACCGTCCCCGCCGCCGCGCCGGCTCCTCTTTCCCAACCCCTCCCCTCCCCCACCCGTCCACCCAGCTGCCCTCCGGCCCGGCCCTGCGCCTGGCAGAACCCAGGACGTGGGGTGCTGGGCCCACCGTTCCCGCTGGGAATCCCCGGGACCCCCGAACCTGGGCCCGGGAGGCGCCCCAGGCTGCGGGTGGCCCGGCGCGCAGGCAGCGGAGGGGCGGGCGGGGGCTCCCAGCGCGGGGTGGAGGCTTGTGCCTTCGGGTGTTCAGTGGAAGCGGGGCCAGCAGGGGAGGTCACGGCCCCGGGGGCAGGAGCAGGGGCCACGGCTGTTTGTTGACAAAGCGGTTCCGGAGCCCTCCCCCATGCCGGGGGGCAGGGTGCCGGGTGCTGCCTGGCGGGTGCCGCCGGCCACCGGGGAAACGACTCCCCTCCAACCCTCACCCCACGCGGGGGACAGAGGAGTCGCTGCGCCGGCCGGGGCAGGTGGGCTCCGCCGTGGGTCAGCGCCTGGGGTGGCGGCCGCTGGAGAGGCGGGCAGGGCAGTGACCGGCACTGGCCATGGGGCAAAGTCACAGCGTGGGCCTCCCTGGCAGGGCTGCTGCCCCTGGCACGGGGAGCTGGGGGGCCCTGGGGGGCAGGGCGGTGGGGGAGACGCAGGCTGCGAGCCTCGGGTGGACCTGCCGGTTTCGGGGTCATCCTGGGGGCCCGGGGCGGGGGCAGCTGGGGTGCGGAGAGGGCAGGGGTGCGGGGCGGCAGGACGGGTGGGCGAGGCCGGCTAGGGGGGCTCCGCCCGCGACCCCCGGCCGCCCGGGCCCGTCCCTCGGGCCGCCCCGCGTGCTCACCGCGCCGCGCCCCGGGCTCCGCTCGCGCCGCCCGTCCCGCGCCGCCGCCGCTCTCAGTCCGCGCTGCCCGCCGGGCGGGGGACCCTCGCCGCCGCCTCCCGCCGCGCCCCGGCCGCCGCCGCCGCCAACTTCCCGGCCGCCGCGCGGGGCGGGGCGGGGCGCGCGGGGCGGGCGGGAGGAGGCGGCCGAGGGTCCCCCGCCCGCCCGGCCAGCGCCCCCGCCGCGCCCCGCCCTCCCGCCCTCCGCGGGGCCGCCGAGCGCCCCAGCCCGGCCAGGGGCCCGCGCGGCCGGCGAGGCCGGGGCCGCCCGACCCGGCGCGAGGTCCCGCCCGCCCGCCCGCCCGCCCGCCGCCGGCAGGTGGGTGCCGGGCCCGGCCGGCCCTCGCGCCCCACCCCGCGGGGACCGGCCCCGGGTGGGCAGCCCGGCCGGGGGCGCCCCCAGCGCGCCCGGCCCGGCCGCCCGCTGCCCCCGCCGCGCCGACGCGCCCCCGGGACGCAGGGTCGCCGCACCCGGGGCCCGCCCGCCCGCCCGCTCCCGCCGGCGCGCTCGGCCGTGGCGCCAGGAAGGCAGGCCCGGCCCGCCCGCGCTCACGGCTGCCCCTGCCCAGCGCCCGCCAGCGCCCGCCGGCTCCGGGCGCCACTCGGCGCCGTCCACCCGCGCGGCCGGCGGCCCAGGTGTCCGGCCGCGGGCCCCGCCCACCCTCGGGCCCCGCCCCTCCCGGCCCCGCCCCTCCAAGCCCCTCCCGGGGCCCGCCTCCCTCCAAGCCCCGCCTCCATGGCCCCGCTCCTCCGAGCCCCGCCTCCATCCAGGCCCCGCCTCCAGGCCCCGCCTCCCTCCGAGCCCCGCCTCCCTCATCCCGGCCCCGCCTCTCTCCGACCCCGCCCCCGGGACCCACCTCCCACCAGCCCCGCCTCCAGGGCCCCGCCCCCTCCAAGCCCCCTACCCGGGCCCCGCCTCCCAACAGCCCCGCCTCTCTCCGAGCCCCGCCCCCTCCAAGCCCGCCTCCCTCAGGGCCCGCCTCTGTCCGGGCCCCGCCGCTCTCCAGGCCCCGCCTCCCCCCGGAGCCCACCAGAGCCGTCAGGGGCTGACTCTGTGTTTGGGCCGCACTCGGGCTCCACTTCTGCTCTGGGGGGCCTTGGGGCCTGGGGGCCTCCCCGCCCTGCAGCCGAGAGGTGGCCCCTGGTGCCGACAGGCAGCTGGGGCTTAGTGCAGCGCCGAGCTCCACAGTCTGGGGACTCAGGCGGCCACCAGACCCCACTCTTGCCCCCGCCCTGTTTTGATTCAGGCAAAGGCCAGGAGCAGGGCCGGGAGCAGGGCCGGGAGCAGGGCCGGGGAGCAGGGGAGCAGGGCCCGGGAGCAGGGGCCGGGAGCAGGGCCCGGGAGCAGGGGAGCAGGGCCGGGAGCAGGGCCGGGAGCAGGGCCGGGGAGCAGGGGAGCAGGGCCGGGGAGCAGGGGAGCAGGGCCGGGGAGCAGGGCCGGGAAGCAGGGGAGCAGGGCCCGGGAGCAGGGTCGGGAGCAGGGGCGGGGAGCAGGGCCGGGGAGCAGGGGAGCAGGGCCGGGAGCAGGGCCGGGGAGCAGGGCCGGGGAGCAGGGGAGCAGGGCCCGGGAGCAGGGCCCGGGAGCAGGGCCCGGGAGCAGGGACGGGAGCAGGGCCGGGGAGCAGGGGAGCAGGGCCGGGGAGCAGGGGAGCAGGGCCCGGGAGCAGGGTCCGGAGCAGGGCCGGGGAGCAGGGGAGCAGGGCCGGGAGCAGGGCCGGGGAGCAGGGGAGCAGGGCTGGGGAGCAGGGGAGCAGGGCCCGGGAGCAGGGTCGGGAGCAGGGCCGGGGAGCAGGGCCGGGGAGCAGGGGAGCAGGGCCGGGAGCAGGGCCCGGGAGCAGGGGCCGGGAGTAGGGCCTGGGAGCAGGGGTCTGGAGGCAGCAGGTGCTGGGGGGGGGGCCTCCCAAAGACCCAGCGGCCACCGCCACGCGGCCTCCTCCAGGGCTCTGCCTGCCTCGGGGGCCTGGCTGGGCACAGCTTTGAGCTGGTGGCTGGGCCTCCGGGGGCTGTGTGGGTCTGGGAGAAGCTCCTGTTCTTCTGGGGGGTGGGTGGGTCTGAGCCTGGGAAAGGGGCGTTTCCCTCCCCAGCTCCCCTGCACTCCCCAGGGAGTGGCCAGGCAGGCGGGCCCAGTGGGGCTGGCCCGGGTAGGGGCTCAGGAGCAGTGAGGAAGGCGGGGGCGGCAGGGGGAGGCCGCACCTGAGGTGTTGCACAGGGGGCGGGGGGGGGGGCACCGCCTGGCCGCCCCTCCCTGGCTGGCACCGCCCTTTACATAACTCAGTTCGGGAGATGCAAACCTGGGCCTGGGAATGGGGTCCTTTTCCACGCGGATGGCCGGTGTGAGGCTCCTGATGGCGGGGCGCGCCAGGGCAGGTGCAGGAGTCTCCCTAGCCCCAGCCCTGGCTGGCGGGCCTGCTCTGGGGGGCCCAGCAGGCCCAAACCTCGGGGAGAAGCAGACGCCCCCCCACCCCAGGGACTGGACGTGCTGGGCAGGAACCAGGTGGGAGGGTGGGTCAGGGCCCAGAAACATGGGCCCCGAGGAAGAGGTCCCGGAGCGGCTGCATACGTGGGGCTTGGCGCCTGGGCACATGCTGGGGACATGCAGGGTTCAGTAGCGGGAGAACCTGTCACCCTGTTCTTCCTTGCGGGAAATGAGGCCAGGAGGCATCGTTTATTTATTTATTTATTTATTTATTTATTTGTTTGTTTGTTTATTTATTTATGTATTTATTTATGTATGTTTGTAGAAGAGCTGGGGTGCAGGCCAGAGGTGCGGGGGTGAGAGGACTCCCCAGAGACAGAGTGGGGAGCAGGACAGGAGGATCCACTGAAACCCACTGCTGAGGGGAGCAGCGGGCGAGTCAGGAGAGGTCTGCTGCACCCTGGGGGTCCCTCCCCGGCCGGGGATGGGCTCAGCCCGCCGCGGTGACAGCCTGACGCGACCCCCAGCCGCGGGGAGGCCCTGATGGGACATTTCAAATCGTGCCGCTCACGGCTGCGTTTGTCATCGGTTTTCAGATTCCACGGCCCGACGGGAGACCACGCAGGAAAGGGGCCCCGTCCCCCCACCCCGGCCGGAAGGGGAGGACCCGGTGGTGGTCGGGGCCAGGCTGCGGGTGGGAGTGCTCCCCGAGGAGGGGCCGCCGGTGCCGGCCTGGGGGCCCTCGGGTCCCACGTGCTCCCGGGAAACAGGGCGGCGGGGACCGTGGCTGCTGGGGGCGTTTTCTTTCCTCACGTACTGGAAACAGACAGAGTCAGAGTCGGGGCTCCTGATGGCGGGGCGCCCCAGGGCAGGTGCAGGGAGGCGGAGCGTGTGAAAACACCACCCGCCTTCAGCACCGCTGCGCCCTGGGAAGGCTGTGGCCGGGCCAGCTCCCCCGCTCGCCGGTGCCCTGCACAGGGCCGGCCGGGCCCCACAGGCCTGGTGCGGGCGGTGTAGCTCGGCTCAGCGGCCGCAGGGCTCCCGGGGGCAGGGCGAGCCGGACAGCGCGGTCTGTGGCGGCCACTCAGTCCCTCCCTCCTTCCTTTTCGGCTGAGCCAGGCCGGGGCACCTCCCCTTGGGCGGCACCGGGCTCCCGGGCGCCTGGGTCCCGGGGCTTGGCCGAGGCCCTGCCCTGCAGGGGTGGCCGCTGCTTCTGGCCGAGGGCCTGCCTGGGTGGGGGCGGGCCCCCTTCGGCGCTGCCACGATGGCCGAGCGGGCCCGCGAGCGTGGGTCAGCCCGGCCGGTGACCTGCGCCGGCGACGGGCTTGTGCGCGGGCACCAAGGCCCCTCGGGCGTCCCTTCCCGGGGCGCGTCCACTCTCACCAGCGCGGGCCGCGTGCAGCTCTTCCCCCGGGGGCCCCAGCGCCCAGTTTTCCTCTCCCGAACGGCGCTGGAGAAGGAGGCGCTGCCGTCCCGGCCATGCTGTCTCTCCTCCCAGCGCCGTCCAGCTGCTCCGACCGCAGCCCGTGGCCGGCACCGCAGCTCTGCAGGGGATGACGTTCTGGCGAGGCCGCCCCCGGCCCACCCACCCGTCACCTCCCCAGGCGGCCCTGGGCCCAGGCTGCAAGTTCCCAGCCTGCAGCGCCTGCTGCGGGGAGGCTGACCAGGAGCCCCGGGCAGTGTGCGTTGCCCACCCGGCCCCGTGCACGCTGCACCGCGCAGCTTGGCCCCGGCAGCCTATCCCGGCCGGCCCCCCGTGAGGCCTGCGCATCCATGGCCTGGGGGAAGCCGGGCCCCTGGCCTGAGCCCGGAAGACCCCAGGGGACCCATCCCCTGCCCAGCAGCTCCTGTGTGGGCGCTAAGCCCAGGAGACAGAGGCCTTCCCGCAACAGACTTGCTTGTTCTGGGGGAGAACCTGACTGTCGGGGTACCCAGCCCTACCTGTGTGCATGTGTGAGCACGCGTGCCTGTGTGTGCAAGCCCCCAGGGATTGGAGGGAATGGTCGGGAGCATCAGGGCAGCGAGGACCCCAGGGACGCAGGGTTGGTGCCCAGTCTCAGCAGGCCCAAGTCCTGCTGCTGCGGTCCTGCTGGATGCCCGTCCCCACCTCCCTCAGCCCCCACAGCCACAACCCTGCCCGGCCCCACCGCCTCTGGGCCCTCCGGCTCCCCCACCACCTCCGCTGGTCCACGCTGGCCTTCTCTGCCTGCTGGACGCCGAGACCACCCCCTGGGGCCGGGGCCACCCCTAGCTGGTCCCCTAGCCTCCATCTGAGGCCCCAGGATAAATGGAGGCCTTGGGACCCTGCTGGTGCAGGGACCCCACCCTCAGGGCAGGTGCTCACCCCCCCAGGTGTCAGGGAGCCTGGCAGAGGAGAGGCCGGCCCCAGGACCATGGCAGCGTCACCCCCGAGCATCGAGGTCTCCTGGACTAGCCCACTCTCCTTTGGGCCCAGGCTGCCCACGTGTGCCCACCAGAGAGGGTAAACCGAGGCACCGAGCTCGAGGGGTGTGGGCGGGGGTGGAGTGGTGGGAGGGAGGCCAGAGCCCATGACTTGACTCGGGATCCCGGGGTGAGGCCGGCCCTGCGGAGCCGGGGTCCCGACGCCCCGGCCGATGGGGAGCTCGCGGCCCTCAGGGAAGCGGCGGGCCAGGGTCACCTCAGCCCCTGGAGCTGGTCCGGGCCGAGCCGGCTTGTGCCAGGCAGGGCAGGGTGGAGGGACGCAGTGTCCCCCGGCCATCGCTCTCACCCTGAGTGCCCGTCCTCTGGGGGGCTGGGCTGGCAGCTGCCTCTCGCCCGGAGCCACCATCAAGGTCATGTGGCTCCGCGAAGCCACATTAGGTGGCGCGTCTCGGTCACATCAAGCCACTTAGAAGCCGGCGGGGCGGGAAGGGGCCCTGGGCCATGCGCCCCGGCGAGGGCCGCGCTCAGGTCAGCAGCGGGGGCGGCGGGCGCAGGAGGGGCACATGGCCTGCCCCGGCCAGCTGGGCGTCAGGGCCGGTGTGCGCGTGGGGGCCCCGGCTGAGGATGAGCCAGGCCGAGCGGGAGGGGGCGGAGGGCCCTGACCGGAGGGGGGCGGAGGATGGGCAGCGACCGGAGCGGGCGGAGGCCCTGAGGCCCCAGCGGGGCTGAGCACAGGGAGGGTCAGGCTGGGCCTCGTCCCGGCACCGAGAGGGACTGGCCTTGGCGGTTTGGGCGCTGGGCGCAGCAGCCAGAAGCCTGAGCAGCCCGGTAGCCCCGGGAGCCCTGAGGGGCTCAAGTGTGCCCACAAACCTGCGTGCTGCCCCCGACCTAGCGCTCCAGACGCGGCTGCACTGGGGCTGGAGGCACAGCGAGGCCGTGGCCCGGGCCCCGTGCCCACTGCGCCTGTGTCCCGAGGAGAAGGGGGCTGGGGGCCGCCCTACCACGCTGCTACTGGCCCCAGCCCCAAGTGCAGACATTGGGGGTGGTCTGCCCACGGCTCGGGGGGCCCCTCGGGTGTCCCAGGACAGCTGTCACACGGCGCCGACGTCTGGCGTCCTTCAGCCAGAGGGCGGTGGTGCCCGCCCCGCAGGCCAGTCCCAGGCCCTGGCCGGAGGAGCCACCTCCCCTCGCCAGGAGTGGGGTCCCCACATGTCCCCCAGCTCCCGTCACAGGGCAGGTGGTCGAGGGTGTTGCAGGGGAGGCCAGTGGGCAGGACGGAGCAGGACACGCCCAGCTCTTGCCGGGCCTCCTGAAAAGGGCTTCTTGGAGCCGGAGATACGGCGCCCCCTCAGCCACCCCCGGAGGATGGGCCCCGGGCGGGCCAGGACTGAGGATGGGGGGCGGGGCACAGGGCAGGGGACAGGGCTGGCCCCTGGGACCCGCTCACTTGCAGGACGCGCGAGGGCCGGCTGCTGAGAGCCAGGGACGAGAGGCGCGTGCTGGGGGCGTCAGCGAGGAGCAGAAGTCTCCCCAAGCTTCCCTGGCGTGTCTGTGGGGTGCCGGCCCACGTCGGGGGCAGGGGGGGTGAACACGGGACACGTTTTGGGAGGGACACGGGGTGTGCTTCTGGGCCCACTTGGAGTCCTCACTGCAGGAGGGCCTGGCCTGGGAGGCGCCGAGCCTTCCCGGAGGGGACAGTGGGTGCCGGGGCTCTGCCTGCCCCTGACCGGACCCCCGGGCAGGAGCCCTGCAGAGCCCACGGGACCAGGTCTCCAGGGACCCAACCTGGCCGCACCCCGGGAGCCCTGGTGATGTGGAGGCGGGGTGCCTGGGCACCAGGTGCGGTCTGCAGTGGCGGCCCCGGTAGCTGCCCTCCCGTTCCCTCTCGTGGCCGCTCAGCGTCCGGCCCTGGGGAGAGGGCCCCGGCGCTTCCAGGAGACTGGGGTCCAGCGCTGAGACCTAGACGGTAGGGCAGGCCCTGTAGGGTACAGAGGCCCAGGCCCCCGGCAACCCCGCCCACTGCAGGCTTGTCTGGAGCCCCAGACTTTGGTCGCAGCGCCCCCTGCTGGCCCCACTGCCCAGCCTGCCTGTGTCAGCCCCACCTGAGGTCGGGGCTCACCCCAAGTCACTCACCATTGGGGGGGGCTTCTTTCCACACTTCACCCCACAACATGCCCGCGTCTCCCTGCTGCATCCCAGACCACGGCGGCTCCCTCCAGACAGCCGCTGCCCCGTCCTGCCAGGCCAGCCCGCCCTCCCGGGGCGCTGACCATGAGGCCGGGGGGCCTGCGCCCTCTCCCCGCAGCCCGGCTCTCCGGCCAGTGCCGGCCAGTGCCGGGTGCTGCGGTGCCGGCGGCCGCCCAGCGCGTGGACCCCACGCGCCTCTCTCCCCGCGGCCGCCGGCGACGGTGCAGGGCGGAGGGCAGCCGCGGGCAGCCCCGCCTGAGTGGCCGCGCTGGGCACCCATCTCTGCGGCCCTCTGGCGCCCCCTCTGCAGGGCGGTCCCGGACCTGGGCTCCCGGGAGGGCCCGGCTGGCCACGCAGGACCCCGGAGCTGCTGTCCGGCGGGCGCGGCTGTGGTCTGGGGTGCGGCAGGTGTGGGGGCTGCGGTGGGGAGACCCGGCATGTGTGGAAAGAAGGTCCCGGTCGTTGGTGACTTGGGGTGCGCAGGTGCGGCCCACACGGCCACGGGGCAGTGTGGCCAGCGGGGGCCGCCGCGGCCTCGCCTGGGGCTCTGGGCGCCTGCGGTGGGCAGGCCGCGCGGGAGCCCGGTGTCCCGGCTCACGGGGAAACGCCTCCGCTGCCTTTCCTTTTTGAAAAGATTTATTTCCTTGTGCATGCGAGAGCGGGGTGCAGGCCCGAGGTGTGGGGGTGGCAGGGTGCCCCAGAGACAGGGCGGGGAGCAGGACAGGCGGATCCACCGAGATGCAAGGCTGAGGGGGCAGCGGGAGGCAGGAGCGGGCGCTGCGCCCTGGGGTCCCGCGCCGGCCGGGATGGACTCAGGCCTCACGGCCTCTACGCCCGGCAACCCCGCGCCTGGGAGGCCCCGCAGCTGACCGTTCCTCCTCGTTTCCCGGTGAGGGCGCGAGGTGGCCCGGCCTGCGGGCTGGAGGCGCCTGCCCTGGGCCCCCCACGGCCCCTGCGGTGCCCGCTCTGCACCCCCTCTGCACCCGCTCTGCACCCCCTCTGCACCCCCTCTGCACCCGCTCTGCACCCCCTCTGCACCCCCTCTGCACCCGCTCTGCACCCCCTCTGCACCCGCTCTGCACCCCCTCTGCACCCCCTCTGCACCCGCTCTGCACCCGCTCTGCACCCCCTCTGCACCCCCTCTGCACCCCCTCTGCACCCCCTCTGCACCCCCTCTGCACCCGCTCTGCACCCGCTCTGCACCCGCTCTGCACCCGCTCTGCACCCGCTCTGCACCCCCTCTGCACCCGCTCTGCACCCGCTCTGCACTTCTTTGGCCTCCAGGCTTCCAGGATCTGTGGCCGCCACCCAGTGGCCAGGCGGAGGGTCGGGTTTCCTGGGCGCCCCTGCTCGCCCCTCCCCCTCTTCCTCCCCTCCCCCCTCCCCTTAGAAAAGGGCTGTGAGCTAAGCCAGCCGCGGGGGGGGGGGGGGGGGGGGCCCTGGGCTGAGCCCGCGGAGCCTGGGGCGCGGGGGCGGGGCACACAGTGGGCGTGGGCGTGGGCGTGGGCGTGGCGTGTCCTGGCGGGCGTGGCTGTGGGCGTCTCCGGGTCCGTGGGACGTGTCGTGGGGCGCGGCCGGCGGGCGGGCGGGCCGGGGGCGGCCGAGGAGGGACCGGGCCGGCCGGGCGCCCGGGACTGGGGTCTTGGCGGCCGCTGCTGAGCCCCCGGGGCGCCGCGCCTGTGGGGGGAGCAGCCCCGCCCGGGCCCTTCTGGGCTGCGGAACGACGCGTGTCGCGCCCGTGGAGACGAAGGTCACGCGCAGCCCCCACTCGTGCTGAGTCCGCTGGCCGCGCCCCGCGGGCGTGGACACTCCGCCCTGCGTGCTGGCGGGGCCAGGGCGCGCCGCCAGCCCCACACCACCACCTGCCCGCTCCTGCCCTTTGCCCTCGGGCCTGGGAGTCTCCCACGCCTGTCGCTGCCCTGCGGGGCTCAGCCCTGCGGGGCTCGGCCTGCGGCTCTGGGGCACTTGCTTTGCGCTCCTCCCCCTTCCGCTGCCCCTGGCCCAGCCGGCTCCATGTCCGTCTGGGAAGACACTTGTGACTTGGGCTTATGTCCTGGGGCTGCCTCCCCCAGGGGAGCAGAACCCCCTGCGCTTCACACCTCACCGGGCCCGCAGGGCCCAGGGCAGAGCCATGCAGTTGGCAGGGAGAGCCCAGCGCTGCCTGGGGGGTGGAGCAGCATAGTGGGTACCCGGGCTGGGCTGCAGCGCCTGGGGCCCTGGGGCTGCATGTCCCTGGGGTGCAGCGAGCCGGCCTGAGCAGTGACCAGGCCCCTGGGACCATTGTCCTCTGCCGAGCCCGGGGCTCCGTGGCCTCTGCCTTCCGCCTGCTGGAGGCTCCTCTGGGGGGACCCCACCTGCGGAGGGCTCTGCGTGCCGCCTCAGCCTAAGGCTCTGCACTGGTTTTGGGGCTACTCTGCCCGGACCCACATTCAGGGTCACCAAGACCTTGTTTCGGGGGGAGGGTGGACTTCCAGCGGGGAGACTGTAGGAAGCTCGGGCTTCAGAGTCTCCCCAGGGCCAGTCACAGCCAGAACCGCCCCCGCCCCCTACGCCGCACCCCCACCCCCGCTTGTGCCTGGCTGGCTCCCGCAGAGCCGCCTGCTGCTGGACCGGGGGCTGGACGTAGCCTCCGCCTCGGTGCCCAGGGCTCAGAGCGACCAGTTACCCCTTGCCCGCCAAGGCTCCTGGAGTCGCCCCTCTGTGCTGGGTCGGCCGCTCTGGAGGCACCTGCAACTCTGTGCACATGACTTTCCCGTGGGGGGGCACAAGCTGACGGGGCGACGGAGCAGGAGGCCACTGCAGGTTGAGGAGCAGCCGGCTGGGGGAGGCCTTCACCGCTCAAACCGGCCCAGGCCCTGCCTACATCTCTGGCTCCCGCCAGGCCTTGGGCCTGCCCGGCTCATGCCCACCCACCACAGGTCTCCCCGTGGAGCTCACCTGCGTCCTCACCCCTAGCCAGGCTCCCCAGCTCCCGCCCCACGCGCCCTTGGGTGTTTGCTGCGCCAGGCCCGGGGGCTCCAGGAGGGCGGGTACTCTGGGTTTAAGACACCGAGTGGAAGCTTCCAGCCACGTGGAGACACGGCACGGCCCAGCGGCCCAGCCCTTTAGTGTCCGCACAGCTGCTCGGCGGGGCTCTTTCCTCTTGGACATTGTCACTCTGTCCCCACCTTCCTGTGAAGCATCCAGTTGTCCTTGGAGGATTCTCCTCCTGCTCAGGTTTCTGCTTGGAAACCCAAGCTCGGTTGGCTGCCTGTCCGGGGCATGTGAGGCCAACTCGGAAAGGTGGCAGATGACCGTGGGGACAGGAGTCACTGAGCGGTCACCCGCAGGGAGTCCAAGCTGGTGGAACGTGGCCACCCTTTGGGCTGCCTGGGAATCCAGCCACACAGAGCAAAGTAGGATCGAGACAGGAAAGAGGAAGCCCTCGGATCAGACACGCCAGAAACCCAACACGCCTCCTTTTCAGAGATGTGCGCCGAGCGCTTCCTCTTGCGTAAGCTGCTTCCAACAACTTTCTGTAGCGTGTCATCCCAGCTCTCCTGACCCAGGCAGGGTCCGTGGCCCATGAAAGACCCGTGATCTTAGCCCATTGTTCTGTTGTGGTTTTTTTTCCTTCCTTCCTCCCTGCCCCCTCAGTCTGGTTTTTCGTAGTAGAATAATTCGTAGGGGCAATTGGTATAGTAGAAAAATTTTATCATATGCTTTGTCAATGTTTTCTCTGGTCTGTAGTTTGTGTGTATATCTGTGTATTTCTTTACAGTCTTTTTGTTATGCATAATTTAAAGATTGTTATATAATCCAGTGTCCATTTCTCCTACAATTTATGGGATTTAATTTTGCTGTCTCTTTTTAAGGCGATGCCCTTTATCGGATTAAGGGCTTGTTCCTCTATTCTTATTTTGCTGAGAGATTTCTTTAAGATTTCTTTGTTGATGCATACAAGAGCTGGGGTGCAGGCCAGTGGTGTGTGTGGGGGGAGATTATGCACCAGAGACAGAGACGGGAGCAGAACAGGCAGATCTATTGAAATATACTGGGGCCCTCCCTGGGGGGACAGGGGGTAAGTCCCAGCACTATGAAGCTATGGGCAGCCACTGCAGCACGAGTCTGCTCCCCGACCAGGGAGTGACCCCCTGGGTGCAGCAGACCCCTCCTGTCTCCCTGCTGCTCCCCTCACAGTGTGTCTCAGTGGATCCGCCTGTTCTGCTCCCCACTCTGTCTCTGGGGAGTCCTCTCACCCCCTGCACTTCTGGCCTGCACCCCCGCTTTTCTACATAAAAGTAAATAAAACCTTAAAAATAAAAGAAACACGGCTGAGGGGGCAGCAGGAGACGGGAGAGGCCTGCCGCCCCCTGGGGGTCACTCGCTGGCCGGGGATGGACTCAGGCCACAGCGGCTGGCTAGCCCGAGATTTACCCCGAGCCACCAGGGAGGCCCTGGAGCTTTGTTTAATGACTTATTTCCACGGAGGCCATTGTCAAGGGGCTCCGTGTGTCTCTGCCCAAGTGGGGCATTTTCAGGGGAGAACGGGGCGTGGGCTTAGAAGAGTTGGGGTGTGCTGTGTGGAAAATGACAAAAGGAGGGCAGTCCTGGAGCCCCAGGGCGGGGTGCTGCGCCCAAACCCAACTGTTCTCGGACAGTGTTGGGTCTTCTTGGAGCGGACCTTGGGTCCTCCCGACGGTGTGGCCTCGTCGGAAGCCAGGGGCGGCCTGGGGAGTGAGCTTGGAGGCGGCGGCCCGGTCCACCCCCGCGCCAGAGACCCCTGGCCCGCCCAGGCCCCGCCCGTCTCCAGGGACCTGTCCAGCATCGCCTAGAAGGGAACCATGGCCGTGGCCCCAGGCCGGCCACTCGCCCAGGGTCCGTCCGAGCGCGGCGCACTTGGCGTCTCTCCTGAAGGCCGAATGACGCGGCCTTGCGCAGCCCCCTCAGCTGACTGGCCTTTGGGTGGAGTAACGTGCCCGGGCTTCCCTTCCCGAAGCCACCGCCATCTGCCCGCGGTCAGTGACCGCTGCTGCCCTAACCCTGGCCTCCGCTTCCCACTCAGCAACAGGCCGCGCCTGGACACCTGGACGCCCCGCGAGGCGCTCGGCCCCGCCCCAGGAGTCCCGCCCGCGGGCACCCCCGCTCCAATGCACCCCCCCCACCCCGCCGGGGCGGCCACACCAGAGGCCCCTTGCAGCAGCAGCCTCCGCAGAACGCGCGTGGCCGGGGTTAGGGTCGCGTCCGTGGGGAGTGACCCGTGCGTGGCCACCGGGAGCGGCCGCCTTCGCCCTCCCACAGGTGGAAATCCGCCCCCGGCACCATTTGTCCCAAAGTCTGCCCTTCCTCGGCCCCTGGCACGCTGGTGGGAATTCTGGCAACGAATGCTTGTTGTGTAACTTTTGGCAAACGCGAGCGTCTTTCTGAACGAGGAGGCCGCGCCGGACTCGCGGAGTGCTGACACCCGACTCCCTTGGGACTTGGAACCCGCCCGGCCCGCCATGTGCGAAGTGACTGGCCCTCTCTCCGCGGGGGTGATCCGCAAGGGGGGTGGCCTCCTGGACACAGCTCGCTGGTTTGGACCCCGCAGAGGAAGGACTCTGGCCTCTGCAGAGGCTCCCGGGAGGGTCCTGCTCTTGGCGCTGCCCTGGGGCCGTTGCTCGGCCCTGGGCGGACCCAGCCCACCGCCCAGAGCCCGGGGGGTGGGGCGGGAGCCTGGCGGGCCTGCCCCTGCCCTGTAGTGGTCCCTGCCAGGCCTGCCCGCCAAACCAGACAGGGCACTTTCTCCAGCGCGGAGGCCTTGCATGAACCCAGCTGCTGGGAGGGCGGCTGCTGAGCTGCCGGGCTGCGCGGGCACACGGGCTGCGCGGAGCCTGCCAGCACTCCAGGTCCAAGCAGCTTTGCAGGACAGAGAATGTGGCCTCAATGGCCCGTTTCAGTTATGTGCTGACTTGCCGGCTCACCCAGGTTCGGGGAGAAGCAGCAGTCTTCACCCTGACCGGCCCCCGCCCGACCCCCTTCACTGCGTGGGCCTAGGGCCCCTACCCTGTGGGCGGGCATCCGGCCGCCAGGGTGGGGCTGAGATCGCCTGCTGTGCCTGGAAGGACCTGGGGGCAGCGAGGCAGTCGCCGGCACAGCCCCAGACCCCTCCACCCCGAGGGTGCCCGTGGCCCCTGCACCCTGGGGTCTGGCTTCACCCTCAGGGCTTGACCTCCAAACCGGGCCAGACCACGGACACACCTCGCCCTGCAGCACCCAGGCCAACATCAAGTACTGCCCCCGCAAACAGAGATACCCAGGCGGGCTGCGGGCTTCAGGGGTGGGGAGGAGCGCGCATGTGACGGAAGAGGCAACAGCTGGCAGCGGGCGGGCGGGGGTGGCCGCGGGCAGGTGGCCAGGCAGTGGCAGAGGGCAGTCACATCACATTCTTCAAAGTCTACTTTCACAGGGTCTGGCTGAAGACCCTGTGAACGACAAATCTGGGGTGCGCGTCCACAGCGGGTGGGAAGGGCGTGGGGCGAGGGTGGCGCTTGGAGATACCCACAGAGCTACGCGCCGCCCAGGGCCTCACGTCCTGCTCGAACGCTCCCGAAGCAGTCTCCTTGCTCCAGACTGGGGTGTCCAAAAGAGCCTACCCGCCCCTGCCTGCTGGGGCAGCAGGAGGCCCCGGGGCTCCCACGGTCCTATCAGCGCCTCAGTGGGTGCCATGCCAGCGCCCGCCCCGTCGCTCGAGGGTCTACAGTGGGAGAGCCAGCGTCTCCCACCTCCTCCAGGCCTGCTGGACAGCGGCCTGCATCCAGGGCCCTGGCAAGATGGCGTCAGACAGCCCTGAGCTGGAGACCTCAGCTGGACCGCCAGCTGGCAGGAGAGACCCAGGGGCCGCCAGGGCGTCCCACAGCACCCAGGGCCTGAGCTGCGCCTTCCTGCCCTTGACACCTCTGGCCACACCGATGGACCCGCCGGGGCTGTGGCCCCCCCCAGGCCGCCGGCCCTGCTCCCACCTGCCTGCGAGGCCCCCGCGAGCCCTCTGTGGGGCGGGGCTCTTGACCGGACAGCTGGAGCCTGTAGGCCAGTGGAGCGCCTGGTTTATTAGCATCCCCGCGCCCGGGCAGGCCCGGCTCCTCGAAGGTGCTGGACGCGCGGGCCTGTTGGTGGGGGCCGGCTGCTTGTCCGCGGAACCAGGTGGTGGCGTCAGCTGGACAGCTCCTGGGGAGCCGCAGCCCCGCAGAGATGACTCCTAGGACGCAGCACAGCCCCTTCTGCCCGGGGAGCAGGGGAGGGCAGGCAGGGGCAGCGTGAGGGGCAGGACGGCACCCCTAAAGACAGTGGGGCGCCTCTTAAAGCGGTGTGGGGCGGGTCTTGCTTGGCCACGCCCCCAGCTGCTGCAGCAGGTCGGGGGGCTCCCCTGCCCCATCGTGAGGACTCCCTGCCCCATCGTGAGGACCCCCTAAAAGCAGGGGTCCCTCTCCTAAGGCCAAAGTGCAGGTGCACCACATCAGTGGGTGAGCAATGCTGGGGTCCACACCCCTATGCTGCTCGCCAGGCCCTGGATGGAGGCTGCTGGAAGGGGGTGCAGGAAAAGTGGAAAAGTGACAGCGGCTGGGGTGAGGGCACCGGGATGAGCTCTGGGGGTCCTGCGCCCAGAGGACCGGCCGGAGCTGGTTCCGGCCGCGCCAGGTGGGCGCTGGGGCTGGGCAAGGCCTGCCCCTCCCCCGGCCCATCAGGACGGCACTTTGACGCCGAAGTGCTTGCGGAGCTGTTCCAGAAACACGAACGTGAGCATGGTGTGGGGCATGAGGCGGATGCCGGCGGGCAGGAGGCCCTGCGGAGGGAGGAGAGTGGCGTGTGCGGACGCCCCTCCGGCCCCGCCACCCCGGCCCGCGCGGCCTCACCTTGTAGAAGGCCAGCGGCCCCAGCTTGGCGGTCTCCAGCGCGCAGTGCAGGACGCCCTGCGGAGGGGCAGGAGGGGTGAGGAGGGGCTACTCCCCGCCGAGGCGCCGCCTCCCCGAGACCGGGCCAGGTGCGGACACGGGCGCAGGAGGCGCCTCACCTGGTACTCGCCCTTGGAGCTCATCAGGCGGGTCTTCAGCACGTCCAGAGGCTGGCACAGGATGGTGGCGCACCCGCCCTGGGTGGGGGGGGGGTCACCAATGGCGGCCACCTCACCCCCCACCCAGAGGCCTGGCCCAGACACCCAGAAGGTGTCCCGAGGACCCACCTGGTACCACGTGGCCCTTGAGCTCGACCCCAGACCCCCGCCCCACTCATACAGCCCATCGGGGCGTCCCCCTCCCTCGCCCAGAGCCGGCCCCGCGCCGCCCCACGCTCACGGCAATGAAGCTGGCCACGAAGTGGGTGAAGATGCCGTCAGACAGGTAGCCCGTGCTGAGGACCAGCTGCTTGGCCTGGTCGTAGCAGGACAGCTGCGGGGTGGCGGGTGTCAGGGCCGTGGGGCACCCCAGCTCTGGGAGTGGTGGTGGGGGGCCCCTGACCCAGAGCACCCGCGTCCCCAGGACCCCGAGCAGGACGCCTACCTGGCCCACGGTGACCAACATCCCTCGGCTGGAGGCCATGGTTGCGCCCGAGAACAGCCGCTTCACGCCCTCTGGGGGGAGGGGGAGGTCGGCGCTAGGCCCACACCCCCGCCACCCCAGCCCCCAGGCCCTGCTCCCACAGGTGCTGCGGCAGCCCCAGGGCCCAGGCAAAGTGCCGGCTCCCCTCACCTTCCCGGGCCACGCGGAACAGGCCATCCAGGGCGTGGGCGTAGCTGTGGGGGACAGAGGATGACCAGTGAGGTGCGCCCTGTCCCCGGGGCCCAGGGAGGGACCCCCCTCGCAGCAGGGGGCTGTGCCGGGCCAGGGAGGCCGGCCTCTTCCACACCTCAGGGCTTCCTCCTCCAAGGGCGCCTCGGTGGGGGGCGGGGGGGGCCGTGACCCCCAAGTCCACAAGGAAATGCCGGCACCGCCTGCAGGCTGCCCTGCGGGGGGGAGGCCTGGCTCTAGCGGGTGGGCCTTCTGGGGAGTAGGAGTGGACTCTCACGGGGCACCCCACACCCGAAGCCAGCTGAGGCCGATGTGGGGGCGCAGCCACACGGGCGCAGGCCCGACAGAACCCCAGCTTCCATGGAAAGTGGCATTTTTGTCAGGAGCAAAGATCACAACTCTAGGGTCTGTTCAAAGGCCCAGACTCCCTGTCTCGGCATCCTGTGGGGGGGCGCTGCCGCCCGGTCCCCGCAGGCCGCGTCCTTCCCCGCCCCACACGGCCCCGCACCTGGCAGAGTGGCTCAGGCACCGTCTGCCCCTGTGTCCCCCACCGGCCACCCCCAGGGGCAGGAGCGACCAGCCACTCACTTTCGGCGCTGGTTCTGGGGCAGCTTCATGTCATTCTGCATCCTGAAATGACCACCGGGCTCAGCGGGCAGCAGCGGCCCTGCGCCCAGAGCGTGGGCGCGAGTGGCTGTGGCCGAGCCCCTGCCCTGGGCGGGGCCGCACTGACCTGACGTTGACCATGTCTGCAGGAGTCCCCATGAAGCCTCCGATGCAGCCTGGGGACAGACCCGGACCAGCGGGTGAGACGGGCAGTGCCCGCTCCCCGCCCCACCTGGCCCCCACCCGGCACTCACCACTGACAGCGCCCAGCAGCACCTTCTTGTAGAAGGGTGGGGGCCCCTGGGCGCCCCGGCTCATGTGGTCCCTTGCCGTCTCGTAGATGGCGAAGCGGGTCAGGGAGTAGGTCATCTGGGGAGGGCCGGATCAGGGGGCGCGGGTACAGGCCCTGTGGGGCCCCAGCTGGGGGAGGGCCCAAGGCCCTGCACTCTGGGGGTGACCGCAGCCTCGCCCCCCTTCCCAGGCCTGTCTCTCCATCGGTCACAGCCCAGGGCCTGCGGTTCCTTCCTCCTATGTGGCCTCAGAAAAGGGGGGGTTGCTTGATGTCCCGGAGTGCCCACACAGGTTAGAGGCGCCAACCGGACTTGAGGGCGCGGGGCCAGCCCTTCTGCCTGTCTGTGCTGCTCTGAGCTGGAACTGGGGTCAGGACGGGGGGCGCAGTGGAGGGGGTGGCGGGGTACCTGTCTGCACAGCGAGGCGCTGAGGCCGCTGTAGAGCGCCAGGACGCCGTCGGAGCGCACCACCCGCTGGGCCATGCCCACCATGCGCAGTTTCACCTCCTGCTGTGTCTGCAGGTGCACCTGGTGGGGGCACAGTGCTCAGTGCCCACCCCCCCAACAAGGGCCCCCCCCGCCGTTCACAGGACGCCAGCGACGTGTGCATGTGAGCCGCCGCGATCGAGTCCTTGAGAGCTTGGCGCCTACTGTGCGGTCTGGGTGGTCAGGTCCATTGCACAGGTGGGAAAACTGAGGCAGGAATTGGCCTCCAGCTGGGAGGCACCAGGCACCACTGGTCAGCCACACCCAGCTCCCAAGAGGGATGGAGCCGGGGGCCTCCGAGTCTGCCCCGCACATTGCACTGTCAGGGGAGACATGCTGGCAGGGGCGGCCCTCCTGGGCAGCTTGGCACTGCTCTCCAACCAGCCTCGCCCACCCCTGCCCCCAGGGCTGGGAGGCAGCAGGGGGTGGGGACGGGCCTCTGTCACGTGAGCCGGGTAGGGTGGCAGCACAGGGCACTGGGCCGGCGGGCAGGGTGGCCGTGTGGGCATCAGCTCCAGTCCAGACGAGGGGCAAGTGTGCAGACCAAGCCAGGCTGCGGGGCAAAGGGAGAGGCGCTCCGACACACCCCCAAAGCCCACGCAGTGAAGGACCAATGGGGCCACGCCACCGGCCCCCCAGGGCCACGGGCACCCAGCCACCGGCTCCCTGGGCCAGAGGGCGGCCGCCACCCCCGCTCGCTCCTGGCAGCACCCGGCAGCCAAACAGCACCTGGGGGTGGGGCGAGGGGCAGTGACGCCCTGCAGGGCCTTGGACAATGGACAAGTGCGTCCAGGTCACAGTTCTGTGGACACCCAGGCCAGCGGAGCGGGGCCCCCAAGGCTGCGCCCACCCGGGACCAGACAGCCTGAGAGCGGCCAGTGCTCCTGGGGGCGGGGCCCTGGGCCCTGCGTGGGCCTCCGGGAGAGAACACAGGCTGGGGGGGCTCTTTCCTGACACCCCAAAGTACCCCCTCGTGTCACAGCCACCCCTCTCTCCCGCGGACGGCCACGTGGGGCTCCCGCAGGCCAAGCCAGTCTCGGGGTGCCGTGGCCACAACTTCAGCCCGACTCCCGCCCGCGAGGCTGGGGTTTTGGCTCCGGAGCGGGCGGGGTGCCCGCAGGCGGAGGGGGCGGGCCGGCTCCAGGGCAGCCGGCTCGGTCAGCCCAGGTCCAGGCGCCACTCCCTCCCGGGCCTGGGCGGTGCGGAGGTGCGCCCAGGTTCACCGGGAGGACTCCTGGGCAGGCGCCCTGCCCTCTGCGCCTTCCTGCCTGCCCGAGAAAGGTCGGGCGGCGGGGCGCCGCGGGGGGCGCGGGGAGCGGCCGCCTCGTGTCCGCGGGCGTCTGAAAACAACGCACAACCTGCGCGGGGCCCCCGGGCGCCACCCCAGACCCGGCCGCGCCTGGGATCCCGGGCACCCCGCGGGGGAGCACGTCCCCCCGCCCCGCGGGCGCTGCAGCCGGCGCCGGCCAGGGCGGCCTCCACCTGCCGCGGGCGGGGGCCAGAGCGGGGCGGGGCGGCCGCGGGCGCCGAGCCCAGGGCCGCCCGCTCGGGCTGGGGGTGTCCCCGGGCAGCGGGGCCCAGCCGCCCCCGCAGGGCCCGGGTCCCCAGGCGGCGGAGCCCGCGAACGCGCCGCGCCCCTCGGGCAGGGCCCCCGGCGGGCGCCCGCAGGCGTCGGGGGCGGGTCGGGTCCGGGCCCGGGGCCGCCGGGGCCGCCGGGGCCGCGCCGCCTCACCTTGAGCAGGTCCAGCGGGTGGGTGCAGCAGGCCGCCCCGCACGAGGCCAGCCCCCCGAAGTACCAGCGCGACGCGCGCGCCTCCGCCGCCATGGCCCGCCGCGGCCGCGCTGCAGCGCCCGGGGCCGCGGCGGGAACCCCGGCCGGCCCCGCCCCGCCCCGCCCCGCCCCGCCCCCGGCCCCGCGGCCAATGCGCCCGCGCGCCCGGCGGGCCGGGGCGGGGCCAGCGGCGCCCCGCCCCCGAGCGCCGGGGCGGGGCCCCGCCTTAAAGCGGCCGCTCCGCCGACCCGTGGGCCCCGCCCCGCCCCGCCCCGCCCCGCCCCCGCCCGCAGGGTCGCGGCGGCGTCGGGCGCTCCGGAAGCTGCGCGCTCCGCCCGCGCCCCGGGGCCGCCCTGCCACCCGTCCCGCGCGGACGCGACCCGGCCGCAGAGCCCCCTCGCCTCGGCCGCGCCCCCAGCCGGCCGGCTCGGCCCGCCGCCTCCTGGACGCCGGGCGCGGGTCCGGGGAGGGGCTCCCGCCCCGCCGGCCGAGTGCCGGGCAGCGCCTCGCCGGAGCGGCCTCCCGGGCGCAGCCCCGGGTCCCCAGGGCGCCACAGGCCGGGGTCTCCCGAGAGGAGGCAGAGCCAGGGACCCCTCCCCAGGCACGACCTGGGGCCGCCATCCCCGTCCCGCTGGGCCCCTGGCGCCGGGAGCAGCAGGGGGGCTCCTCGCCCAGCTCTGCCCCCGGGTAGCGGCAGCCCCAGGGTGTGTAGGATGTGCGAACCCTGCGGCCGGTCAGCCAGAGGCGCCCGTGACCCAGGGAACCCCGCGGGACCTCCGACCTCTGAGGTCACGGTGGGGTAGTGAAACTGGGGGGTTCCAAGGGGAGCCCAGGGGTGTGGACTGGGGGTGTCAGTGCCTGGCTAGCCTGCTGTCCTAAGCGGGCAGTGGGTGGGGGATGCCCCAACGTGAGACGTGTTCCCCAACAGGAGGCCTCACAGCTTGACTCTGGAGTGGAGGTAAGGGGTTCCCCCAGAGGCGCAGGCCAGGGAGCAGGCCTTGTCCTCGGGGCCTGCACACCGGCCGCAGGCCTCACTGGCCTGAAACATCCTCCCAAGGGCTGGGCGCGGCCAGCTGTGAGGGCGCCACATAGGGCTGCCTGCGTACCCGCCATGCCCCACAGCAGGCCGGGAAAAGCCCCCGTGGGCTCCGCATACAGCAGGGCAGGCCCCGCAGCCTGAGAGGACGGGATGCTGAACCATCAGGGGCACGGGCACCCGACGTGTCCAGCCCACGAGAGCTGTGAAGGGCAGTCAGACCAGAGAAGGCTGGATGAGCATTCACGTGGGTTCTGCAGCTGTGGGTCAGGGGGCAGAGCGCGAGGGGCGGTGGCGGGTGGGCCCACAGCGCCTGGCAGCCACTGGGGGCCTGTCCTAGGCAGGGATGGACCCTGCTGGAGGGAGCCTGCAGGCAGCTCAGCCAAGCCCCCCGCCCCACAGGAGCAGGGGAGAAAGACCCTGGAGGAAAGGCAGGCCACCCCAGCCCCGCCCCCCAGGTCTGAGACCACCCACAGGCTGGAGTGGAAAAGCTTCCCCAGCAGGTGGGTCCCTGGTCTCCAGAGGCCCTCTCGACCGACTCTAACTGCGAGGTCTGCTGGGGTACCCCACCCAGCACCTGCCTGGGGCAGAGGTGGGCCTCAGGCTGCCCCAGGTGCAGCATCCCTCCTCCAGGCAGGATGGTCCAGTCACTGCTGCAGCCTGGGTGTGTGAAGGGGTTCCAAGTGGAAGTTGACACTCCAGGTCCTGGCGGTGGGCCCAGCCACACCCAGCCCCAGCAGCCCGGCAGGTACCTCTGCCCAGGTCTGCATTGGCAAATCATTAACCATGGGGCGGTGCGGCTGCACGGCCAGCCTGTGGGAGCACTTCCGGGAAACCCCAGAGTAGTGTGGGGACGCCTGACAGAGGCAGGCCAGGCCTGCTGTAAAACACCGGCTCCCCTGTGGCCATCCTCCCCAGCAAAGGCCTCAACCACCCTGTGGCCTCTTGCCCTCCTGCAGGACCTGAAAGCCTTGGGGGGATCCGGCCAAGGGGGGTTTCCCACCTCTCCCTGGCTCAGAAGAAACAGAAGGAGGCCACGGTTGCTGGGAGCACAGCGCCGGTCAGGCGGTGCTGCGGGTCGTGTTACTTCAGAGACCGCGAACGTGCCACAACAATCCCACAGGTGCCGCGGAGGACCCCTGTGCAGCCACTGGGGGCGGCGCCGAGTGAGCGTCGCAGCCAGGTCCGGCACTCAGCGCCCAACAGTGTTTGTCTTGGCACCGGCCCAGGGTGCAGTGGCCGGGGCGCGCCGGCCAGAGGCCCAGAGTTCTCTCACCCTGGCGCCGCTGCCCTCCCCGTCTCAGAAGATCGCCCCTCTGTCCATCTGTGCAGCTGGTCATCAGTAGGCCACAGGCGTGGTTCTGGTTCCAGAGCGCCCCGTCTGCTGAGCCTGGCTGCTGGGTAGGCGCAGGCCCAGGACCCGTCCGGAGTCAGCGGCCTACTCCAGCACCACCGTGCCGCCTACGGCCTCCAGCGCCGCCTTGATCTTCTCCGCCTCAGCCTTGGCCACATTGGCCTTGATTTCCTGGGGCAGGGACTCCACCAGCTTCTTCGCCTGCAAAGAAGAGTCAGGAGTGGGCCTGGGCGCCTGGGCAACCTGTGCCGGGTGGCCTCAGACGCAGCCTCACCTGGACCAGGTTTATGCCCTGGATGTAGTTCTTGATCTCCTTGATCAGCTTCACCTTGTCCACGGGCTTGGCCTCAGTCAGGCGCACGGTGAAGTGCGTGCGCTCCTTCTGTCTGGGGACGTCCTCCTCTTCTGCCGCCTTGGGAGAGTGAAGGGAGCACAGGTGAGGGACGACCACGTGACCTAGGCCCAACCGCCCCTCCTGTAACTCCAAAGGCCCAGGCAAGGTGGAGGCCAGCGATCTTGAGATTCCAGCAGGGGCCAGCCCACACCAGCCTGGTTGGAGAGGGCGCCAGTCCTGGCTCTGCCACCCAGAGGACCTGCCCTCTCCAGGGGCTGCACTGGAATGACCCCCCTCAACAGGCGCAGGGGGTGAGGGTGGGGCCTGCCACAAGAAGCTGTGTTTTCTGTCCTCAGTCTTCAGCCAGCACAGCCTGCTGACCCTCCACCTTCACCAAGCACCCGACAATGGGGTGACAGAGTACCACAGGCCCGCTGTCGCCCGTGATGGAGACCACAGCCCAGCTGTGAGCAGTGGCCAGGATGCCTGGGGCAGGCCAGGTGTGGCTCTGCTATCTGGACGTAAACACCCCCCTTATCAAAAAACCTGGCGGGTGAATCCCTGTGACGTGCTGTGCCCAACGATCAGGTGAGCCCGCTCAGCCACCGCAACTGCCTTCCTGCTCACGGCTGGGGTGCAGCAAAGCCCGTGAACACTAGGCTCTCCAGAGCCCGGAACACGGGGTGGCCCAGGGCATGGGGATGAGGCCAGGATCCAGATTACTGAAAGGGCTGGGCTAGAAAACCCCTCTCCACTCAGTCTGGACGCTCCCTGGCCACCACACCCCTGTCCCCCAAGGCCTCTTCCTGGCTTCTTCCCCGGGCGCCTGTGCCGCCCTGCAGTGCACCAGCCTTTTTCTCCTCCTTGCCAAGCCCATGTATCCCGTTGGAAACACCATCTCCCGTGGCGGGGAGACGCACCCTGTGCCCTGACTGAGGCAGGGCTGAGTGCGGCCGTCAATACGGCACCGCCTTTAGCCCTTGGCCGGGGCTCACCTCGGCAGGCGCTGCCGCTGCAGGGACAGCACCAGGCAGCATGCCCCCCATTGGCACCAGCCCAGCATCCTGGATCTTCAGCGTTTTCTGCAAAAACAACAGAACGGCTTCAGCAGGCCAGAAGCGCGCTTTGGGAACTTACCAAATGCCCGACAGCGGGAAGGGGACGCCGCCGCGCTACCTTCAGGAGCTCGTTGAGGTCCGAGATCTCCAGCAGCGTGAGGCTGGCGATGTCCTGGACCAGCTGCTGGATCTTGGGGGGATACTCCTTGGGGGCGTTATCCAGGGGCGCGCCGGCCAGGGCCTCGCCCCTGCGGGGGCTGCCGCACCTCACCAGCCGCACGGCGCAGACACGCGGCACCTGTCGCCTGCCCGGTGCAAACAGAGCCGTCAGCGCGGCGCAGGCGGGCGGCAACAGGCCGGCGGGCCCGGGACCCCACGCGGGGTTCCCAGGCGGGAGGAGCCTCGGGGGGTGCCCCAGGCGCGTCGCGTTCCTCGAGGGCCTCGGGGCCGTGGGCAGCCGCCCGCCTCCACGCCGAGCCCCCGTCCGGGGGCCCCGGGCCGGGCCGGCGCGCAGCGCACCCCAGGACGCAGCTCGCCGCCCCCCGCGCCCCTGGCGGCCCCGCGCCGAGACGCCGGCGGGAGCGGCCAAGGTCACCGGGCCCCGTGCGCCCGCGCCCGCCGCCCGCGCGGCCCTTCCGCGCCGCCGCCGGCCCCGCGTCCCCGCGCGAGCGCGCCCCCGCCCGCCCGCCCGCCGGCCCCGACCTGGCCAGGAGGAGCGCGGCGCCCCGCAGCCCCAGACGGGGCGCCCACAGGGGGCGAGCGGCCGCCGGCAGCATCGGTCCGCGGGCGGGAAGGTCACACGAGGCTCCGGGCCGGGAGGACGCTCTAGCCGCCTAGGCCGCCGGGCCCACGAGCCGGAGGACGCTCTAGCCGCGCAGCCGCCGCGCAGACGAGCCGGAGGACGCTCTAGCCGCCGCGCAGACGAGTCGGGAGGACGCTCTAGCCGCCGCGCAGACGAGTCGGGAGGACGCTCTAGCCGCCGCGCAGACGAGTCGGGAGGGCGCTCTAGCCGCCGAGGTCGCCCGGCAACGGCGCTCGGGAGGGCGCTCTAGCCTTGTCTCACCTCGCCTCCTCCTGCGCCCAGAGGCGCCCCATTGGCCGCGCAGGCGCAGAGCTTCGGGGGCGAGCCTCGGCCGGAGGGGGCGCGTCTTGGCCCCGAGCGTCTTGGTCCAGGCGCGCCGCAGCTGTAGCGGCTAGTACGAGCTGGGCGGCCCCGCCCGGCCCCGGCCCCCCTTCGCGCGGACACTCGGATGCTTATTGAAAGGCATTTTATTGTCAGGTTCCATTCCTTCTACGGGGAGCTGGGTGCGAGGACAACGCGGGAGCAGACACGCTGGAGACAGCCCCGCTGGGAGGCCGGGACCCCCACCCACGGATAGGGGGGCGCTGGCCCGACCACCAGCCCCGCAGCCTCGTGGGGGCGCGTGGCTAGGCCTGACGCCCGGGCTTGGGCCCCCTGGTCCAGGAGGCCCGTCCCTCCCGGGGTCCTCCCTGAGGCCCAGCCCTGGGGAAGGAAGGCAGAACTCGGACACAGGCAGGGAGACGGGGGGCCAGGACGGCCGGCAGCGGGGGCAGCACAGCAGGCGGGGGCAGGGCAGGGCTGGTTAGGGGCGGTAGTGTTACTGAGGCCGAGGTCCCTGGAGGTCAGTCGAAGGAGATGAGCTGGGCTTCGCTGCCCTGCACTGGGGGTCCCTGTGCCGGTGGCTGCTGGGCAACCGGGGGCTGCTGCTGGGGAGGACCACCCGGGGGGGCCATCTGGGGAGAGAGGGGCCATCAGTCCCCCCACCCTTGGACACCTCTCCTCCAGAGCATGCGCCACGGCCTTCCTCACAGCCGTCTGGCATGCTGCAGCCCGGGAGCCCTGAGTATATACAGCTGTGCTGCCCGCCAGGGCTCTAACTGGACGCGGCTTTGACGCCATCAGTGCTCGCACAGTGGGTGTGTGCGCAGAGCACACCCGGACCGCCTGCTGGTGAAGGACCCCCCCCCCCCCGGAGTCGCAGCTCAGGAGTAGCAGCCCCAGAGGCCCACCTGTTGGTACATGGGCTGCTGCCCCGAGATGTAGGGCTGCTGCGGGGGTGCTAGGGGCGCGTCCTGGCTGGGAAGGGTGGTCATGAGATTCTGTAGATACAATAAGCGTAATCAGGAGATGCTGTGACCAGCCAGAGGAGATACTTCTGACTTGGAAAAAGCAAACCCACCGAAGAGAGCCCTGGGGGCAGAGGGTGGGGGGCCGGCACCCAGGGGGCCCTCCCCAAGGGACCCTGCCAAGGTTCCTCACCTGCATGCTGTAAGGCTGGTAGCCCATGGAGACCGACTGGCTGCCCATATAGGCCGTGGCGCCAGGCTGTGGGGGCTGGGGCACGGCGGGGAGGCTCTGCGGGGCCTGTGAGGCCACACCCTGCGGAGCAGGAGCCTGTGAAGGGCTGGCAGGGACTGGACTGTGGTCCAGGACAGGGGCATCCTCCCCACCACCTACCTGGTAGCCCTGCGTGGGAGTGGGCTGGTAGGACGAGTAGGCTGGGCTGGCCGTGGGCCCGGCTGGTCCCTGGGGCGTGGACTGGGCGCCCGCGGGCCCTGCTGGATACATGTAGGTGCCTACGATGCCGGGGTCTGTGGGGACAGAGGAAGGGGCTCGCGCCTGTGAGGGGCTGGCAAGGAGGTGGCGTCCATTCCCCGAGTGTGTTCGTGTCTCATGGTGTCACAGAAGGAAAACATGAAGCCGAAGAGGAGACCGAGGGCCTCCCCAATGGCGCAGCGGTTGAGCGCTGGGTTGCGAAGCTGCCCGCAGCCTCTGCAGCGCCAGATCGATCCCCGGCTGCTCCCCGGCCACCGGAGGAGGGTCCCACATGGCGTGCAGACCTCTCCTGCCGCCCGCTGCTCCCCTCAGCAGTGTACTTAGGTCCTTCTGCCTGTTCTGCTCCCCACTCTGGCTCTGGTGAATTCTCTCGCCCTCCCACGCTTCTGACTGTACCCAGTGCTTGTATAAATAAATAAATAAAATTAAAATAAAAAAAAAAAAAAAAAAAAAAAGAGGAGACCGAGGAGCGTGAAACCGGGTGAAGTCAGAGAAAGGGCTCCAACGGCTCCCCAGGCGGGGGGTACGGAGCCAAAAGCAGCAACCCCAAACCCAGGATCTGCTCTCAGGCTGGAGACTCGGGGTACAAGTGGGATGGTACCCCGAATGGCCTCCCTGGGGCTGCAGGAGGGACGGGGAACAGGGCAGCAGAGTGCACCATCCCAGCCCAGTGTGGCGCCACGTGCGCCTGTGCAGACACCGGAGCTCACCCAGGCCCGAGCCCACTCGCCACACGCCGCCGTCCAGCAGAGGCAGGGCGGGCCCTGGGACCACGGCAGGGCAGGGCTGCAGGTGATCGCCTCCACCTGGAGACCCACGGGACCAGTGCGTGTCCTGGAGAGGGGCCCTGGGCCACCTGGGGCAGTTGGCACCAGACTAAGAGTGGGTCTCGAGTGAGAGGTTCTCCATGGCTCTAGGTGCCATGGAACAGGGGAGACCGCCAGAACGAGGGGCACGGGACATCCCAGCAGTGTCAGGCCACGCTAAGCAGAAAACGCTGAGACACGCTGGTGGCTAAAAGTGGGGAACATGTTTGCCTGGGGGTATCCCACGGGGCACCTGGACATGTAGGGGAGACGCAGCCACCCCACAGCGAGAGCTGGTGGCCAGAGTGGACGGCCACGGTGGCGAGGGGACTGGACCTCCCTGGGATCCCGTGGGGCTCTGGCCATGGTGCAGCCCTGGCGCGTCGGCTGTCAGCCCAAGCGGAGTTTCCTGCGAGACAGGCTGCGCCCAGAGCCCGCCGTGGTGAGCACGGGAGGCAGGGACATTCCAGGCTCGAGGGAACAAGTGGCAGGACAGCAGGGCTGCCTGTCCTGGCTTGGGGCAAGGCGGGCCGAGCCTCCGGGGGAAGGCAACTGCCGCTGCAGAGCGCGTACACGGAGAGCGGCTCCACCCGCCAACCCCACTGCGAGCTCCAGGGGAGGTGCGGGCCGGGCCTGGGGCCGTTACCTGCTCCGGTGCCAGGCATGCTGGGGTAGGGACCGCCGGCGGCCGGGGCGGGCTGGCTCATGTACATGGTGTGCATGGGGGAGCCCTCCACCGAGCTGGCGGGGCTGAAGGTGCCCGGGAAGCTGGCCGGGCCCGAGGGCTGGTAGAGCACGCCGCCTGCCGCGGGCATGGCCTGCAGCTGAGAACAGGAAGGGCGGTCAGCGGGGCCCGGTGGGCGGGCGGGCGGGCAGGGGGCGCGGGCGCTTGCCTGGGCGTAGGGCAGGGCAAAGGCAGGCATCTGGGCGCGCATCTGGATGGTCTGCTTCTGCTGCTCCAGGCGCATCTGCCGCTCCTTCTCCTGCTCCTGCAGGCGCTGGATGGCCAGCTGCCGCTGCACCTCCAGGTACTCCTGTGGGCCAGGCCCGGTCAGCGGCCTGCGCCCATGCCCCCCACTGTGCCCCCACTGGCCCCTGCAGCACCTGCTTCTTCTGCCGCATGATCTCTAGCTTCTGAGCCAGCTGGATCTGGCGCTGGCGCTCAGCCTCCTCGGCTGCACGGCGCAGCTTCTCCCGGTGCTCCTCCCGCAGGGCACTCAGCGCCCCCCGGGCATCGCGGATCTGCGCCAGCTTGTCCTGCAGCCCCTCATAGTACACTGTGGGAGGGGACATGGGCTGGGCAGATGGACCGGCGAACGGTCAGGCCCAGCCAGGGCTGCCCCGCAGGGGCCGGCAGGGGCTAGTCCCCTCGCACAGGCGTCCCGGGTGCGACAGTGCACGTCCCGGGACCCCCGCCCTTGGGCCCCCCAGCCTCAGGGAGGGGCTCGCCAGAGAACCCACATGCGCCCAGGGCCCTGGCGCTGGAGCGCGCGGGCGGGGGGCACCTACGCCTGCGCTCGTCCAGTTGGTTGAGCAGCTCCAGCAGCCGCGGGTGCATGCCGTTGATGGACTGGAACAGCGAGAGCACGGCCGAGTCGTTGGTGATGCTGCGGCCGCGCACGTGGTTGCTGCGCACGCGGTTGACGAAGGTGGTGACGGCGTTCTGCAGCGCCCGCAGGAAGCGCGCGTGGCTCTCCTCCGACTCCCCGTTCTGGGGGGGGCGGCACAGGGTCACGCACCCTGAGTGGCCGCCGCCCCCTGCCCCCCAACCCGGCACCCGGCCCCGCCTACCGGCACTCCCCAGCAGTGACCCGGGCCTGCCTCCCCTGCAGAGTCAAGGAGGCCAGAATGGCCCGGCACCCACTGTGGGGTTCCCCGCTGCCCTCTCCTTCCAGGGCAGGCAGCCAGAGCCTGTGCCCGGGGTCACGACCCACCAGGGAGGGGCAGCGTTCAGGCAGCGGGCACCCAGGGGGCACGGCTCACCTCACCAAAGGGGCCGCTGGGAGGGGCCATGGGCTGCGCGTCCGTCTCCGGGAGGGGCGTCTGCGAGAAACCAAGGGTGGGTGGGCGGGCCCAGGCTGCGGGAGGGGGCGCGGGCCAGGAGTGCCCGGCGGCCCTCACCTCTAGCACGGTGGCCGGGGCGGCATGTCCTTCCCCGGGCTGGGCGGGGGGCTCTGCCAGGGGTGCGGGCGCGGATGGCGTGGGGCTCCTGCGGGCCTCCTCCTGCTTCTTCTCCCAGTAGTTGCGGTTCAGGTACCGTGCGAGCTGCAGGGAAGAGGGTGTCACTTCTGCCACCGGGTGTGGCAGGGGCCCCACCGTGGGGTGTGCTCACCTCAGGGTCGATGTCCTCAGCCAAAGGCGCTGATGAGTTCTGGGGAGACAGGCCAAGGGATCAGGCCACTCGGCACTCCTTGGAGCCACAGCGCACTGTGGACGGCAGGCCCAGAAGCTGGCCCGGGGCCCAGGGCTGTGACAAGGCTGGGGGCTCCCCAACTTGGAAGGTGGCAGCGGGGGGCTGTGGCACCCGCAAAGACGGCTGGCAGGGGCTGGGGCAGAGGAGTGAGGCCACCCCCCAAGTCTCACCACGGGCGAGGAGTAGAGGCTGCTGGCGGGGGGTGCTGACGAGGCTGCAGGTGTGGGCTCTGCCTTCGGGTACGTGGCATACGCTGACTTCTGTCTCTGCAGGGACCGTGCGGGAGGCACTCAAACAGGTGTGGGCGCCAGGGCCTCGGCCTGCCCCAGCCTGGGTGCCGCTCCTGCCCTGGATGCTCACCAGCCTCTCCTTCTCCTCGGCCTCGGATTGTGACAGGGCCAGTGCCAGCTGCAGCTCCTCTTCCTCCTGCAGGGCCGTCTCGTCCCTCTTGGGGGGTAGCTGGGGGGACAGGGTGGTGAGCGGGGCCCAGGAAGTGGGACGGGGCTGGGTGGAGGGACCCCTGAGAGGCACCTGGCTGCAGCCACTACCTGGGACTGCTGAGACAGAGGGCTGGTCAGGTACTCCGGGGGCAGCTCGGTGGTCGAGGCGGCCTTCCCTTCTGCTTTCCTGGAAAAAACAGGAGCTGTGGCTGACCTTGCCACCACCATCCCCACAGACCAAGGCAGGACCTTGAGTCCTGCTGGAGAAAAGAACTCTGGACCTTCAGGCCAGCTCTGGGCCTCCAGTCCACAGGGCCCAGTGAGTCACGGGCTCAAGCCACGGCCTGTCCTGGAGCTGAAGCTGAGCTTCAGCTTCCAAGGGTCAGAGACGTGGGGAGGTGTCAGCCGGGGCTCCAGACAGGCTACCCAAGAGGACACACCCCACTCCCGAGAGCCCATGTGGGTGCAGAGCTCAGCCCTGACCACCAGCGAAGCCCCGGCAGCCCCAAGCTGAGGGGCAAGCAGTCCGGCCTGCAGCTCGGCAGGGACCTCCTTGTCACTCAAGACCACAACTTGATTGCAGCTGTGGGCAAAGTGTCGGGGGCCGGAGCCCTGAGGGGCTGGACTGCACTGGGCGTCACTGGGACCACTGGGACCGGGGCAGGCGCTGCGGGGTGAATGCCAGCACCACCAAGGTGGGGGCTCCTGTGGAGCACCGTGATGGGAGCACGGGGGACAGGGCCAGGCTCTTGGGAAACGCAGGCACAGGGAGGGAGGCCCGCCGCTCACTCGCCCTCCGTGCCGAGCAGCATGCGGGCCCCGGTCAGGCCAGGCCAGCCACGCTGTAGGCCAAAACAGTTGAGGGCCGGGCAAGGGTGCGCCCGAGGCCTCGCACCTCTCCCGGCCCCGCCCCCACCTCACTTCCACACACACACACGGGCGAGCGGGCACACCGGCCAGCGCCACCGTGGCTCACCTGTTCAGCTGCTCGTAGCAGGGCTCGCACACGCGAACCTCCTTCTCGATGCCAAACTTGGGGATGGTGGAGCACTTAGAGGAGCACTTCCCGCAGAAGATCTGCCCACAGGCCCGGCAGTGGTGCTGTGACGGGGGAGGGTCAGGGCGGCCTGGCAAGGGCCCCCAGCCCGGGACGCCCCCAGCCCGGACGCCCCCAGCCCGGCACCACCCCGCCAGAAGGGGCCGGGCCGGGCGGCCGGGGCCTGGAAGACGGAGGCCCTGGGAAGCTGCACGCTCCCAAGGGTGACTGCAGCCGCCACGGCGGGGCGCCCCGCAGGAAAGGGGCTCATGGCTGCCGGGCAAGGGCTGTGCTGACGGGGCTTGTGCCGGCCGGCGCGGGTGAGCCGGCTGCCGGTCTGGGCCCCGGCCCCTCCCCAGCCAGCCTGTGCTCCACAGAAGGGGCCGGAGGTTCCGCTAGACGGGCGGCCAGTTCTCGACACGGCACAGGGGCCGCAAGCCGCGGAGACCCGAGCCCAGCCTGGGTGTCCCTGTGCCCCAAAGGAGCGCGGTGCCGCCCGAGCCCGGCTGACAGCACCACCAGAAACCGCCCCATGGGACCACGCCTGCGGCCCCTTGGGGCCAGGCTGGGGGAGGGCCCCGCAAGCAGCCCGCGTGGGAAGGAAAAGGGCCGGGCCTGGCGCCGGCGGCTACAGGGTTCGGAACGGCTCACCTTGCGCGTCACCACCCCGAACTGCACCCTGCAGCGGTGGCACTCCTCAGCGTCCACCCAGTCGGGGGCCTGCGGGGGGGCAGAGTCAGGGCCCACACCCCACCCCACGAGGAGCCCCGGCGCCAGTCTCCGCCTCGCAAGAAGGGAAGCCACGGCCGGACCCCTCTCCTCTTAGTTTCGGGAGCACGGAGCTGGCACGACACGCAGAAGCTCCGACTCAGCCTGCAGAGACGCGGCAGCAGCTGGACGGAGCCTCCGCAGACGCGACAGCCGGCCCCCCGCGTGCACTCACCCTCTCCGCGGCGAACATGGCGTCGCTCTCCTTGAACTCCGGGAAGACGTGTCCTGGGGGAGGAATCGCTGCCTAGTGCGCGACCTCGGCTGCCTCAATTGGTCAACCCTGACGCAGGGGCCCTCCTGGCCCTGGCGTCTGCCCCCGCCCCAGACAGACCTACACAGGAAGCCCGCAGTGCCGGCAGGTCCTGCCGCCGAGGCCCGGGCCTGATCTCCAGCCCCCGGCCTTCCTGGCGCTAAGCGCCAGGCACAACCCGGGACCAGGTACAAGCCTGCCAGGCCTGGCCCCACAACCGGCGAGGACGACGCCAGCTCAGATCCACCCAAGCCCCGGCCACTCTGCTGCACCCCACCCACCCCCAGAGCCAGTCTGCCCGCCAGGCCTCGGGGTGCAGCCCGGTCCCCCGCCGGCGCCTCATGAGCACCAGCCTCCCGCACAGGTGGTGGGCGGGCCGGGGCCCAGCGCTAGGTTCTCCCCCTTCTGGGGCCCACTGCTCTTGGCAGCCCTCTGCTAGCCTCGCAGCGGCGGCTGTCCACTGCCCCAGCCTCGGGGGGTGCGGTTGGCAGATACAGGGGTGAGGACCGGCGTCAGTGGGGCAGCAACAACAGCGAAGTGCCCGCCCTTGGGAGGCCGCGAGGTTGCTGGCCTGTGCGGAGCCCAGGCTGGCCCTGGTGACCACGCGCCGCCCCAGCTCACCTTCTACCTTCATGATCTGGTAGGTGTCCTGGACCACCTTGTACCTGGGCTCGTTTCGGAAAGCGTGTGCCCAGGCCTGGATCAGGTACAGGACCTTGTTGCGCACGCTCACCTCCACCTGCCGCTGCAGAAGGGGGCGGGTGAGCGGGCGGGGTGGCCAGGTGCCGAGGAGGGAGGGAGGGGGCGAGGGGCTGGGGTGGGTGTGAGGCTGAGGCTCAGCGTGAGGAGGCCGGGCAGGCCCCACTACCCACGCATGTGGCTGACACGGGCCTGGAGGGTCCCTGGGGTCCCCTGAAGCCCCGTGCCTACCTCCTCACTCCACCACAGGGGAAGCCAAAGGTCCCCAAGGCCACAGCCACCCAGGAGTCCCTGTCTGTGCCAATCTGTTGCTCCCACATGCACAGCACCCCACCCAGCCACCACCTCCTCTGTCCCCGGTGAACCGGACCTCCAATAAACAGAGTCAAGCCGGCCGGGGAGCCACGGGCCCTCAGTCACAACCACCTCCCAGACACAGCCACGGCTCCCCAGGCCACGGGGCAGCCACACCAGATCTCCCGGGATGGCAGGCGGCTGCCCGGCCCCTGGGGTAGCCGCGGCGTGGTACGTGGCGAGGTTCACACACAGCACCCTGACAACGGTGCCCAACTGGCCACTCTGGGCAGGCCACTGCAGGTCAAGCAAGCAGCCTCAGCTCTGTGGGCTGATGTCAGGCGCAGGGGCCACCCACATGCCCTTCCACACAGGGCACCCGGGCCCTGCCCCCATGGCGGGCAGCAGACCCCACAAGAAGTCATGACAAGGCCGCAGGGTGTTGCCCCGTCTGCCCACCTTCAGCAGCTCTTTCAGCTCCTCCATGGTCTGCTTGTTGGCCACCTCGTCGTGCACCGTCTGCCCGCAGTTCTTCACCACTGACTCCATGACCTGTGCGTTGCCGGGAGGGAAGGACACCACTGAGCAGGGCAGGGCACCCGGATTGGCCCACCCAAGGCCCCCCGCAGGCCCTCAGGCACCCCGCCAGCCGGCTCCTCCCGCTCCACGGCACAGACACGATGCCAAGTCTGCCAGCTCGGGGCAGCCTACGGTGGGGCCCGGAGAACAGGTCTACCTCACTCTAGCACAGGGCGCTGCCTAGGGTCAGCTCGGCTCTGCCGCCTGGCCTGAGCCAGGACCCGAGACCCAGCGCGCAGAAGTCCAGTTACCTCCAAGGCGTACAAGGCCACGTGGGGGTTCTTGTCGTTGACCTTCTTCTTGATGGAGCTCACGGCATATTTCGCCCTTAGAGAGAAATGTGTCGGCAAGACCAAACAGCAGCGAGGGGACCAGTCCTGGCCCGCAAGGCGAGGAGAGCGGGAAAGAGAGCCCCCATTTGCCCCCGGATCTCAGCGCCCGAGTGGAGGGCTCCCGCACGGCAAGAGCTACTCACTGCGTGTCCCCCTGGCGGATGAGGTCGCAGATCTGGAGGATGGACTCCCAGTCGGTCTCCAGCAGGAGCTGGCTGGTCGCTTTGTCTGAGGCAGAAAAGCAGGGTCAGGGAGGACCCCGCCCGCCTGGAACTCCTCGGAAGGCAAGTGGGGGCCGAGAGAACATCCCAAAGGAGAGGCAGATGCAGGACAATGGCACGGGGTTCATCCTGTCCTGGGGTTCAGCTCTCAGTGGCCTCACGAGCCGGCACTATTTTCATGCTCTCCTGGGTCAGGGAACCCAGGTAGTGAGGGGCCCCAAGTCCTGCAACTCGCTGGGGATGGAGCTGGGTCAACGCCAAGCTGGGCTGCCTCTCAACAGTGTGCTGGGCCTGGGCCCTGCCATCCCCGCACAGGTCAGCTGGGGCTGGAGTGGTCGGCGTGGACGCGGGCCTCTACTCCCAGTAGTCGGGGGGCAAAGGCGGGGTGGTCCTAGGATTCTGCACCTACCCCACGCCTCACGCAGACTGCTGCACTGAGGGTGCCCCCAGCCTGCGCCGCAGCCCGCCCTGCAGGGAGCTGAGCCCTCAGGCCCGCCAGATCGGCCCGTCGGGGTGACTCTTCACTGACCTCTCGGCGCGAGGCACCCCCCGGCCCGCGGGCGCCGCGAGAAAGGAGGGCCCGTCTGCCGGGACAGGGCGGGCCGGCCGGCAGGGAGAGCACCCCGAGGCTGCCCGGGGCGGCGCGGTCCCCGCGGGCGTCTGGGGGCGCGGCGGAGAGCCAGGAGACGCCCCCCTCCCCCGACGCCGGCGCTCGCGGGGCCCCGGGCACAGCGGGTCGGCTCGAGTCCCCAGAACGCCTGGGGGGCTCGGCGGGCCCAGGGGGGCCGCCCCGCCCCAAACGGGGCCGACGTTTGGGGAGACGCCGCAGACCCCGCCCGAGCCTCGGGTCGCGGGGTCCGGCTGAGGTGTTGACATTTGACTGAGTCACGATCCCCGTGACTCAGGCCGCGGGTTTCCCGGGGCCGCTGGGGCGGCGCGGCCGGGGCCCCTCCCGGCTGTCCCCGCGGCCCCCGCGGCCGGGGGGCCCCAAGCGCGGGGCTGGGTCGCGCGCGGGCTCCCACCGCGCTCCCCGCGGGGCCGGGGGCGGGGGCCGCGGCGCGCACCTCGGCCGGGCGGGCCGGGCCGCGCGCGGCGGCGGGGGGCCGCGTTACCTAGCAGACGCTCGAAGGTGCCGCTCCCGCGCCCCATGGCGCCCCCAGACCCGCTCCGAGGCCGCCGCGGTCCTGCTGCGAGCCGCGCGCCCCCGGCTTCCGCTTCCGTCTTCCCGGGCGCGCACGCGCACGTCGGCCCGGCCCGAGCGCGGGGGGGGCGGGCGCGACGTCGGGCGCCGGCCGGGCCGCGCGGGGAGACGGATGGGCCCCGCAGCCAGTGGGCGGCCGCGCCGCGAGGCGCACCCAATGAGGGCGCGGCGGGGGCGCGGGGGGGCGGGCTTTGCGGCGTCGCGGCGACGAGCTCCGGAGGCGGCTGGCGCGGGGCCGGGATGTGTCTCCTGCTGGGGGCCGCGGGCGTGGGGAAGACGCTGCTGCTGAAGCGCCTGCGGACTATCCTGCGGCCGGGCCGGGCGGGGCGGGGGCGCCGGGGCCGGGGGCGGGGGCCCGGGGCGGGGGGTCGCGGGGGGCGGCGGGGCCCGGGGCTCGGGGTCGCGGGGGGCGGCGGGGCGGGAGGCCCGGGGCGCGCGGGTCCCCTCCGCCGGCCGCGCCCTCCGCCGCTGGGTCCTTGACTGCCGCGCACAGCTGAGCTCCCCGGACGGGCAGGGCGACCTGGGCGACCCGCCCCCGACGCGGCCCACGGTAGGCGCCGCGCCCCGCGGGTGGGGAACGGCCGCTGCGCTGCGCGGGGCGCCGCCGCCCCTCCGCCCCCGGTGGCCGCGTCCGCGGGAGCTGAGCGGGCGCGGGCGGAGCCTGGCCCCCGGGGCGGCCGCGCCGAGCACCGCAGAGGGGCCTGTTGGGCTCCGGGGCCGGCCCCTGTCTCCACCCGAGACGCCCCCCGCACGCCGGCGCTCGCGGGCCCGGCACAGCGGGTCGGCTCGAGTCCCCGGGGCGCTGTGGGAGGCTCGGCGGGCCCCCTCTCTGCGGGGAAGCGCCTGTGATCTCCCCGCGCGCCTTCCCGCAGGTGGGCACCGACCTCACCGACATCGCGGCCCCGAGGAAGATCACCGTCCGGGAGCTGGGGGGCTGCATGGGCCCCATCTGGCCCAGTTACTATGGCAACTGCCACCGTCTCCTGGTAGGTCGTGCTCCTTTGTGCTCTCTTTGGAGAAGCACCTGCCTGTTTCTGCTTTGCTTGTCCCCCACCTCTCTGCATGCTCGTCTGCGGGGTTCAGAGGTGTCCATGCCAGGGAACAGGGCCTCCGCTGGGCTGGCCTCCTTCCCAGAGCCCAGCTGACCAGAGGCTGGGACCCGCGGCTGGCAGGGTGCGCCCTCAGGCACAGGGGCGATTCTCTGCCGCACTCACACTCTGCACCCCTGGGGCTTCCCCGCCTTGGCAAGATCTACACCTACCCGGTCTTTGAAAACCTAAACTCAGCAAGTAGAGGTGTGTGGGGGCCAGGACAGCCCAGTGTCCCTCACCCTCTCGCTGCCTGTTCCCAGGCCTCTGTGTAGGCGTCATTTTGCTCCTCTGACCAGTCTGCCGCCTGGAAAGCAATCAGGCGAGAATCTCCTGCCACTGCAGCAGCCCTGACTGCTTTCTCTTCCCCAGTTCATGGTGGACGCGTCGAACCCCGCCCAGCTCTCGGCATCCTGCGCACAGCTTCTGGGCCTCCTCGCCGCGGAGCAGCTTGCAGGCGCTTCAGTACTGATACTCTTCAATAAGACGTGCGGGCTGTCGGCCGGGGGGCAGGGCCGGGGCACAGGGCTGGGGCTTGATGGGAGGTGAGACGGGCTGGGCAGCCTGCTCTAGGGGCCTGTCTTTCGTTGCAGCGACCTGCCCTGTTACATGACCGTCGAGGAGATGAAGTCGCTGCTCCGGCTTCCAGACATCATAGCTCACGCCACGCAGAACATCAGCACAGCGGAAATTAGCGCCCGGGAAGGCACGGGCTTGGCAGGGGTGCTGCGCTGGCTGCAGGGCCCCGGTAGGACCCAGACCTGACTCTGCGGGGGCAGGCCTGGCTGACCTGCTCTGTGGATGGCACTTCCAGCCTCCAGCAGTTCTCACTAGCCCAGAAGGATCTGGTGTGAGCCGTGGAAGCCATGTGTCCGCATTGTTGCCATGAGGGGTGCACTGAGGCGAACAGTGACAAACTGACAGCCGCTGTCGTCCTGGGCTTCGGAGAGGACAGGCCTGCTGGGTGTCCTGCGGCTGCCTGGGTGTACTCCCTTCACCGAGCAACCTGCTCACTGCTCCCCAGGGCCGTGGGCGCACGGCTCCCGGCCCCCGTGACTCCTGCGTGGCTGCAGCCAGCTGCATGTCTGGCACCAATAGCCCAGCCCTGTCGGGCTGAGGAGGGATTGGAGAACCACGCCTGAACTCAGAAGGAAAAGCCTAGAGGGTGTGGGGTTCCTGCGGCAGACAAGGGTGGTCCCAGGGCACAGGAGGGGCTTGCGGCTCCCCCCTTGGGGAGAGCTCTTTCGCGCTCTGCGGCAGCGCCGCTGTCCGCCCAGCTAGTGACACCTTCCCCTGCTGCACGAGAGCAGCCACAGCGGTCACCTGCGGTTGTCTAGGTCCAGGCTTTTATGTGCTGTGCGTTTTCACCTTTGGCAGTAAACAGCAGCTGGTGAGCAGAGCATGTCCCTGAGTCATGACTGCCGGCCAGCAGCGCCCGTGTGCGCCCTGGGTCTGAGTTGGGGGACTGTGGGGACATTGGTGGTTTCTCAGTTGTGCAGGCGACACCTGGGTGCATGTAGGACCCGAAGCTGGGGTGCATCTTGGTGCTGACCCGCCATGGACCTGATGCCCTGACCAGCTTGGGGGGGTGGGGGGGTTAGGGTCTTGCTGAAGCCAGGAATTCTGCTGATGTCTTGCGGGTGGTTTGCCGTGGGGTGGCGGGGGGACTGCCCCATCTTAGTAATTGGCTGAGGGTAGTAATCTTGCTCGCTTTGTGCCTACCGGTGAGCAGGCCTGGGCAGGAGGCTGGAGCTGTCCCAAGCCCTGGGGGTATCCCAAACTCGGGTGGCCTCTGGGTCTTTCATCAAGTCAGAGAGTACAGTGACAAGCTGCAGGCCAGGGCCCTTGCGGCCTTAGTTGTTTCTGGTTGTATGGATCCTGTCACTCACTGAGTTCAAGTCCTGATTTTTCTACCTCTTGGTGTGATCCAGCTGTTTGTACAGCCTGCGTGCTTTGGGGAGCAGAGTGAGTCCCTGCCAGAAGGTACCGCAAGCAGGCATTGTGGGATGGAGGCAGATTTCAGGGGATGCCCGCTGACTCATGGCAGGCCAATGCTGCCTGGACACCACCTGGGGAGCTCTGGGAGGTGTGGGGACTCTAGCCAGGACTCTAACCTGATCGCCCGGCTCAGGTTCCAGGCAGGAAAAGCAAAACAAGCCAGTCCCCAAGGCCAGAGGCCAGCCTTGTCCCTCCAGATGCTGGGCTCAGGGTGTCCTCCAGGCGAGCCTGACTTCTCCTGCAGGGTTGGGTGTCCACTCAAATTTGAGGTCCAGGCATGAGTGCCTCAGTTCGTTTCCTCCCCAGAGCGGGGGGGCTATGCCTGGGTCTGCTGCCACCTCTCCGCCCACCCTGGTGCTGACCTTGGAGGATGAGCCCAGGAGGCAGCGTCTTGGACACCTGCACAGGCTCCCCAGGTCAACAGGGTGGCTCCGGCCCCTGGCCCAGCTCACACTGGCAGCTCTCAAGGGCACGGTACAAGGTTCTGTGGGGCTCAGACAGATCCCAGCAACCAGTACTTGCCCCAGGCTCAGTCCCCTGCAGGGGAGACCCACCCTTACATGCAAGCCTCCCAAGAAAGAGGTGCCCCCTGTGGGTTGGGGTTGCACCCCTCCGGGATCTCTGCTGAAAGTGAATGGTTGAATTCATGGGGGGCAGGAGGTGGGCCCTGCCCAAGCCCTGCCTCTGGGGTGGTTTGTGGGGGTAGGGGGCGTGCAGCCTTGCGCCTGGCGGATGGGCATGGAATGGGGGTATTTGCAGCTTCTCTATCTGCACTCAGGCTGATGTGCCCAGGCCCAGCTCTGCGCTGCAGAAACCTGCCCACTCACAGCTGCTAGGATGGGACCAGCCCCTGCCTGGGCCCTAGTGGCTGCCCCGACCCACTGGCACACCCCCCATTGGTCTAAAAGGGGCCTTTGGGCCTCAGGCTTCGCCAGTCCACTTGGGTGGCCTCTACCAACTCGTCTGCTTCTGGGCTAAACCGCTGCTTCCGTCTTGCTGAGAATCAGGCAGAGATGGAAACAGCCTAGACGACATCCCCCGCCCTGCACCCCAGGTGTGAGGGGGACACGCTAAAGCCCAGCACCAGGCCCCTGCCCTCCCTGCTGTGCACAGTGCCCATCTCTGGTGTCTCTCTCCCTGGCGCCGGGAGGACCCATTCAGGCCGATGTCAGGCCGCCCTCAGCACCAAGGAGGTCACGTGGCAGGTCCCTGGCAAGCGTGGCTGCGCTGTGGCAAGAATGTGTAGTGCTCAGGCCTGCGCCTGCCTGCCTGGTGGCCAACAGGCAGAGTAAGGACGCAGCGTCCATAAGACTTTCTATTTAAACAGTTGCACATAATGTATTTCTTACATTTCAGAAGACGGGGTCTACCCGAGAGAGCAGGGTGTTTGCTTTCCTGGGTGGACACTGAGCTGCAACCGAGACTTTCCAGCCTGAAAACACTTCCCGTGCAGGATGGAAGCCCGGGCAGTGCAGAGCCCCTGCAGAGCTCAGCCCGGCCACTGTGCAGGGCACACTGAGGGCAGCGTCCAGGAGGGCTGCCCTCCTGACTGGACAGGACTGCCTGCTTGGGACCCATGCAGGCACGCGGTTAGTCCGCACACTGTCCCGTAGCCCGCTGTCAGCCCCCGTGTTGGCCTGGGCCAGACTGTCCTTGCCGCCACGCACCAGAAACGTGCTTGAGGCCTGCCCTGCCCCCCCATCCCTATATGTAGGCAGTGGGGTCCCCCTCCTAGGTTCCCTGTGTCATCCCAACTGCTCTATTTAAGGGCCGGGCGACGGGACCAACTCAATCTGCACCTGTGAGATCGAAGGCCAGGCGGGGGGCACACTTCATGAGCCCAACCAGCCCAGCCACAGAGGCTCAGGACAGACGCCGCCCCGCCCGAGACAGGAGTCCCAGCAGACCGGGGCCTCTACCCCACTGAGCGCTGGTGCGAGCTGCGAGGGCCCGAGGGTGCGGGAGGGCTGCCCCTGCTCGCCCTCCCAGAGGGTCTCAGTGTCACAGGAGTGTGCTGGGCATCTTCCCAGCAGGGATGGGCGGTGACTGGGGTGACAGTGTCCTTTGTTGCTGCCGTTGCCGCAGAGCCCGGTAGGCCTGCACGACCCGTGCTCTCTCCTCGCTCACGATGCGCTGCCGGGCCAGCGAGGCGTTCTGAGGTCGGGCTCCACCTCTGGGCCTCAGCAGCCCCCTCAGCAACAGCGACCTGCTGCCAGGCTGAGGGAGGGGCAGAAGCAGGAGCCACAGTTGGAAAGGAGGGAACAGGCCAGGCCAGCCCAGCAGCTGTGGTCCCAGTCCCGGCCCCACTCACCTGGTCCCTGCTCGTGCTGGTCCTGGGTTTGGCAGTCAGCTCTGGGGGCTGCAGAGCAACCTCGCCAAACTGCACTGGGTCTGGAGGAAAGAGAAGCACGGCTGCAGCCAGCACAGCCATCCACCAGGCCCACTGCACCCTGGGGAGACACCAGGACTCGCCCAAGGGCTGCCTCTGAGCAGGCTGACCTGAGCACTCCAAAGTTACCTCGAAGCAGCTCCCGCTCCAGCCTTTCTGCTGCCTTCTCTTCCTTCCGCTGCCGAACCCTGTCCAGTTTACGCTTCTGGAACCTGAGGAAGCCACCATGACTCTGCTCAGATCCTAGACTCCAGGCGGCAGCGGGCGCCCCCACCACGAGGGTTCCCTCGGTAGTGCCCAAGGCCCACCCATGGCACGCAGGTGCTTCTGAACCAGCCAGTGCAGCCATCCTGCCAAAGGCCTGTCTGCCCAGGCACGTGAGCAAGGCCAAGGTGTGCAGCCTCAACTGGGCTGCTCTAAGGCCGACTGGGACCCGGATGGCAGGGGCAGCAGCTGCAGCCTCAGACGGCAGCACAGACAGGCTTTCTGAGGTGTACTCTCTGCGGCTCAGGTGACCGTACGCGGTGGGGGAAGCTCAGGTGTGGGAGGGGAGCTCCCTGGAGCTCGTCAGCCTCCCCCCAGCAGTGCTGATTTGTGGAGGCAGGCAAGCGTCCCAAGCACCCCAAGCGCCATCTTTTACTACATCCCTATGGCAAAGGGCCACGCAGCAGCTGGTGGCCCTTGAAGCTCTTCCCAAGAGAAGCAGAAATACTGAGGGTCCTGTGGCCTTGGAGCCCTTTCAGCCTGAGGGCTGGCAGCTCTGCTGAGAGCAGGGTTGGACTGCCCAGGGCTTGGACTTCTTCCCAAGCTTTCCCTGGATGGGGTGGGGTGACCCCACCACTCTGCCCCCAGCCCACACCGCATCCTATTGGTCCCTGCTCACGCTTTCTTCCGCGTGGATTTCTCCCTGGGAGCCGCTTGGGCCTCTGGCTGCCGCTCGGCTTGGTTCTTGGTGAGAAACAGCACGTGCTGCGTCTCCTGCTCCATGCGGCGGAGATAGGCCCGCTCGGACTCCCACTTCCTCTGCTTGAACTTGGGGACCGCGATGTCTGGCTCTGTTCCCTTGGCCTCCTCCACCGTCTTCCTGAAAGCCACCTGGGCTGAGGCCAAAGAAGAGCTCAGAGAGAGGACATGTGGGAGGGGGAGGCGAGGGACTGGTCGCCTGTGCGCCTCACCGCCCCTCCCAAAGGAAGGGGAGATCAGGCCCATGTGCGGGGCCCCCACCATTCAGCTAAAGAGCATCTAGGGTGCCCAGGCCGCTGGCACCCACCAGGCATGCTCAAGGGCCCAGTGCAAACACCCAAACGCCCACCAGCAGGCGCTGGCTGAGCGCGGTGCTCCCCCAGGACAGGGTCAGGTACTCCAGGTGTCAACAGGTGCAGGGCCTGTCCGCGCCTCCGCCAGAAGAGCGAATTGAGGAGAACCGCAGTCTCTTTCAGGGAAGGAGCGGAATGTAGGGACTGGAAAGGGGTGCGCTTCACCCGCACCTTCCAAAGGTCCCGCAGAGCGGCCGCCTCCCCCGCGCCATCTCGCTGTCCCTGGTAGCCACGCGGCCCCAGCGCAGAGCCTAAGGCCTCCAAAGACGGCGAGAGGCTGGGCTGCAACGCCAGCCCCGTGTGGAGGAGCGAGGACACAGCCACGCAAGTCGGAGCGGGGAGCCCCCCGGAGCCCAGTGGCCGCGGCGGGCCGGCGCCGGGCGTGGGGTCTCACTGCCCCGCGGCTGGAGCCCCGCCCCTCCCTCCAGCCCGGCCGGCCCGCTGCCCGCGAGCTTTCCCGCACGCCCGCTCCGGGGAGCCCGGGCTTCCCGCCACCGGCCCGGCCGCGCGCCCGCTCGTTACCCTCCGCCTTCCTCCTCCTGCTGCTCCGGGGCGTCCTCATCTCCTGGCGGCTCCTCATGATCTCGCGGAGCCGGAAAGGGATCTCCTGCTCGTCCGGGCTCCTGGGCGCGCAGTCCACCCCCTTCGCCCTGCCGGGGAGGCGGGCGCAGGGGTGAGGCGCGGCCGGGGCCTCAGCAGAGCCTCGCGCCGCGGGCGGGCGGGCGGGGCAGGGGTGCGCGTCCGGATGGCGACGCGGCCCCGGGAAGGGCGCCCGGCCCCGCCGACCCTCGCGCGCGCCCCGGCTCCAGGCCGGACCGGAGGGACCCGGGCCCGACCCCAGGGCGGAGACGCACCCGCGCGGCCCGGGCAAGGGCGCCGAGCGGAGCCTCCCCGGCTGCTGCTGCCGCGTCCCCTGCTGCCGCGGCCGCCCCGGCCCCCGCGGCCCCGGCGCGCCCACGGGCGCAGCGGCTCGGCGCGCGGCCCCCGCCATCGCAGCCCGCGCCCCGCGGCAGCCGCTTCCGCCCGCCGAGCCTCCGCCCACCCGCACTTCCGCTTCCTGCGCGCCGCCCGCGCCCCCGGGCTGCGATTGGCCGGCGCGGCCGCCGCTCAGAGGCCGGGGCGGGGCCGCCGCTCAGAGGCCGGGGCGGGGCCGCGCGTGCGCCCTGAGCCGGGCGCGGGATGCTGCTGCGGAGCCTGGCGGCCGGAGGCCGGGCGGCGCGCGCGGCTGCCCGGGGCGCGGCAAGTAGCGGGGGCCGCGCGCTGAGGGCGGGGGGCGGGCCCGGGAGCCCCGGCTTCTCGGGGCGGGGACGGGACGGGGGCGCGGCGGCCCCCGGGCTCACGCGCCTGTCCGCTCCCCAGGGGCCCCGCCGACTCGCCGGCCGCGGGGGGTTCGCGGAGGCCCGCGCGGGGGCCCCGGCAGCTGCGGACGGCGCGCGGCCGCCCGGGGAGCGCCCCTCGGAGCCCGCGTTCCCCCCGCCGCCCGAGCTCCGGCCGCCCACGAACTGCTGCCTGAGCGGCTGCCCCGGCTGCGTGTGGCTGGACTACGCGGAGGCGCTGCTGCGGCACTACCGGGACGGCGGCGCGCGCGCCCTGGCCGCGCTGGACGAGCACGTGGCCGACGAGAACCTCAAGGCCTTCCTCCGGCTGGAGATCCGGCTGCGCTTGAGGAGCGGGGGCTGAGCCCGCCCCGGCCGGGCTGGCGTGTGGCCGCCTGGCCCGAGAATAAAGTCGCTGTGGGCCGAGACCGCCCGCCGCCTGCCCGTGGCGCGCCGTCGAGTCAGCGCCGAGGGGAGAGGCGGGCAGGGCCCCGAGCGCCGCACCCCCCGCGGGCCTGGGAGGGTCCCGGGCCCCCTGCACACCCAGGGAGGCCGTGTGGCCCCCTTAGTTGCTGTGTGGAGGCCCCGGCAGCGTGACGCCCACAGACGGCCTGGGCAGCCGTCCAGCCTGCAGGGACCTGCGCGCCAGCCCTTCCAGCCCACTTGGGCAGCCTTCCGTGCGAGTCTGGCCCTCGGCCCAGGTAGGGCTGTGCTCAGCCTCCCCTCGCGCGGTGGGTCCCTGGTGCCCGCGCCCAGACAGGGTGAGGGACGGCCATCACACTGGTGCTGGTTTCAGCGGCGTCGAACAAGGGGGAAGCAGGCCCAGCCACAAGAGGAGCCTTGAGCTGATCAGGCCCTCCCCACGTCAGACTCTTGGGGAAAGCCAGCGTCTCCCGTGACACCCTGGACAGTGGGCAGCGAGCCTGGCAGGCACAGACACGTCTGGAGGGCCAGCTGACAAGTGGCTCCTCTGCGGAGGAAGGTGGCCCTGCCTAGACCTCCCTGGCCTGACGGTGCCCGTCCAGGTGCAGCCCACAAGTGTGGGAGCAGCCCAGGAAGGGGGAGCTGTGCCCCCGGGTGGTCAACGGCATGGAAGGGGTTTCTCTTAGAAACACGGGGGGGAGGCTTGCCAGGTGTTTCTCCAAGGTGCAAACTCTTAAGGGGTTTGCTGTGTTCACCTGTGCTCTCCCCCACCCCCGCTCTTCACCTGGGATGCCACGCCCTGGCAGAGGCCCCCCAGGGAGTACAGCATGGGTTGGGGCGCCCGCAGCACACCGCTGCTCCTCACTCATTCACCCCCACGTTCTCTAGCGCCTGGGACGCTCCCACCTGGGGCTGGGGCAGTGTGGTGAGTGGCGGATGGGCTCGTGCTGTCCCGCTGAACGGGCCCAGGGAGCGTTACGGCAGGGGCGCCCTGGTCTGGCCTTGGAGACGGCCCTGGGCGGATGGGAGGGGGTGCAGGGCTCAGCACAGCCCAGGGGGGCCAAAAAGTGGCCCCTACACAAGTGGGACCATCTACACAGGGCTTTCGGGGCCCTGGGGCACAGCTAGTGCCAGTCTCACAAAGATGAGCTGCTTCAGGAACATCCTGCCCGCCCCCGCTGCTCGCGAGCACAAGTCCCCTTCCTATCCTGGTCAGACCCCTGCTCTTGAGCGGTCTCCGGCAGCGACAATCGCATTAGCGTGAGGGGGCAGCCCTAATCAGCTTACCCGCCAGGGGATAAAAGCCTGGCCGGGGCCCTGCTGGGGGCTTCCCGTCCACACATCCAGGACCCACCGCTGCACTGGGTGAGTAGTGGCCGCCTACATGTCAGCCAGCTTCTCTCACCTGCCCAGCCCACCTCTGTCAGGCTGCAGCGTGGCCTTCCCGAGACCGTGATGGCCGTGGAGCCTCGGTCCACAGCCCACTGGCTTGAGCAGCGCCAGCCATGGGCCAGGCGGGGGTGGGGGGCAGCTCGGAGCTCCGTGGGCCCGAGTGCACCATCGTGGGCTGGGGAAGGAGTCTGCCTGGGCCTCCAGCGTCTGGGCGACAAGAAGGGCCCACCAGGCCTGGCCCCACCACTCCGGACCCCCTGCAGACCCTCTGCGGGCCTCTCCCACCCTGGCTCTTCCGAGCTGGCGTGGTCCCAGCGAGTCTGAGCCTTGGAGACGGCCCTGGCGGGATCCGGGGCACCGCGGCACCCACCCCCACACCTCCCATCTCAGCTCTGAGCTTTTGTGGCAGCTGCCCGTGGCCTAAGGCTGGAGCCCGTCCACAGTGCCCACCAGACCGCGGCCAGGAAAGGACCTGAGAGGTAGTGCGGGCAGCGGCGCCCTCTGAGTCCTATGCTTAGCCCCAGAACCTTTGGGCTTGCAGCCCCTGAGGGATTAGCCTTCTCCCTCTCGTGTTAAGAGGCTTAAGAGGAAACCCAACTGCTCTCAGCCAAGGTCACGGGGCTTGGGGTGTCCTAGAAGAGGCCCTGGGGTGCGGAGGGGTCGCTCCTGGCTCTGCCCTGCACCCTCCCGCTGTTTGGCTCCTTCGTCAGGAGGGAGGCCGCCTGTCTCTGCCCCCAGGGGTAGGGTGGGGAGCATGCTAGGAGGGCATGTGGGGGGGGGTCGCCCCCAGAGCAGGGCAGGCAGTGCTGGCCACACGCAGGTCAGCTGGCTTCCCCTGCTCTGCTGGGTCGCGACCTGAGGGCTGACTGGGACCCACTGCTCTGCCCCAGCCCCAGCGCGAGGAGCTCAGCAGCCGGCCTGGCCATGAGCCTGGAGCTGCCTAAGGCTGAGGTCCGGTCGGCCACCAAGGTGATCGGAGGGCCTGTCACCCCCAGGAAAGGGCCCCCCAAGTTTAAACAACGACAAGCCAGACAGTTCAAGAGCAAGCCCCCCAAGAAAGGCGTCCAAGGGTAAGCAGAGCTGGGGAACGCCGGTCCTGGCTGCGTGGGGGGAGGTCCCCTTTGTTGTCACTCTCTGCAGCGGTAATGTCATCACTGAACTGGCGCCCACTATACCACAATGCCACACCCAGCCCCTCGGCACACCTCCTGCTCAAGAACCCCCCCAAAAGGGAAGGACTTGTCCTCAGTGCACAGCCCCCCAGTGCTGACCTCCCTGTTCCCACAGGTTTGGGGATGACATCCCTGGGATGGAAGGCCTGGGCACAGGTATGCTGGCTGCTTGGGCTCGACCTTTTCCCCCTCACCCCAGCCTCCCCGTTTCCCAGCCAGGGCTCACCTAGGGGCTGCTCCCCAGCCCACTCCCACTGAAGTGGGGGTGTTTCCCACCTGTGGGTTCACCAGCTCCTCCCTTTGTTTTGATACCCTGAGGCTGGGGGGGCCTGGGGTATGTCCCAGGAGGGGGAGCCCCCGCGGGGTGGACAATGGATCCGGAGGTGGTGGCCCTGGGCTGTGGGGCCCTCCTGGACACACCTGCGCCTTCTGCAGACATCACGGTCATCTGTCCCTGGGAGGCCTTCAGCCACCTGGAGCTGCACGAGCTGGCGCAGTACGGCATCATCTAGCCCAGCCCCACCCACCCTGGGCTCTCGGACCCAGTTACCAGGACTTAGCACCTCCGGCAGGATGTCCTCTGGGGCCAGCAGGGCCCTCCCTGACTGGGGAGACATGCCCAGCTCCCCTCAGGCCTGTCCCGCAGTGGGGAGCTGAGCCCTCACCTCCTGTAGCTGGACAGCTTCTCAGAACTACCCTTCCCTGCGCTTGGCCCGAGGGCCAGCCCCTCCCAGCTGGCACCTGGCAGGTATGGCGGGTGACCGGTCCGGGTGGCGGTGCCCCGGGGATGCCCCTGGGGTCAGTCCTGTGGCAGGAAGCGCATCCCTTCCCTTGAGCCCACGCTCGCTGCCGTCTGCAAATAAAGTTAGCGCGTCCAGCTGGTTCCTGAGTGTGCTGTGGTCTCACCAAAAGTGGTGGCGGGAGGTGCCAGGCAGGGGCCTGGCCAGGCTGAGGGGGACGCTGTAGGGCTTTTGTGCTTCAGTCTCTGGCCACCTCCTTCGGCCTGGCATGTGGGGGGGTGGGACGGGGCGCGGGCATGCGGGAGTGGTCGCAGCTGTGCCCAGAGCTGAGGCTGTAGGGGTGGCTTCCCAGAGGATGGAGCAGCAGAGGCCCGGCTGGCCACAGTGGCTACAAGAGAAAGGAGCATGCGGAGAGTCGCGGCTGCCCCCCGCTGGCCTGTTTGCCCTGCGGACTGTCGGAAAGCCTGTGGGACGATGCCTGGGGCGCCAGGCTTCCCCGCGAAGCTGCCTGAAGCGACGGTGAACCCCCGTACCCCTCAGCTGGGATGGCTGCAGAGATGCCAGGAGCGCTGGCCGCCGGCCATGGGCAAGCTTCAGGCAGGCAGTGGGTGCCTTCCCAGAGGGGCAGCGGCCCACAGTGGAGCCCCCTTCTCCCTCACCCACATGGCGCCTCGTGTCCACACAGACCAGCAGCCCGGACCCAGGCCACCCTGTCTGCCCCTGCGCTGAATCCAGTCCTGTCCAGGGCGCAGGGGCTGTGCTGGGCCGTGGGGCAGTGGGGCGCAGGCGGCTGCCCCTTCTCATAAGGTCCCGGGGAGCAGGCGGTCAGGAGCCCCAGCCTGCTCCAGCAGGACGCTCGGGCAAGCCCTGGGGACTGGCATTGCTAGGAGGAGGGAGCGCTTTATGTGGGGGACCCTGCCCGCCCCCCCCCAGGAATGGCACATTGATCGGTGAAGTTGCAGAGAAGCCCCCGAGCCTGTCCTACTGGGTCCCCTAACGGACAGTCTCAAGGCCAGAACTGCCCACCCCCCACAGGCAGATGTGCGAGGGCCTCTGGCGGCTTTCCCCGGAAGGCCAGTCTGATTTGGGGGTCAGGCTGTGTCCCCAAGTCCAGGCGGGGTTCCCACTCCGCAGTACCAGGAAGAGCCCCTCACTCCACCTGCTGACTCAGGGCAGAGAAAAGGGGGGCTGTCTCAGCCCTCGGGCCCCAGCAAGCCGGCAGGGGCAGCAAGACAGGACTCCAGCTGCGGGGACAGGCGGGCGGATGCTTGTCTTAGGCTCCTCCTGCACCAAGTCAGAGGCCTCCCCAGAGCCAAAGGGGTATCCGGTGGGCCCAGGGGCCGGCCGGGCTGAGCAGTGGGGCAGTGGTGGTGGAGGGAGGGTGGGGCGGACATGGGGGAGCTGATGGCCAAGGCGGCGCTCTCCCTGTGGGGTGCTCTCCTGGGGCTCGGCAGTGCCCCCTTCCCATGGAGCACAAGGCCAGGCCAAGCCCTTTCAGGTTCCTGTAAACGGTGCTGGGTGTGGGAGAGGACCCTGATGAGGACAGCTTCACCTCAGTCTCAGCAGCTCCGTGGGTGCCCGCCCCTGGCCGGCCCGCACACAGCCAGGGGGCTGGACAGGGGAGAAGGGCGAGGCCAGCCAGCCCGGGGGCTGCCACGGTGCTGGTTTACCTGGGGCAGCAGAGGATGACTTTCGCCGGCCCCCTCCCAGCCAGCGCTGGAGCTGGCGGGCGGCTCCGTGAGCTTTGGGGGGGGTGGGGGGGTGGGCAGGACAGGAGCGGGTCATGTGCAGAGTCACATCTCAGGGCCTAGGACGGCCTCGCCCCCCCCCCCGGACTGTGCAGTGAGCCCATGAGGCTGTGTGTGGGCGCCAGTCCCCAGACCCACTTTAGCCCCCCATTTCCTTTCTCACTGCTGGGATGAGACGGTATTCACTGGCCCTGTTGCATCCTCCCGGTTTCGAGGTGCTGGACTCCCCAGGCTCTGAGTTTCTCTTCCAGTGGTGGGACGTCGTGCCCTGGAGCCGGGAAGGGCTGGGTCGGAGGCGGCCCCAGGCCCTCTGGCTGTCATCTGGCCTTCCTCCTGGACGGTCAGGAGCGGGGAGGACGGCTTGCGGCCTCCCATCACTGTCCACCCTGCCATTGCACATTTAGGCCCGGGGTGTCTGTGACCCGGCTCCCAAGGCAGCCCACAGGGCAGGCAGGGCCTCCGCTCGCAAGGGGCGCCCGGTAAATGTGGGTGCATGGAGTGCACCACGTCCACGTAACTGCTGACCATGAACTTGGACAGCGTGACCAGCGTGGTAACAGAATCACAGGAGCAAGAGGTGGGAGTAGGGAGGCAGCCAGAGGGTCCCCTTGCCTGACTCTCCCAGCCCAGGAGATAATATATCAGGGGGCCCCTAGGAAAAGGGGGTTCCATGTTCCCAGCCTCATTTAGGAGAGGGTGGAGCTGGCCGAAGGAAGCGGCTGGGAGCAGGAGGGGCCTGGGGGAGTGCGGGGCGCAGAGACGCGGGAGGAGGCCGCGCTGGCTTCTGGGTCCTGGACGGGTGGAGCCGACGCGGTGAGACCGTGGGGAGGGGACGGAGGCAGCGTGGGTCTTGATCTGATTTTGCTCTTCTCCTCCCGGATACGCCCCTTTCTCTGAGCGCCCGGGAGGTGCCTTAGGCCCCCTGCTCTGGGCCAGCCCCGTTCGGCTGGGCGTTCACCCGCGAGGGGACGGGGGACCGGGGAGCTGGATCTGGAAACTTCGGTCCTCCCCGTCTGCGCAGCACGCGATCGTGGTCAAGCTCCTTTCCGCTGACGGTCTCGCACGCGAGCTTGTGTTCTGTCTCGATGGCGAGGATGGCAGCCCCTTTAGAGCGGGCAGGTTTGGGGGTTCTGGGGCGCCCTCTCCCTGCCTGGTAACAAATACAGCCAGAAATTCAACCACTGGGTTCAGAAGCAACGATGGGGCCTGTTAGGGGTTCCAGGACCGTTTCCACCGCCAGAGACGAGGGGTCCCATCTGCACGCCGGACTTGGGGCCAGAACACGGGCTCTGGCCAGAGGCCCCTGGACGAAGGCCCAGCTCGCCCCTCCTCTGAGCTGGGTTCGCGGGGAGGACCGTCTCTGCAGAAGTCCACTGCGGAGGCGAGCGGGCTTCGAGGGGTGGCCTGCTGGCCCTGGTGTGCGGCTCCCAGCGCAGATGGCTGCCCCTGGGAGTCTGGACCCTGCGCCTGCCCCCCGTGGGCCCCGCGCCCCTGCCCCCCGTGGACCCCGCGCCCCTGACCCCGTGCGCCCCCCCCGCGCCCCTGACCCCGTGGGCCCCGCGCCCCTGCCCCCCGTGGGCCCCGCGCCCCTGACCCCGTGGGCCCCTCGCCCCTGCCCCCCGTGGGCCCCGCGCCCCTGCCCCCCGTGGGCCCCGCGCCCCTGCCCCCCGTGGGCCCCGCGCCCCTGCCCCCGTGGGCCCCGCGCCCCTGTCCCCACCACCCCAGCCTCTGCTCCGGCTCTCCCGGCCCCCGCCCCCAGCGGGCCGGGCGCGCAGCGCGCATGCGCGGGCCGTTGGCGGCCGGAACCCGGCGCCGGGGCTGCGCGGCCGGGGGAGCGCGTTGGGCGACGCACCGGACGTCGCGGCGGGGGCGTCCGGGCGGCGAAGCTGGAGCGGCGGTGGCGGCGGCGGCGGGAGGCCGGGGCCGGGGCTGAGGCCGGGGCCGGGGCTGCGAAGCCCGCGGGGCGGCAGGCGGCGGCGGCCCGGGGCTCGAGCCCGGAGGCGGAAGCGGCCGCCATGGCCGAGAGCATCGTGAGTCGGCGGCGGCGGCGGCGGGATGAGGCAGCAGATTTGCCGGCGCGGCCTGGGGCGGCCTCGGGGCGCGGGCGGGCGGGGCGGGCTGTGCGCGGCGCCGGTCCCGGGGAGGCCCGGCCCGGCTGGAGGCCCCTCGGGGGTGGAGGCCCGGCCGGGTGGAGGCCCCTCGGGGATGGAGGCCCGGCCGGGCTGGAGGCCCCGTCCAGGGTGAAGGCCCGGCCCGGCTGGAGGCCCCGTCCAGGGTGGAGGCCCCATCTGGGGTGGAGGCCCTGTCCAGGGTGGAGACACGGTCTGGGGGAGTCCTGTCCTGGCTGGAGGCTCTCTGGGGTGGAGGCCCAATCTTGGGGACACCTGTCTTGGGTTCTCTCTGGGGCCGCTGCGGGTGGGGACCTGGTGCTTCCTTCCAGCCCCTGGCCAGAGGCCCCCATGGGAGGGGCTGCAGAGAAGGGGCCACAGGGCCTGGCTTGCTTGCCACCCTGTTTGTAGAGGCTTCCCTGAGTCAGGCACACTCCCTCTCCCCTTGGAAGTGAAGTCAGCGAAATCACGAAGAGCCTGTCAGGGTGGACTCGGGAAAAGTTTTCCCTTAAGAGTAAGTGGCAGAAGGAAAAATCCAGGGATCAGCTGGCCAGGGGATCTGGGTGAAGGAGCGTCGGGACTTCCTGGGAGGCCAAGTGGCAGGTGACAGGGTGACCTGGCAGCCTGGCCAGCTGTCCTCTGGTCCTGCCACGCCTGGCTGGAGCACGCAGCTCTGCAGGAAGGCCCCAACCCCACCCCACCCCCGTTAGTCCCTTGCTCAGTTAGTCTCCGTTAGTCTCCACGCTGTGGGCAACTCCCTCCACGGGTCCCATCCGGACGTGACAGGAGCCATGAGAAAGAGGACAGGGATTCCTTTGAGGAGAAGACCGGTGACTTCTAGGCACAGGGTTAAGAGTTCGCAAGCAAATCCGCCCGAAGTGCTCACCTGGAGGGACCGGGACAAGCCGCCTCCAGAGGAGACCGTGTCGCTGCTGCTCGCGCTGGACGTGTCCGGTCTGTCGAACTTCTCAGATTGTGACCTTTTGAAATTGATTTTAAAAGTTTGCTTTGAGCTGAGGAAGGTGGCCCCTGGGAGGTGTGCCTGTGCTGGTCTTTATCTTGCTGATTCCCGGACTCCCTGAGAAATGACCCGGGCTTGTTTGCTTCCCGTAGGGAGCCTGAGCCACGTGTCTGCGTTGTGGCCACGCCGTGCGCTCCAGTGCTCTGTGCTGGGGCCTGTGTCTGGCACGGCCGAACGGCCATTGGCACAGTTTTGTCTGTGTCTTGGCGTCGGGCACCTGGTTCCGCCTGGAAGCCGGGCTGCTCTCCATGCTTTGGGCCGCCTAGGCTCCCAGAACGCACAGGCCTGGCCGCCTGCCCCTGGGGCCGTCCGTTCCCCACCCCCGAGCGAGCCTGTGGCCGGTCCCCAGGCGGTTCCAGAGCGGGCTCCTGAGGGTCAGTCCAGGAGCCGTGTGTGGCCGCCCAGGGCGAGGAGACTGCAGTGGCCGCATGCACGTCTTGCCTTGTGCAAGCGTGAGGATCAGCCCAGAACAGTCCCAACAGTTGAGGGCAACGAGGGGGATCCTCTTCTGTCTAGAGAAAGTTATGCAAGTGCGAGAGTCACCTGCTTTCAGGGAGCCACTCGCTGGTGCTGCTGCCCTCTTTGAACAGCGGCTCCAGGCCTTTGGCTGTCTCCGTGGGCCACAGGCCACAGGTCACGGCCCTCGGCTCTCCTCAGGCCTGGCCTGCTGCCAGCTTTGTGCCTGACGCCTCTGCTTGCTCCCTCCCTCCTCCTCCCTCCCCCTCCCTCCTCCTCCCCCCTCCTCTCTCCTCCCTCCTCCTCCCTTCTTCCTCCCTCCTCCTCCCTCCTCCTTCCTCCTCCCTCCTCCTCCCTCCTCCTCCCTCCCTCTGCTTCCTTTAGTTTCCAAGTCCCTGTCCCTCTGCCCCTCGCTGTGAAAGGTGCGTGGAGGGTCTCGGCCCTCCTGTCCCGCCACGGGCCCGGCTGAGGCCTGTGTAGGTGCCAGAGCCGCGGGACCCTTCTGAGGAGCCTGGTCAGTTTAGTTTGCGGTGAGGCCTTTACCAGGCGTGGGTTTTTTGGTAAATCCAAGGAGAAAAGTCTCGTCGTCCCAGGTAGCGCCTCAGCAAGGAGCGGCCCAAGAGTCGGGCTGCCTCCTCTGAGCGGACGGGGCAGCGCGGGGTGCCGAGTCTCAGGAGCGCCCTTCGGGCAGGCGGGCTGGGCAGTGCCGGGAGGACGAGGGGCCAGAGCCTCCCTGGGGGTGCAGCGGCCGCTTTGTTTCATTCACAACAGATCATTCGCGTCCAGTCCCCCGACGGGGTGAAGCGGATCACGGCCACGAAGCGAGAGACGGCCGCAGCCTTTCTGAAGAAGGTACCTGCGCTAGGGGTTGGCGCCGGGGCCTCGCCCACCTGTCCCTCCTCTCCCCCCTGGGGGCCCGGGCGGGGCGGTGCCTCCTGCGGGGGTGCCTTTGGGCACCCCGTCCTCCGGCATGTGCTGCGTGACACAAAGCGCGGGTGTCTGCGGGGTGCTCGGGCGGCTCTTGTCAGACTCAGTCCCGGTTCATCCCGGCTGTCCCTCCACCTGCGGCACCGAGCAGCCGGCCAGTCGCCCCTTGGGTTTCTTGCCCTGGGAGTGCCTTGTGCCGCCTCCCATGTGGGCCAGCGTCTCCGGCAGAGGAGCTCCGGGCTGGCAGGGCCCCTCCCACCGCGGGCCACTGAGCTCTGGTGTCAGCCCCTGACCCGGTGTGCCTGCCTCCTGGTGGGCGAGCTTTCTGGGTTGATTTCATCAGAGGGTTTCCCCTTCAGTGGGTCCTCTCTGCTACCCTGACGGTCGCCCGGCCCCGCCCTGGCTCCTCCCCACTGCCGCCTGGGCCGCCCCGGCTCCTCCTGTCCTGGCCTCACCGCCGTCTCAGCCTCTTTCCCTGGGAGGGGCCCTTCTCCCTTTCCTGCCTTGTCTTTGGTGACTCGGTTTCCCCATCTGATGGTGAGGGCCTCGGCGGCAGGAACCTTGTCTGTCCTCATTCCCTGCCGTATCCTGAGCGCCCGCAGGTGGCTGCTTGTTGAGTGGCTGAGTGAGCGCGCGTCCCCGCTGCCGGCAGTGCCTGTGTTCCTGGTGGGTCTCTCCACACTTTTTGCTTTTCGTTGCAAAACCGGCGTCGGGCTCTCATGTGGGCCCCAGGAGTAGAGGTAGAGCTCTGAGAAGGCCGCGAGCCTTGCCTGTCCAAGCACTCCAGTGAGTCAGTTGCCTTTACCCAGGTCTAGGCTGCTTCTGACCGCTTTTTTCATTCTAATTGATTTCTGCAGAAACCACAATCTCCACCCCAGGAGCGCAGAGTCAGAGGTCCGGGTTGGCGGGGACAGCTCCTGGCGCAGCGCGTGTCCCGCACGTCTGATGGGCATGTGTGGCTGGAACCGTGACACGTCGGTCTCTTCATGAAAACTCTGTCGTTTGGGGTTTTTTAGGTGGCGAAGGAGTTTGGCTTCCAGAACAATGGCTTCTCGGTTTACATCAACAGAAATAAGACTGGAGAGATCACCGCGTCGCCCACCAAGTCCCTCAACCTGCTGAAAATCAAGTGAGTGCCCGCAAGGTGGCCAGGGCAGTGTCCAGCTGTGGCTCCCCCCCCCCGGGTTGCTCCGGCCACCTTCCTCCTCCCGCTGCTCTGGGCCGGGCCTCCTGCCCAGCGTGAGGTATCCTGTGTCTCTGCAGGTTCTGGGGTGTTTCAGTCTCACCCCGGGGCTGAGGGGGTTGGATGCAGGGAGGTAGGTGCTAAGGTGGGGGGACAGAGGAGTGGACAGCCAGGGTGAAGATGCAGTGGCCCAGCATGCACCCCACAACACAGCTGTACAGCCCCGGAGTCCTGGGCACCCACCACTGTTCTGTGGCACGGTCGGGGTGGGGGGGGATCGCTGGCCTGGAGGCTGACACGCTGTCCACGCAGGCACGGCGACCTGCTGTTCCTGTTTCCCTCGAGCCTGGCCGGCCCCTCCTCAGAGATGGAGACCTCAGCGCCCCTGGGGCTCAGAGCCCTGGGTGCACCCAGCGTGGTGGAGGACGAGATCGACCAGTACCTCAGCCGGCAGGATGGGAAGATCTACCGGAGCCGCGACCCCCAGCTGTGAGTGCCACGGCCAGTGGGGGCGGGGGTTGGGTCAGACTCCTTTCAGGTTAAATTTCATTTCAGGTTATTTTACAAGGCTCTTCGTGCTTCTGGAATCTCAGAATGTGTTCCGCGGAAACTTTGGTGGTTTTTTTTTTTTTTTGCGTTTACAAGAGCAAGAATTGGGGTATAGTCAGAGGCGTGGGAGGGTGAGAGAATTCTGCTGAGGGAGCAGAGGACGAGGGAGGAGAGGTCTGCTGCGCCGTGTGGGAATCTTCCCGGCCGGTCGGGAATCGAACCCGCGCTGCAGAGGCCGCGGACAGCTTCACAGCACTGCGCTCAACCCGCTGCACCACCGGGGAGGCCTGAAATTATTTTTACTTTCGTGTAGAAGAGTTGGTCAGGGATCGAGCTCAGGCCACAGTGGCTGGCGATAGCGTCATAGTGCTGAGGCTTACCCTGCGACCCGGGGCGGCCCTCCATGGGAACTTTCAAAGTCTTCAAGTATTCGGGTACTTTCAGAGAGCAGAGGGGCCTTAGGCTGGACCCACTCCTGGAGAGCTGGCCGGTGCACCTCACCCTCCACCCTGAGCTGCCACTGGGTCTATGGCCAGCCTCGGGCTTGTGGGCCATCGTTTAGTGTGGTCTTTGCAGTTCTTTCAGAGAAACCAGTCGGGACTCTCTAGGTCCGCACTGGTGCCTTGGCGTCGTCTGGGTGCAGTGGTGTCTGGCATTGCCTCATCCCCTGGGCCTGAGGGGCTGCCGCTGAGCTGCTGGGATCCCACCTGCTGCCTCAGCGGCCCCCGGGGCCTGAGCTGCAGTTGGTGCGGCCCAGCCGCGCAGCCCCAACGTGAGCCACCCGCGCCACGCTCGCCCCTCAGGCTCTGCCAGAGACCTGTCCTCGGGACTGCTGGCCTCACGCTGCCTGGAAAGGGTCCGAGCCCCAGCCTCCCACGCTGGGACCAGCCAGGCCACCGTCCTGAGAGGCCCTGTCGGGGGCCCGCAGAGCCTAGCGCTTTCATCTTTTCCCCAAAATGTCGTGAGGTAGCTGTTTCCCGGTGTGAGGCATCTGGGCCTTCTGGGCTGGCTGTGCCCCTTCGCCGCCCTCCTGGTGCCCACGGCCATTCTCGTGTGGCTCGACTGGACGTCTGTCCTGTCTGTTTACTTGGCGTCATGCAACCACAGGCTCGGAGGGCTGCCAGTGTCTACCCGACACGCATCAAAGGAGATGCCAAACCCTGAGAGCTGCAGCGGGGCCCCCGAGGCTCCCTCCCGTACGTGGCCCCCACGGGCGTGCGCGGGCGGGCTCAGTGCCCTCGGCCTCGGGAGCAGCCTTGGGGGCGTCCATTCTCATGGCTGTTTCTCTTGCCTGTGCCTCTCAGGTGCCGCCACGGGCCACTGGGGAAGTGCGTACACTGCGTGCCTCTGGAGGTGAGTGGGGCGTGAGCTCCCCCGCCCCGCGGCCCCGCCGTCCCCTCCGTGCGGGCTGCCGGGAGAATGCGCCTGTATTGAGGGTGTGACCTGCTGGCGGGGTTGAGCACCGTGGCGCTGTGTGATGAGGGGCAGCCTTCCCGGTGCTGCCTCCGTCCAGCTGGGCTGTGGCTTCCCCAGCCTGTCTTGGTTTCCCCAGCCCTGGTCCCACGTCCTGCTGGGTCTGCTCTCCACGGCTCTGCTGACTGGGGAATGCGCTGCCGCCTCTGCGGCTGCGAGGCCCACCCGCCCTGCGGGGCCACTGGATGAAGCAAGTCGAGTGGATTTAAACGGGATTTTACAAAGATTCGTTTTAATCGCGAGCAGTAGCTGGAACACAGGCTCGATTTGTTGAGCGCAGAGCTAGATTGATGAGCGAGCCGGGCGCCTGCCCTCGCGGGTGTGACCCTCGCCATGTGTCTTGCAGCCCTTCGACGAGGACTACTTGAACCACCTCGAGCCTCCCGTGAAGCACATGTCCTTCCACGCCTACATCCGGAAGCTGACCGGCGGGGCCGACAAGTGAGCCCGGGGGCTGGCAGGCTGCCCGCGGGCCTCGGGGCTGGGGCTCCTTGGTGCAGCTGCTGGCGGGTGTCGCTTGAAGCCGCTGGGCTCGAGAAGCGCGAAAGTGAAGGCCCGAGTCAGGGCCTGAAGCACTGAGCGCGAGTCTTGCCCTGGTTCTAGAAAAGAAACAGGCACTTTGCTGGGACCCACATGCCCCCTGGGTGGACACCAGGCTGGGGGGGGCCACTGGGGAGGCTGATGGCGTCCGAGGTGGGCGAGACCCGCTGCTGGTGTCTGTGTCTGCGCTTGCCACTGCCAAAGTGTTGCTCGTGTCTCTCCCTGCTCTCCTCTTCATCACCAAGTCCATGGCTGCAGGGAGGGCCACCTCACGAGCCCCGGGCTGCTGTCCGCGGGCCGCCCAGCAGGCGTGGCGGCGGCAGCGGCAGCTGTGCTGGAGGGGCATGTGGAGCGCATCGAGGTGCTCGGGCGCTGGGGCTGGCGACCCTCCTCCCGGGTGCGGACGCCTGTCGGTGTGGCCCGAGGAGCCGGCGCCCGGGCGAGGCAGCGGCACCCGGGGAGCAATGTCCCACCGCCTGGCCGTGGCTTTCTCTGGCAGCCTGTGATGCCACGGGTGCCTTAGAAAGCTGGCGGGGGGGGGAACTGCCACTACAAAGCTGTTCTCCCCCATCGGCGGGTTGCGCTGTGGACTCGCTGGGAGATGCCTAGTGGCTCGTGCAGAGGCCCTTGGCTAGACCTGCGGGGGGCGCTCTCATAGTTGTTACTGCCAGGCAGCCCCTAGCAGTGGGGTGTCTCAGCTGGTGGCTGCGAACGGGGGCCTATCTGGCATCCTGCGGCTCGGCTCCCACTGTCAGCCTTGCTGGCGTGCCGGGGTGGGGGCTGGGAAGGGGCTGGTTCTTTGTGCCAGGCTTGCCCCAAAATGCTGTAGGACTCTCGGGGTCTGCGCGGCTGCCAGCGCAGCCGGGGGGCATCCGGGCTGCAGTGTGGGCCCAGGCTGTGCTGCCCTCCCCTCGGCAGCACCAGGAGCCCCCTCTGCCTGGGGGCCGGGCCCGCCCGCCAACCCGCTGGCACGTGCCTTTAGCCACTCCTCTCACTCAGGGGGAAGTTTGTGGCCCTGGAGAACATCAGCTGCAAGATCAAATCAGGATGTGAGGGGCATCTCCCGTGGCCCAACGGTATCTGCACCAAATGCCAGCCCAGCGCCATCACGCTGAACAGACAGGTGAGTGGCCGCCTGCTGAGCCCGGGCGCCTCATCGCCAGGCCTAGGAGATGGGGGCCCCACAGGCCGTCCTCTTGGGGGTGCCGCTGGCCGCATGCGCGTCCTTGGCTCTTGTCTGAAGACCATGCTTTGAGGCGGAGACACCATCGCTGTCTCGCCGGTGCCTGTGGTGAGGACCTGGGGGCTCCTGCTGCCTGGGCCCCTGGCGTCAGAATTGTCCTGGGGGCGCTTTGGAACGCCCAGTGCCTGGCATCACCCTAGGAAGAGGCTCTGCAGCTGGGGGCGGGGCAGGGGCCGGAGCCGAGGGCAGGCCCCAGGCCGCTTGGCGCTGGAGATCCCTCTTCCTCCCTTTCCCCCGCCCCATTTCACGCTCTTCTCGCGACCGGAATTAAATTGTTACGGGGCAGGGTGAGGGACACTCCTCCGGGGCCCCCAAATCTGCCTGCTTTTAATGAGCTCTGCCGTATGCTGCGAGGAGACCGCGCATGCCCCGGCGCAGAGCCTGGCGGGAAGGGACTGGAGCGCGACTGGCGCAGCAGGGCGGAGAGAGAAGGGTGCTTCAAGCGGCTCCCCCGCACACCCAGCGTCACCGCCCCGGGGGAAATGTCCAGCCAGCCAGGGCTGGTCTCAGCAGGGCCGCTGAAGCCCGAAAATCTGCCCACGACTAAGGCACCCCCTGGGGCCACTGTGGGGAAGGGGCAGGGGGCCGGGCGAGTCCGGGAGGAGAGGCGCCACGGGCAGCCTCCCTGGGCTTCTCATCCCTGTCTCTGCCTCAGCCGAGGGGCCCGGCCCCGGCCCCTGTCGCTCATCCCCCGGGCTCCCCTCCCTGCTCAGCTCCCTTCCCTTGGGTGGGGGGGGGACCCTGGGGCCCCCCTGGTAAAATTCACCAACGAACCCCACGCCACCCGCCCGCTGGGATCGAGTGTGGTCTTGGGCAGGCGCGCCCCCAAAGCCGGGGTGCGCGCGCGGAGCTGGGGACCGGCGCTGGCGAGGATATTTGCGGGGCAGTAACTGGTCTAGGCGGGCCCTTGACGCGTGCCCCGGTTCCTGCAGAAGTACAGGCACGTGGACAACATCATGTTCGAGAACCACACGGTGGCTGACCGCTTCCTCGACTTCTGGAGGAAGACGGGCACCCAGCACTTTGGGTACCTGTACGGCCGCTACACGGAGCACAAGGACATTCCCCTCGGCATCAGGGCTGAGGTGGCCGCCATCTACGAGCCGCCTCAGGTACGCGCTGCGGGTGCAGGCCGGGCGGCCGGTCTCGGTGGCTCCTCAGGCCTCGCCTGCCGCCCCTGTCACACGTGCTCATTTTCTGGGTCAGCGGAGAGTACCGCGTGCGCCCTGACGTCTGTGAGCTCCCTGTGTGGCGGGGTCTGTCTGGGCGGCGGGTCTGAGCACGCCTGCCCCACGCAGCTGTCAGCACCGCACCCTGCAGTCAGGCCCCGAACGCTGAGCCCGGAGGGTCTCTGGCGGGGCAGCCCCACCAGACATGTGCTTCTCCCTCCGCCCCACAGTCAGGTGGGCTTGCCGCGCTGGTGCCTTTGTGGCAAGAGGGAGACTGGCCGTGAGACCCGGCCCCGGGCCGTCCTGGCAGGGCCTGCAGCCCTGGGAGGTGGGAGGTGGGGCCCCCTCGCAGGCTGCTGCGTGGCTCTGTGGGATCCGGGGGACTTCGCTGTGTGTGTGAGACTTGCTGTGAAAAAGACGTCAGGAGAGAAAAATAATTGCCCAGCTTCAGTGTGAGCGCCACACCGGCTCACGGGCCATCGTCTAGCTCTCGAGGGTGTGATCGCTAACACCAGCGCAGGCGGGTGGACACGTGTCCCCGGCACAGCGCCCTGCGGGCTACGACCCCTCTGCATGGACACGGCCCTTCATGAGGCCTTCCCGGCGGTCCCTGTCCGAGGAGTCGCTCAGGGCTTGGGGGCTGGGAAGGCGCGTGTGTGTAGACTCTGGGACAGATCGGCACCTTCCAGCTGGGCCTGCCTGGCTCTGCCGCGCTGCCCTGGGGAGGGAGACCTGGGGCTCGTGCGGTGGGGGCTATGGTGGGGCAGGGCCTCCAGATCTAGACTGCTCACCCCAGCAGACCCCAATTTGACTCCATGAGGGGACACCGCTGGCCTCCGGCGGCTTCAGCGTGTCAGAAGCTGGCACTCTGCCACCCCAGGCCGCGGGACGGGCCCTGAGCCCTGCTTGGGTGCTGGCGAGCTGCATGTGGGCGAGGCCCAGCCGCGCGGGGCTCTCGGCCCTCTGCCCGGGCTCTGGCTTGCAGGTCTGTGCCAGTTGGGGTGGCCCACCTGGGGGTGCATTGCTTTTGCTGTTTCTGCTCAGCCAGTAAGCCATGATTCAGTGAGGATGAAAGACCTCAGGGAGCTTGCCCACGGCGGGAGTGGGGTCCTGTGGCCGGTTTCCATTGCCTGGAGCCAGCCAGAGCCACCCGCTTGGGGAGCATGTCTGCTGCACACGCCGTCTGACAGCCACCCTGCGGGGCGCACAGCTGTCAGGGCTGCTCCCTGGGGACTCGTCACCTTCTACCTCTGACCCAGCCAGGCCCAGTCAGGACGGAGCTGTTTACCCAGGGGCGAACGAGGTCCCCCCAGCGCAGGCGCCCTGGGGAGCTCCTCCACCCCAGGCCAGGAGCAGCGGAGTCCCTTGCCCTGAGCACCTTCTGCCGCGAGGCTCCTGCCGTGCATGGGGCAGCACCCTTGTGACCCGGGCTGTGGGCGGCGGTGGCAGCCAGCTTTCTGGGCCTGGGCCCCAGCCCTTAATCTCCCCTCTCTTGTGCCCACAGATCGGCACTCAGAACAGCCTGGAGCTGCTGGAAGACCCCAAAGCTGAAGTGGTTGATGAAATCGCAGCTAAGCTTGGCCTGAGGAAGGTGCTGAGCGTCCTCTTGGCTCTGGGGAGGGGATGGCGGGTGTCCTAGGGGTTGGCCAGGTCCACTCTGGGACTGCGGGTCGGCGTCTTGACGTGAGGTGAGGCGTCTCCCTGTGCACGGGCACATGCTGCTGGCTGACAGTGCGCTTGAGGACTGGTGGGCGGGGAGGGAGGCCCAACCTGAGCCCAGGCTGGCAGGGACCTGCGTCCCCAGAAAAGCTTCCTCTGGGCACAGCCCGGACACCCTGGGCACGGGCTCAGAGGCCCCTCCCGTGCAGGTCGGCTGGATCTTCACAGACCTCGTCTCGGAAGACACCCGCAAGGGCACCGTCCGCTACAGTCGGAACAAGGTGGGGGATGCCGGGGCCTGCGGGGTAGGGGCTGCTGGCTGTGGCTTGCAGGACAAGGCCGCCGCGCCTTGGGGTGGGCTGCGTGGACGTCTGGCCTGTGGGCGCGCATGGGTGTGTGCTTCTGCGATGGGGCGGGGTCCATCTCGACGCTGCTTGGACGCGGCGTGGTTTGTCTTCTGAGGGGACAGCGGGGCCCCCTTGGGTGGCGCTGCGAGGACTTAGCGCTTGGCCCCTTTCTAGGATACCTATTTCCTGAGCGCAGAGGAGTGCATCACCGCAGGAGACTTCCAGAACAAGCACCCCAACATCTGCCGGCTCTCCCCCGATGGGCATTTTGGATCCAAGTTTGTCACGGCGGTGGCTACAGGTGCACATGGGGCTGGGTCCTGTCGTGTGCCCCACCTCATTACGCCTGCGGCCTCGCTCCCGAGCCAGTCCTCCTGTCCGCAGCAGTTCCCTGAGGGGGAGTGAGCAGCGATTCCTCTTTTTGGTTTGCGGTAAAAATCCCGCGTTCTCCACCTCTCCCAGAGGACGCCCAATGCCGTATCCCCCCTGATGGCCGAGCGCTCCCCACGAATCCTCTCGGCGGGGATGCCCCGGCCACACGGCGCTGTGGCCCGTGAGAGCCCCGCTCTCCAGACCCGCCGCAGGGCCGCCCCGAGTAAGGCCAGCGTGGCCCTGCGCCCTACCTGTGCCGTGCCGGCCGCCGGAGGCCTCAGAGTGGGCTGTGTGCTTGCCCGCGCCCCCTCTCTGCGGCCTGCGTCTGGGCTCTTGGAGGGGGGCACTGCACCTTGCCGGCAGGCTGGTGGGCGGAGGCCGTGCCAGGGCCGGGAAGTGCCTGCCCTTCCCGCTTCCCTCTGCTTGTCAGAGGCCAGGCTTTTCTCCTGAATGACCCGGGCCCCTTTGACAATCCCTCTGAAGCCGGCACAGGCTTACCATGAGGTTGGGTTTAGCAGCCGCCGCAGGCGCTCCAGGCACGCTCTGGGGTGTGGGGTTCGTGCCCCAGAAGGCACGGGGCAGAGGGGGGCAGTGGGCTGTGTGGTGTCGCTGCCTTGGTGTGAGGAGGTGGTCACTGCCCAAGCCTGGCCACCTCTCCCAGGGTGAGGGAGGCCAGAGAGGGGGGTGCTGGCCAAGGGGCTGCCCCGGTGTGTTCCCGTGGAGGCGACTGCCCTCCCTCAGCTTCCTGAGCAGCCTGGCCGTCGGGCATGGCCGCGGGGTCTCAGGAGGGGTCTGAAGCCAGACACATGTTTCTGCTCCCTGACCAGGGAGTTGCCAAGCGGCTGAGCTAGGGATAGAGAAGATTGGGCTCTAAGGCCGTTAAAACAACTGCTGACCGCGCGTGAGAGCCAGGCCTAGCCCGACCCACTGTCCATGGCTGCAGGGACCCGCACCAGGCCCTGTCTGCTCCCTCCCTCCTCTGCCCTGTGCACTGCCCGCACGGTGTAGGTTTGTGGGGGGTGGAGAGGCCAGACGCGCTCCCCACGGACTCAGGCTCTGGGTCACAGAAGACCTGTCCTTCTCGTGCTCGCGCTGTGCCTGTCTCCGCCGTCCACTCAAGAGTGGAAGTTCACTGGATGCAGGGCACTGCCTCCACCCCCCATGTCGTCCCCGGCCCGGGCAGCCTTGAGCCACCTTCCTGGTTCCTGCAGAAGGCTGCGGGGCCCGTGGGGCAGTGGGGCAGCCCGCGTCCTGCTCGGCTGTCCTTGGGCGCCTCTGCCTTCTCCCTGGGCCCGGGGTGAGCTGGTCGCGAGCGTGGGGTGGGGGCACGTGGACCCTGGTGGGGGGCTCTCTGACAGCGCCTCTCTCGCAGGTGGCCCCGACAACCAGGTCCACTTTGAAGGGTACCAGGTGTCCAACCAGTGCATGGCGCTGGTGCGGGACGAGTGCCTGCTACCCTGCAAGGACGCGCCGGAGCTGGGCTATGCCAAGGAGTCCAGCAGCGAGCAGTACGTGCCCGACGTTTTCTACAAGGTAAGGTCTGTCTGCCCGCAGCCCACCACCTCCCCAGGCCTCTGGGGCTGTGGGCTTTGCCACGCCACATCCCCCAGCTGCACGGGTGGCGCCCGCAGCCACAACCCGGCAGGCGAAGGGGTGCGCACTGCGGTGAGGCTCCCAAGGGTGCCTTATGGAAGCCACGTGGCCATTGCTGTAGGGGAAATCCTGGACACGGGGAGTCAGGGAGGCCCTTGCTGGTCCCAGCTTGGGGGGCCTCGGCCTCTGTGGTGCAGGGCAGAGGCTGCCTGGGGGAGACCCCGGCCCAGCCCCCGGTGCCCCTCTAGCTCTCGGCCAGGGGGCTCTGTGTGTCTAGTTCTCAGCTCTCGGGCATGTCTCCGGGGTTCATCCGCGCGGAGCGTTTGTGTTGCTGAGTTATGTTTGCTGCTGTGGGCGTAGCTGACGTGCAGGGCCGCGCCGGAGCCGGGAGGATGGGGAGCTGGGCAGCGCTGGGCCTCTTCCTGGAGGCGGCGGGCGAGGCAGGCTGGTGGGCATGGGGTTGGGGCCGCATCTCAGCTCTAGGGCGCGTTTTCCCTGGGCTCCTGACAGGGCAGCCTAGCGGCCTGGGGCGCAGTGGGAAGGGCACCCGTGTCTCCCTGTGAGGGGCAACCTCGGCCCTGTTTTCAAGCTCATCCTCCCCCAGTGCTCACCGTGGCATCCCTGGCCTCTCCCAAGACCCGCAAGGCCAAGTCAGCAGCTGCTTGAAGAGCCACTTCCTGGCGGTGCCCAGAAGCCCCAGCCCCACACCTGCTGAGGACCAGCAGGGCCAGCTGCCCGCCAGTGGTCCCCCTCGAGGCCCAGGCTTGAGGGCCACAGGCCTAGTGGTCCTGCCACCAGCCCTGAGCGTGCAGGGGCCGCCTGGTACCTTGTGCGAAGCCTCGGGTCCTGGGCAGGGACAGAGCCCACGCTGTCTCGAGGTGCTCCCTCGTCTGGCCACCGAGTCCTCCTCCCACATAGGCCACACGGCGTGTGGCTGAGGTGAGGCCAGCAGCCCGCCTCTCTCCAGGGCTCTCACCCGCATGCGGAGCAGCCGTCGGGTGGACTTTTAATGCTGCTGAGGAGTGAACATCCTGCCGTGCTGCTCCCCGAGGCTCTGCCCGAGTGACCCTGGCTGCCCCGCTGTGGCCGTGCCGGCCGTGCCCTCCATTTGCGCTTCTCTCAGGCACCCCCCCCCCCCCCCCCCCCCCCCCGTGCTGGTTCTCCGAGTGGGCTCCTGCCCCATTGTGGCGAGTGCGCCGGCCTGTGCGTCAGCCCCAGTTCTGGTGCCCGGCAGGCTCGAGGCTGCCCCCGCTGGCCCGGCGTGGTGTCCCTCTTGGCACCGTGCGCCCCTGTCAGGCATGTGCGCCCCATGCAGCGCCCGTGGGCCAGGCCTCTTGGTGGACGGGGCTTTCGCTTGTGCAGCCGCGTCAGGCCCCGGTGGGGTCGTGCCTCCTGCGGGGCCTGCCTGTGTGTGGTGTCAGGCAGGGACCAGCTTCTCTCTCGCGTCTTTCAACCCTTGGCTTGTCCCGTGCTGAACCGCGCGTGTGGGACGCCGGCCTGCTCCCTGCCCCCGCAGCCGGGTCCTGCCCTCAGCCTGGTGCCGGGCGGGCACAGCCTGGCGCGCTTGTCCCCGGCTTCGCCGGCCGTCGGTCTGGGAGCGGCTTCCCAGCTGCGTTCTGCGCGCACCCTGGTCTCCTCACTCCCCAGGCGGCCCCGGGTGGCAGCTGCAGGCGTCGAGGTGGAGAGCCGGGCTGCCGCAGACCAGCACAGCAGTGGACAATGAGGCCGTCTCGGGGTTGAGAGACTGCGCAGGGTGGTCAGGGAGTCGGCGAAACAAATGACAGACAGACACGCTTCAAGAGAGAGTGTAAATCTGAGTGCAACTTTATTTTTGTCAGTGGTCAGGTTATCTGTGTTTTTCTAAAGGCACAGGATCGGTTTTCAGTGAACTAAGCCCGCTGGCTCGTAGGTTTAGCTTATCGTCGACAGGGCAGTGACCTACGTCCGAAGTTACATCTGGACCTAGCTACGCTTCTGAGTAGACGGGCTATTCGTTCTTTCTTTTGTTCTACATAACTGCCTTTTTGTTTTAATGACTACTCACTACTACTAACTCATTTATTAATTAGCGTGGGTGAATATACTTTTCATAAGACCAAAGCTAACAAAGCCAAGGACACAATCAGAGAAATCATAAAACTAACAATTCTATTATTACACAGAGTTTAGTAACGTTTCATTTGCATTAGCCTCGTTATTAGATTACATGTGTTTTTTAATCAGCAATCAATGACCTTTTTAGACCGGGAAAAGGAAAGATTTTAGAGAGACGGTGGTAGCAGAGTAAGGTCTGCGGGCCTTGAGAAAGCGAGATGAGGTTCCAGGTGGTCAGCATGTCTTTTAACCATCTCTGCGGCGGCTCCCGGCGGTCGTCATCTCTTGGCAGGCATCCGGCTTCTCTCCTCTCGGGGAGTTTGCTGTTCTCCCCCTGCGCGCAGGGTTCCTGGCCCACGCCGGACCTCAGGGACCGTGGCAACAGCCATTAGCCCCGCAGGTCCCTGCAGGGGGACGTGCAGCACCGGGCCCCCCGCCCTTGCTGGGTTGTGATCAGGCGCTTTGTTTTCTACACGGGGTGCCCGACACGCTTGTCTTCATGTATTTGTTTGCTTTTCGGTTGTCAGAGCCTCTCCCGACGACCGTCTCGTGGCTGCTTAGAGGTTCGCGGGGTTTATGATGGGCACGCCCGCGGCTGCCGGCTCAGGGCGGCGCCCGTGGGCAGATGCTGGTCTTGAGTAGGATGAGGTCTTAGACTCGAGTAGTTTTGGGTTTTTTACGAGATTATTTAATAATCCGTAGAAGAGCTGGGGTGCGGGCCAGAGGGGTACGAGGGGGCGAGAGGACTCCCCAGAGACAGAGCGGAGAGCAGAGCAGGCGGATCCACCGAAACCCACTGTTGAGGGGAGCGGCGGGGAGACAGGAGAGGGCTGCTGCACCCTGGGGGTCACCCCCTGGCCGGGGATGCACTCAGGCTGCAGTGGCTGCCGACAGCTTCCCAGGCTGAGACTGAGCCCACGCCCGGGAGGCGCGGGAAGCACTGGCTCTCGTGAGCTTATTTCCCAAGCTGCGCCTGAGCGCAGCATGTCCGCCGCGCATCAGGCCCGTCGTCTCTTCATGACTGATGAGCACCGGCCGCCGCTTCTCCCTGTAGATACACTGTGCGTTCCGAGCTGCCGACAAAGCAAAACAAGCCTGGGCTCGGCGGGTGGGGTCCGTCTCTGTACGTGGGGGTGTTTGTCTGGTTCCCGCCTGCCCGTCACAGTCCCGTGGGGCTGGGCTTCTGGAGGTCAGCCTTGGTGCGTGGAGTTGGGGTGGCTGTGGGGCCGGAGCATGCCCCGGGCGCCCTGCCTGGGGGGCACCTTGGCTGTGGACCTGCCGCAGGAGTTGGGGGTCCGTGGGCACCGTCCCTCCTCACGCTGGGCACTTTCTCCTCATTTCAGGACATAGACAAGTTTGGCAATGAGATCACCCAGCTGGCCCGGCCTCTGCCCGTGGAGTACCTGATCATAGACGTGAGTGGGGGGCCCGTGGCGCCAGCTGTCTGTAAGCAGCTGGCGAGTTTAAGGGGTTTTCTTTGAGTTTCAGGTTTTTATTTCTTTGAAGACGACGTAAGTCAACTGTTCCCAAACTAAAGTGCAACCAAGGGCCCCGCCCTGGCCGTCGGCCTCTGGGCCTGTGACCGCAGGGGCTGCCCCAGCTCAGCGCCTGCCCACGCCGTCCGCGCTGTCCTGGGGTGACGCTCGCTGTGTCCTGGTCAGCATCCCGGAGCCCTTAGGGACCAGCCCCAGCCTCTCCCCCCACAAGAGGCGGAGGCTACACTGCCAGCTGCTGCCCGCCTGGCCCGCCGGCCACCATGGACTCGGGTGGGCGTGTGATTCCCGTTACTGGGGAGCGGCGGCCCCAGGAGCCGGCCCATCACCCCTCCCCGCGACAGCCCCCAGGACACGTGTGCCTTGGCTGAGGCGGCGTCTGTCTTCAGGCTTTCTGGGGTGTAACTAGACGGGACAGGTCGCTGGGACCTGCACTTAGGAGGCACTGGCAGACTTGAACCCCCTTCCTCGGGCCTCCTTCTTGCTCAAGGCCCAGCCCTGCGCCCGTCACACAAGCTGAGCTCAGCCTCCTGGGGCGTTCAGTCGTCCAGAAGGGGTGTTCCGCCTGTGAGATGGGCTCTGTTCCTGGAGGGAGGTTGGAGCCTCGCCCTTGGCTGACCCTGGGCTGCCCGGGGCTCTCAGACCTGTGGCCACACGGTAGGGAGCCGTGCCTGAGCCTGCGGAGGCCTCCGGTGTGTCTGGGCACAGCTAGGCCCCCTGCAGATGCCCGGGTGGGGGGCCACAAGTAGAGTTTCTGGACGCCCCACATTGTTTCTGGCTGCCTCATGGGCTTTGGATCTGCAGGCCCCAGGGCACATGGGGTCTGCGGCACCACTGAACCCCTGTTGCTCTCCGATAGGGAGGCACGAGCAGCCTGGGTGGCTGCGGAAGGCAGAGCAGAGTGGCACTTCATCTCAGAACAGTCCTGGAGGGCCCGTTAGCCCCCCAGGCCTGGAGGCGCTGCCCCCTGCTGCTGCTGTGGAGGTGGGGGGTGGCGCTTCAGGGTGAGGCTGGGTCTACCTCGATCCCTCGGGTTTGTGCCTCTGTCCCAGTCGCACCTATTGGTGAGACGTAGATTTAGGCCCCTCTGTCAGGACTGATGGCATCTGGGCCAGCGAAGGGCTCAGGCCTCCGGACACAAGCTCTGGGCTGCAGCCATTTTGGGGAGGCTGGGGCTGTGTCCTGCCTTGCAGGCCGGGCTCTCTACCTAGATGTGCATGACTCCGAGCCGGGCCCAGGATGCCGCCAGCCTGTACCTGTGGGGCTGCATCTGCCGGTGCCTCCAGCCTGCGGCCGGGGTCAGCTCCCGAGCTGCCTCCGGGCTGTCCGCCTGCCCTTGTTGCCCCGTGTATCCCTCCCGGGCGGGTGCCTTTCTCTCCACAGGACAGCAGCAGCCCCGGGTGCCCAGTGAGACCGGGTCAGGGGTCCAGGCGCCCGCGAACGGGACCGCAGAGCAGGGTCCTGAGGCTGCTGCCGGGGCTGTGGTGCAGCCCTTGCGTTCTGGGAGGCGCCTGTGCACTGGGGCAGCTGCCGGCAACTCCGGGCTGGGCTAGGGCGGGCACAGCACCTGCCACGGTCTGTCTGTTCTTCAGATCACGACGACCTTCCCCAAGGACCCCGTGTACACCTTCTCTATCTCACAAAGTCCGTTCCCCATCGAGAACCGGGACGTGCTGGGCGAGACGCAGGTGAGCCCTCCCCAAGCTCGGCGGCCCGTCGTCCGTCCTGTGGGAGCTGCTGCCTAGCCTTTGTCCTCGCCTTCGTCCTTGTGACATAGCCCAGCGAGGCCTTTTCTGAGCTTCCACTGGCCGCCACCTTGGGCAGGGCGGGTCCCCAGCCTGAGGGACCAGGAGGGCTGTCTCTGCCCTGGTGGTGGCTGAGCTGCGAGGCAGCTTGCTCCGGCCTCAGCTTGGGCGGCACCAGGCTGATGGGCTTCTCTGGTGCAGTGGCCTGTCCATGAGGCCCTCTGAGCTTTCCCTTGAAGGCCTCCTCTGTGCTGGTGCCCACGGCTGGCAGCTTTGGAAGCTGTACTTGCGCTCAGGCCCGCAGAGGTGCCGGGGCGTCCCCCCTGGCCCGGGGGTGACGTCTTGGGGGAGGCGGCTGCTCGGGCCCACCAGGGGGTGATGGTGTCCCTCCCGCCACCGCAGGACTTCCACAGTCTGGCCACCTACCTGTCCCAGAGTACCTCGTCTGTGTTCCTGGACACCGTTTCTGACTTCCACCTCCTGCTGTTCCTGGTCACCAACGAAGTCATGCCCCTGCAGGTGCGTGGCTGAGGGCGGGCCTCGCGTGGGGTGCATGGGGCAGCCCCGGCCAGAGAAGCTGGATTGTGTCACGTTTAATGTTTCCATGGCATCGCGCCCACCCTCCTGGCGCCTTCCTGCGCGCGCAGGGATCTAGCAGGCAAAGAACCCCGCCAGCCGAGTCCCAGCCTCTGGCTCCCTGGCGGCACCACCTCCTGCAGTGCACAGCTGTCATGAGCTCTTGGGAGGGCTGGGGGGCGCGCTGGGGGCTCTGTGCAGGTGGGCCTTGGGATATTTCCTTCCACTGGCACCACCGATTCCCCGTGTCCCCAGGGGTGACAGGGCAGAGGGAGAGCTCCGTCCCACCCTTCAGTTTGCCTCGTGTCTGCGCTTTGTCCTGCAACCGCCCCCTTTTGACATGGGGCACCAGCGCCCGAGGCTCTCCCCTTGCCACCCCAGTCCTGGTCTGCACCCGGGCCCTGCCTGTCCAGTGGCAGGGTGAGGGGGCAGGCTCCCGGCCAGGCTTCCTGATGGTCAGTGCTGGGATCTGGGGAGATCAGCCCTTGAGTTCTGTGCCCTTGGACTGGGGGCCGGCCTGGGAGGGCCTGCGGGCCTTGGAGGGGGTGGCAGATACAGGGCTTCAGGGACGTCACCCGCTAGCCCAGGTTCGCTCCAGTGTTCATAGGCCTGAGGGTGGGCATGTGGCGGCCGTGCAGGGCACCCCAAGGTGCCGGCAGTGGGGGCTGGAGAAGTCCCGGCCACAGGCGTGTCACAGACAGAGCTGGCGGTCTGCCTGCAGGACAGCATTGGCCTGCTATTGGAAGCCGTGCGGACCCGGGACGAGGAGCTGGCCCAGACGTGGAGGAAGTCGGAGCAGTGGGCCACCATCGAGCAGCTCTGCAGTGAGTGTTCGGCCCCCACATCCTGGGGTCGCAGCCTGTGTCGGAAGCCAGTCCTCCCAGGGGGACTCCAGCGGCCCTCTAGAGGCCCTGGGGACCACACGTCCACTTACATCAGGGGTGCAGCCCAGTGGGTGGTGCTGGAGCCAAAATAAGCCCCAAATCCTTGGAATCCCGGCTGTGGGCGCGGGCTGGTGGGTTGCCCTGTGCCTGCCATTAGAGCAGGATGGGTGAGCAGGGCATCGGGTGCAGGCCTGGGGGCCGGGGAGCCTGGCCTCTGCCCTGGGGTGCTGGCGGCCTGCCATGGACCGGGCCCAAGCAAACCTGGAGGCCCTGCACCCTCGGCTGGTATGGGAGCCACAGATGGCCCCACACTGTCCGCTGCCACCGCGCCTGGTGGAGGGGACAGCATCCTCCCCGCCGGCCGCCGTGCCCATGATGCTCTCGCACCCTGCACCCCCACGCCTGCGCCTTGGTTCACACCTGTGGGTGGCTCAGCTGGAAGGGACCAGCAGGGACACGTCTGTATGGGGGGGCCCTTTGCAGGGCGGGCCGGGACGGCCCCTCGACAGGTCCTGGGCAGGGGTGCGGGCTCCCGCCCACCCTGCAGCGGCTGCCAGGGGAGGGTGAAGAGCACCCTCGGACTGCCCGTGCAGACCTGGTGAGCCACCCTTCTCGTCCCGCAGGCACCGTGGGGGTACAGCTTCCGGGTCTCCAGGAGTACGGGGCCGTCGGGGGCTCGGCGCATGCCGCCACGGCCGCCATGTGGGCCTGCCAGCACTGCACCTTCGTGAACCAGCCGGGCACCGGCCACTGCGAGATGTGCAGCCTCCCCAGGACCTAGGCCCCGCGGGCCTGTGCCCGGCCCTCTCTCAAGCCCGCGTCCTGGGAGCCAGCCCCAGCCGCCCTGGGCCCCCTCACCAGGCTGCCTTGGAAGGGGGCCGGTCTCCGGTGGGGGCGGGCGGCGCTTCCTGGGCTCAGGCTGCTCCCACTGTCCCAGCTTCTCCCCTCCCCGGGCACCTCTGTTCCTGCCCCTCCCCAGGGGTGGTTCAGCGCTGCCTCCCCGTCGGGTCGCGTCTCTGGGGGTGCGGGCAGCGTGCCCCCACTGCTTGGTCCCCGGCCCACGCACTCCCCAACGCCAGGGGGGCTGAAGTCTGCGTTGGTGGGTGGTGACAGTTACCGGCGACTCCTACCCAGAAGACTTTTATTTATTTTTTTAAGATAAAAAGTGCAAAGGGGAGCAAGAGACTAGCTTTCCCTCCTCCCCCTCGGTGAGTCCCTGCGGGTACGGATGGCGGGCGCGGCCAGGGCCAGTTGGGTCTCCTCGGAAGTAAACCTCAGTGCCTGAGACTCCTGCCAAGCGGCAGGGCCGGCGGCTGCGCCCTGGCAGCTCGAGCGCATGCATGCTGGCCCCACTGGCCCTTTGGATGCCTGGCCCCGGCAGGGAGCTCGGGTCTCCCCTGCCCCACACACCGTTCCTCCTGGGGCCAACCTCTGGTCAGCGCGTGGCCCTCGAGACAGGCCAGTGGGGGTCCCTGGCCTCGTGGACCTGGGGCTCTGGGACTGTCGTGTGCTGGCGGGGGAGGCCTGGGCCATCCCGGGACAAAGGCCGTGGTGGGACCTGGCGCGCATGCTCCAGGCCTCGCGCCGCCTCTGGCAGCGTGCTAGGCTGACCCGTGGCCACGCCGAAGCCTCTTTGCCTTAACGAGAGCCATCTCTGAGCTGCACTCGCCCACTGAGGAGACCAGCAGACCGTGCGGGGACTTCGTCGGCCCGGGGCGGGCTGCCTGGAACACCCTCCTCACCCTAGCCACTGTGGACAGGAGCTGGCGGCCCTCGGGCCCACGAGGACAGGCACAGGCGGGTCTGCTCCTGGGGACAGAGGCACGCTGGGCTGGGCAGCACGGTCTGTTCTGAAACTGGACTCTGGCCGCATCTGCCCCTCCAGGCCGCTGCCAAGGACTCGGGCCCTGCTGACAGCGTCCGGAGGGCCTGTCCCTCCACCTGCGCTTGCCCCATATCTGCCAGCCCCACGCAGACCCTGCCCACCCTCTGCCACTCGCGCGTCTTTATCCACCAAGCCCGTTCCCTTTTCTCTTCAGTCAGCGTGTTCTTGCTTTGGACTCGGCCTTCACATAACCCATGTTTTCCTTTGTCTTCTAGCTCAAGAACAAGCTTTGTGATTTCTTGCTTCTGGTTTTGAGTCGCTTTGTTCAGTGATGCACTTTACTTTATCGTCCAAAGAGTCAGAGCTCAGTGGAAGGCTGGGGAAGTTGCCCAGCCGGCCTGGGTGAGCGGCCGCCTGCTGCAGCTCCATGGCCCGGCGGGGTGCCTGCCACCCCCGCCCAGCCTGCTCCTGGTGCTCCTGCGCTGCGCTGCGTGGGGCCCAGGGTGCAGGTTGTGCTGGCAATACCGGGGCCTGGACTCCGGCCTGCAGTGGGGTTAGTAAAAGCACCTGAGGTGGCTGCCAGGCCTCTGCACTGTGGTTCCTGCCCGTCTGCAGCGCCCATGTCTACTCTCCCTCTACCACCCGGCCTGCTAAAGGGGGTGGCCAGCCATGAGGCCAGGAGGGGTGGTCCTGTGACTGCCAGGACGCCCACGCCCTGGTTTCCCATGCACCTCCTGGCCCCTCTCTGTCCTGGCCAGGCACCTGCCTGCCATCCCCCCATCATGTGCATGCTCAAGGGCTGCCTGGGGTCACGGGTCCTGCTCTGGGGGCCGAGCTTGCGGCTTGCAGGATACGGCCGCCTGTCTCTCGGGGCTCTGGAGGCCCGCCCGCCCGAAGTCCAGCACATGTGCGCCTGCAAGGGCGCGGCGTCCTGCCGCCTTCCTGGCACAGTGGACTCTGGGTTAGGCAGAGAGCCCCCCACAAGGCCTGGGGTCCCCGTGGCCCTCATCTGCGGTACTGGCCTTAGGAAGAGGCCCGCTGCCCTGGAGGCCAGGCAACAGCACAGCCCGCCCCAGAGGCTCCTCGCTGGGAGTGCACCTCATCCCTGCCTGTGCCCCCATGACGCAGGCCCTTACGGCCGTGAAGCCCTCAGATCCCGAAGTGGGGCTCACCTGGGCTCGGGGCCAGAAAGCCTACGCCCCCCAGGGCCTCGCGGAGCAGGACGGCCTGATGGACGGCGCCTGCCCGCGCCCCCACGCTCGGCTCGTGTTCCCGAGAGCCAGCCCTGGCTCGCCCCAGGCGGGCAGTGGCCGGGGCGGCCCCGCGCAGGCCCACCGGGCGGCGCGCGCCCACCCTGGTCCTCCGGCGCGCGGGACGCCGGACGCCGCGCCTGGCCGCGGGGCCAGCAGGACCCACGGGCTTCGGAAGCGCTGCGGCCCAGGGGTCCTGCGCCCTCTGGCTGCGCGGAAGACGCGCGGGGCCGGCTGCGGCCCGCGGCGGAGGCTCCGGTTTCCCGCCTTCTGCCTTAAGCTCGTCAGCCCTTCGCGCAGCCTCCGCCGCCCCCGCCCGGGCCCCGCCCCCGCCCGGGCCCCGCCCCCGCCCGGGCCCCGCCCCCGCCCGGGCCCCGCCCCCGCCCGGACGCTTTACGCCAGAGGCGCGCGGCGGCCACGCGGCCGTAAAGCGCCGCGGGCCGCGCCATGGCCCGCCTCGCGCCGCGGGTCGAGTACCTGGCGGGCTTCCGCTGCCCGCTCGGGGGCCTGGCGGCGGGCAGGCCCCGGCTGCTGTGCCGCGGCGCGGACATCCTCCTGTCCCCCGGGGGCGAGCTGCTCCACGTCTACGACCGCGAGGCCGGGCTGCTGACGGTGGGCGCCGCGCGCGCGGGCGGGCGGGGCCTCGGGGGCGGGGCCTCGGGCGGGGCGGGGCCGCGGGGCGGGCGGGGCCGCGGGGCGGGGTGGGGCGGGCGGGGCCTCGGGGCGGGGCGGGGCGGGCGGGGCCTCGGGGCGGGGTGGGGCGGGCGGGGCCTCGGGATGGGGCGGGGCCGCGGGGCGGGGCGGGGCCGCGCGGGGCGTGGTTGAGAAGCTGAGGCTACCCGGCCCCGCCCCCGCAGGCTGCGTACAGGTTTCCCGCCCAGGTGTGGCACCTGCAGCTGCTGGCCGGTCACAGGGCACTCTTGGTCCTGTGTGCCCAGAGGGGCATTTACTGCCTGTCGCTGGAGCAGGCTGGCAGGTGAGCAGTGGGGTGCCCGCTGTACCCCCCCAGCACTCAAGCAGCACGTGCAGCCCAGAGCAGGGTCCTGCTTTTTTATCTTTGGGGGGCCCTCTTCCTCCTGGTGTGACTCCTTGGGGGGTGTTTCTAGACAGCATGAGGGCGAAAGCACCTGCACCCGAGTGGGGTTAGCGGAGACACGGGCCACGCTGGCCTAGGCCTGGAAGGCGGTGGGTGCACCTCACAGGTTGGGCCTAGGGGGGGCGCAGGCCTGGCAGGCCATCGTCATGGAATTTCCCACCTGAACCCCATTTCTGTACACCTCGGCCCCCTGCTGTGTGCACGGGTGGGAGGGGCAGAGCCACCCGAGGGCTGCCAGCCCCGGGCCCCGTGGAGACCAGCGGACAGTTCTGTGTCCCAAAGGACCGTGCACCGGGACGGCAGGGACAGCGAGAGCCCGGCCCCTGTGGTCGCCGTGGAGCCCGACGCCTGTGTCCTCGCGGACGCCACGCTGTGCGCCTTCGCCGTGCTGGACCACACGCTGGCCGTCCTGGGGCAGGGCCCCGCCCGGTGGAGGCTGCAGCTGTTCCACTGCCCCTGCCCCCGGGGGGCCCCCAGCCTAGGAGGCCAGATTGGGGAAGTGGAGCTGCCTCCTCAGGCCCCTCCAGGCGGGAGCCCGGGACAGCCCCCCGCCCCCGGCTTCCTCCCGGTGCTGTGCTGCGTGTCACCGCCAGGGCAGAGCAGTGGGGGCTTCACGCTGGAAGAGCCCCTCTTCGGGTTGCTCTTTGGAGCCGATGCCTCCATCCTGCAGTCTCCCGTGATCCTCTGCGGTCTCCCTGATGGCCAGCTGTGTTATGTGGTCCTGAAGGCCTTGGTCACCTCCAGGTTGACCCCTGGTGACCCCAAGGCCCTCGTCAAGATCCTCCACCACCTGGAGGAGCCTGTGGTCTTCGTGGGGGCCCTGAGGACAGAGCCACAGGCTGAGGACACGGGGGACATGCACTCTGACTGCCTAGTGGCCCTTGGTCACCACGGCCGGATGCTGGCCGTCAAGGCCAGAAGGGACGCGGGTGGGGGACCGGTGCCAGAGCTGCGGGACTATTGCCTCCCGGGGCCAGTGCTTTGCGCCGCCAGCGGGGGCAGCTGCCTGTACCAGAGCACCCCGTCGGGCCTCCATGTGCTGGACCTGGCTCGGGGCGGCAGCCCCCAGGAGCCCACCCTGCCCACCCCAGGCCGGGGAGTCCTGCCCCCCATGCTGTGTCCGGCCAGCTTGAGCGTCTGCAGCCTCATGAGCCTCTGCGTGCCGCCTGGGACTCGCGAAGGTACGAGCCACGCTGCTGCTTAAACACAAAACGCAAAGCCTCTGCGTTCTGCTTCCCCGCGACCTGGTGTCCCCGGCCACAGAGCTCCCCCAGCTGCAGGCTCCGCCCCTCGCCCTCAGGCCGGGGGTGACCTGGGCCGGGGGCATCTGAGCAGGTCCTTCGAGGGCCAGAGGCGGCGGCTCCGTGCCCCTGGGGGTCTGCCCGGTGGCGGGGGTAGGGCGGCCGGCCTGAGCAGGCTGGCTCTGGGAAGGGCCCGGAGGCCGCGGGGGCGAAGCGGAGGAGGCCTGGCCAGCTGGAGCCGCCCGGGCTGGCCAGGCCTGTCAGGGTCTCTCTCGGCCCTTTCAGTCCCCGCACATCACTGGGCCTCCGGGCGCCGTTGCCGCGGGTGCTTCTTAGGGGAGGCCGCGACTGGACGTGTGTGGGCAGTGGCCCCCTGGGGTGCTGGGCCTGCGGGGTGACCCGTCCTGGAGCCCGGAGCACGCAGCCCCAGCAGCTCACCCCCTATCCGACCGCAGACGGCACGGAGCTCCTGGCCATGTCGGCCAAGGGCCGCCTGCTCACCTGCCACCTGGCCCCGAGCCCCTCAGGAGCAGCCGCGGCCAGCACTGACCGGAAGATCGCTGGCCTGCTCGCCAGGGTGGCCGCCACGTCTGAGAGGTGAGCGGCTCCGGGGCCGCCGCCTTCTGCCTGGGGCGCCCCTTCTCCCTGCTGCCGGCCAGGGCCCACCGAGAGCCTCCGGGCGTGTGGCCGGGGCCAGCCCCTGCAGGCAGCGCCTCGGCCCGGGGTCAGAAGGCCCACGTTCGCGGGCGGCCCTCCCTGGGTGCCCGCCCCGCCGCTGGTGGAGGGCGAGGCTGTGGTCCCGCGGCCCGACGCTCCGGCCTCCAGCCCCCTCGCGCTCCCTGCAGGGCGTCTTCTCTGCGGAAGGCCCTGGACCAGCGGAGCCAGGCCTTGGCGCGCCTCAACGAAGCCATGAGCGTGAGCTGCGCCCTGCTGTCCACCCGCGCCGGCCCCCCGCCCATCTCCTGCAGCACCACCACCGCCTGGCATCGCCTGCACCCGCGCGACGTGCTGGTGGCCACCTGCCAGCTGGAGAACCGCAGCAGCCTCTGCCTGGGCCCCGGCTGGGCCCTGTGTGTGCGGCTGCTGCCCCCCATCCCCTCAACCGGCCCCACCCTCACCTGCACCGTCCCCCTGGGCCGGTTCGGGCCTGGCGGGCAGCGGGAGGTGACGCTGCCCCTGGGCCCTGGCAAGGATGGTGCGCTGGACCTGCCGGTGACGGTGTCCTGCACGCTTTTCTACAGCCTGAGGGAGGCCATGGGCGGGCCCCCCGGACCCCAGGACCCCCCCGGCTGCCCGCCTGAGCAGGACGGCGTCTGCCTGCCCCTGAGCGAGCACACGGTGGACCTGCTGCAGGGCCTGCGCTTCCCCGGCCTGGCCGAGCCCCCCGCGCCAGTCCCCAGTCTGCTTGGCCCTGCTGGCGACCCCGTGGATGCCTTCCTGGGCACGTGCCGCGGGCCGGGCCTGGAGCCAGCGGGACCCGCCCCCCTGCGGGCCACGTTCCTGCTCCCACCAGCAGCCAGCATCAGGGTGTCGGCCGAGCTGCTCGGGGGCGCCTTGGGGGACATCGGCGCAGGTCAGTGACTCTCTCTTCACTCCGGCCTTGAGCTGCCCCCACCCCGGCCCCGGCTCACCCTGGCCTCACTCCAGGGGCGCCCCTGTGCTGTGCTGCCCTGCAGTGGCTGCTGGCCGGGAATGCTGCCGCCGACGTCGTGCGGGCCCAGGCGCTGTCCTCTGTCCAGGGCGTGGGCCCCGACGGCACTGACGTCCACCTCGCCGTCCGTGAGGCAAGTGGAGACTGGGCTTCCAGCCTGGGCATGTTGGCCCTGACTGCAGGCAGGGCTGAGGCCTCGGGGCCCCAGGGCCACCCTCGCGCCAGCCCCCAGTGGCTTAGTCATGCTCTGCGCCCACAAGTCCCTGTGTCTCGGGTGCCCACCCCCAGCGCCTCGTCTCCCGCCCCCCCTTTCTGTGACCCTCCTGTTCCTGCCTCGGGGACCAGGGCACGGCCAGCGGGCATGACTGGGCACAAGCCAGGGCTGGTTCCAGGCCACACGAGCCTTGGTGAGCAGCCGCTGCCCCCAGAGACCCCTTTCAGGCCAGGCCGAGGCCAGGTTGGCACCTAGGTGGGGCACCCCTGGGCCCCGGGTCTGGGGCCTGGTGGTGGCTCCACAGGGGAGGCAGGGCAGGAGCTCGAGGGCCTGTGGGTGCCCTGGCGTGATCGTCCCCGGGCCCTGTGTGCCCTCCGGGGCCGTCCTTGGCTTGCTGACCCAGGCACCCAGCCGACTCGCAGCCTTGGCCTGGCCGGCTGGCGGTGCCAAACAGCAAGCCTCCCGGTGTGTTGCAGGAGACGCTGTCGGGCCTGAACCCGGCGGGCCCCATCCAGGCCGTGGACATCCAGGTGCAGAGCCCCACCCTGGGGCACGTGTGCGGGGCCCACCACGCCATCCTCCGGCGGGTGCAGGTGCGGCCGTCGCCGGGTGCCCCGTGAGCCCCCGCCCCCAGGTGGGCCAGGGCCTGGGAACAAGGGTTGGGGAGCCAGCAGTGGGCGGCTGGGGGTGCTCCCGCTGGGGGTCCTGGGAGGGCCCAGAGCAGGGTGGGGGGAGTCGGACGGCAGCCCCAGGCCCCCAGCCCCCTCCTATGTGTGCCCAGGCCCTGGTGGCGGAGCAGGCTGCCCGGGGCGCCTGCCCACCGGATCTCGACCTGCAGCGCCTACACCAGTTGCAGGCCGACCGCGAGGTGAGGCCCCTGGGGTCCTGCCGCCCCTACCTCCCAGCAGGTTCCCGGGGGTCCCCCATCCAGGGCATGGTCCCCTAACACGGGGGCATGGGCAGCATCCTTTCTGTCTCCTGCCCCCTCCGCTTGCCTGCCTCTGCCCTGAGGGCTGTGGGGTGCGGCTGGGCGGCCCTTTCCTTAGCATCCCCGCAAGTATCTCTGAAGCCACCCCCGTGTCCCGAGTAGGATTCCGTGGGGGGGCCCCGGGGAGGGGGTGGCGACGTGCCGGCCAAAGTGGGGCCCTGAGCCGCTGCTGCCCGCAGAGGCTGCTGCGCGAGGTGCGGACGCTGCGTGACCGGCTGTGCACGGAGGACGGGGCCGCGGACGGGGCAGGCACCGTGGCCCAGCGGCTCCTGCGGGTCTACCAGCAGCTGCGCAGCCCGGGCCTCCCCCTGCTGTGAGCCAGGTGGGTTCCACCCGACCGGCTCCCAGGCCCATCACCCAGACAGATCCCCAGACGCAAAGGCTGCTTCCTGGCCCTAGATCTGGGCGCACGGTGGACCTGGTCCTTGCTGCCCAGGCTCAGGGTGAGCTGGGCTGCTGTGCGGCAGACCCCCGGCAGCTGTCGCCCAGCCACTGTGGCCTTGTGGGGTCGGCCGGCTCCCTTCCCCAGTCCCAGCCCTGTCCCTCCCTCCAGCAGCTGCCAGGGCCTCTGCGCTGGACCTGGACCTGCTGGGCCTTCCCGCCTGAGCCAAGCTTGTCAGCGACATCCTGCCACCCGGAAGCCCGGCCCCGGATTCAGGTCCGGACCCTGGGGCGGAAGTGCCATGGCCGAGTGGCCCACGGAGGCCAGGGAGAAGCAGGGCCTCTGGGCCGGGACTCGGATGGGCTGGCCTCTGCTGGTCACTATTTCTGCCCAGAGCCGCCCCCACGGGACCTGTCAGCAGCTCGGTCCACCCCGCCCTGCCTCCTGGGGGTGCCTTGGGCTGCTCCTCTGCACGGTGACCGAGGCGCGGGGCCCCAGTGCAGGCGGCTGGGCGAGCAAGCCCTGGCTATGCCCCAGCTGCGCTCGCGGCCCACCGGGACTGGACTGTCCCCCAGCTGTGCACCTGAGGGCGTGGGCCTCACCCCCCCCCCCCCCCCCGTGACAAGTGACCCTTCCTGCTGACCGCGTCACCTGAGCTGTTCTTTGCGCTGCGCCTCTCTGGTTGGGGGAGGGTTCCGGCCTGGGCGCCCGGTGCACCGAGCCCAGCGCTGGGGAGGGGCCTCCCTGGAGCTGCCTGTCCCTCCAGAGGCGAGGGCGGGTCTGGCTGCAGGTGCTCAAGGCGCCCCCACTGCAGGCTGCTTGGGGTGGAGCAGGCCCCAGGCGAGGAGCCCTCACGGGTGGTTCCGCCAGCGCCAGCCAGTTCGGGCCACAGGGGCCGCCTGCGGGGCTCGCGGACAGGGCGGCCGCGAGCGGGGCCCCGGGGCCCCAGGCAGCTCTGGCCCGGCGTGCTGGCCCCGGAGAAGCGCGGGCGGGGACCCCACCTCTGCGGGGCTGCCCCGGGGGCGGGGCGGGGCGCGGCCGCCGTGGCCACCGTGGTCTCCGGAGAAAGAACCACACGCACACTCCGAGCCCGCGAAGCTGAGCGCAGCCGTGATGAGCGAGGGGGGCGCGGGGACAAGCCAAGGGGGGGACAGCCATCCGCCCTGCACCCCTCTTTGCACTGTGGCCCCCACCACTCGCCCCAGGCCGCACCCCAACGCCGGCGCCCCGCCTCTGCCCCGCGGGCCTCTCCTGGGGACGGCCCGGGCGGGCGGGGCGGGGCGGGGGCCGCAGGGGCGCGGCGGCTGGTGCGGGTGGCGGGTCCCAGGGTGGGGCGTCCGCGGGGGGCCGGTGGACCCCACAGGCGCGTGGGGGCAGCGGGGGGCGTCGCCTCCCAGCCGGCGCCTCGGGTTTGCGGAGAGCCGCGCCCGCCGGAGGCCCCCGGGCAGACACGGGGCGGGGGGGCTGGGGGGCTGGGGGGCCGGCGGCGCGCCCGGCGGCGCCTCAGAACTCCCAGAGCGCGGCCCCGGCGGGCGCGGGGGCGTCGGCGCGCAGCAGCCCCGAGGCGTCGCCGCGCAGGTAGCGGCCGCAGCGCGCGCGGATGGCCAGGCGGCCGCGCGCCCGGAGCTCCAGGACGAAGTCCTCGCCGCGCTCGCCGTCGCTGCGCACCGCGCCGTGGCCGCCCGTGCGCCAGAAGCCGCCGCCGCCTGCGGGAGGGCGCGCTCAGCCCCGGCCGCCCCCCGGCCCCCCGGCCCCCCGGCCCCCCGCGCCCCCCGCGCCCCGCACCGCGGATCTGGTAGGCGCCGTCGCTGAAGCTCAGGGCGAAGACGTCGTAGGCCGAGCGGTTGGTGTCCAGCTGCGCCGAGCCCCGGCGCTGGCGCACGAAGCCGTCCAGGCCGCGCAGCACGAGCCCCGGCCGGTTGACGAGCTTCAGGGTGAACTCCTCGCCCTCCCCTGGCGGGAGAGGGGGCTGGGCGCCCTGCCACCGCCTGGGGTCCGGGGCCCCGCCTGCACCCGGATCTGCTGTCCTTGGCCGGCCGCCGCCAGCCCCGGCTTCCCCCGCGGGCAGCAGACGCGGGCCCTGGGGCCTCGCTGTCCTCGGGGGCCTGATGTGGGGGCGCCCTCCCCAGGCTGGCGGGCGGCGGCGCCGGGGAGGGGCTGGCTCCTGACAGGGCAGGGCAGGCCAGTCCACGGGCGGGGAGTGCTCACCCACGAAGTCGCTGACCGCAGCCAGCTGCCCGTTCCTCTTCATGCACACGTAGCGGCCGTTGCTGGCCTTGAGGGCCACGCGCCGGCCCCGCCACTCCACCTCAAACATGGTGCTGGCTGACCTGGGGGCAGGGCTGAGCACTCAGGGCCCGCCTTGCCCAGCTGCCTCGGGTCCGGGTCCACCCTCCAGGGGACACCCATCACCACGGAGGGCCGCCCCATGCCCGGCAGCCTGCCCGCTGGACTCGTGGCCTCCAGTGGAGGTGAGCCGCACGTGAGGGGGCGGGGAGCTTACACCTGTGTGGCTGTGGCCTGGATGCCCCCATGGGTGACCAGCGCCCAGTAGGCCCCAGTGCTGGAGTAGAAGGCGCACCGCCCGGTGTCCGGGTCCATCTGCATCATGAAGGTCTCGCAATCCAGCTCCTCGTCTTGGTTGGCGGAGACGTTGACCCCTGTGGGAGGACACGGGAGCCCTCGCGCCTCTCCCCAGCGGGGCGGCCCTGTGCCCGGGGGTCCCACCCAGGAGCCCGGGACCAGAGATGTGGGCGGCCCTTCCCAGAGAGCGGGCGGCCCACTTGCCCCCAGGGCCCCCCAGCCTCGAGGCGTGGGTCCCGCCCGCTGGCGCTTGCCCTGCTCTGGGCGCCTCCATGGGGAGCACGGCAGGTTCCTACGGCCCCCACTTGTGTGTGGGCTCCACCCGGCTCCTGGGAGGGGCCTCCACGCCCCGGTGGGTGGGCAGTGGGCAGGCTCTGGGGCTCCCGGCATCTTCCCACAAACCAAGTTTCTCCTTCCCTGGCCCCTCCACGTGGCCAGGGGGTCACGGCTCCCCGCGAGGCGGTGGGGACCAGAGCCCGGGGGGCCTGAAGGTCGAGGCCACACGGGCCACTCTGTCCGAAGCCCTTCCAGGCCGGCCCCCCGGCCACTGGCCACTGCCGGCAGGCGGGAAGCAGCCCTGCTGCCCGCACCACCTGCGCGCCCCCAGCCTGGGGTGCTGCCCGCCAGCCCTGCTCCGCCACAGCCCCACCCGGCACGGGCAGGCCCCCGGCGGGCGCGGCACTGCAGAGGGCGGGGCTGGAGGGGCCTGCAGGAGCCAGGCCTGGAGCTCGGCGCCGGCCCTGCCTCCGCTGCCCGCCCGGCCCTTCTCGCGCCTCTGCCTCTGGGTCCCGAGCTCGAGGCGGGGGAGGGGCGGAGCCCCCGCCAGTGCAGGCCTCCTGGGGTTCTCGGGGGTGCGAGTGAGTAAGAGAGGGTGCTCGTGGGGACGTCGTCCTGCTCTCAGAGGACACAGAGGAGCCGGTGTCCCCCCGCCTGTCCCCCTGTGAGGCTGGAGGGGCCCAGCCACAGCGTGACCACGAGGTCAGGCCGTCCCGGGAGAGCCGCTCGGGAGGAAGGGGGCGCGGGACGTGACGGGGGTCTGGGTCCAGACGGCGCCCCGCCCTGCCCCGCCGCCCCTCCGCCTCCAGACCGGGTTTTCTCGAGCCAGCGCAGGTCCTCGGGGCCCCAGCCAGCTGCAGGCCAGTTTTCTGTTACCTGCCGCCACGGACGGTGCCGCCTGCCAGTGGGCAGCGCCAGGTCAGCGAGGGCTGGGGCGGCTGGCAGAGCCCGGCTGCTCTGAACGGTGGGCGCAGAAGAACAATCAGCAGCCGGGCGCGGACCGTCACCCAGGGGGCGGGGATGACGCCCGCGGAGCCCCTCCCGGCCGCCGGGATCCGGGGTGCCCGCCGCCCCATCCATAGCGCCTTGCGGTCGCCCGGTGGGGTCAGTTCAGTGACCCCGGGCTAAGCGGGGGGGGGCGGGAGGCCAAGGGGTGGGGTAGTGCCGGCTTCTACCAAGGGCAGCAGCGCACGTCCTTCAGGCCAGTGGGGTCAGATGCAGAGTGGTCCGGGGGTGCGAACTGTCACTCAGCCCTGCTCGTCACCCCCAGCCCGTCACCACCTACCGCGCTCACTGCCAGGCCCGCCAGCACCATCTCTGCCACCCGAGGGAGAGTCCCCAGCCTCAGGCACACCCAGCTGGAGAGACCCGTTCCCTACTCCCGGGCCGCACGAGGGGGACAATGGTCGGTCAAGGAGAGGCCTGCCCTGCCCCACGCTCCCTCCCCAGAGTCCCGCAAAGCCCAGAAGGTGGGGTGCAGAGCGAGCCCCCTCCCCATGGCCACCACCACCCCCCGGAGGGCTGGGGCTGCCCTGGGCCCCTCCTGGCCCCGGCCCTCCAGCAGCCCCAGGCAGCTGGGACGACCCCCGTGGGGCCCCTCCGCCCCGGCCCTCGCCCCAGGCCCGCCGTCACCTTGGCGCACGGACACGTAGCGGCGGTTGGCGGCCAGCAGCGCCACCTGCGGGGGGCTCTCCTCCAGCGCGAACAGCTCGTCCTTGCCGGGCCGGGTGTTGCGCCCGGCCCTGAGCGTGCCGGCGGGCCCCACGGGCGCCAGGTAGTGGCCGTCGCAGTCCTTGAGGGCCAGCTTGCCGGCCTTGAGCTCCAGGGTGTAGCAGGCGCGGGCCTCGGGCTCCCGCACCAGCCGGCCGTCCTGGCGCAGGAAGCGGCCGTCGCAGCAGCGCAGGCAGTAGCGCCGGTCCCGGAAGGCGAGGGTGACCAGCGCGCCCACGCCCCAGGGCGCATCGCTGTCCGCCACCATCTCGTCGCCCTGGGGGCACAGGTGCGCGTAGCGCCGCCGGCTCTCGCTCCGCAGGTGCGCCTGCGGGTGGATGGCCAGGTGCACGGTCCACAGCTCGGCCGCGGAGATGGCCGTGGCGAAGCAGGACAGCCGGTCCTCCGCGCCGCCGAAGAAGCGCCCGTGGGGCTCCGACCGCAGCGCCCAGCGCCCGTCCGGCTGCGGCAGGACCAGGAAGCGGCAGTCCCGGCCCGGCCGCTCCGCCTCGCAGGCCACGCGCCCGTCCTCCCCGGCTGACAGGTAGCGCCCCAGGTGGCTGCTGCGGAGCAGCACGGCCGGGCCCTGCCCCGGGCTGGGCTCCAGCACCCACGTCTGCTTCCTCTTGAGGCCTGGCGCCGAGGCGTTGACCTTGAAGCCGAAGCTCTCGGCTGTCAGGTAGCGGTCGGCGTCGTTGAGGAGGCCGAACTGGATCTTCAGCGCCCGGTGCAGGCCGTTGCCGGGCATCTTCCGGCCGCGGGTCCCCGCAAGGGCTGGGGTGGCGCGCGCCCTCACCGCGGGCCCCCACCCCCGCCCGCCCGCGGCCTGGCTCTGCTCCGCTAGCCCTCGGCCCCCAGGCCTGCCGTGGGGTGGACCCGCCGGCCGCTCAGGCGCTGCCTCTGACCGTGGGGTGGGCCGGGGCGGCTCTTAGCGGCTGGCCGGCGGCGGAGCGAGCTCCGGCGGCTCAGGAGCCACCGGGTCCCGGGTCCCCCTGGGATTTCAGCCGCTCGGGACACCCCGACGGTTGGAGCTGGGCCGTGGGCTGGCCAGGGCCGACCCCGCTGCGTCCTTGCCGGCGCTCCCGGGCCCCTCCTGGCCCCTGGCCTCTCGCCCCCTCCCGCTGCGGCCCCCGCCCGCGCCCCCGCACGACTGACCGGCCACAGCCCGCTCGCCCTGCCCGTGGAAAACTCGTGGTGCGGCCGCAACCCGATCGCAGCCTCCGCCCTCAGCGGCCGCCAGACCCTCAGCCAGATCCAGTTACGCGTCTCTGGTTCCCACTGCCCGGCCTGGCGAGGCCCCCGCGCAAGTGGGCAGGCGGGCAGGCGGCTCACGCGGCGGCCACTGACGAGGGAGCCGCGGCGCCTGCAGAGCAGGAGGGTGACCGGCGGAGCGGCTGGCCCCGGCAGGAGGGCGGCCTGCTGAGCCCCGGACGCGCCGAGGTGAGCGGGGAGCGGCCCCCTGCGTGGCTGGGGCGGCCTGCCCGTCCCCGCGGGGTGGGGCACATGGGGAGCCCGCTCGGCGGAGAACGAGGCAGCAGGCCAGGGGGACGCCGCCACCCCCCCATCCCCTTGCGCCCCAGCCCAGCCGCCGGGAGCTGCCCACTGGACCATCTTCCCAAGACTGCCGTGGGTGCCCGGGACTGGCAGCCATCCTGCCTGTCCGTGCCCTGCACCTGCCGCGGGGGCTGGGAGCCAAGTCATGAAAGCAGAGCCGTCCGTGTGGGCCCCGCCAGCAGGCGCCTCCTCCTCAGCCCGTGCGTGACCTCACGCCTCCGGGGCACTGGGGCCAGGGCGCTCCAGAGTCCAGGCACCCTGTGGTCCTGACGCCTCGGCAGCACCCCCTCCCGCCCAGGGCAGGCAGACCTGAGCCTGATGCGTGGGCATCTGCTGGGAGCCAGCTGCTAACTGGACACGGGTGCATTGGGCAGCTAGGCGGCCGGCTACATGGCCCCTGGTCCCGATTCTCAGAGATGGAAAGAGAGGTCCGAGGAGGCCAAGGGGTCAGGGCCTGCCCTGTCAGCCGCCCCTCTGCTGGCTGTCGTGGACCTGGGGCAGGCGGGCAGGGGCAAGGCGTCTTCGGCCTCCAGGCCCAGGACGTGCCGACGCCAGGAGAGCAGCCCCCCACCACCGAGGGGGCCAGCGCAGGGTTGGGGGAGCGGCGCGCAGATCCCCGGGGCACGCGCATTTACAGGGAGCCAGCCGCGTGCGCGTCGGGCTGTGGGCTGGGCCAGGGACCGTGCGTCCACAAAACACGCCAGGCCCTGGAAACAGCCTCAGTGCTGAGGCGCATCCCCACCCCCAGTGCACGCTGGTGCCCACGTTGGCACTTATGTCCAGGGCCCGGGCACAGCTGGGCGGCCCTCAGGTCAGGCTGGTGCCCTCTGCACCCCACCCAGCCAGCAGCGTGACGGCCTCCCGGACAGAGCCGGGCCAGGGGACTCTGAGAGGTCAGCCCCATTGGGGGGAGGCAGTGCCCCTGTTGTCCCCCCAAGTGCCAGATGCTAGGGCATGGCCTCATTCTGGGCCTCCATGCTTCTGGCACACAGTAGGTGCTTAATAACTTCCCATGAACCTTGTGGGCGCTGGTTTGCGCGCCATGAGCCAAGTCTCCGCAGCTGGAGCTGACGGCGTGTGAGCATGTGCACGTGAGTGTGTGTGCAGTCCAGCCTGGGCAAGTGTGCCCACCCATTGCACACCTGTGCGAGGTGGTCACATGGCGGGGGCTGTGCCGAGCCAACCTCCCCAGGGAATGCTGAGTTCTGCCTGCTGCCCCCGCTGCCCGGCAGGGTGACCGCTATGCACTCCGGCCAAGGTGGTGGCCAGTCCCGGCTGTGTGCTGGGCACCTGGACCCAACACAGGCCCAGCCTGCTGCCCAGCTGCCGTCTTGACGGCTGGACTGGGCAGGGCGCCCGCGAGGGGCCATGGGGCAGCAGCTGTGGCCCTGCTCCGGGGAGTGACAGTGGGCACGGGCACGCCAGTGGGCCCTCTGACGGCAGCTGAGCCTGGAAGGTGGTGTCTCAGCTTGGCCCCCCGCCCCTCGCTGAGGGGCCACCTGGGGCCAGCAGATGGGGCTCTGAAGCCCCCCGGCCCCTGGCATCTGGCCGGAGCACTCTGGAAACTGCTCCTTCCCAGGGGCGGGGGGCACAGGCCTCCCCCCTCCCGGTGGGCCCTCTGAGGGAAGGACCCCTACCCATGCCTGTCTAGGCCGCCGCCCCCCAGCCCAGCCTGGACTCCTGCCAGCACGCTGCCTGCTGCTGTGGGGACCGGCCGGGCGGCTGAGGGCGGCTGGGGGTGGCCTGGGAACAACCCAGGCTGAGGCCCCACCTCTGAGCCCCGCCCAGGTCAGGTCCCCCCGCACAGGCCCTGCGGCCCCCTCCCCTGCAGGGCGGCTGGTCTCTGGGACCAGGAGCCCCTTGGCCCGGCCCCGCTGGCCGCTCCTCGGTGGGCACCCTGGCCCCAAGCTCCCAACCCCCGGAGGCCAGGGCTGCCCTTGCTGGACGCGGCCCAAAGTCCTGATTTCTGCTCCGTGTCCATCGGCTGCTCGCGGGCTGCTTGGCAGGAGCCAGGGCCACCCCTGGCATGTTCTGGACGTGGCCCGGGCCAGGGCACCCCATGAATTTTTCATGGCACAGCCCTGTGCTCCTCTCGGCTCCACTTACTGTGGCCGGCGGGCGGCGGGCACTGGCCACCGAGCCCACTCTGGCCTGGGGGTTTGCTGGAGGCCTGCAGGGGCTGGGGTGACTGGCCGCCCGGCCGGGCAGGGGGAGGGCAGCGCGGGGATGAACAGTGTGGGCAGGGGAGGAGGGGCAAAGGGAAGGAATATCAAGGAGTAAACAATAGCCAAGAAGAAGCCTCAGCGTGAGGACAGAAACGCAAGGGACGACAGCAGTGACGCGGCTGCCAGCCACCCAGGGCCTGAAGCCACCCGCCAGGAGGGCTCCGGGGCGCCGGGGGGAGTGCCGGGGGGGGGGGCTGAGCGCGTTCCCAAGAATGCCATCCCAGACCAGTGAGCTCCAGGTCCCAGGCGGCCGCGGTACAGGCCAGGGGGCTCCCCCACCAAGCAGGGGCCATCTGCGCATCCCGCGGGGTCGGCCCCTGCCCCTGCCCCGCTGGCCCCCCTTCCAAAGGGGAGGACAGAGTTGGGGAGACTGGACTGAGGGGTTCGCCGGAGCGCTCAGGCCCCCTGGAGGTGCTGGTGGGTGGGGGCTGTTCCCGGGGGGTCCCCACACCTGCCCGGCCCCGCCCCGTGCTTGCTGTCCTGGTGGCCCGCGGCCCTCAGGCTGGCCCCGCAGCCCCCCCCAAGCGCGCGGGCCGGGAAGTGGGAGGGACTTGCTGCCACCGGCCATGGGGGTGGCCGAGGCCCACCCATAGGTGCCAGCACCATCCTCCCTGTCGCGTGGCCCTGACCCCTTGGCCTCCTCGGACCTCTCCTCCCATCTCTGAGAATCGGGACCAGGGGCCATGCGGCCGGCCACCTAGCTGCCCCACGCGCCCGCGTCCACTCAGCAGCTGGCACCCAGCAGATGCCCACGCATCGGGCTCAGGTCTGCCTGCCGTGGAGGCCTGCAGGGAGGCCTCAGGAGCTGCCCTCTGCCTCCAGACGGGAGGTGCCCTGGGCCCTGGACGCAGGCGGGGCCCGAGGCTGGCCTGCTCCGGCCCCCACGCCGCCTCTGCCTGCATCAGCGCCGCTGAGGTCACCGGCCGCTCCCAAGCCGCTCCCAAGCCCCGGTGGCTGACTCTGTGGCCAGCAGCAGCCGGCAGTGGCCTCGGGGCCTTGTCCCCGCTGGGGAGCGCGCGCCCCTCGGGGCGGAGGGGCGGCAGGAGCGGGGCCTGGCTGCGGCCGCAGGGCCCCCCCTGGTGGCCCGCCCGGGAAGCTGCCCGTGGCCACTACTCCCTGGCCCCCCAGCATGAGTGCTGAGTGGGCCCCACCCCGGCGATTGCCAGAGCCGCCCCAGGCATGGGCGGGGGTGCCGGCTGCCGGACTCCCGGGCTCTGACCCTGTCGTCTCGGGCCCATCTTCTAGAGACACTGAGGCACAGAGATGGCCCAGACCCAGGTTCCGGGAGCCGTCACGCGGGAGACACCCTCGACGAATGCCGGGCTAGGGCTGGGGGGGGCAGCGGGCCCGGCGACCCTGCACCTGAGCCCCAGACTGCACACAGCGGCGTCTGCACCCTGGGTCAGCTCGGCTGCGGCACTGAGGCCTGTGCCCGGCAGAGGCGGGTCCTCGCGGCCTGGCACCGGGCGCTTCTGGCCACATTGATGGCTCTGCAGGGATGGGGCTAGTGCAGGAGGGGGCTTGGCCTCGGGGTGTGCCCCCAGGCAGCTGGCCAGTCAGTGCCTGCTGTCTGCGCTGGCATAACCAGGGCCCTGCTGGGTACCAGAGCAGGGACAGAAGCCCATGGCCTTGACCTTGTCCTTTGACTTGAATCTCAGAGTCAGCCAGGCCACATCCGTAGGAACCTTCTCTGGACGGCAGTCCTGGGGACCACTGTCCATAGACAGAGCTGCCCAGCCCCTCAAGGTACTGGACGTTAGGTCTGGGAATGACCATCTGGGTCACATCTGTCCACAAGGCTGCAGGGCATGAGCAGCAGCAGGGCAGCTTCAGTTTTCTTTAGGTTCTTTTTTTTTTTTAAGATTTATTTATTTATCTATACGAGCACTGGGTACAGTTAGAAGCGCGGGAGGGTGAGAGGATCCACCAGAGCCAGAGCGGGGAGCAGAGCAGGCAGAAGGACCGAAGGACACTGCTGAGGGGAGCAGCGGGCGGCAGGAGAGGTCTGCGCGCCATGCGGGACCCTCACCCGGCGGCTGGGGACCGAACTTGGGTTCTTTTTTTCCTAAGATTTATTTCTTTATGCACACAAGAGCTGGGTGCAGGCCAGAGGTGTGGGGGGTGAGAGGACTCCCCAGGGACAGAGTGGGGAGCAGAACAGGTGGATCCACTGAAACCCACTGCTGAGGGGAACAGTGGGGAGACAGGAGGGGTCTGCTATGCCCTGGGGTGAGGTCACTCCCTGGCTGGAGATTGAACTCGTGCCGCAGAGGCTGGCGATAGCTCCAGAGCGCTGTGTCTGACTCCTGCGCCCGGGGGGGCCAGTCCTTAGGTTCTTTTTTTTTTTTTTTTTTTTGTGGGACCCTCACCGGGGAATGAACCGGCGCTGCAGAGGCTGCGGGCAGCCCCGCAGCCCAGCGCTCAACCGCTGCGCCACCAGGGGAGGTGCAGGTCTTACGTTCTTTTAAGGAAACACAGTTTTAGGGGTACAGGGAGGCGGCATCCGGGGCTGGGCCAGCCTCACGCCTGCTACGCAGCCCAGCTTCGTGCTCAGCGTCCATGGGGAGCCGCCCGCGGCGCTGCTTGGTTCCAGGGTCATCCCCGCAGCCGGCGTTGCGTTTGGAGGGAGGGGATGGCAGAGGCCAAGGCCAGGGCGGGGCCTCCTCACAAGTGCCGACTGCCAGCTGGACAGTCCCCCTGGCCGGGCGGCAGGCAGGGGCCATGGACCTGCTGTGGAGCCGACCCGGCTCCCGGGGAGCAGAGGGCGGGGCGGGGCGGGGACAGGCCCGTGGGTGTGGGACACCCGGGGAGTCCAGGGACGGGGGTGGGGGTGGGGGGGTGGGGGGGTGGGGGGAGTCCAGGGCCGGGGGAGTCCAGGGCCGGGGGGGGGAGTCCAGGGGTGGGGGGAGTCCAGGGCCAGGGGAGTCCAGGGGCGGGGGGGAGTCCAGAGGCGGGGTAGTCCAGGGCCGTGGGAGTCCAGGGACGGGGGGGGGGGGGGGGGGGTGTGTGTGAGTCCAGGGGGGGGGGGGGGGGAGTCCAGGGGCGGGGGGGAGTCCAGGGCCAGGGGAGTTCAGGGGCGGGGGGGAGTCCAGGGCCGGGGAAGTCCAGAGGCGGGGTAGTCCAGGGCCGTGGGAGTCCAGGGACGGGGGGGGGGGGGGGGGGGGTTTGAGTCCAGGGGCGGGGGGGGGGGAGTCCAGGGGTGGGGGGGGAGTCCAGGGCCAGGGGAGTCCAGGGGCGGGGGGGAGTCCAGGGCCGGGGAAGTCCAGAGGCGGGGTAGTCCAGGGCCGTGGGAGTCCAGGGACGGGGGGGGGGGGTTTGAGTCCAGGGGCGGGGGGGGGGAGTCCAGGGGTGGGGGGGGAGTCCAGGGCCAGGGGAGTCCAGGGGCGGGGGGGAGTCCAGGGCCGGGGAAGTCCAGAGGCGGGGTAGTCCAGGGCCGTGGGAGTCCAGGGACGGGGGGGGGGGGGGGGGGGGGGGGGGGGGGTGAGTCCAGGGCGGGGGGGGGGGGAGTCCAGGGCCAGGGGAGTCCAGGGGCGGGGGGGAGTCCAGGGCCGGGGGAGTCCAGAGGCGGGGTAGTCCAGGGCCGTGGGAGTCCAGGGACGGGGGGGGGGGGGTTTGAGTCCAGGGGCGGGGGGGGGGGGGGGGAGTCCAGGGGTGGGGGGGGAGTCCAGGGCCAGGGGAGTCCAGGGGCGGGGGGGAGTCCAGGGCCGGGGAAGTCCAGAGGCGGGGTAGTCCAGGGCCGTGGGAGTCCAGGGACGGGGGGGGGGGGGGGGGGGGAGTCCAGGGGCGGGGGGGGGGAGTCCAGGGCCAGGGGAGTCCAGGGGCGGGGGGGAGTCCAGGGCCGGGGGAGTCCAGAGGCGGGGTAGTCCAGGGCCGTGGGAGTCCAGGGACGGGGGGTCGGGGGGAGTCCAGGGGCGGGGTGGAGTCCAGGGCCAGGGGAGTCCAGAGGCGGGGGAGTCCAGGGACGGGGGAGTCCAGGGACGGGGGGAGTCCAGGGACGGAGGGGGGAGTCCAGGGCCGGGGAGTCCAGGGGCCGGGACGGGGCCGGGGCCAGGAGGTGGGCGCCCCGCCGCCCCGAACCCGGGTCCTGTTTTCTCCACCACAAAGGGGCTGGAGGTGAGGCGCGCCGCCCGGGTCACAGGACGAGGACAGACCTGGCCTCCGCGCGCCCCGCGCCTCCGCCCCCGGGCGGCCGCCCCCCGCTCCCGGGAGGCCAGGCGCCCCCGGCCGGGCTCCGCGCCCGCGCCCGGGGCGACCTCGGCGGGCGGCGCCGGCCCCGCCCCGCCACGCCCCGGGCCGGGCCGCCCCGCGCCCCACCTGGGCCCGCCCGGCTCCCGCCGCCCAGGTGCGCCGGGGACGTCGCCCGCTCCGGCCCCCCGGCCCCGCGCCGCCCCCGCCCCGGCCCGGCGGCCAATCGGCGGCCTCCGTGACTAAATAAGGCGAGGCGCGCCCCGCGCCCCCGCCCCCGCCCCCCGCCCGCGCTGACTCAGGCCGGGGCGCCGGCCGGGATCCCCAAAGACGGACGCGCCTCTCACCTGCGCCCGCACCTGGCCCGGCCCCGCCGGCCGCCCCGCCCCCGCCGGCGGCCGGCCCGGGGGGAGCCCCGGGAATCCCGGGGTCCCGGCCTGCGGGGGGCAGGGAGCGCGGGGCGGGGCGGGTCCGCTGTGCCAGGCGCCGACCCGGAGCCCCCGCCCGGCCGCCCAGACAAAGGGGCGCGCGGGAGCCGGAGCCCGAGCGGGCGCGGCGCGGGCCGGGGAGGCCCCGGGAGGCCCCGCCCCGCTGCCCCGGGGGGTGGGGCCCGCGCCGGACCCGCTGCAGGTGCTCCCTGCGCCCCGGGAAATCCGGGACGGGGCGCCCCGCGGGGCCTGGCGGCCAGCGCCCCCCGGGCAAGGCCTCGGCGCCTGGGCGCTGCCGGCCGCGGGGGAGCGGGGCGCCCCCCCACCCCCGCCGCGGATGCGGCACCAGCTGAGCTTCCGGCCCTCGGGGCCCCGCCCCCCGCCCCCCCCGCCAGGTGCGCGGAGGACCGCGGCCCCCGAAGGGGCGCCTCCCCGGCCCCCGCCCCTGGCCCCGGCTCCCGCGGCCCTCGAGCCCCCGCCCTGCCCCCCCGCACCCGAAACGCGGGCGCCAGCAGGTGCGGCGGGCCCTGCGGGGCCTCCAGCGCGGGCGCGGGTCCACTTGGGGACCCCCACCCGGGAGGACCCAAAGGCCAGGGCGGCCGGCGCCAGCAGGGAGGGTCTGGGCTCCGCGCCCCACGGCAGAGGCGTGGGGGGCGCGGCCGGGGTCGCAGCCCGCTCCAGCCCCGACCCCTCCCCGGCGCAGGGGCGGGTCCCGGGTCCCGGGGTGCAGCTGGGGTGCCGTCCCGCCTCGGCCGTGCCCGCGGCCCAGGGACACTGACGCGAGACAAAGCCCCGCCGCCCCCGCGGGGGCCCGCCGCGGGGACAGTCCGGCCCAAGTTTCGGGGGGCGCCAGGCGCCCGGGGGGTGGACGCGGCCTGTCCTGCCGCCGCGAGGAAGGGCCGGGCCAGCGGCCCCCGGGTGGGCGGCGCGGTCGGGGCTGTGCTGGGGGGCGGGTCTCTGCTCCCGGGGCTCGCCCGATCGCGGGGCCCAGAGCGCCCCCTGGGCGGCCCGCGGGCCCCCCGCCCGGCACCGGCTCCCGGCACCGGCTCCTCTGCCGCGCCGCGCGGGAGCCAAGCCCCCGGTGGGGTCGAGCCTCCGGGCCGCACCCCGACTCGGGGCGCAGCGCAGCCGCGGGCCGGGCGGTTTCGGGGTGCAGCCGGTCTCCCCGCCCCGCGGCGCGCGGCCCCGCCACTCGAGTCCCGGCGACCCCCGGGGTTCGCGGCCGCTCCGAGCGCGCGGACGCGGGGGCGGCGCGGGCGGGGCCGTTGGGGGCGGCGCGGGCGGGGGGCGGGGCCGGGCGCGGGGCCCCACGTGCCCCGGCCGGGCGGGCCAATGGGCGCCCGGCATTCGGAAAGATCGCCATATATGGGCAAGTTCTGGGGCCGCGCGCGCCGCCGGGCCGCGCGCGCCCCCCGCTCTCGCTTAAATAGTGGCGGGGGAGGCCGCGGTCGCCCTCACTCGCCGCCGCCGGCCCGCGCTCCGCGTCTCCCGCCGCCCTCGCCGCCGCCGCCGCCTCCGCCCCGCTCCCGCGGCCGCCGCCTCCGCCGGTAAGGGCCCGCGCCCCGCGCCCCCCCGCCCGCCCGCCGCTCCCCGGGCGCCCCCCGCCCGCCCGCCGCGCCCCGGGCGCCCCGGGACCCGGGACCAGGGGCGGGGGGGCCCCGGGGCCGCCGGCCGGCCGGCCCGGCCGCGCCCGCCCCTGACCCGCGCCGGCCCCTGCCCCGCCCGCAGCCCGCCATGGAAGAGGAGATCGCCGCGCTCGTCATCGACAACGGCTCCGGCATGTGCAAGGCGGGCTTCGCCGGCGACGACGCGCCGCGCGCCGTGTTCCCGTCCATCGTGGGGCGCCCGCGGCACCAGGGCGTCATGGTGGGCATGGGCCAGAAGGACTCGTACGTGGGCGACGAGGCGCAGAGCAAGCGCGGCATCCTGACGCTCAAGTACCCCATCGAGCACGGCATCGTCACCAACTGGGACGACATGGAGAAGATCTGGCACCACACCTTCTACAACGAGCTGCGCGTGGCGCCCGAGGAGCACCCCGTGCTGCTGACCGAGGCGCCGCTGAACCCCAAGGCCAACCGCGAGAAGATGACCCAGGTGAGCGCGCGCGGCCCCCCGAGCGGCCCCGCCGGCGCCCCCCCCCGCGCCGCGTGTCCCCCGCGGCTCAGGCGCGCCGTCCCCGCAGATCATGTTCGAGACCTTCAACACGCCGGCCATGTACGTGGCCATCCAGGCCGTGCTGTCCCTGTACGCCTCGGGCCGCACCACGGGCATCGTCATGGACTCGGGCGACGGCGTCACGCACACGGTGCCCATCTACGAGGGCTACGCGCTGCCGCACGCCATCCTGCGCCTGGACCTGGCGGGCCGCGACCTGACCGACTACCTCATGAAGATCCTCACGGAGCGCGGCTACAGCTTCACCACCACGGCCGAGCGCGAGATCGTGCGCGACATCAAGGAGAAGCTGTGCTACGTGGCGCTCGACTTCGAGCAGGAGATGGCCACGGCCGCGTCGTCCTCGTCGCTGGAGAAGAGCTACGAGCTGCCCGACGGCCAGGTCATCACCATCGGCAACGAGCGCTTCCGCTGCCCCGAGGCGCTCTTCCAGCCGTCCTTCCTGGGTAGGCGGGGCGCCGCGGGCGGGCGGGCGGGCGGGGGGCGCCGCGCGGCGGGCGGGCGGGCGGGGGCGCCGGGCCCGGCCCCCCCGACCCTGACCGCCGGCGCCCGCAGGCATGGAGTCCTGCGGCATCCACGAGACCACCTTCAACTCCATCATGAAGTGTGACGTGGACATCCGCAAGGACCTGTACGCCAACACGGTGCTGTCGGGGGGCACCACCATGTACCCCGGCATCGCCGACCGCATGCAGAAGGAGATCACGGCGCTGGCGCCCAGCACCATGAAGATCAAGGTGCGCGGGGGGCGCGCGGGGGGCGGGGCCGGGCGCGCTGGGGGGGGGGCCGGGCGCGCCTCACCCCGCCCTGTCTCCGCAGATCATCGCGCCCCCGGAGCGCAAGTACTCGGTGTGGATCGGCGGCTCCATCCTGGCCTCGCTGTCCACCTTCCAGCAGATGTGGATCAGCAAGCAGGAGTACGACGAGTCGGGCCCGTCCATCGTGCACCGCAAGTGCTTCTGAGCCCCCGCCGCGGAAGGAACGTCCTCGCAGCTCGTCCCGACGCCGGCGCGGGGTTGTGGGGCTCGTTGCTGACCCGACCTTGTTTTCGGTTTCTGCCCCTCGCCCGCCAGCGCCCCGCGCCCGCCCTGAGGCCGGGGAGGCGGCCGGGTGGTGGCGGGCGCGGGCCGGGCCGGCTGACCGCGGGGGCCCGGCCTGCGGCCCCTTTTCTTTCTTTCCTGATGTTTCCCCGCCGAGCGCCTCGGCTCGTTACTTGCCTCGAGGTGGGACCAGTTCGCATTTACACCTGTAAATTTATTCCTCCTTTTAATTTATGTAATAAGGTTTTTGTACGCGACTCTCTGGGAGAGAGAACAACGACTTTTGGTTTTCTACTGTTATGTGAGAACATTAGGCCCCGGCAACACGTTTGTGAGGAGAATAAAGTGCTGCAGTAAAGGGGCCGCCTCCTGCTTGGGCCGGGGCGGGGCGCGCGGGGGAGACCTTGCCGGCTGCTGCACCGCCGGGCTGGGCCGGGCTTCAGGCTGCAGCAGCCCCGCGGAGGGGGTGAGTCCCGAGGTGGCCCTGGAGGACGCCCGGGGTTCTTGGTGCGGCCGCGCGGGCATGTGCCCGTGGCCAGGCTCCCTGCCTGCCTGCCTGCCTGCGGGGCGAGCGAGGCGGGGCAGGGAGCTGGCCTTTCTCCAGCTGATGAGCTCTCCGGGCAGGGCTGGCACTGCCCCAGCTTCTGGGGAAGGGGCTCCGGGCCAGGAGGAGGCAGGGGGTGACACTGGCACTGCTGCTGCAGGGGAGAGCGCACCCTGCTGCTCCCAGGGCTCCCGTGTCCTGCCCACAGCAGTCACTGGCTGGAGACAGCAGCTGCCCAAGGGGCGTGGCCAGGAGCGCAGGCCTGAGCCTGAGCCCCTGCGAAGGAGCCAGGGAGATAAAGACCTGCTCCGACCCCCTCTGCCCTTCCTGGCCTTGGGGACGGTCCCTCCCTCCTGTGCTCCTGCCCCTCTGCCCTAGCAGAGCTGTCCATAGGGTTGGGAACCACCTGCAGGCACACCAGCCCTCCCTGCCATGGGGGCGTGGTTTCTGCAGCGTTGGGGGTATGGCCTTCCCCTCTGGTGCCTGGACAGAAAGGTGTCAGTGTAGTCTCCAGAGAGCCATGGGGCGTGGAATTCACTACAGGCAAGAAGAGAGGCCTGGGCATTGCTGGTCCGAGCCTGCAGGAGGTGCCCAGTGACTGCAGCTCCCTTGTCGGCACCTGCTCTAGGAAGCGGAGTCCTGAGCACCCAGTGTCAACAGGGACGCGGCTCCAGGCTGAGAACAAAGTGCTATAGAGAGCTCAGCACCCCTGAGATAGTCCTGGAGGCAGGGGCCTGTGGGATGCGGGTAGAAGCAAGGTGGAGGTTCACCCAGAGGCACCTGGAGCTGCCCAGCACTGTGGGGAAGGGGGCATGCCAGGGACAGAGAGCTGTGCTTAAATGTGCCAAAGTGAGCATCTGATCAGGGTCCGGCATCCTGAATATATAAAGAGTTTCTAGAAGTCAACAACAAAAGCAACCCGACCAAAAAATGGGCCAAGGATTTAAACACGCATTTTCCCCAAAATGTACATCAAATGATGAAGGAATGAGGGGCCTGTCTACCATGGAATATGATTCAGCCGTAAAAGGAACAAAGTTCGAACAGTGAAATACAGATGACCCTTCACAACATGCTGAGTGACGCAGCGGGCACAGAGGCTGTACCCAGGACAGGCGCTGGGCAGGCAAACCCGGGGTCAGCAACGGCCAAGGGAGGGGGAGCAGGGGCGGAGTCATGGGCAAGGGTGTTGCATGGGGCCCCAAGGACGTTCTGGAACTTGCTGCAGGTGGTGGCTGCGCCACATGGATGTACTAGGTGCCACTGACTTGTGCCCTTTGCCGATAATGGCCAACGTGAACCTTGCATGTCTGTTACCACAGTGAAACAGCTACACAGCACAGGGGCCACCTGCCTGGCACAGACACCTGTGCCCTGGGCAAGGTGGGCACGGGGCGGGTGGTGAACTGAGGAGGCCACATCTGAGCAGTCTCCAGGGCCAACCTCTCACTTATCCCCAGGCCTGGACACTCAGGGCCTGGGCCCTGCCCACACCTGGGCCCTGGGGGAGAATTCCAGGCCTGGGTCCCCTCCTCTGGGAAGGCCTCCCTGACACCCCCCATTACAGACTCCCCATGAGCCCCCGGACCTCTCAGAACCAGTGCCACACTCGGCCACTCTGAATGGGCGCAGCTCACCGATCCCCAAATACCACAGCCAGAGGACCCGCCAGGACCTGCCCACGGCACCCCGGACAGGCCAGCGCCCAGCGTGATTACAGCCCTTGGGGCACCCGCATGGGGTTCCTTATTCCGTTTAGCAGGAGCGAGGGGACCTCGGAGGCAGGCTTGAGGCACAGGAAGGGGCGGTTGGGCTCCCTGCATCCAGGGCCCCGGATGAGGACCGTAGGCCGGCTCGCCCAGCCCGCCGCCGGCTCTCCCCTCCAAGGGTCACAAGGACAGTTCTCGAAGAGTGACGCGTACCTGCCACGTTGCTCTCACGCCTCCTAAAAATATTTTATTTGGTAATTCTTGTTTCTTGAAATTTGAAAATTTTTAATGAAAGCAGAGATATTTTGTGCTATTAGTAATGTGAATTCTTTTTGCAAGTTCCTTTTGACAGTGGAAACCAGACTTTGAGAAGCGAGCTTTTTTTTTTTTTTTTTTAAGATTTATTTATTTATTTACACAAGCACTGGGCACAGTCAGAAGCGCGGGAGGGTGAGAGAATTCCCCAGAGCCAGAGCGGGGAGCAGAGCAGGCAGAAGGACCGAAGGACACTGCTGAGGGGAGCAGCGGGCGGCAGGAGGGGTCTGCGCGCCGTGTGGGACCCTCGCTGGTGGCCGGGGAGCAGCCGGGGATCGAACTGGCACTGCAGAGGCTGTGGGCAGCTTCGCAGCCCAGCGCTCAACCGTTGCGCCACCAGGGGAGACCCTTCTTTTTTGTTTTTTAAGATTTATTTATTTATAGATACAAGAAGTGGGGTACGGGCCAGAGTTTTGGGGGGATGAGAGGATTCACCAGAGACAGAGTGGGGAACAGAACAGGCGGGTCCACTGAAACACACTGCTGAGGGGAGCAGCGGGTGAGTCAGGAGAGGTCTACTGCGCCCTGTGGGTCACCTCCCTGGCCGAGGAATTGAACTTGTGCTGTAGTGGCTGCGGTGAGCTTCATAGGTTGCGTCTTAACCCCTTGCGCCACCAGGGAGGTCCTTCTTCTCTCTCTCTCTCTTTTTTTAAAGATTTATTTCATTTATTTTTGTGTAGAAGAGCTGGGGTTCAGGCCAGAGGTGCACATCTACTCTGTCTCTGGGGAGTCCTCTCACCCCCCCTCACCTTTAGCCTGCACCCCAGCTCTTCTATGCAAAAATAAATAAAACAGGGCCTCCCCGGTGGCGCAGCGGTTGAGCGCTGGGTTGCGAAGCTGCCCGCAGCCTCTGCAGCACCGGTTCGATCCCCGGCTGCTCCCCGGCCACCGGAGGAGGGTCCCGCATGGCGCGCAGACCTCTCCTGCCGCCCGCTGCTCCCCTCCCAGTGTCCTTCGGTCCTTCTGCCTGCTCTGCTCCCCGCTCTGGCTCTGGTGAATTCTCTCACCCTCCCGCGCTTCTGACTGTGCCCAGTGCATGTATAAACAAAACAAACAAACAAATAAATAAATAAATAAACATGCCTCTATAAAAAAAAAAAATAATAAAAAAAAATAAATGAAACAAATCTTAAAAAATAAGTTGCTCTTTTACTGTCTAAGTTTTAGGATAAAACCATAGGTAACTGGGCTTGAAATTTTCTTCTTCTTAAATACATGTATTTAAGATAACCTATACCCTCTAAGCACTGTTTTAGCTCCATCTCCAAATTTGGATATATTGTGTGTGTGTGTTTTTACCATTTGGTTCAAAATATGTTCTAATATGGTGATTTCTTTTATACTCCATGGGTTGATTATATATTTCCCCTCTAGTCATGCCCTCTGTGGGTTATTTAGGAATGTATTGTTTACTTCCAAATGCTTTTTAGAAATTCCAGAATCTTTTTTTTTGGTTGATTTTTACTTTAATGCTATTGTGGTCAGAAAAGTTATTCTATTTGATTTCACTCCTTTTCAACCTACTGAAACTTGTTTCATGCCCCAGAATTATTTGGTAAATTTTAGTAAATTTTCCGCACTTGAAAAGGCTGTGCACTCCATTGTGCTGAATGCAAAACCTAGAAATGTCAGTGAGGTCAAGTTTTGATAGGGTTGAGTGCAGTTCAAATCTTCTATGTCCCTACCAACTTTTTTCTTTGATTGTTCTTTCAGTTTCTCAGAGAAGGCTGCTGAAATCTCCACCTCTACTTGTGAATTTTCTGTGAGTTTTTGTCTCATATATTTTGTTTTTGTTTAAAAAAATTATTTATTTATTTATGCATACAAGAGCTGGGGTGTAGGCCAGAGGTGCAGGAGGGTGAGGGGACTCACCAGAGACAGAGTGGGGAGCAGAACAGGTGGATTGACTGAAATACACTACTGAGGGGAGCAGCAGGCAAGACAGGAGAGGTCTGCTGTGCCATGTGGGTCAGTTCCCTGGCTGGGGATCGAACTCGTGCTGCAGTAGCTATGGATTGCTTCAGAGTGCTGACGCGTAGCTCCTTGTACCATCAGGGAGGCCCCTGTCTCATATATTTTGAAGTCTTGTTGTTAGAGGAATACCTCCCTTTAGGATTGTTATGTCTTCATTGCTGGACTCTTGTCCTCAAGGTTACGTTGATAGTGATCAACTCCTCTTTCTTATGATTAGTGCTTGCATGACAAACACGTTCCATTCTTTAACTTTGAGCCGAGTTATAATTGAAGTGTGTTTCTTGCACACATCAGCTATTTCACTCTTGTGTTTTAATCCAGCATGTCAATCTCTGACTTTTACTTGGAGTATGTAGACCATTTATATTTAATGCAATTGGTGATGTGGTTGAGATTAAGTATTCCATCTTGTTCTTGAGTGGGTTTAGCATTCCATGTTATTTCCTCAATTGACTTATTTAGTAAGTCTATTTCGTTCCTTCTCTCTCTTTTGCTCTTGTTCCTGCTCTAGGGTTTACAGTATACATTTTAAACACTTCACAGTTACCTCAAATATTATTTGATCAGTCTACATATAAGCAAGGACCTTATAAGAGTGTACTTCTGTTTCCTTCCTCTCATCTCTGTACTACCTCTGTCGTACAGTACTTCTAAATGTATTAAAACTTGACAATGGATTGCTATTACTTTTGCTTTAAAGTTAATCATATTTAAAAGCAATTAAAAACAAAAAAATTTTACCCATAAATTTCTGATTTCTGGAAGTCTTTATTTCTACTTGGTATCAATTTCCTTCAGTTTGTAGCTCTCTCTTTAACATTTCTTATACTGAAGATCTGAATCTCAGTGTGCTTGTTTGGAAAAGTTTCATTTTACTCATATTCAAAGAGTATTTTCTCAGGAATTAAGAATTCTAAATTGGGGCCTCCCCTGGTGGTGCAGCGGTTGAGCGCTGGGCTGGGAAGCTGCCCGCAGCCTCTGCAGCTCTGGTTCGCTCCCCGGCCACCGGGGAGGGTCCCACATGGCACGACAGACCTCTCCTGCAGCCCACTGCTCCCCTCAGCAGTGTGTTTCGTCAGTCTGCCTGTTCTGTTCCCTGCTCTGGCTCTGGTGAATTCTCTCACCCTCCTGCCCTTCAGACTGTACCCAGTGCTTGTACAAATAAATAAATATAAATCTTTAAAAAAAAAAAAAGAATTCTAAATTGTCAGATCCTGCCCCCCCCTTCAGCAATTTAAATGTCTTCATTGTCTTTTTGCTTGCAGTTTCTTTTTTTTTTTTAATTTTTTTTTTAATTAAGGCATGCTTTATTTATTTATTTGTTTGTTTGTTTGTCTGTTTGTTTTATACAAGCACTGGGTACAGTCAGAAGCGCGGGAGGGTGAGAGAATTCACCAGAGCCAGAGCGGGGAGCAGAGCAGGCAAAAGGACCGAAGGACACTGCTGAGGGGAGCAGCGGGCGGCAGGAGAGGTCTGCGCGCCATGTGGGACCCTCCTCTGGTGGCCGGGGAGCAGCCGGGGATCGAACCGGCGCCGCAGAGGCTGCGGGCAGCTTTGCAACCCAGCGCTCAACAGCTGCGCCACTGGGGAGGCCCTGCTTGCACAGTTTCTTACAGTAAGTCAGTAGTTACTGTTGTCTTTGCTTCTCTAAATAAAGCATGTCTCCCCCACCTAACCAGCTGCTTTATGCAGTTCTCATTATCACTGTTTTCAAATTTTTATTTTGGTGTGTCCTGACATGATTTTCTTGATCTTTATCTTGCTTGAGATCTGTCAGTTTTTGGCTCTGGAAATCATACTTTGCAACAAATGAGGAAAATTTTCAGTCATTAGCTATACTGTTTAAAAAAAAGTTTTATTATTTATTTATGCATACAAGAGCTGGGGTGCAGGCCAGAGGTGGGGGCAGGGGTGAGAGAAGTCCACCAGAGACAGAGTGGGGAGCACTTTGTCAGGCAGATCTACTGAAATGCACTGCTGAGGGGAGCAGTAGGTGAGTCAGGGGAGGTCTGCTGTGCCATGTGGGTAGCTCCCTGGCCGGGGATGGAACTTGTGCTGCAGAGGCTGTGGAGAGCTTCATTGGTTGCATCTTAACCCCTTGTGCCACCAGGGAGGCCCCACCAATTTTATTTTTAAAGATCTATTTTTACTTATTTATGCATATAAGAGCTGGGGTGCAGGCCAGAGGTGTGTGGGGTGGGTGGGTGAGAGGAGTCCCTAGAGACAGAGTGGGGAGCAGAACAGTCGGATCCACTGAAACCCACTGCTGAGGGGAGCAGCGGGGAGACAGGAGAGGTCTGCTGCGCCGTGTGGGTAGCCCCCTGGCCGGGGCTGGAACTTGTGCTGCAGTGGCTGCCGATAGCTTCACAGTGCACCGCCAGGGAGGCCCAATTTTCAGTCATGAGCTATAATTTTTTCCTGTCATTCCTCCCTGCCATCCTGGAGTTCTAATTCCATGTATATCCGAGTATTCGCCACTGTCCCTAGGTCACTGCGTTTCAGTTCAAATTTTATAGTTTTCTTTCTCTCTGTGATTTAATTAGAGTTTCCAGGGTGTCTTTGAAACTCAAGTATTACATCTTCTTGCCTTAGAAGTTCCATTTGGTTTCTCACTTCATTAGATTCATGTTTTATTTAAAATTCATGAACACAATTATATATGCATTTTAAAGCAGATATTACATACCTATCTATATTTATAATCCTTGTCTGCTAATTCCACCATCTCTTGCATATATTGATCAGCTTCTATTGACTGATTTTTCTTCTACACGGACCTGTTTCTACACATTGTGGGCTACACTGTCCTGTTTCCACACATCTAGTAATTTTTCATTGACTGCTAGACATTTTGAGTGCTATATTGTTGAGTCTCTGGATTTTTCTTGTTCTTTTTTTGGTGTTAAAGTTTGTTTTGACAGGAAGTCAACTTGCAAAGCAGTTATCTTTCTGATGCTATTTTAAAGCTTTATTAGGGTGAGTCTAGATTAGTCTTTCATCCTAGGATAGTCTAACTCTGCTTCTAGAGAGCTTCTGATGGAATCTGCACTGAACACCCTCCACAACAAAGTGAGAAAAGACAGTTTGAGAGATGATGTCAGTTTGTCCACCAAAGTCACAGGGAGACTGAGAGCCATTTTCTGCAGATGGGAAAGAACCCAACCCGAGTGTGCCAGGGTAGTCTGGTTGTAGGGTCTCTGGGGGTTGCACCCTCTGCTGTGGGGTCCGAAACTCTCAGTGCAGGTGCTGCTGATCCGAAGAATCTGGTTACTACGTCCAGGTAGAAAATCTCAATGGAAACATCTGACCTGCCAGCCAGCCGGGCTGCAGGCATGAGAGGGGGGTCATCAAGCTTCAGGAAGTAAGGAAGGCTTCAGGCACAGTTTGATCAGTGTTGCACACTGGGTTCTCAGTTATGGCCGTCCCAGGTGGCCACTCTGAGCACTTGCTGCCCTCCCTCAAGATGGCAAAGTGACAGCTGTGTCCCCATATCTGCATGTCTGCTCTGCACGGCAGATGCCCGGGCCAGACCTGACACCCAGCTCCCGAGGGGTGAGGCCTGCTTGTCTGACCAATCACCTGGAGGAGAGGCTGCGCTGATCAGACTGACTTGTGGGGAGCAGGGGCACCCCAGCATGTGGTGGCTAATGTGGGGGGCCTGGGTGATGGGAGGCCACCCCAACAGGCAGGAAGCAGGAAAGCAGGGCCAGAGGCACGACAGCTGTGTCATCTTTGTCGAATCACTCAGCCTCTCTGCGCCGCGGTGTCCTCACTGCAGCCCCGGGGTGACACGGGCAGCCCCCGCACACGAGCAAGCGCTAGCCCGGCCCCCTCAGCTCCCCGCGCGGCGCTGCAGGCCCGGCCGGCATTTCCGGGCAGGGCTGCGCTGACCTTCGGGGCGGGCGCGGCGGGCGCGGGGAACGCCGGGAGGGCCGGCCCGAGGCCGAGCTGCCCGGGCCCGGGAGGCGGCTACGGGGCCGGGCAGGGCCCTTGAGGCCGGACTCCGACCCCGATCCCGGCTCCCCGCGGCCCTTTATCAGGAGGGAAACCGCAGGCTCCTTCCTGCGCCGCGGCGGGCGCGGCTGCCTCGGTTGCAGCTTCTCCTCTGCCCTCTGCCCTCTGCCCTCCGACCCCGCGCGCTGACGCGGGGCTCCTGCTCGCGCGTCCGTGTGGACGGGGCGACGCGGGGCTCCCGGGGGGCCCCGGGGGACTGGCACGGGCCGGGGTGCGGACCCCTCCCGCGCAGGCAGCCGCCAGCGCCCCCAAGGACAGCGCGGCGCGACCCCCTGGGCCCGACCGCCCCGCGCCCCCGAATAATCCCCGAGGCCCGCGGGTTCCCTGCCTGCCCAGCGCGGACCGGGAGGGCGTCGGGCCGGTCGGAGGTGGTGGGGAGCCCGGGGGCCCCTGACCCTGACCCCTCCAGGCTCGGGGCCGCCCGCGGGCGCGGGGAGAGCGGGCGGGAAAGGCGGGCGCGGGCGTCTGGGCGTGGGAGGCGGAGGGAAGAGGCGCCGCAGCCCAGGGAGAGCCCGGGGTCCCCCCCAGGAGGACGACAGTGCCCAGCCCCGCAGGCCTGGGGTGCCCGGGCGGCTGCCCGCTCGGCGGGGGACGCTTTGTGCCGCGGCCGCGGGCCAGGACGGGCGCCGCGGGGCGGGCCGAGAGGCCGGCCTGGCTCGTGCCCAGGCCCCGGCGGCCCCGCAGTCCCCGCGGCCCACGCTGGTGCCGGTTCTGGGGCTCACCGACCCAGAGTCCGGGATGGGGTGGCACAGGGCGGCCCCCACTGGCTGCCTGTCCACCAGCCAGCTGCCGCCAAGTCAGCCACGTGGGTTAGCAAGATGGGCCAGTGGCCGGTTCTTCCGTGGGTTCTCCCCGAATCCACGAGAACCGGCCGGGCGGAGGTGGGGGTGGGGGGTGCTGTGATTGATCAATTCTCTGGGGCGCTGGCTGCCTCCCCCCCCCACTGCCCGTGGGCCCCACGCTCCGGTGGGAGGCAGAGCCACCCACCCACCCCGCCGGGCACCCTCCCCTGCATCCCACCAACGCCGGGCACGGCCACCCTGCCTGCTGGCCCCTGGGAAGTGGCCCTCGCTGGTTGGGGCGCACATGTGGGTTTGGGAGCGGGGACGTTGCTGTCCCTTAGGGGTCTCCGGGAGGCCTCACGACTGGGCCTGTTTCACTGAACCCAGCCCGCACCCTGGCCGGCTGGGCGGGCGGCCAGCGGGGACTGTGCTGTCCCGGGGTGGCTGGCGCGAGGGCCGGGGCAGGCCACCTGCCCTCACGCAGGCGGACACTCGGCGCACGCCGGACACGGTGGCGGGGCTCGACCGAGGAGCGGCACTTTCTAAATCGAGAGACCTGCCCTGGAGGGGCTGGGAGCGGGAGGTGGGCCAGGCAGCCCGGGGAGTGGGCTCCAGAATTCAGAAGAGCCGGCGGCCTTCAGGGGAGACTGCCGGTTGGGGCACCCAGCCGGCCGACCCAGGGCCAGGGCTCTGGGGTGAGCGCGGGCCTGCGGGCATTCCAGGAATGGTGAGAGGGTGGGCGGTGGCGGGTCCTCGCCAGGCTTGCAGGGCCCTCAACGGTAGGAGGCCCAGGCCATGGACAGCACCAGGGCTGGGAGCCAGCTAGAGGCAGAGGCCCCCCAGTCCTGGGGCCCCCCTGGGGCGACCCCCAGGGACTCGGGCTTCTCTTTCATGCCCCAGCAGCCCTGGGGGAGCAGAGAGCAGCTCCCGGATCGTCCCTGCAGGCCGCGCTGCTTCAGGAAAGGGGAGCTGGGGTGGCAGGAAGGGGGAGGGAGACGCCACCCCACGGTGCCCTGGGGCTGGGGCTGCGCGGGCGGCACCTGCAGAGGCCCCGCCGCCGGCCCAGCCGCCCTTTGTGCAGGCGCGGCCGCGGGGAGGATGCGGTGCCCCCGGGCCCCGCAAGTCTCCCGGGCCGAAGCGGGGTCGGGCCGCCCCCGAAGTTATCAGCTATCCCCGGAGCCGCGGCCCCTCCCGAGCCCGGCCGCGGGGCGGGGGACGCCGCGGCCAGATGGCGCCGGGCGGGCTGCCCACTCTGCGTCCCCCCTTTCGTACGAGACGTCTGCTCTGCTGTGGTGAGAGCCCCGCGGCAGAGCGCAGGCCCGGCCCGGCTCAGGGTTCGGGGGAGCCCTCGGGGACCAGCGACCCGCCGCCCCCGCGCCGCCGCGCCCACTGCGCACGCGCCGGCCGCCGCCCCGCCCCGCGCTGCCATTGGGCGTCGGCCCGTCGCCCGTGATTGGTCCGAGCGTCCGCGCTCTCGGCCAATGGGCGCGGCGGGGGCGGGGCTGGGCCGGCGAGCGGAACGGGCGGCGCGGGGGTCCCGGGTCTCCTGCCCGACGCCGCCCCGCGCCCCCGGCGCCCCCACGCCCCGGCCGGGCTGCCCCCGCGGCGCGCCGGTGCGCAGAGCCGAGGGCCCGACGCCCGCTCCCCGCCCTGCGGCCCCGGCGAGCGACGCCCCGGCGTGTCCGCCCGGACGCCCAGGCCAGCGGGGCCGCGCGGACGGGGGTCGCGGCCGAGCCCCCGAGGGGCCGCGGGGCTGGGGCGGGCAGGAGGGCGCGGCGCAGGGTCGGGCGTGCCGTGAAGGCTGCTCCCGGCGCGGGCAGGGCGGGCGGGGGCGCCCCAGAGACGGCGGGAGCTGTAGGGTCCGCCGCGCCGTGTGGGTCGCTCCCGGGCGGGCTCGAGCTCGCGCCGGCCCGGGGGCCGAGGCTGACCCGTCCAGGCCTGGGGGGCGGGTCCGGCCAACGACGGCCCCTGTAGGGGTCCACTTGCGCCCCCCATCAGTGGGCACCTTCCGAGGCCGGTCCTGCGGCGGGAGCGGTGCGAGGGCCACGAGGGCCTGTGTGGGGCGGTGGAAAGTTCTGGAAGCGGCCAGGGGCGGCCCGGCTGCGGGTGGTCACCGCCTCCGCAGCCACGGCAGGCGCACCCCACGGCCGCGCCCCCCGGCAGAGCCCGGCCGCTGCGCCTCCCGAGCGCCGGCGGCGCCGCTTTCCTGCTCGCCACGTCGCCCGCAGCCGCGAGGGCGGGTGCCCGCCGCGGGCACCGGCCAGAGGCTGCTGATTGGGGGGGCGCAGGGTGGGGAGCCCCGGGGGGCAGCAGCTCCCTGCGCGGGCACCGCGCACCCCCCGGGCCGGGAGCAGAGGACTCCCCCCAAGGGGCTTCTCGCTTCCTGCGCTCCCCAGGGGCAGCTCTTCTCGCCTCCCGGGGTACCTGCCACCGGCGGGGCGCGCGGGGGGGGGGGGCGTTCTTCGCGGGGCGTCCCCAGCGGCGCGGGCCCCGGGGCGGCCTTCCCGGCCGCGGCCGCTGGAGGGCGCCCCTGCTCCGCGCCGCCCTGCGTGGGGCGCCCCGCGGCGCCCGCGTTGATCTCCTGGTTCACGCCGCGGGCCGAGGGGGGCGGCGGCCGCGCGGCGGCTTCAGACCCCGTCCCCGCGCGCCGCCGCGACCCGCCCCCACGAGCGCTGCGCCCCGGGGCGAGGCCGGCCAGCCCCACCCCCGAGCGCCCCCGGCCTCGGGGCGGCCCGTCCCCCAGCGCCAGCCCGGGGCTCCCCCGGCCGCCCTGGGGGCGGGTTTGGCGCCCCCGCGGGGGTCGCGCAGGGCGCGCCTGGACGCCGCTGGCGGCCTCTCCCTGCAGCCCTGGCGCTGCCAGCCGCGGGCCTGGGGTGAAGGTGGCCCCAAGGCGGCCGGGCGTGGAGGACACCTCCCCGGGAGGCCTCAGGGGCTCAGCGCCTGGGCAGCGGCACCCTGGCCCCCCACCTCCCGGCCGCCCTCTCCGGCTCTGCCCGCGGCGGCCGGCCCGGCGCGCAGTGCCCCCCGCGGCCTGCTGCGCCCCAGGGCAGCTCGCTGGCGAGGTGCCCACCTGCCTGGGGCGGAGAAAGTCACGTGACCTCAAGGGGCGGCCGCGGCCGGCTGTCCAGGTGGCAGCGACATCCTCACCCGGGCGGGCCACCCAAGGGCGCTGGGGGGGGCTGGGCGGGGGCTGCCCAACCCCAGCCCGGGTCTCGGGGGGGCCGTCGGAGGAGGTGACCTAGTGCCACGCTGGGTGGGGCAGCGGCGCTGGGTGGGCCCTCGCCGGCCTGGGGGGCTTCCCGGCAGGTGGGTGACCGCAGCCCCCGCTCCCCTCCGCGGCGCAGCCTCCGGGCGGCCTCCCCCTCGGCTGGGGCGTCCGCCTCCCAAGACCCTCGGGAGCGCCACGCAGCGCCGTGGCCGGGGCGGTCTCGCGTGGGGGCTGCCGCGGGGTGGCGCGAGGGCGCGGGGCAGCCCAGGGTGCCTGCGGCGGGGCGGCGGTGGGGCCGGGCCGCATCAGCTCCGTCAGGCTCCCCCGGGCCCGCCGGACGCTCGCGCTGCGCCGGCTGCCTTGATCTGTGCCCTCTGGCCAGCCGGACCCTTGCCCGCAGGGGACACGGGCGCCTCCCGCTCTGGGCGGCACCCCGTCCCCCCTGGGAGGCCCCTGGCGCTGGCAGGCTGCCCCTCCGCTCCGCTCCTCCGGCCCGCTGGCCGCTCCCGGCCGGGGCCTGGTCGCCGCCTCGGTCTGTCCCGCGGCGGACGCCGGCCGGGGCGCGGGATCGCTGCGAGAGGCCCCCGCAGGCCTGGGCGCTGGTGCCGCCAGCGGGCAGTGGGCACCCTGGGTGGCACCGGAGCGGGATCAGAGCCCACCCGGACCCTTGGGGCAGGTGTCGGACTCCCAGGCCCGGCGGCTTCCCGGCCGCCTGGTCCAGCCGCCATTCCCGGGCCTCGCGGCTGCGTCCCCTGCACCTCCCGGGCGGGGCTTCCCCAGCTCAGGCGGATCAGAGCCCGAGGAGACCCTGGGTCTTGCCCCCTGTCGGGCCCCTGACCCTGGTCCCCGCGGTCCCGGCTGGTGGAAGGGAGGGACGGGGCCCCCCGGTCAGGGGCGGCTTCCAGGTCCCCAGCGAGCCCGCAGCCTGCCGGGCCGGCCTCCCGGGTGTGAGGCTCCAGGCAACTGGGCCCGGCCGGAGGCGAGGCCGCCCCAGGGCTCCAGGGCTCCGGGGACTCCAGGGCTCTGGGGCTCCAGGGGTCCAGGGCTCCAGGGCTCCGGGGACTCCAGGGCTCTGGGGCTCCAGGGGTCCAGGGGTTCAGGGCTCCGGGGACTCCAGGGGTCCAGGGCTCCGGGGTTCCAGGGGTTCAGGGCTCCGGGGCTCCGGGGCCGGCGCTGCCCACGCGGAGGGCGCCCGCGGGCTCCGGGGGCCGGCGGGGCGGGGCGGGGCGGGGCGCGGGGGGCCCGCGGCGGGGGGCGGAACCCGGGCCGGGCCGCCCCTCCGCGCCGCGCCCACGTGCTCCGGGGAGCCGGGCCGCGCTCCACAGCCGCGCTGCCCGGCGGCCGGCGACGGGCGGGGCCGAGGCCGGGCTGCGCTGGCGGCGGGGGCCGGGGCGCGCGAGCGGGGGGCGGGCGCGCGGCGGCGGGGCCGAGGGGGGCGCGGGGGGGGGGCGCCGGGCCAGAACAAAAGGGCGCCCCGCCCCCTCCCGGCCGCGGCCAATCGCCGCCGTCGCCGCCGACAGCGGCCTCTGATTGGTCGCGCGCCGGCCAATCGGACGCGTGGGCGGCGGGCCCGGGTGACCCCACGTGGGGCGGCGCGGTCCTCTCGCCCGGGCGGGGCTCGGGGTCGGCAGCGCCCCGGGAACAGCGCGGCGCCCCGCGCCCCCCGCCCTCCACGGGACCCCCGCGCCGCCCAGCTGTCCCCGCGCCCCGGGGTGCCGCCCCCGGCCGCCTGCGGCGCCGGCCACCGCGGTCCCCGCCGCGACCTTGGAGGGGCCCGAGACCCGCAGGGGCTGGGACCGTCCGCGCCCTTCTCCCCCCCGCGCCGGCCGCGTGCGGCTCCCCCTGGGCCGGGGCGGGGGTGGCGGGTGCCCACCGCCCGCAGGCCAGCCCGGGCCGGGGCGCTGGGCGCGCAGGCCTGTGCCGGAGGAAGCGAGGCTAGAAGCCCCTCCGGCGCGGCTGTCGTGGTCGCCTCGCAGGCCCGGGCCTGCCCTGGCAGGGCCCTCGGGAGCCTCCAGTAGGGAGACCCTCCCCCAAAAGGTGCCCTGCCAGGTGGGGCAGAGAGCGCACCTGCCGGGCTGTGGGCCGCAGGGTCGGCCCCTCCGAGAGGCTGTTGCCGCGGAGCTGGACGGCCTCCTCCGCCTCGGCTCGCTGGAGGGGCTCGCTGGAGGGTGGCCTCGCGCTTTGGGGGCGCGGTCAGAGGTGGGACTTTCCTCTGGGGCCAAGGGTGTTATTCCCCCAGCAAACCCTTTCAAGGGTGCCCTGCTCTGCTGGACCGCGGCCCGGGCCCCAGGGAGGAAAGAATGTGCTGCAGGTTTGAAGTGCCTGGTCCAGCCGCGCAGCCCGGGAGGCCCGGCGTGGCCGGCAGCGTGGGGGCGAGTGCGGGAGGGGCTCTTGGGGCAGCGCTGCAGGCCAGGTGGGAGCTGGGGCCACGAAGGAGGTGAAGGAAGGCCGGGTAAGGAGGTGAAACTGGGGGCTCTGGCCGTGGGCTTACCTCGTCTCTGCTACTTGGGGGTCAGGGGGCTTTTGTCAGGCCCCCACCTCCGCTCCGGCCCGTCATAGGGTGGTGATAACGGGGCCATCAGGCAGCTTGAGAGAGGGAATGGGAGGGCAGTGCCGAGCACAGCCTGGCACCCCTGGCACCCGCGGTCACGGCCCGTAAACGCGCGCTGTGTGCTGAGCAGCCGTGGCGTCGGGGGCTGGCGGCGGGGCTGGTGGGTGCAAGGGAACCGTGGGGCAGGAGGGGCTGCAGTGAGGCGCCCCTCGATAAGTCAGGCCGCACGGCCTCCCTCACTTTGTGCCGCGGTCGCCGAGGTGGGCTGGCGGCGGCTTGTCCTGTCTCTGGGCCCCCTGCGCCCGGGGTGCGGGGGGTGGGGGGAGGAGGGGGCTGTGAGGCGCTGCGGACCTGGCCCTGGAGGCAGGTGCGGGCACCTGGGGCCTCCGCCTCTCCGCTGGCCCTGCCGGTCACCTGGTGTGGTGGCGTCGGGGATCTGTGGGTGACCAGCTCGCTGTGGGCGCCGCGGAACTGACCGAGGAGGGGACCCCAGCACCGTCTGCGCCTCCTGCAGTCTGATGGGGCGCCCGGGCCAGCTTAGGCGCTGGAACTGGACACGTGAGCGCTCCCCACCACCCCTTCTGGAGCGGAGGCCTGCCCCCCGCCCCGTTTGCTGCAGGGATCCCCTTGCCAGCCCCGCTCTGCCTCAGTCTACCTCCAGTTGTCCCGGGGCCTGCGCCGGGGGTCCCCACACTCCCGCCGTCCTCGGGTTCGGGCGAGGGTTCCGGGGACTCCATTGTCCAGGTGGACCTCTGGGGCTCAGGCTCATGTGGAGGGAGGACGGGGCTGGGGGTCCTGCCAGGCTCCGCAGCAGGAGCAGCTGGTGGGTGCTCTCCTGCCAACCCGCGCCTCCCAGCACTCGGCTGGAGGGAGGCAGCGGCCCAGGGGGCGCCCCTCTGGAAGCCTCCGCCAGTCGTCAGCCCAGCCCCGGTGCTGTGGGGGGCCCTCGGTGGCATTGCTCCGGGGCAGTCCCCTGTGCCCCAAAGATTGTCAGGCAGGAAAGCTGGACCCGGACCCAGTGGGCGAAGGGCAGGGTCCACAGCATGGCGCCGGGCCTGCATGGCCGGGAGGGTGCTGAGCTCGGGCAGGAGAGACGCCTCCCCGCGGGGCTGGGTGGGGCTGCTGGCGCTGCGTGACCCCCACGGTGGGCAGGAGCCCGGAGCCAGGCCTTCCTCCCAGGAGCCTCTCCCAGGGGCACGGGACCCTCTCCTTCAGGCCCGATGCCCCCATGTGGGCCTGGGTCCGGCCGCTCGCGGCCTGGGCACGGCACTTGCAGCCCGGTGCCCGGTAGCTCGTGGAATCGGAAGCGCCGCCAGCGCCGTCCGGCCCCAGGGAAAGCGCCCCGTGGGCCGCGTGTGTCTCGCCCCAGCCTGTCACGTGATGGCTCGTTTGCCTTGGTCACCAGGGCCCTGCGCTGCCCCCGGGGGCTGCCCCAGCAGCCTCAGGGCCGCGCCCTCATGCCCGGCGCTGCCTCGCCCCTCCCGGGGCTGCCGAGGGGCGGGGGGTCCTGGAAGGCAGGCGGCCCTGAGTTCAGATGGGCGGAGAGGGGCAGGGAGGCCCTGGGGGAGGGGGCAGGAGAGAGATGGGGCTGCGGGGAACGGGCCCTTGGGGGCTCACCAAGCCTGCTCTGGGGTGCCCGTGCCCGCCCCAGGCCCTTAGAGCCTTTCTCTGGCCCCACTGACCCGTGGGCGCGAGGGGGCGTCCCCCTGCCTAGAGCCAGTGATGCGTCCAGGCCCGCGCCCGCAGCTCCGGGCCCACCTGCCCGCTGCCCACCCCGTGCGCCCTCAGGGCCGGTTCCCGCCCAGTCCCTGCGCGGAAGCCCGAGGCCCTGGCCCTGTCCTGCGGGGCTCCACGGGGCCATGGAGGACTTGGCTCCCCCCGGCCCCTCCCCCCAACGTGGCCTCCAGCCCTTGTCCAGCTGCTCCCTCCGCCGGAGTCCCCGCTCCTGGCCCAGTGACCCGAGCAGCCTGGGCACCCCTCCCTCTCCCGCCGCAGCGGGGAGCGCCTGGAGCGGCGGGGACTCTGGGCAGCGGGGCTGGAGCCAGACCACCTCCGCGGAGGGGGCGGCTGAGCCCGCGGGGCCGGGAGCCGGGCCATCTGCCTTCAGCCGGCGAGTCCCGCCCTCCGCCTTTTCGGGGCCCACTTGCAGCAGACACGCGGCCCCGCGCCTGACCCCCACCCTGTCCCGGTCGCTGTGCTCCGGGCTCCGGCCGGTGGCCTTGGGCTCCCCCGGCCCAGCGGAGGACGTGGGGCGGGCGGCGCGGGTGCCCGTGCGCAGACCCAGCCGTCGGCCACGGCGCCTCACTCGCGGGGCGTCTGCTGACCGCGCGCCTCCGGCCAACCCCGGCCGGGCCTGGCGCCCAGGCCCTTCCTCGGCCGCTCAGGGGTGGAGAGGGTGTCAGGCGCCCCCTCCCTGCTGCTAGGTTTCCCCGAAAGCCCTCGGGGGCCCGCAGCCTCAACGTGTACCGGGGATGGGGGCGGCTTCCAGCCCCCCGATCTGCCACCCCACGTCATGGTCAGGACCGCCCCAGCTTGCTCCCCTGCTCGGCTGTGGTCTGCTTCTGGGGCCCAGGCCCCGCGCCTGTTCCCAACCTCCCGCGCGCCCCTCAGCCCCGGGGGTCTCCTGGGCCCCGGCACTCGCCGCCGAGAGCAGAGCGGGGACAGCGGGGACCTGCGCGAGTCCATAGATTTATTCTTAAGCCAGTTGTCCATAAAAAATTTAATACTAAAATGCTTTACATAGAGTTCGCTGTTCATAAAACCTTTGTTTTTTTGTTTGTTTGTTTTTAGTGTTTACATTGAAAAAAAATCCAACCATCCTCTTAGTTTACACATTTACAATAGTCACGCTGTGGCCGCGTGGGCCGCGGTCAGAGGGGACCCCATTCACACACACACAGGCAGGAGAAGGGGGGCGAGACCAGAGACGGGGTCGTCGGGAAGGCCGGAGGGTGCCTGCCCGTCTGCCCCCGCCTGGAGCCGGCTCCGGGGCGTCTTCTCCACAGCACGCTGCTTCCCGGCCACCGTCTCCAGGACGACCACCAGGGATGAATATTGCACTCGAGCGGGGGACAAAGGGGAGCGTCGGGTGGGCGTGGGGTGCGGGGCCTCCCTGTCCCTGCACTTACTGCGGAGCTGCCGGGAGGGCAGGAGGGCCCTGCGGGCAGGGTGGGGGTTTCCTGGGTGGAAAGGGGGCCGAGAGGGCTGGGGTAGGGTGCTGGGCACCTACGACATCCCCTTATTTCCTGGGGACTGGGGCTGTGTCTGTGGCTCACAGGAGCTCGCCCTAAGGAGCAGTGCTAACTTGGGGGGCTCTCCTCCCTCCCGGGGGGCTCGGGATCCTCCGTGCAGTGAGATGTGGGGGCACGTGCCCCTCAGTGCGTTTCAGAAACAAGGCTGCTGGGCCCGCCTCTCTGTCCCTCTTGGCCGAGGGAGGTGCTGGGTGCTGGGGCTCTGAGTCCCCTGCCCCCCCCCCGCAGATGGGGCGGAGGGGTGAGCGGCTCCTGGGGGCCCTGCACGCGGGGCAGGCCCGCGCTCTGCTCCAGCACCAGCCCCCCGCCCGGCTGGCTGCCCTGCAGGGGGCCCAGAAGCCTCCGGCCATGCTGGGGCCTGACAAACTGGCCGTGGGAGCGGAAATCACAACTCGGAATATTCGGGAAACAAAACAAAACGTCACTTCCTTGTAGCAACACCTTAAACACTTGGTTCGTTTTCGTTTTGTTCTAAACAGAGGTAAGGGACGCGGGGCTGGCCCGGGCGAGGCCACGGGCCCCAGTGTTCACTGCAGCTGCTGGAATGCCTTCTCTCCCGAGGGAGCCTCATGGTCCAGCCCCCCAATACTTTTTCCTAGGAGATGAAGTGAAAGGAAATCCACTTGGGTGTGATTTCCTCCTCGCACAGCCCCCCGGGGCCGAGCAGGTGGCCGAGGGGCCTGTGGACGCCCGCCTGGGGCCCTGCCCGGCGGCCTGTCCTCGCAGACGCCACAGTCAGAACTCAGCTCGGCTGAGGAAAACAGTGCATTTTCAAAGAACCCCCCCAAAAACAAAAATCCTCACACACACACGCACGCACGCACACACGCACAGCCTCGCCACGCATGTGGGGAAATCCTCTCCACTCTTTCAGAACTTCCCCGTGGAAATACCGTATTTACAGAGAGAAATAAATAGACGACACACCTGATTCCGCGATCCCTGGTGGGAGGCGGTCGGAGGTACTAGGGGATATGGCTTGGATTCTAATCTCGGGAGCCCCGGGGCCCGGGCCCAGGGCGACAGCGAGAGCCCGGCTGCGGCCGTGAGTCTGCTCAGACGCGCCCCTGGGGCGCCGGCCCGCGGCTCAGCACACGACGGGCACGCCGTCGGCGGTCACCAGGCGGCCGGTGGTGGGGTCGTAGGTGCCCGCCAGGTAGTACAGGTCCTGCCGGCCCTGGTGCTGGCGGCTGCGCGCCATCTGCTCGTACTGCTCGCGCCCCACCACCTGGCACTTGTGGGAGATGGTCTGCACGTCGTTCTCGTCCTCGTGGCAGGACTGGTACAGCGCGTTCTGGGGGAGGGGCACGGTCAGCCCCGCTGGCGCCCGGTCCTGGGGGGCCCTGCCCAGGCTGGCAGCAGGAGCCGGGGCGCCCCTTGGGCCCGGGGCGGGGCCACGCGGCCTGCCCGTGCTGAGCGCCGCCCGCACCCCGCCCCTCACCAGGACCCGCAGGCACAGGACCGGGGGCTCCGTGGGTGCCGGGAGCGGGAAGGGTGTCCCTGAAGCCCCCCACCCCCCGCTCTTGCTCGGCCCCGCCCGCCGCTGGCCGCTGGGCCCCACGGCCACCCCACCCGCCTCACCTTCCCGTCGCTCTGCCGCTTCCCCAGCTTGGTCTCCTCCGGGTGGTAGAACCACTTGACCTTCACCACCATGTTGCTGCCCCACGACTCCCACATGCTCTCGATGCGGCCGATGTAGGGCAGGTTGGGCCGCCCGGCCGACAGGAAGACGGCGCAGTCGCCGACACGCAGCGTCTCCTTGCCCCTGACGATGGCCTTGTAGAACAGCTTCCTGGCCTTCCCCTTCATGCCCCGCCTCTGCAGGGGACAGCGCGGGGGGAGGGGTGGGCAGGGGCCCGGGCGGGGCCGCTGGGGGAGGGTCCCCCGTGCTGCTGCTGCTTGGGCTGGGCCTGCCTGCCTGGACATCATGGCCGTGACGTCACCCGAGTGTGACGTCACCCAAGTGTGATGTCACATGCAGCAACTGGCTCGAAAGGAACAGGGACCTGAGGGCAGGGAGGGCTCCGCGGCCTCGGTGGAGACGCCTTCCCATGCCGGTGGATTGCATCTCGCCCAACGGGGCTGAGCCACGTGAGGGTGGAGCCCAGGACTGCTCTGGGGCGGGGTGCTGCACAGACCTGCCCCGCTGCCCTGGGGGCGCTCGGGATTCACCCCCCCCCAGCTGAAACTGAATCAAAACAACCAGAAGGGGGGCCTCCCTGGGGGCACAAGGGGATAAGCACCGCACTATGAAGCTGTCCGCCGCCTCTGCAGCACAAGTTCGATCCCTGGCTGGCCAGGGAGCTACCCACAGGGCGCAGCAGACCTCTCCTGCCTCCCCGCTGCTCCCCTCAGCCGTGGGTTTCAGTCAGGCTGCCTGTTCTGCTCCCTGCTCTGTCTCTGTGGAATCCTCTCACCCCCCGCACCTCTGGTCTGTGCCCCAGCCCTGTGTGCATAAATAAATAAATCTCTGGAAAAAAACTAAACAGCCAGAAGGGAGAGAGAGGGGCGCCCTGCTGCGGGGAGACGCCGCCTACCTGCGTGGGGCTCCCCGACCACTTCCAGAGCTGCCGGGCGGGCAGGAAGGCGGAGATCTTTGGCCGGTTTTCCACGGAGGGCAGCCGCTGCCTCCGGGAGAGCTCTTTGGCTTTGGAGAAGCTCGGGGGCTCCTTGCACTTGAGCTTGGACCTGCCGCCGCTGGGGCCGGCGCCCGCACCCCCGCTGGCCCCCGCGGCCCGGGGCAGGCAGCAGCGCTGGGCGTGCACGTGGGGGCCGCCCCCCTTGGCGCGCAGGGCCTCAGGCTGGGCCAGCAGGGCGGGCACCGGGTGGGTGAGGCAGGTCTGCAGCAGCAGCGACGGGTCCTCGTCGTCCGAGCTGCAGGAGGAGCCCTCGTCGTCCGAGGAGCAGAGGCTGGAGGTGGACAGCGAGCCCGAGGAGGAGGACGAGCAGGAGCCCGAGGAGGAGGAGGAGACGGGCAGGCGGGCGAGGAAGCGGGGGGGCACGCCGGGCGCCAGCCCGGGCCCGTCCTCCTCCTCGTCCGAGTAGGAGCTGTGGCAGTCGCTGTCGCAGGGCAGCGGGTACTCGGCCTGGCCGGCGAACTTGCGCAGCGCCAGCCCCACGGGCAGCGGGTGCGCGGGCGCCCGCCCCCTCCTGTCCCTGCCCGCCAGGGCCGGGTGCGTGTAGCTGGGGCTGGGCAGGGGCCGCCCCAGCTTGGGCCCGAAGTCCTTGTCCCCCACGAGCAGCGCCTTGCAGTTCTTGTTCTTGGGGGAGGTGACGCCCTCGTGGTCCAGCTTGACCAAGAACTCGCCACCGGCCCGCCGCCGCCCGGCCCTGTCGGCCTCCGCCCGCTCGGCCCTCTTGGCCCGCAGCAGCTTGTGGGCCGCCCCGCCGCCGCCGAAGGGCACGTAGGAGCCGGCCAGGCTGCCGAAGGAGCCGGCCTCGAAGCCGTTGCCGAACACGGGGGCGGCCAGGCCGTGCACCGGGAACAGGGCCTCGCGGGCCCGCAGCTTCCTGGCGCCGCCGCCGAGCTGGAAGAGGTTCTGCAGCACGGCCGGCCCCTTGCCACCCGCCGCGGCCGCCGCCTTCCGCCGGGCCTGCGCCACCGCCGACCAGCTCAGCAGGGGGCCGCCACGCCGGCCCAGGAGGGGGTCCCCGGGCCCGGGGGCGGGCTTGGCGCCGCTGGGGAGGAGCTCCGCTTTGCCTGGGGGGAGGCCGGGACGAGTCAGGACCTGACCCCCCAGGCCGCGTCCCCTGCCCCCGCCCCGGCCCCGGGTTCTCAGCCCCCCAGTACCAGCTTTGTCTTTGCCGATGGATTTCTTGGCTGGGGTCTTGGAGGCTTCAGGGCCGTCGTGGGGCTTGGGGGACGGGCTGGGGGCAGCGGCCTCGCCAGCGGTGGGCTCGCGGGGTGTCTTCTTGGTCCTCCGGCAGCCACTGGACACCAGCAGGGCGGGCGAGGGCTCTGTGCCTGCGGGCGGGAGTGGCCTCAGGGCAGTGCTGCGGGGACCCTCGCCCCTGGGGGCCCGTTGGGACCCAGGGAGGCCCTGCTCCGCCCCCACCCCGGGGCTACGGGCAGAACAGGACAAGGCTCACACTGGATCTTGAAATCGGGGGGCAGCAGCCTGATGTTGGAGACGGCGATGTGGCCCGTGTCCCCGTCGTCAAACTCCACCACCACGGAGTCCAGGTCTTCCTCTTCGTCGCTGGAGGTGCCTGGGGACGGGCCGCCTCAGCACGCGCCCCTCGCTCGGGCCCACGCGGGCGGCCAGGACGGGGAGGGTCCCGGGAGGGGCTCTGGGCCCGCACAGACAGGCCGGGGGACCCACTCCCCGATCCCATCTGGCCTAGGAGCTGCCACGGCGCGTGGGGAGGACCCGCCGGCCTCCACCGAGTCCGTTACCCCTCCGGGGCCCGGCCCCACTGCCCGTACTAGAGCGCAGAGTGCAGGTTACACCCGGCCAGGGCATGTCCCCCGCTTCTGGAGCCCAGGAGTGGGGCGCTGGGGCCCCTTCCCACCAGCCAGAGCCTCCCAGCCCCTCCCCGGGCTGCTGGGGCGTCCTCTCTCCTCTGGCCCCGGCCGCAGCCCGGAAGCAGGGCCCCGCGCACAAAGCCGTGCCTGGCCGGCCCTGAGGCTCACCTCGGACCACGTTGCCGGGGTACAGGCAGCGGGACTTCTGGCTCCAGTAGGCGCAGACCCTTGTGCCGGGTGGGAGGTACCGACTGGACTGCGGCCGGACGTCGAGGACCTGGGGGCAGCGGTGCCGTGAGCAGGCGGGGCGGGCTGGGGTCAGGGCGCTGCCAGGCCCCCCGGGCGCCCCTCACCGCTTCCTGCAGCAGCTGCTCCAGGGAGTAGATCCTCTGCCGGTTGCCCCTCTCGCCCTCGATGACGATGCTGTAGCTGAGGGGCGTCCGGGAGCGTGAGGGTCTCGGTCCCCACAACGCCCGGCCGCCCCGCCCGCGCCGGCCACTCACATGTCAGGGGGCTGCAGGGTCCTGACGCTGCCCGCGTACAGCAGGCTGTCCTCCTTGGGGATGAGCACGGGCAGCCCGTCCTGCAGGTCCTCCTTGTGGATGGTGCAGGAGCGCGCTGCGGGCGGGTCAGCAGGGTCAGATGGCCGCCCACGGCTGCCCACGGCCACCCGCCCCGCCTGGCCCGTGCTCACCGAGGGCGGCGCTCTGCTCCATGCTCAGGGGGCCGCCGGCCGCCGCCTCCTCCTCCGAGAAGCTGCTGTTGTCGTCGAAGGCAAAGTCGTCCTCCACCGCGAAGCTGTCCAGCAGCCGGCTCACCGCCCGGCCCTGACCCTGGAGGGCAGGAGGGTCAGCTCCGGGCCAGGCTGGGGAGGCCTGGGACCCTTTGTGGGGACACGGGGCACTACCTGCTTGCCGGCGGCCTTGCCCTTCGCCTTGCCCAGCTTCCTGCTCCCCAGGATGGCCTTGGCATTGCGGGGTGACAGGGCGATGGACAGGGCCCCGTTCTTGCGCTGCGGGGTGGGTGGGCAGTCACCGCACCAGCCCCAGCCGTGCCAGCTGCGGCCACTCAGGCCGAAGCTGGCGGGGGCTCCCTGCCTGGTCCCCACCCCCGGGGCACACCGGCGCCAGGCTCACCCGCAGGCCGGGCTGCAGCAGGGTACCCTTGCGGGTGGCTCTCTTGAGGCGCTCACTGGCCAGCTTGCTGCCCTCCTCGCGGCAGAAGGCCCGGGCGGGGCTGAAGAGGGCGTCCCTGCTGGGGGCGGCCCCCGGCTCTGTCCGCAGGCTGCCTTTGGCCTGGCCCTTGGCCTTCTTCTTGCCCGGCGCCCCTGGGGGCCGGCGCCCCGGGGGCCGCTCTAGCTTGGCGCTCACCTTGGTCTTCGCCGTCCGCCTCTTGATCTTGACCTCGCTCTCTGGGCTGGACAGGCGGCAGGCCCCTGTGGAGGGAGGGCGTGGGAAGCGTGCCTGCGTCCGGGGCCCTGCCGGCCGGCCCACGCGCCCTCGCCTCCCGGTTACCTAGCAAGCCCTGCCTCTCCTTCTTCTTCTTGGCCTTCTGGTTGGCCTCCATCTTGACCACGGAGGAGGGCGAAGGCCCCAGCGCAGCAGGGTGCAGAGCCAGCCCCGGCTCCTTGGGTGGGGCCTCCGTCCCCAGCAGACCCTCGCAGCCCTCGCTGTCATAGCCGCTGCCTGGGGGCCGCAGAGACAGGTGACTCGGTTGGAGAAGCACCACTTTGGGGTGGAACAGGCTGTTTCCTTGTGTGGACGTGCTGGGGTCTGAGTGGAGCCCACACCACCATCCTCTGGCTGCTGGGGGGTGGTGGGACCCAGTCTTTCCCGCCTACAAGCCCCTGTGTCTCAGGCCCAGGCAGCGCGCCCCCGTGCTGACCCTGCTTCCTCTGCCCCTGGCCCCCGCAGGCCCCTTTGTTGTCTCTGGAGCGGGACCGCCCGGTGGAGGGCCGGGAAGTGTCTAGTTCCGCGGCTCCTGCTTCTGCACAGGGGTGTGTTTGCTGGGGCCAGATAAGCCCAGGTCAGCCCGGCGGGCGGCCGTGGGAAGGCAGGCGTGTGGCTATTTTTACCCTCTTCCAGGATGCATGCGGGGCCTCTTCCTCCCCTGGCCCTGCGGGGGGCAGGGCCTAGCCCAGCCTCTGTCGGGGCCTGGCTCTGGGGACCAGCTGTCTCTGCCTGCCCCCGCCCCGAGGGCCGCTGTGGTGCTCAGGCCACCCACTTGCCTGTCTCTCGGGCCACGGCCGGCCGGCCCGGGAACCTGGGCGTCTCCCTGCCGCCGCTGCTGCCGTCGGGCTGTGGGAGCCGGGCCCCCCCGGCTGCCTTCGCGCTCTTGGCTCGGGAGAGCTTCTTCCGGATGCGCCCACCTGCGGCAGCCTCCTTCCGCCGGAAAGGGCTGAGGCCGGCGGGCAGTCCCTTGCTCTTGACCTTCGGCTTCAGCTGGGCAGCCTTGTGGGCCACCGCGGATGCCAGCTCCTGCGCGCCGCCCTTCCTGTACCGCGCCCTCTCCTGCAAAGGGGCGCGCTGCACTCACGGCCCGCAGTGCCTGCCGGGCCTGGCCCTCCAAAGCGGGCACAGGGCCTGCCTGCTGGAGTCCTGCCCCGCCGCCGTGCTCCTGACACCCCTGCGAGGCTGGTTCTGGGCGGCTGGTTGTGTCCTGGGCATGGGGACAGACTCCTGCACTGGGAAGGAGCCGCCTCTCACCTGTCCCCTGCGCCCTGCATGGGGGGCAGTTGCCGTGCAGAGAGGGAAAGGGGTGCTGGTACCCTTGGGGGAGCCACTTCCACCCAGGGTGCACCTGACACATGATCCTCACCCCTGACTCGGGACCCCCGTCCTGAGCAAGGAGGCCACCCCACCAATGGCCTCTGCCGCCGGGACAGGTCAGCTCCTCCAGGCAAGGCTGGGCGGTGGGGCCCCTGCTCCCAACCTGCCTGGCCGAGTGGGGCACTCACCGCGGAGGTGGCCTGCAGGCCCGCGCACATGCCTCTCTGAAGCTTGCTCCGCTTCTTTGGGGGCTCGTCACCGCCCCGCAGCTCAGCACACAGCAGGCTCAGGCTGGACCGCACCGCCCTGGGGGCAGGCATGCAAGGGGTGTGGGCTGGCCCCACACCTGGGCACCCTGGCCCATCCCCCCAAGCCCATCTGCCTGGTGGCGGCCTGGGTGCCTGGTGGGCTGCAGGGGGCAGCTGCATGTCCAGGCCCCCATGCTGTGCCTTCATGCTGGGCTCCGGGGACAGAGGACTGCAGGGGACCAGGAGGGCTGCTGCCATGCTGAAGTGGGGCGTCGCCTTCACTGCCCCCTCCTCTCACCCGGCTGGGAAGGGAGCTCTTGGACGAGTGTGACAGGATGGGCAGACCCGGAGGCCGCAGGCGGGGCTGGGGCTGGCCCTGTGCTCGGGCGTCAGGGCTCTAGCCGCAGCTCGAGCTCCGAGCCATGCCCGGCCTCCCCGTGGCCAGACAGGACGGTGCCGGCTGTGTCTGCAGTGCTCGGTAGGGCCTGCAGGTCCCGCCCGACCCTCAGCAGGCAGTGGGCAGCTGGGAACATGGGCAGGAGCAGAGAAGACCTGGGGAGGTGCCTGGATGTGTGTCTACCCGGCTTCTGCTGCTGCCAGGGAGAGGAGGGGCGGCGTCCAGAGAAGCTGCTGCCCGAGCTCTGCTCCTAGCACAGGGGCTCCCCCAAGCTGGGTGTACTCCCTGGGGCTCCGTCCTCAGACCCCAGCCTGTGGGAGGCCCCTGCACGCCCGCCCATCTCCCAGACGCCTGCTGACGCCCAGTGCTGCTCCGGGGCCCTCTGGGTGCTGTCTGCTTGGGCCAGCAGCTGTCCCCAGACACCCCAAGGCCGCTGCCCTGATCTCAGATGCACCCCACCCTGCACCTGCACCCGGGCTGGGGTCCTATACCCTGGCGCACCCAGCTGCACGGCTTCACCTCGCTCTAGTGGGGACGAGCAGGGAGCTCGGCCCCTGTCCTGGGCCGCACCGGGCTGGACTCTCCTCTTGCAGCACCCTAGTGCTGGGGCTGCCCCATGCACCCTTTCACCTTCCAGCTCCAGAGGAGGCTGGAGGGGGTGGGGCAGCCCCGATCCTCAGGAAGAAAGGACCCTGGACAGGGTTTCCTTCTCTTTCTGGAGGCTGCTGCCCTTGCTCGGTGCCTGATGACCAGCAGGGAAGGCCCCGGGCCACCTCCCAGGGCTGGGGCCAGGCCTCCAGCGCAGCCTAGGGCTGCCCTCCCCCGCTCCCTGGCAGGCCCCCACCCCCGCGCCGGCTGGTCCTCCAGGGGAGCCCCGGGGAGCCTGGCCAGGACAACTGGGCAGGGCGGCGGGGCAGGGCTGAGCCCGGCCATATGGCACCGCCTGCCGCCGCCTGCGCCGTGCGCGCTCCCCTCCCGTAACCTTCCCTGCACTCGCTAATGTTTTGTGACATAAAGCCCTGAGATTAATTTTTTGCCTCTGTCTTAATTGAAGGAACCATTTAGTGCCGATTTAACTATTATTACCAAATCATCAGGATTGATGCAGTGCGCACACGCGCGCGCCAATCGTGTCTGGAGGAGCTCGGAGGATTTATGCAAATGGGCCTGCCGGGAGAGGCAATTTGTAGCGAGAAGGACAATTATACCAGGCCCGGGAGTGTGCCAACGAGGCGCCGGGCGGGTAATGGATAATAACACCGCGCGGCAGCCACGAGCAGCACCGCAGCGTGACCAACGGCTTTACACAGCGAGATGAAGAGCTTTCACGCCACGCGGCCGCGCGGGGGGCCGGGCGGCCCGGCCGGGGGGCTGGCGGGAGCCGGCCGTGGAGGGCGCTGCTTCCAGGGACGCGGGCCCCGTTCCGGGAGGGGGATGCTGGACCTTCGGGGGGCATGGCCATGCTGGCCTCTGGGACCAGCCCGCCCACAGCGCCTGTGCCCGACTCACTTGACTCTCTTGCTGTCCCCCCTGGGCAGCGGGGCGCCGGGGCGCAGGGCAGGCAGCAGGCTGGTGTACTTGCGCTTCCGGGGCCGTCCAGGCCCCCGCCGGGCAGGGCTTCTGCAGCTCTCGTCTCTCCTGGGGCCGCGGGAGGGGCGGTCTGAGGCACAGGCCAGCCGAGGGCACTGCCCACAGGGGTGGTGGGGTAGGCGGCAGGCCCTGCAGAGCTTGGCATGGGGAGCCTGGCGCCGGAGGGCGGGACAGGGAACGAGCCCCGCTGCCGCCCGCCCCCAGCCTCACTGAGGCTGCGCCCCTCCCTTAGTGGCCGGGTGGCCTCTGCCCTGCATGGCGCTGCCTGGTGGTCTCCGCTGGACCGACGCGTCACCCCTCCACAGCCTCGGGACAGGCTCAGCCCCAGCCCCACGGGTCCCCAGCTCCCCGGACATGGGGCTGCCCCTCACTGGCCCGAGCCCCACGACTTACTCGTGGTCACGTCTGCGCTGCAGGCGCGCCAGCTCCCGCTGCTTCTCCTTGTAGCGCCGCTGGAGCTCTGCCAGCTGCACCCGCATTGCCACCTCCTGAGTGTCCAGCTGGTCGATGGCAGCCTTCAGTGGGCATACCTGTCAGGCAGGGACACGGGCCTGAGTCCAGCCCAGGCCCTGGGGCGGGAGGCAGCAGGCCGGGGTGCGCAGAGGCCCACTCACGGGCTTGGTCTTGGGCGTCCAGGTGTCCTTGCGCCGCAGGATCTGCATGCGGGGCGTGAGCGCGGCAGTCCTGCCAGGGGCCACGGTGGGGGGCCGGGCCGAGCAGGTAGGACCGTCCAGGCCGGCTGCCTCCACCAGGGACCAGGCCGAGGCCAGCGTGGCCAGGCGCTGCAGGTTGAAGGCCAGCACATCCGCCGCCTCTGTGAGGGACACCAGGATCATCGAGGGCGGGCGGTCAGACATGGCCCCTCAAAGAGGCCCTTGACGTTAGCCTGCCGAGCAGTGCGGCCAGACTCCCCCACCCGCTGCCCATGTCAGAGCGCCAGGACAGCCGAGCCTGGGGCGGGGCGGCTGGTTCTGCACAGGCCAGTAAGCATCCAGCCCCTGGCAGGACTGGCCTGCATCGGCCCATTCCCATGGTGCACGTGCCAGTCCGCAGACACGCGGGAAGTGCCAGGCGCTGCCCAGACACCCTGGATCCTCGCTCCAACAGAAGACGTGGGGTCGGCGCGAGCCCAGTTCCGAGTGGCCGGGCAGGCAACCGCCTACCCCACGTGTGGCTGTGGCGGGGCCGTGGCCTGTGCCTCCACTTCCCTGCAGGCTGACGCGAGGGGCTGGACAGGGCCACTGTCAAGTGCAGGGGGCTGGGGGCCCTTGTCAGGTTCTGGGAAACAGGCTGCTTGGACCCGTGCAGACTTCACTCCAGGTTCACCCTTCTCTGAGGGGCACCTCCTTCCTCCACTCTCACGCGGAGGCCTGGGGGCTCCCTCTCAGGCCCCAGAGGGCATTCCTGGCCCCTACCCACCCTGCATTCAGGCAGGGAACGTTCTGGTGTCCTCTGGTCCAGGTCAGGCAGGGACGGAAGGGTGCGGGGAGGCGCGTGATCCTGAGTTGTGTTCCACCCCACCCAGGGTTGGCCCTTCGGGGTGCCGCTTGGGGTCACAGCCCCAGTGGGGTGTGGAAGGACACCCTGTGTGGGGTCTACTGAGGTCGTGGACATGTCTGGGGGGGAGGTCTGGAGGGGCCTGGGGATTCCCAGTGCAGCCTCGGGGGGAGAGAGTGTGGCGGAGACAGGCTGCAATGCAAGGGCAGGCTGCTCCCACCGGGACACACTGGGGCGGGGAGCCCCGAGCCGGGGTGGGGTCCTGTGCCTCCACTGACAGCAATGAGAGCACCTAGCACCCCACTCCTGGCCGCCGTTCTGTCCCGGGAGAATAGCCGGGCAGGTAGGAGTGCCCATGGGGAAGCCTGGCGCTGAGGCGGCTGGCAGAGAGGCCGGGAGAGCCAGGCCCCGTCACATGGGTGTGGGTTCAGGAGGGGCGTTGCAGAGCCCCTCCCCTCCCCACAAACACGCGTCAGCTGCAAATGGGAAGGGGTCTGGGGGGCCCCCCTTGGGGCCAGACACCTAAGCACAGACCTCGGGAGGCAAGTGCCGGGCCCAGCTGCCGTCGCCCACCAAGGCCCGCGCTGCAGGGGCTACTCCTTGGAGCCCCAGGACCACTCAGAGCCCCCCGCACATTCCCCAGGCTCAGCCTGCTGAGACGCAGCCTCGCTGGTCTGGGGCAGTGGTGCGGGCGATGTGGGCGGGGGCCATGGGGTGCCCCCGTCTCGGGATCTCTGGTTCCTGTCCTTGGAAGGCAGGGGCTGCTGCCGAGGCCGTGGTGGCGTCTCGCTGTCCCCAGCCCCGCCGGGCCAGTGGGGGCTGACAGGCAGGGAAAGGCCAGGGCTGGAGGCCGGCTGGACACGGGGGGTCTGGGCGGGGCGGCACCAGGTTCAGGCTCATCTTGGAACAAAGAGGCGTCTGTGCCCCGGGAAGGCCTGCGTTTCCCCAAATCCCAGGGTGGACGGAGCCCAGGGGCACACCTTCCCCCCGCGCCAGAGGCGGAGCGGAGCTCCAGGCGTTTCCGGCCTCTGCCTGGCACCCACCGCAGGGTGCAGGCCTCTGCCTGGCACCCACCGCCGGGGGGCCGAGTCCCCGCCCCCACGCTCCCTGGACGTGAGCCCGGTGCGGGCAAGCCGGGCCCCGTGGCTGAGGCCTGCTGGAGGGGCTCCGGCTGCCCTGGCTGCCCACGGAGGTGCTGCACCTGGGGACTCGTGCCCCCCCATTCCTCCATCCACCTTTCACCAATCGCGCTGCCCTGACTGGGGAGACGCGGGGAGGAGGGCCCCTTGGATCGCTCCCCTTGCCCCAGCGCCCCCTCCTCCACGAGGCCACGTCCTGGGGCAGGTGATTGCAGGCGACGCGCCCCCGCCCTGCCCGGCCAGCGGCCACACCGCCCGCACAGTCTCCAGCTCATGCAGAGCAGCCCGTCCCGCAGCCTCCGCGTGCAGCCCAGTGGCTGTGCCCTGGCGAGCCCCACGCCCCGCTGGCGGTGGTGGGCACCAGGGGCACAGAGGCCTCCTGGGAGGCCCCTCCCGAAGCAGCGCTCACCTGGGCAGGCCCCGCAGACAGCAAGGCCTGCACCGGCTGCTGGGGAGTGGCTTCCTGGGGTCCCTCGATGTTGGGCTGGGCCGGGGTGACTGGGGCCCCGACCCCAGAGCCCGGTGGGGGGCTGGCGATGGGCCAGGTTGCGTCCCTGGGGCCTGGAGCCCCGGGAGGCTGTGGGTTGTGGGGCCGTCCTGGGCCACGGCCTCCATGCCTGGGAGGGGGCCGGAGGCCCACAGAGAGCAGCCCCTCTCCTGGCCCAGCATCCTCGGTGACGGCGGGCTGGCCCGCTGGGGTGTCCTCAACTGCCTGGGGCGCAGTGCCTCCCTGGGCCTGGCCTGGCGCCGCCGAGGGTGGGGCTCACCTTGCAGGGCAGGTGGGCTCCTCTGCTGCTGGGGCTCGAGGTCGGCCAGCTCGCTGAGCAGGGCGATTCCAGGGGTCCCTGAGCAACGGGGCAGGGGGGCGGTGCTGGGCAGCCCCGGGACGGCAGGGGGCTGCAGGTTCCGTGAGTCGACTCCAGGCAGGTCCCCCAGGTTGACGGTGGCTGCCACCAGAGCGTCCAGGCCTGGTAGGGCCCTGGGCAGGCAGCCGCTGTGGGGAGCGGCCCTCCGGGCCCCCTCCTCCAGCCCCTCGTCCCGGTGCTCATCCTCCGGCTCAGGCTCGGCCTCCTCGGGAGCCTGGCGCTCTACCCGCTCGGCCTCCTCAGCGCCCAGGCCCCCCTCTGGCTGCTCCGGGGCCTGGAGGCCGGCCCCGTGCAAGGGCCCTGGCTCCCCGTCTCCCGCCGTGGTCCTTTCCTCCCGGGCCCCTCCCTGAGTAGAGTTAGTCCGGCCAGTGGCCTCAGGGTCCTCCCCCTTGAGGAGGGTCCCACACTGCAGTTCTCGCAGCCCCTCCAGCAGGCTGAGGTCCACTGCCTTCCCTGGGGGTCCCCGCTCGGCAGGGTGGGGGGTGGCGGTGAGGTCCTGGGTGGCCTCCCTGGCCCCCGAGGGTAGCCTGGGTGGCTCCAGACTCTTGGGGCTGCAGGGTGGTGGCTCCCCGGATGGAAACGTCCTTCCCAGCTCGGGCTGGGCCCTGGGGGTGGCGGTTTGCATAGTTTCAGGGTCCGAGAGGTCAGAGGCGGCGGCCAGGGAGAAGCCCGAGCTGGTGGCAGAGCACGAGTACCCGGGAGGCAGGTCTGCGGAGGAGCGGCCGCGTCAGGGAGCCGGCACCTGCCGGGACCCACGGCCGGGAGGGCCCCGAGCCCCCTCCCGTCCCGCTGCAACCTTGGGGGTCCTAGGGGGCCACCTCCAGCACCATGTGGTCTGGCTAACCAGAAAAGGGGGTTGAAAACAAGACACTCGAGCCAGGGTTTCCCCTGAACCAGAGCGAGCGGCAGCCTGCGGAGGCATCACGCCCCATTAACTGCAATAAAAAAAAAAGTAGAAAAACCAAAAAAACCCCGCAGCTCCTGCCGCCGGCCTCCTTCGTGTGGAGCTGGGGCGGGTCTCCGCACGCCCCTCGCCACCGGCGCAAACACCGTGTGAACCCGCCTCCCCGGGAGAACCGGACAGCGCGGGCGGGTGCCAGGGCGGGACGGGACCCCAGGCACCTCTTCTTGCCTCAGGGGAGCAGGTGGTGGCTCCAGCTCGGCGACCGGCCTGCTCCCTCGCCCGTCCCTGCGCCTGCCAGCTGCCTCCCCCTTGCGGGAATGGCCTGGTCGGGGCTCCAGGGCTGGGAAGGAGCTACTGGGGACCCCGGGTGCCTCCCCTTGGGTCACTCTGAGGGGCATGGAAAGGCAGGCAGAGGCGGGAAGAGGGCGCCCACGGGCGCTGGGACGCAGGGACTCGGGCGGGAAGGTGCTCTCACCTGGTTCCAAGGAGCTGAGGTTGGCGCTGGGCCGCCGGCCCTCCCCACCCTTCTCCTTGGCGCTGGGCACCCTGGGGCCAGGCCCGGAGCTGGCAGCAGGGCAGACGGAGAAAGTACAGGAGGCGCCGGGGTGGGGCGGCGGTGTGGGGCAGCTGGCGGGGGGCTTCCGGGGGGGCGAGTGGCAGCAGGGCGACAGCTTGGTAGGGCCCGTGATGTCGGGCGAGGGGGCGCCCTTGGCCGAGGCGGGTAAGGCAACTGGTTTGTGAGTGGACTTAAGGGCTTTCTCCTGGGCGGCCTCCTCCGGCTCCTGGTGGTGGTCCTCGGGCTTCCGCTGTGGGGTGGGGCCGGGCTCAGTGTCTCTGCCCTCTCAGGGCACCACAGGTGTGGGGGTGGGGGGGTGGGCGGGCGGGTACCTGGAAGGGGGCGGCCCGCTGCGGCTCCAGGGCCTGGGCTGGCCGCTGTGGCTGTGGCTGCGGCTGCGGCTGCTGCAGGGCATACAGCTCAGGCTGCCGCAGAAACTGGGGTCGCGCGTACACAGGAAGCTGGCCCGGGTGCTGCATGTGGGGGGCGGGGCCCCGGGCCCCATACATCGGGGGCCACAGAGAGGCCTGGTCCATGACGTCAGCTGCGGGCAGGGGCAAGGAGATGTCAGCCCAGCCCCCGGGGCCTCCCCACCCTGCCCCCTCCCTGCCCCTCCAGGCCTTGGCTGGGGGCCCTCCACAGCCCCACCCTGCACTGCTCCTCAGACCCACGGGCATCCCCGGTGCCCACAGCCCAGCCCGGGAGGCCCCTACCCAGCGCGTGGGGGGCGGCGTGGGCTGTGGGCTCCGAGGGCAGGATGACGAGCTGCGTGGGGGTGTCCTGGGACAGGGGGAAGACGGGGGGCATGGAGCTCGGCACAGAGGTGGGGAAGCCGGGAGGCAGGTTCTGATGCAGGGCCGGGTGCCCGAGGCCTGGGGACAAGGCACAGTGAGGGCAGGCCCGCCGTGCCCACGGCCACCTGCCACCCCACTGCCCTGGCAGCACTGACCGTAGGAGTGTCCCCCCATCCACAGGGAGGGGCTGCGGGTGCGGGGCAGCCAGGGTGGGTGGGGAGGGTGCGGGTGGGGGGCCGGCTCCCCACCCAGCTGGCCGCTCTGCAGGGAGGAGCTGCCGGCAATCATGAGGTGGGGGGCCAGGTCTCCAGGGCAGCTGCCTGACGGGTGGATCCGGGCGAATTCCACGAGGTCCTTGTTGTCCCTGCAGGTCACGGGGTGGGGTTCAGCACAGCCCCCCACCCTTACCCCCCCCAGTAGGAGGCGTTGGCTCACGGCCATCTCCCGCAGAGACCCTGACACCCAAGGGAGTCGGCAGAGCCCTAGCACAGGCAGGAGCGCAAGAGAACACGGGCCCTACACCGCTCGTAGGCACCAGCCGTGGGCTGGGGGTGCCCCAGACTGCATCCCCCCTTACTGTAGCAGCAGCTCGCGGCCGGCCAGCCCCAGGCGGTCCTCACACAGGCGCGTCCGGTCCTCTTCCGGCTCGAGGTCCAACGCGTGGGGGGCTCGGGGCGCAGCACCAGCTGCTCGGGTCAGAGGGAAGGACAGGCTGAGGCGGGGGCCGTGGCCAAAGCCGTCGCTGTCCCCAGTGGGGTCCCGCCTGACCGGCCGGTGTGGGAATACCAGGGCCGCGCTGGGAGGGGCGCTCGGGGCCAGGGGCAGCTTGGTGGGTCCCTCCCCTACCTTTGAAGGCAGGGGCTGCCCGGCCTGGCCGCCCGCTGTGGGTGCCATAGGCTGCGTCAGGCCGGCTCGTGGTGTCCTTCTGCCGGGCCAAGGCCACGGCGATGCCCACGGGCGGCTGCCGCACCTCACCATCACCAGGCAGGGTGTCGTGCTCGCGGCTGCGGGCGCAATCGGGCCGCACCACCTCCCCGGAGGCCGGGCCCTTGGTGGCTGGGAACTTCACCTGCTGCTGGGCACAACTGGCCCTGAGGCCACCCAGGCCCACAAGGGGCGCTTCACGCCCGCCGACCAGCGCTTGGTTGCTGTACTGCAGCAGGCTCTTCATGGCCGAGACCTCGTCAGGCGGTGCGGGCAGCTCCTGGGGCAGCAAGGCCGCCTGCTGCAGGCTGCCCCCGAAAGGGTCAAGGTAGGGCCCACCCTTGCGCTCCTCGCCGATGGCTGCAGGGGCACCCTGGCCCGACTGGACACCCCATGGCGGCAGGGGAGGCCCGCCATAGCCCAGAGACGCCAGCTCCAGGGCCTTGCGTGTGGCCTCTGCCCCACCGCCCCCCTGCTCCCCCTCAGGGGCCACCACGTGCTGCTGGTGCCGGATCCGGGCCACCTTCTGGGCCGCTGGGGGACACGGGGCTGCCTCCTTGCTGGCAGCCTTGTCTAAAGTGCAGCAGGTCTGGGGGACCTTCCCGCCCAGCGGGTCCTGGTGACTCGGCCGAGCACAGTCCTGGGAGGGGGCGGGCAACTCGAAGTAGCCGCCCTTGTCCAGCCCGCCCTTGGACAGCCCGGGGAAGGGGGCCTCGGGGCCGGCGCTGTGGAGGTACTCCAGGCCCTTGAGCCGGGGGTTAAGGGCCACTTCGAAGCCCCCTGGCCGGCGCTCACCCTTGGCCTCAGCCTTCAGGCGGGCGTAGGGGGCGCAGTAGGGCGCGGCGTGCTCAGAGGCCGCGGTGCCGTCCAGGTGCAGCTCCTTGGCCTCGCCCGCCACAGCACAGGCCTCGGCCGCTGTGAAGGGGCGGCTTTTTTCGGTCAGGTGTCCCACGGAAGGCACGAAGGTGGGCCCGCTGGCCTTCAGGTCCCGGGGGGCTTTGTCCTGCAGCGGGCATAGCCCGTCTGGGCCCCCATGCAGCTGCAGGCAGGGGAAGGAGGTGGCGGGTGTGCTGAGGGACGGCGGGGGCCCCGCAGGCAGGCCGGACGGCACCGTGTAGGACACGGCGTGGTGCAGCATCTGCCGCCGCTCCAGGCACTCGCTGAAGGCCGGCCCGGCCTCCGGGGGGCCCACCACCTCCTTGGTGCAGCGCGCAGCGGCCGCCACGCCCGTCCCAGGCCGCCCCAGCATCCCCCCGTGCAGCTGGCCGGCGCGGCCTTGCCCAGCTCGCCGTTGAGCGCCTTGGTGCTGAGGAGGCAGGGGGCCAGGAGCTTGGGGCGGCCCTCACAGGCGCCCCGGGACACCCCGCTCTCCTTGCAGAGCCCGCCAGCCGGCTCAGCCAGCACCACTCGGTGCCGCTCCTTGCCGCCGTCCTCGTCCGCCGCCGGCCGCTCCTTGCCCTCGGCCACCTTGCCGGCCTTGTCCTTGCCCAGGTCTTTGCCCATGAGGAAGCGGTCCAGCTCCTTGGCACCCTTAGGCAAGGGGCTGGCCTCGCCCCGCTCGCGGCCGCAGGAGCTGATGGAGGGGCCGGGGGCGGCGCGGGCCACGCCAGGGAAGCCGTGGTTGGTGGGCAGCAGTGCGGGCTGGGGGGGCAGGTTGCGCAGGTAGAAGTTATCTGTGGGCCCAAGCAGTGAAGGTTGGCGGGGAGCCGGCACCGGAGGCTCAGTTGCCCGCCAGCCGGAGCCCCAGGCCCGCACCCCCGGGCTAACCCCAGGCCTGCCTGGCAAAGCATGTGTGCTTGGCAGACATGCCTGCCCACTCCGAGCTCTGTCCAGGGCCCGGGGGCGGTGGGGGGGGCGGGGCGTGTCCTCGGGGTGGCAAGGTCCTGGGTCGCCAGCACTGCCCCGCTCCCCGGGTGTCTAGGAACCGCCATCAGAACCTTAAAGTGGAAGGACCCTGCCCCAGCGGGTGCCTGAGAGGCCAGCGGGTGTGTTGTGCCGCCACTGCCCACCCTGTGCCAGGGTGACGTGCAGCAGCCAGCGCCGGCTGGCTCCCATGAGCTAAGACCCCCTGAGGAAGTGGAGTTGCACGTCTGGGAGTGGGCTGGGTCTGAAACCCCCAACTCCTCCCTCCCCACACCTGAACTGGGCGTCTCAGGCCAGGTTGGGGGGCTTGGGTAGCCCTTAAAAGATGGAGGAGAGGATGCGGCCCGACTGGCCAGCCCCCTCCTCTCGCTCTTGGCTTCCGACCCCTGCAGCCCTGGACCCACCCCGCGCTGGACTCCGCTCAGCACGTGGTGCCGGCCACCCGGGATACCCCTGCTCCCTGGGTCAGGGCCAGGTTACCAGCTGGGGACCAGCGGGGTCCAGCTGAGGCTGGACAAGCAGGGTGGAAGGCCTGGAGCCGGGAGAGCAGGCTGGGGGACAGGGAAACATTTGGGACTCGTAATGCTGTCCTCGGCTGTGTGATTCCCGCCAATTTCCTGCTAATTAAAACAAGGGGCAGGGAGTAGCCTGGGAGAACCCTAATTAATTGGCTCCATTTCCAAAACCAAAGTGTCTGGGACGCGTGAAAAGCCGAGGCCACGGGCCCTGCTGCACCCCGGGGTGGACATGGGGGCCAGGAGACGGCCCGCAGCTGGGGCTCCCCTGGACAGAGTGCCGGCCCCACCCCGGCCGACCAGGTTTCTAGGGACTCGAGTCTGTCCCCTGGAGGGACGGGGTCTGCACAGTCCCAGCGGGCAGCCTCCCTGGGCGGCCCCTCCGCAGCCCATGGGCTCTGCCAGGGCAGATGTAGGCCCAGATCTGCTGGAGGTGCTGGGAGGGATGGCAGGGCAGGGCCCCAAAACTGCCTTAATAGGGTCCATTTCCTTCCCTGAGACCCCTGCTGGGCCCTCCCAGGCTTAACCACTTCCTCCTGAGGCCCTGCTGGGTCTCTGTCTCCACCCCCTCTGCACCCAGCTCAGGGCAGCCCCCCCCCCACTCCCCCTCCCCGGCTCCTGGAGCTGCGCCTGACCCGCCGTGGCCATGCCGGCCTCCACTGCTGGCCCCACCACGTGTCCTCCTGGGAACCCTGGGAGTGCCCCTGGAGGCGCCTCCTGCAGTGGCTGCACCCGCCCAGCCTCCTCCTGGGGACCCCGAACTGCTGGGGCGGTGGGCAGGGCCCTCCCAGCTGCTGTCACCTGAGCCCTAGAGGCCAGGGCTGCCAGGCTGTGTCCTGAGCACGAGTTCAACTCCTCAGCCCCCCTCTCCTGCAGCTCTCCCACCCCCAAGTGGCCCGAGACCTGGAGACCCAGGAGCGCCCAGCCCCCGCCACCCTGCCCTGGGTTGCCCTGCACCTCAGTCCCTGCAGCCCCACTCAGCACTTGCCTTTCTGGGTTCCATAGAAACGATGCTGCCCGTAGAGAACGTTGCTGTTTCCATGGTGATCCAGGTGGCTCATGGGTAGGAAGGTGGATGCCAGGCTCCCTGAAAATCTGGGGTACCCTGGAGCTAGAGAAACAAGAAGGCCAGCTGCAGAGACAACCCCAGCCCTGGCCCACGCCTGTGCCGAAACCCCGGAGGCACAGAGCCTGGGGTGGCCCCCAGCGCCCCACAGAGGCAGGCCTGCCGGCCGCGCTGACAACACGCTGGTGCGTCCCCCTGCGGCGGCCGTGCTGACAGCTGGGAGGAGGCTGCAGGTGAGAGGGCGCCTCGATGCCTCTCCCGCCAGCTCGCAGCAGTGGCACAGCAGCAAAGGGCCACCAAGGTGCCTGGGGGGCGGCCGAGGGCGCTGGCCTCCTGCTGGGCAGCCCGGGCTGGCATGGGCTTCCACCTCGCTGGGGCAGACCGCTCCTGCCTTCGGAGATCTGCTCCCCGAGGCAGCAGCTCCGCCCCCAGGAAGGCCTGCATTGGTCCCGAGCCCAAGACCCCGGGGGCGTCAGTCATGCGGACAGACCCCTGTGTCCCTCCAAGGCAGCCCCAGGCCTCAGGGGATCCGCCACCACGGAGAACCAGCCACGACCTGGAGCTGCCCATCCACTGGCCTTGTGCCTGGGGGAAGCGGGCACCTGGGCACTCCCCTGCCCCCAGAGGAATGAGGATTAGACAAAAGTGACCACAGGCCCAGAGGCCTGTCCTGGCACGGCACCCAGTGCTCCCATGGCTGGCCCTGCCCCGGCGGGTCCAGCAGGGATGGGGGCCAGGCCAGGGCTCAGACCACAGGTGCCTCCCCAGCCCTCCCGCCCCCGCCTGCTCCCTGACATGGGCCCGGGTGTCCTTCCCTCCCAGGCCCCCACCCCAGGGCAGGGCTTCGGCCTTTCCCTGGATGGTGTTTGTGAAATGGGGAGGGGGTGCCCCGAGATGGGACTGGGCCGAGGTGAAGTCTGTCCTAGTCAGGGCGAGCATTCGCATGGGGCTGGAGGTGACCGGCTGACCCCGCATTCGTCACAGTGAATAGATGAAGCCTGGACAGAGGTGTGGGCAGCTATGGGGGCAAAGGGGGAGGCACGGGGCAGGCCCCTTGAGGGACTCTCTGCGAGGCTGCCCTCCACCCGCAGAGGAAAAGGCCCCTGGGCCTGAGTCCCCTGGGGCTGGGGTGGCAGGACGCGCTCTGACCCTGAAATCCCTGAACGCTTCCCCGTGGACAACACCCCCCATGGGGCTCCTCTGGTCCGTTCTGAGGGCTCCTGGCCTCTGGGAGCAACCTCTGCGTTGTGGGGCCCTGGAGGGACCAGGGAGCTGGAGCCCCACACTTCCAGGCTGTGCCTATCTGCGATGCCTGTAGAGGGGCTGGAAGCACCGTGGGCCAGCACCCGGCGGCCCGGCCCATCCTGCGGCCACAGCTCCTCCTCCACGCCGCTCCCGGCGCCCTTCAGTGGCGGGGCTGTCATGGCTCCCCTTTTGCTGGGCCTCTGGGAGGGCCAGCTGGGGCGCACGGACTGGCCCGGGCCGAGGCTGTGTGGACAGCGCGGCGGCCGGCACGGCCCGGACACTCGGGGAGCCTCTGCGGACCCCGGGCAGGCGGGCGGGAGGCCTAGCTCGGGTGACGGACAAGGAGCTGCAGAGTGTGAAAGAGAGTGAGCCGGGATCCTCAGAACAGGCCCCGGCGGTGTCCCAGCACCCCAATCCTGTAGGCCTCAGGCCGCAGCTGGCAACCATCCAGCCCCTAAGCGTGCATTTTGACGTCCTCTGGCCCAGCAGGCCGGAGCCAGTGGTGCTGTGCAGACCCCACAAACCCTCCCCAGCCCCTTGTGGGGGGACTGGCGCGTGCACCACAGGCCTGGTGCCACCAGCCGGCCACGCTCGCACCCGGTGCCTGGTGGTGCCCCTCCTGCTGAGGGGGAAGCCTGGCTGGCCGCCTGCTTTGTGTGCGGGGACACATCTGGAGCAGATGTGTCCTAGATTAATCGCAGCTCCTGGGAGACTTGACAAGAGCCAAGAGCGGCCGGGCGGGGGCAGAGCCTGTGGATGTCGTATGGGGGTGGCTAAGCCCCCACAGCTGTCCCCCTTTAATTGGCTGCTGTTAAATGTTTTACGGGGCCTCGTTTTGGTAAACAGAAGTCTGTAAATTCCTCCTTCCCAGACGCCTTTCCCAGGCACGGACCCCTGTGACCTCTCGGTCCGGGCCTCCCGCCCACCGCCCTCTGGGGGAGCAGAGCTCCTTCCTGCCGGCACCCTCGGGGCCAAGCCCTCGCTTCTGAAACTGAGCTGCCGTGGGCCAGGCCGGGGAGCGGGGGCAGAACTCTCCTGGGGCTCGTCCCCTCCAGGCTGCCCTTGGAAACCCCGGCGGGGAGTCAGGGCAGGAGAGGGGACAAGGGGCCGGGGGCGGAGACACGGCAGGAGGGGCACGGCCACGGGGCCAGGGCGGGCAGCCAAGGGTGAGGCTGGGGGTCCCGGGAGCAGAGAGACGGGGAGATGAGGATGCCCAGTGCGGCCACAGAAGGGGCCTTTCCCTTTCCGGGGGCCAGGCTGTGGGAAGCGAAGAAGAAAACCCCCAAAGGCCCGTGAATCAGCGCGGCCGCCCCAGGAGCGGTGGCCGGGCTGGCCGGGGGGGCGGCGTGAGGGCCCGGGTGGGCACAAGCAGCAGGCTGGCCCGACACACCCTGGCCGCGCCCCCTGCCGAGCAGCCAGAGGGCAGACCCGTCCCGAGGACCAGGGACAACAGGGCCAGCGTGGAGCCACACACCCGCCGGGACGCGGGCCAGAGGGGCGCTGGGCGGCCAGCCCTGGAGGGGCCACCCAGCGGGCAGGGTCTGAAGGACAGACGGGAGGCTGGGCCCTGGCATGTACAGAGGAGGGGTGCTGGGAGAGGGATGGGGTCCTTCGGCCCAGCCAGGGGGAGTAGCCCTCCCCCTTTCCCGCCCTCTTGGGGGAGACGGGCTGCACCCGAGGCCTGGGGACCGGCGGGGTGTCAGGCCAGGTCGCTGGGGTTGGCCGGTCGACCAGAGGGCCAGGTTCCCACCTCAAGGCTGCCGACCCACGGAGCTCAGGCAGACCCTGCGGCATGGCCGGCTCTTCTGGGGCTCCAGCGCCCCCACCCGCAGGACAGGGCAGAGCCCCCACTCCCTGGGCCTCTCTGATGAACGACTGTGCCACGTCGGCGGCACCCGCTCAAACTGCTCCGAAGTTCTCCCCACCGTCTGAGCTGACCGCTGGGGACCATCCGCCGGGTCCTGCCTCGGGGCCCCCCGCAGCTGCCAGGACCAGTGATGCCCTCCATGACCCCAGGCCCGAGCAGGTCTTGCCGGGGCACCCGTTGCGGGTCAGGAGGCCCTGACAAGCGCTGTGACTGGCCAATGGCTTGTGCCAGGCCTGCTCCCTGGACACCCCTAGTCCGTCTGGCCAGGCCCACCCTGGGTGGCCAGAGGGCCTGGGGGCCAGACTGTGCTCCTACCCGGGGCTCTCTGCACTGGGCGCACCCTTCAGGGCCTGGGTTCTGGGTTCGGCTCTTGTCTTGCCCCATCCACTCAGAGTTGGCCTGAGGGGCCTGGACCGGACGCTCCCCCACACATGGCCCCGGCCACCTGGCGTGGGCCTGGCCATGGGAGAGGAGGTGTCGGGGCCCGGGCCGCCTGCCCAGGCTGGCAGTGCGCAGTCCCAGGCTCGGTGTGTGCTGTGGGTGGGCAGGGGGCAGGGGCAGGGGTGCCTGGGCCCCTCAGTCGGGGGTTGGGGAGCCACGGACAGCGATGGAGCAGATCGAGAGGCCACTTTCCCCGCTGGGCAAAGGAGTTGGCAGTGGGAGGGGAGCTGAGGGTGCCCGGGACCCCTCAGGAGGAGGGGGCCCCTCTGCTTGGGGAGATGGAGCTGCCAGGGCCTCCAAGGGCACACAGAGGTGGCGGCCTGGGCTCTTGGGGCGCTGGAGTGGTAGCGGGCAGCAGGCTGGTCCAGCCTAGGTAGAGACAGGCCCATGCAGGTGTGGCCCCAACCAGCCACTGGCACGTGCGCCTGCCACGCCCGCAGTGTCCCCCGAGACCCGGCTGCCACGCCGCAGGCCGGCCTCCCAGGAGCCCCCAGGAACAGAGCTGCCTTTCATCAGCCGTGGGTGGTCCCCGCCGGCAGCGGGGGAGGGTCCGGCTGCCGACACAGAGCCAGCTGTGGGGCCCGCCCGCTGGGTAGGGTGGCTGGACACAGACTCGGCCTGCTGGGAAGTTCCACCACCCACCCTGGCCCTGAGTCCCCGAGGGGGCGTCCGGCAGCTGGTGGGAGTCCTGGGGGGCAAGGCCCAGACAGGCAGACCCTGCCCCAGCCAGATGTCCTGGGTGGCCCCGCACCCCTGCTGCCCTACCAGGGAAGCAGGAAGCTGCGCGCCTGTGCCGACGGCTGCCCCCCAGATGACGGGCTGGGTTCAGCACAGGGCGGAGGGGCCTGCCTGGGGCGGGGCCTCCCAGGCCCCCTCCCTGCTCGGGCCCACAATTGCCACGCTGTCCTGACCCTGGCACTGACCGGGCACCAGCCCCCGCCCCCCTGGGGTAGCGGACGGAAGCGGGAGGGCGTGCTCTGGACCTCCGAGCAGCCCGCCCAGGCGGCCGGGTGCCCGCGGCCCGGCTCTCCGCCGAGTCGCGTGCCCCCGCCCGCTTCGCCCCCCTTCCCGAGCACACACGGCCGAGAAACAGGCCCCGGCACGCGGGAGCCAGCTGGCGCCCAGTCAAGTAGCAGCCGGGCACACTGCCAGGGCCGCCCGCCAGCCAGCCAGCCAGCGCCGCCACTCGCCGCCCCGCCCGCCCGCCCGCCAGAGACCCGCCAGGCAGTACCACGCGGCCGGCCGGCCGGGAGAGGCGGAGGGCGGGGAACCCCGTCGGTGGGGATCCTGGGGAGGGCGGTCATTTGAAGGCAGAGAGGGGAGATACCATGGTCAACCGAGGCGGGGACCTGCAGGTGCACGGCCTGGCAGGTGGCACGGGTGTTCTCACCAGCCGCCCCGTGCCTGTGCTCAGTCCCGGGGGGGGACGGGCAGGCTCTGGCCTCTGCTGTCCCACGTCCACTTGCGCCTGTCCACAGAGCCGAGGCCAAACGTGGACCCTGCGGACTTTGGGCACGTCCAGCCCGGGAGGCCAGCGGCTCAGGGCAAGGTAGACAGGTGAGCGCCAGTGCTCGGGCAGGGGGTGCGGGAGGATGCATCACGGGGGCCCCGCCTCACCCCCCTCAGGTCCCCCCAGGACACCCCTCCCAGCCGGGTGGGCGCCGGCGGCAGGAGCTGTGGGCGCAGGTGCCCGCAGGCTGTGAGCACCCCCACAGCAGCCGTTGGCTTGGAGGGAAGTGGGTGGCTGGAGGCCGTTGAGGTCTCCGTCTGCCCCCCCACCCCCGTCAGCCCCCAAAGGGTGGGAAGGGGGCGCCTTCTCCCACGCCCAGCCAGGTGGCGCTGCCCACAAACGGCCCTCCTGGCCGCGAGATCCCCGAGGGCGGGACGGGGCTCGGGCAGGCCCCGCGCCGGCCCACTGGGCGCCGCTGCAGGGGCCGGCGGGCGGAGCACCTGTGGCAGGCAGGCGTTCCTTCGGTTGAGAGGGCCCCACGTGCAACTGCAGGCTCCCCGCCAGCCCCCCGCACTTGGCCCCTCCTCCCGCCTGTAGACCTGCTGGGGGCCGGACGCCCCGCCAGGCCGAGGGCCGGCTCTGCCCACCTGGGCCCTTGCCCCACGGCCGCCCGACATGTGCGCTCCGCACGGCGCGCGAGGCCAGATTACTGTAACAACCGTCCCTCACTCGTCACCTGTCCTGTTTGGAAAACAGCCCTTTTCTTTGTCGCACAAAGAGAGGTTTCTCCGGCTCCCCGGCGGCGCGGGGCGCTAATCTCCCGCCTGGACGCCAGCGCGGGCGGCGTGTGGGTCCGCGCTCTGCAAACACAGGGCCGCCGGCAGCAGCCACTGAGCCGCGGCGGGGCCGGTGCCAGGAGCGGGGAGCCCTCTGTGCCCGCTGCCAACTGCAATTACCTCTCGGCGTGCCAGCCCCGCCGGCTTAACCCTTCGCTCACCGCAGGGACGGCAGCCCGGCAGACACAGGCTGTGGGGAGCCGGTGGGGCACCCAGCCCCGGGATGGCCAGGGGAGCTCCGGGGCCCGAGAGATGGTGGGGGCCCCTCCTGCCAGCCATGCCACCTGAGGGCCACTCATATCCATGGCATGGCTGGCGCAGGGCAGCACCCCCAGGGCAGTGGGCGCTGGAGGGGCTCCGTGCCCGGCCAGGCCCCATGGTGGCCACCGGGTCCACAGACGCCTCCACTCCCTGCCGGCTGGCACATCTGGAGCCCACGCCTCCGGAATCTGGGGGGCGGGCTCAGCCTCTGCCAGAGGATGCAGGCCGCACGCCCGTCCAGCTGCGCTCCACATTTCCCCGCTCCCCAGAGCCCTCCGCCCCACCCCTCTCCCGCTCAGCCCAGCTGCCTGCACATCTGGCCAAGGCCACTGCCGAGGGGGCCCACCCCCGCCTCCAACCGATTACCACCTCCCCGGGGCTTCCTGGGCAGGGGCAGCCCCTCACCAGCGCCCGGGTGCGACCCTTTCCCAGCCCTGGGTTGGCCCCTGGTAGCAGCAAGCCGGGCCCTTACCTTCGTGGGAGTGGGAGAACCAGAGCTGGGAGGCGGTGGGGTGGGAGCCACGGTAGGCCTGCTCCGTGGGGGCAGGGGCCGGGCCGCTGGGGTGCGCGGAGGCTGCGGAGCCCAGGCTGCTGCTGAGGAAGCTGCCCATGAAGGCGGCGGCGGGCGCGTTCGCCATCAGACGGCTGCCGGCTGTGGACACAGGGAAGGGGGTGACCGGGGGCAGGTGCCGGCCAGGATGTGCCCCGCCAGAGCCGCCTCCCAGGGTGATGCTCAGGACACTTCCTGGGCTTTGTCCTCACACGTCCCTGATACCCTCCTGCCATGGCTGGACCCCCAAGAGAGGAGCTAGGGGAGCCAGGGCTGTGCGCGCAAGCGCCCCGGATGTGGCCCCTCCAGCGGCAGAGCCCCACCCCCAGCTGAGGCCTCCCTGCCAGAGGGCTCTGCCGCACCCCCCAGAAAGGGCCGGGGCCCAGCCGGCAGTAGTTTGCCTGCCCGAGGAGGCGGAGGTAGCCTCGCCCGGCTGCGGACAGACATGCGCCCCAGAGCCATTCAGGGTCAGGCCTGGTGTAGAGGTGCCAGCGGTCGGGGACAAGAGGCGCTGCTCGCCACCCGCACAGCCTGCCCACCTGCACCCTCGACTGCGGCCTCTCTGCCCAAGTCCAGTGGCCGAGGCCAGGCCAAAAGTCTCCGTGGCGACCTGCACGCGCACAGGAAGGCGCGCACCATGCAGGCTGTGCACAGAGCACCCCGTCCCCCCGGCAGTGGCCGCTGAGCCCCCAACTCAAGGCTGCCCTGGCACCATGTCCCTCTGTCCCCCGGACAGCGAGTCAGGCTCGGGGCCATCTCAGAGGGCAGAAGAGGGACTGGGGGCGCCGTGCCCAGTCCGGCAGTGCACAGAGCCTGGGGGGCCCGCAGCCCCGGCACAGGGGCCGTCTCCTGCCAGGAGGTGGGGCTGCGAGTCTGCGGTGCCCCATGCAGCCGGCCTGGCCCGGTGCTTCCCAGAGCCGTGACTCAGCGGAGCGGCGGCCAGACCCGGAGCGGGGGCGGGAGGGGCTGCCCCGCTGGGACCCCCGCGCGTGTGTGTGAACAGGATGTGTGTGGCTTCCGCCGAGGGGCTCCTGCCGAGGGGCTCCTGACAGGGGGCTCCCGCCGAGGGGTCCCCGCTGGGCACAGGCCACACGGAAGGGCCTGCGAGCGCTGGCCAGGGGCACGTGTCAGGAGATGCTGGTCCCAGGAGCGGGGGTGAAGGTGCCCGGGAGCCAGGGACTTCCCGGACCCTGGGCTGGGATGGCCACAGGCCTTGGCCAGACCGCAGGCGCCCAGCCAGGGGAGGGGACCGCGGGCTGGGAGGGAAGGGCGGCCCCAGCTCTAGGGGGAGGGCAGCCCCGCCAGTCCCGGGGAGCAGGGGGCCAGGCCTCTTCCGCCGCCCCCACCCTCCTGGGGAAGTCCCCGGCCTGCTCCTCCCGGGACAGTGGGAAGCAGAGCCAGCGCCGGGGCTGGATGAAGGCAGGAGCCCGGCCTGGGAACCCCGCACCGTGGGCTCTCCCACACCCCGCGAGCGGGGCGGCCGGCCAGGCCTGCTGGCGGGAAAGGCAGCTGGGCGTCCCAGAGGGAAACCGAGGCTCGCAGGAGGCGCCCTCCCCTGCTCTCCCGCGCGGGCCTGCGGGCGCAGCCGGCCGCCACCGGAGCCCCGCCAGGCCCCCAAGCTCAGCCTGGGCCCGGGCCTGCTCTGGCTCCGTTGTGACATCGCCCACTAGGGGGTCAGATCTGGGGGCAGCTCCCCTGCCTCTGACCCCTGGGGGGCTCTTGGGGGCTCCCTCACAGCTGCCCGCTCTGAGTCTACTGAAGTGGGGTTCGGATACGGAAAGTGGGGAGTGGGGCCACTCCAGGTCTCCTCGCTGGGGCCGCTGGGGCCCAGGCCTGTCCCTCTTCCTCCGCCCCACCTCAGCGACAGAAGAGCAAGTGGCCACGCCTGTCCGCGGACGGCCGGTCTCTACAGCTCCCTCACAAGCTCAGTGGCAAGGGCGGCAGGCTCGGGTCCTGCCGGCTGGGCCCGGTGGGCCTGCTTGGGACTGCGGTGCCAGAGCCTCCCGGCCACCTCCCCTGCCCAGGAGCCTGGGGCTGCCCCACACCCAGCCAGCGGAGCAGTGGGCAGACCCGCTGCCCCCTCCCTGGCCCCTGCCCGCCGCCCAGTAGCCAGCCCCAGACAGGGCTGTGCAGAGGCTGCTGGGCCGCGGCCAGGCCGGAGCAAGCCGCCAAGTCTGGCCGGGAACTGGGCCGGAGGCTCCTTCCTCCTGGCAAGGCCCTCGTCCAGAGCACGGCAGGGCCGGTGGGGCCTGAGCGGCGGGGCGGGACCTCCGGGCGAGCGGTCCCTCGCACTGACTCCACACACACGTCCTCGCGGCCAACGCTGCCACCCCGGTCCGGGCCCCCGTGGGCGGCAGGGTGGCCCTCAGTGTCCGTCCGGCCGTGGCTACACAAGGCACTGGGGCACGTCCCTGACCCAGGGACACGGCGCCCAGGGCTCTCTGGGGAAGAGGCCAGCCCCGCCGCCGGCTAGGTGCCCGCCCAGGTGTCCACTCGGGCGTGACTCGGGTCCAGCTCCAGGCGGCGCCGAGGTCTGGCTGGGCGCACGACTGGCCAAGAGAGCGGAGCCGGAGGCCAGCACGCCCGGGAGGGCTGTCGACACCCTGGTGGCCTGTCCCCCCCACCGCCGACCATGGCCGCGGCGACTGCTTTTCTCCCCAGCCCGGCCCCCCACCCACAGGGCCGCTGTGCGGGCGGGAAGCCACCGGCCTCGGGAGAGGCCACCCTGTGTGGCCAGGAGAGCCCGGGGAGCGCGGCCTTCCTCCCCCATCCTGCCCCCTAGGCCCACCTGTCGGGAGCAAGATGGTCAACGGATGCCGGGCAGCCCCGGGGCACCTGGGCGGGAGCCCAGTCTCTGAGCCCCGGGGAGTCAACCGCAGCTGTCCTGGCCCCTGTCCGGCACCCAGGGCCATCCGGCGCCCTCCACTCCCCCCCGCCGGCCTGCTGGGGGCTCCCCACAGGGGTGCCGGGAAGGGCAGAGGGGCGGGGCGGGGGGCAGGCTGGAGCGGGGGCAGGGCCGGCACCTCCTCTTCTGGAAACTGTGAAATGGGTTGTAAAAAAAGGTCTCCCTGAGAGGGCGGGGCCCGGGGAGCAGCCCCTCCAGGCTCCCAGCTTCCACAGCCGCCGACGGGCACCCGGCCCCCAGCGCTCCTGCGGCCACCCCCCACCCCTGCCCCGCGGGCCCCCGGCCGCCACGCCCCCAAGGACGCCAGGGGTGTGGGAGACCCCAGCCCCCAGCCGAGCCTCAGGGAGCTGGGCCGGCGGAGGCGGCAGGAAGGATAAACAGCCACCAAGGCTCTGGCCCATATTCTCATTCCGGGAGCGGGCGGGAGTGGCCAGAAGGTCCACGCTGGTTCCTGCGTGGACAGGGGCCCGGAGGCCAGCAAGCAGTCGCTCGCCTCCGGGAGCAGGGACGGGAGACACGGCTGGGCGGGAGCCTCCGGCCAAGGCCACTGCCCCTGGGGTGCTCCCTGCTGGCCAGGCCCTTGGGTGGCCGCAGGCCATGCTGTGGGGTGCAGGGGACGTGTGGACAGTGGGTGCGCCTGCGGGCAGGAGAGGCGGGTGTGGGTGCCCTCGCCGTCCAGACCCCGATAGGCTCCTGGCCTCTGCTCTGTGAGCCCTGAGGTAGCATGGGGGGCAGCAGGGCCTGGACTGGGCGTGTCCAGCCCCTCGAGGTGGGAGGGAACCCAGCGCTGCTCCCAGCCCCACCCTAGGGCGGCCCCAGGGAGCCCTGCCGCCCCGCGGTGGGGAGCGCATCAGACGCAGCATCCACGCCAAGCTGGGCCAGCCGAGGGGCCCAGAACCACCCCACGGCGGCCGGCCACACACTCTCACTCCGTGGACGCAGGCTCCACCTGCTCCCAGACACCCCTCTACTCCCGACACCCTAGGGTCTGAGGGTCCCCACCACCAGGAGAAGGTGCTGGATGCAGACAGGAGGCCCCGGGAGGGAGGCCGCGGGGCTCGGTGGCTCTGCGGGGGCAGCTGAGAAGGCAGCTTAGCCCAGAGACATGGCACCTCGGGTGGCGGAAAGCCCTCTTGGCAGCCGGGAGAACCTTCCAGAAGCCCTGGTTGGGCAAAGGTGGATTCCCTCGGGCTGTAGTGGGAGAGCTGTGGTGGCCGAGTCCACAGCGTGGAGGCGAGGGTGGCGGGACGGTGCTGCCGGCAGCCCAGAGCTAACAAAGAGGGGGAAGATGGGACACGGCCTGTCCTCGCCACAAGGGGAAATTTAGCCCTTGGGCCGGGGCCGGGGTGACGCTCTGCCGGCGCCTGGATGCGGAGCCCTGACTCAGGGCCTTCAGGCTCCGGCCCCTCGTGCCCATCGGCCCCGCTCAGCCAGCACCTCCGCCCCCAGCACCTGGGTGGTGGGTCAGGGCCGGTCAGTGCCACACCCCAGCCCCCAGCTGGAGGGGCACCTCGGCCAGCACGGGCCCCTCTTCCTGCCACGGTGAAATGATTGTGCCGCGAGACGGACGGGCTGGCTAGGCCTGGTGGGCGCCCGCTGCAGCCTGCCCTGGCGCTCGGAGGCCGGGGTTAGCCTAGCAAGGAGGCCCACCGCGGGCTGGGCTGGGCTGGCCACGTAGGCCAGGGTGGCCCTCAGTGGAGCCAGGTCCATGGGAAGGGGTGTGCTCGCTGGCCAGCCCTTCCCCACACGTGGTGGACTCCCGCTGGTGTCCCCCAGGCCCGGGCCTGGATCCAGTGGGCTCTTCCTCCTGGCCCAGCCCAGCAGGACTAGAAGGGCGCAGGCTGGCCATCATCCACGCACTCCACTGTGGACTCGCCCCTCCTCCGCTGCTCATCCACCCGCTGCCCAGCCCCCTGCCTTCCATCAGTCCACTGCTCCCCGCTCCCCACCCTCCCCCGTCTGTCCCCCCGCGTGTGTGGTGCTGTGGGTGTCGGCCCCCAGACGGGGTGGACGGCAGCACCTCTGCTGCCCACTCCCCTTTGTGGAGGCCCCCCTGGGGGCGGGGGCTCTCGGACAGCAGTTTGGGGGGGGGGTTCTGCCTCCTCACAGCAAGCGTCGTCTCAGGAGGCCACCCCCCACTTCCCGAGGACGGTGAGGAGCCGCCAGGCGGGGAGCTGGGCCTCCAAGATGGAGTCCAGGGCTCCTGGGGACTCCTGTGGTGAGCAGGGAGCAGCACCCCACGGTCCGGGGCTCCAGGCAGGAGTCAGAGGCAGCCCCCCAGGAGCAGCAGGCCCAGCAGCCAGCGCTGGCCGCCCCCTCCATGCCCACGCGGCCGCAGGCAGGCACTGGCCAGCCCAGCGTGGGGCAGCAGGGCCCGGTTTAACTCAGTGCCCAGCAGGCGGCGTGTGCAGGACAGGATCTGTCACTAAACTTGGGGAGTGCGGGTTACCACGAGCGCCCCCAGCCTCAGGGGTTCCAGAGACCCCAAGATGACCTAATGGCCTGGCTGGAGCCACCACCTGACAGCCAAGGGGACCAGGCCCAGTGTGGCTGCCCGTGGCTGTTGGGACCCGCCTGGCCAGGCGGCAGGGACACCCCGGTCAGCCCAGCATCTGCTGCCCCTGGCTGGGGACAGCAGGAGACTGTGCTGCCAGCGCCGGAGCAGGGACGGAGTGGGCCCCTCCCAGGCTTGCCCGACTCTGGTCCAGCAGAGCCTGGGGTAGCCGCAGCGTGGGCCCTGGAGGCCCTGGGCCGCCAGCACTGGCCTCATGGCTGTTGTGGGATTGCTGGGGGGGCGCGACTCAGCCCCGCGCTATGTCGTGCGGATGGCGGTGCGGGCAAGGGTGGTAGGTCCACCCGAGTCTGGGGGTCCCTCCGCTGAGTGGGGCTCTGGCCTGGGAGGGGACAGGCTGGCGAGGGTGACTGGCGCAGATGTGGTCGCACAGTTCCGGGCGGGGGGGACGTGGCTGGACCCAGAGGGGACTGAACGGAGGGGCCCGGTGAGCCTCTCGCGAGGAGGCTGGGGTGCAAGCTGAGCTAGGCGGTTGGCAGGAACCCCAGCCCCGGCGGCAACTGGCATGGCCAGGGGGCAGGCCCGGCCTCAGGAGGGGTCGGGGTGGCCCTGCCTGCTGGGTCAGCAGGAGCTGGGCCCCAGCGACCCGGCCCTGGATTCACGCCTTGGGTCACTCCCACCCCGACGTGCCTCTGGGAAGGGAAACGGACAAAGCGGCGGCGCTCCCTCCCGGACGTGGCCACGAGGGCCGGGGCAGCTGGGCAGGGTACTGCGCCGGCCGACCCCGCCGACTGAAGGCATGTGTGTGCTCTGGGGTGCGTCCCCGGCCCCCAGCACGTGGAGCAGCAGGGGGACCGTGAGGGGTGGAGGCCAGAGCCGCCAGACAAGCCTTCAGGAGGGCGGGTGGGGGAGGCGGCGCCTGCAGCTGCAGAAAGGCCGGTCAGCGCAGGTGAAGGCCCCACCCGCCCCCCGGCAGTTCCTGCCCCCCGTTCTGCAGGCAGCCTGAGCCCGACACCTGCCTGCCCGCCCGGCCACCCTCCCACAGCCCGGCCAGGACACTTTGGCCCCCACCCTGATGGGCAGTGCCTGGGTGGGCTGGGCAAGGCGTGCCCCCTCCCTCCCCTGCTGGGCACCCGGCCACGGCCTGTCCTCCCCTCCGCCCGGCACTGGACTCACTACCCGTCTCTGCTGCGCGCCAGCCGCCTGGGCTTGCTTTGCGCCCGCACGCCGGGCCTTGCTAGGGTTCGCCTAAAGATGCGTTACGGTTTAATTTAGGTTTAATTTTAATATTAATTTAAAATAAATTAAAAGCTTATTTTTAGGAGACCCAGAGGAACGTAAACGCCTCCAAAGGGGGCTGGCTTCAGGCACACTGCCCAGCGGTGACCCTGGGCCAGGGTGGCCACAGCGTGGGGGGCTGCCGGGCACGCTGCGGGGCACGCCCGGGGCCCTCAGGTGCATCCTCCCGTTCCAGTCAGCAGGGCCCGGGACGCAGGACACAGGACACGCCGCGGCCCGAGATGATCAAGGCAGGAGGGTGGGAGTCCCCACCCTGGGTGTGCTGGGGCGCAGGAGCAGGGCCCCCACTCACCAAGAGCTGCGCCCCAGCCCGCACGTGCGGGGCCGCCGAGGCCAGGGTGGGCAGGGGCTGGCTGGGAGGCGTAGGGCCCTGGGGGCGGGGCGGGTGGCGAGGGGGCAGGGGCGGCCCAGCATGGAAGGGCCTCGGGGTCAGAGAGCCTTGGGGGACTCGGCCCCAGGCCCTGCCGCCCAGGGGCTCCTTGGCCCTCAAGCTGGGCGGGGCGAGCAGGGGCCAGACTGCCCTCCCGGCCCTGGGACACCCCAGCCACCCAGCGAAGACCCCAGCGCTGGCCCCGCCGGCCTCCCTGGGGTCCTCCCACTCCCCCAGCCTCGCTCCTCAGGCTGGACTGACCGCAGGGTGGGCACTACCGCCCGTCTGCGCAGGGCCTAGGTGTAGGGCAGGGGCAAGGGGAGGTGGCCGGTCGGGCACACGCCTGCTGGGGGCCTCAGGACCAGGCGGGGGGGGGCCCCCGGACCGCTGGCTGGGGAGACCTAGGGCTGCCCCACGTGTGGGGGGCACACTCAGCTCAAAGTGGGGCCCTGCCCCCTCAAATACTTTAAAAACCCGAGACAGCCCAGTAGGGCTTCTCTCAGGCGCCACCAGGTGCTCCTCCAACCCCCAGTCACTGCCCGCAGCCCAGGACGGGTGGACCAGGGCGGCCGCCGCCCATCAGAAGCCCCCAGCCAGTGTGCAGGGCAGCCTTGGCCCCGAGTCCTGAAGCAGGTCGCCTGCAGGACGACCCCGAGCCGCCCAGCCCGAGCCGGGCAGTGCCCTCCGCCCCGCCCAGCGCTGTGACCACTGGCTCTCCTGCCGGGCCGACCGGAGCCTCAGCGCAGGCGAGTCCTGCCCCAACCCCATCTGGAGCTGCCCGGCCCAGGTCAGCTCAGCCCTGCCACGGGCCCCAGGGCCCCGCTTTGAGCTGTCAGGGTATCGGGGTGCCCTGGGGCTGGGGGTCTCCTCCCCACCCACCGTCCAGGCCATCCCTCCTGATCGCACGGCCAGACTTAGACCTCAAGGCACACATCACGACGCCTCCTGCTTGTCCTCCAGGAAGCTGCAGCCCCTGGCCCTTTGGTCTGTGGGAGGCCGGCCACGGCAGCCAACGGCCACCCCAGGCTGGACCCCGCAGTCCCGGGCAATAGGCATAGACCCCAGAGGTTGGCCGGGACAGGACCTTGAGGTCGGGGCCCCGGTCAGGGCCTGGCCTGCCGTTCTCTGCCTGGGCAGCACCCGAGAAGAGGCCAGGACCCTCTGGGTGACTGAAGACCAGCCTGGGGCGCGGGCAGCAGTCGGTGTGGGCGGGGGGGGGTCCAGGGGTCCAGGAGCCGATCGTGGAGCACAGGTGGGGTGGGGCGGGGCGCACATGCGGGTGGACATGGCCCGGCTGGTGCTGGCAGAAGTGGGAGCCCCAGAGCCGCGGCAAAGGAAGGCGGGGGCTGGGGCCAGGCTGCGGGGCCAGGGGTGGGGGCGACGCAGGCCACGGGGCACAGCTGTCCCAGCGGGAGAATGTCACTCCTGAGGCCACCGTGAGCGAGCATGAGGGGCATGGCCTGCCCGCGGGGCACGCCGAGGGGGACATGGGGCGCCCCGGGCACGGGCGCCGCCACGCAGCACAGCCTGCTGCCGCGGGGACAGACAGCGGGTCCTCCGGGATCGGGGCCTGGGGCTTGTGCTCGCCTCGGCTGTCCCACACCAGAGGCTCGGTGCCCGGGTGAGCGGACGGGGAACCCGAAACCCCTGCCGCCTCGTCACCACGCCCCAAGACGGCGGCGCGTCCCCTTGACCCCACCGGGCCTCGCAGGGCAGCGGCCGGCGTGGGCCCTGGACAGTCCCCGCGGCCCCCCCCAGGCAGTGCCGGGGCCACAGCGAGGCCGTCTATCACCGCAGGCGGGGCGGCCACTGACAAATAGGCCTGGTGAGCTAAACGCTATATTATCCCATAAAAACGTCAGCAGGGCCTCGCCGCGGGAGAAAGGCGGCCCCAGAGCTCACGGCCGGGCACCGCCTGCAGCAGACAGGGCGCTGCTCTGCCCCTCGCTGCCCAGCAGGCGCTGACCCACCCAAGGCCAGAGGACCCAGGCGCTTGCCCAGGGCGCGGAGGCTGCGGCCAGCTGAGCCGAGGTCCTTCTGTCAGCGGGGCCATGGCACCTGTCCTGGGTGGCCCCTTCAGGAGCCGCCAGGGTGGGAGCAGGGAGCACCCCAAAGACTGAGCCCCGGTCCAGTGTGCAACTGGGACCCTCTGGAAGGGGCACTGCAGTGGGCTGGTGGGCTCTGGGCACTGCACCAGCTCGCGGGGCCTCTACTCAGGCATTCATGGTGGGGAGGGACCCGAGGTCCTGCCAGGAGAGGGGGCAAGGGGTGAAGGGGCGCTGGGGGGCACGGCCCAGCCACAAGAAAGCCCTCGCTCTGGGCCGAGCTGTCCTCCGGGAATTCCCATCTCAGGGCTGGTCCGGGCTCAGACCCTGGCGCGGGACTGGGCTTTGTGGGAAGTGGAGTCCTCTGGGGGTGAGGAGGGCCTGCCGGGATTTCCAGGGGCATTTTGTAAGGAACCACCCCAGAAGAGGAGAGAGCAAAGGGGGCTACCCTGACCCTCAGAGTATACTTCCAGAGTGGAAGTTCACAGTGTCTGGGGAGCAGCTGAACCCCAGACATCTGCTGCCTGAAAAGACACTTAGGCCTCCCTGCGATTCCAGCCCGGGGCGGGGCCTCGCTGGTTTCTCCAAGTGGGTGTCTCCTGCTTTTATTTTGGCGGGGGACCACAGTGGTCTCTCTGATTAGTCTACCTGGTACTCTTATTTTGGTGGGGAAACCTGGGAACTCCCTAGAGAGGAAGGATCCCCACCAAAGTACCCAGGTTGAAAGAAGCACCCCGTGCCCCCCACTCCTGCAGTCCTCTCTGCTCGCCGCCCGCAGACACCGAGACGGCTGGCGGGGGGCTCTCCCTGCCGGGCTCGGGGAGGCTGCCGTGCAGCCCCTGCTCCTGCACATCAGCTACGCTCGCAGCCCGCCCCGATGACATATGTAAGTTGACAGCTAACATCCTATCAACTTGCTGGAGTGTATCTCGACTGTTGAAACACACTCCTAAAGGTGCACCGTCATTCATCAAATTAAAACAGGCGCGGCGTGCCTGCCTTCCCTTCCTGCTCCCCGACCTCCCCGCGGCCCGCGGGCCTCGGGCCCACACCGGGGCCTGCTCCTGCAGGGACGCGCCGCGCCCCGCCCGCCCCGCGCGGAGCCTGCTCACCGCCGAGAAGCGACAAGAAAGCCCCACCAATTAAATTTAAACTCATGCAAAGCTCAGTGGCCAGTAAATTATTATTTTTATTAGCTTGAACCAAGTTCCCGTAAGAGAGAAAGTCAACTTGCTCCCATGAATGGCTCTTGTATAATTTATTTAACTCCGCGCTCTTTGCCAAAGCCTGGAATATTTTTAGCTCGTTCTGTTGTTGGATTTGGCTTTTTTATGTGTGTTTCTGAGGAGTATTTTTAGCCGCATCCATGTTATTCTAACAGCCTCCTATGCGTTTTGTCCTGTCTGTGCGGGCTGCTGAACCCCGTCTCGCGGCGAGGGGAGGAAGGTTTCTAAGAATAACCAGAGCGCGGGGGGCGCCGCTGCTTTCTGGGGGATGTGCCGCCCGTGCAGGGCGCTCCCGCGGCCCCCGCTCATTCGCCCGCGGCCGCCCATGTGACCCGGACACGGCCGTGGGGACACCCGCGAGGAGCGACCCAGCGCGACCCAGCGAGGAGCAACCCGGCGGGCGGCACGCGGGCGCACCGGCCCCAGTGGGGAAACCCACATTCCAGAACCGCAGGGGGGGGGCCAGGCCGGCTGCGGGCTTTGATGTCCCGGTGGTGGCTCCTCGCAAAGTCACTCCTTTCACACCCACTTAGCGTTGGTAACTGTTGCAGAAACACTCGAGTCACCGAGTTAACGAGGTATTTACAAAAATGCATTTTTTCTTGACAAAAAATATTACACGAGGAGGGAGGGAACCTTGGACGGGGTCTTTTCACACTAGGAAATTCTCTCCCTCCTCCGCGGGGTTTTCTACCTTTCTGGAGACCGGCGCGGGGCGTGGGGCGCGGGGCGCTGGGGCGGGGGCTGGCTTGGCCGGGGGGCTCACGCGCCCCCGCCGGCCCGCACACCCCACATGGCCTTGGGCAGAGAGGGGGGCAGAGAGGAGAGGGGGCCGCAGAGCGGCTGGACCCGGAGGCCGGGCCTGGGGCCTGGGGGGCCGAAGGGGCCGGGCTGCCGGGGGAAGGGGGCGGGCAGGCTTCTCCCCAGGCGGGGCTCCCCGCGCGGCAGGACTAGGGGAAATCTGGGGTGGCTGTGCTGATTCTTCTTGCCCCCTCCCAGATTTCACAGCTTTGCCTCCGGACCATCTGCATTGGAGGCAAAACCTAACGCTGCACTAAAAATAATGATTCCAAACATTTTAATTGCACCTTTTGGTGACAAGGTTACTGGAGCAGCTCCACACGCAGCCCCTGCCGCTCCCAACGCTGCGGCACTTTCATTTTTAGAAAACAATGGAGGCAGGTCCGGAGGGACACCGGGCAGAGCACAGTGGGGGCAGCGGGGGCGGCACGTGGGTGGGGAGGCCGGGGAGCCCTTTGCGCCGCCGTCGGGGGAGTGGAGACTTAATCCCCAGCTCTCTCCGGACCAGAGGCGCGTCCCCACGGGCAGCGCGGCCTCGGGATAATTCCTCTCTAAAAATCTGACACTGCAGCATTTTAAGAGCCAGTGCAACCTCTGGCTTTGGGTCACCTGCAGAGGCTCCAGGCCATTGTTTCTCACTGGCCTGGCTCCCTCTCACCAAGGCAGAGCACCCCAAGCACAGCGAGGCTCTCTGGTCCCCCGGGAAGGGGCGGTCAGGGAGCAGGGGACACGTGGCCCTCCAGCGCCCTCTGGAGCCCCCTGCCCCTGGGGAAGGGCCTGGGTCAAGGGCACAGCCGGCCGGGAGCCCAGCCCCAGTCTCCAACCCCGGGGGCCTCCACTCCCAGAGCCGCGTGCTCAGACTTGGACCAGGGAGACAATGGTGGGTCACCCCACTGCGTTCCCCAGATCTGGAAACAGTGGCAGGAAGGTGGCGGCGGCCTACCAGGCCCAGCGGGGCTGTGGGCAGTGAATGGGGACTGGGAGGCGGCATCTGGGGGGCGGAGGGGGGCAGCTGGCCTGGCACAGCGGGGAGAGCCTCCGTGCAGGGGCCCATGGCAAGCCCTCTGCGGGGCTGTTACCTGCGGGCTGCAGGCCCCGGCCTGGGCGTGAGCGCTGGCGCCCCCGCTGCTCCCGGCTCCGCTCGCCTGGGCCTGGCCGGAGGCAGGAGCGGGCGGGTGGACAGCCGCGGGCCCCACCTGCAGCCGCGCGTGGGCCGAGCTGGGTGGGCGGGACAGGAAGACACGGCAGGGACGGCCAGGACAGCGGTTCGTCGCCAACTGCCCAGGCAAGGGCTTTTCCTCCTGCGAGTTATAAATCTAGGCGAGGGCCAGAGCGCCCGGGCTGGGGGGGCGCAGGGCCGGGGGCCGGGCCGGGGCGCGCTGAGCGCCAGCAGCCCACCCCTTCAGGCCGGTTCTCATGTTTTTTTCTTTTGAGGAAATTTACGTTTCCTTCCCCGCTGCCCCCACCCCGCCGAGTGCTCCGCATCCGTTTTCATCCACGCGCTAATTGTGATCCCATTAAAGCAGATATAATTTTATTAGTATTCACAGTTCATCACGCGCGCAATAGTCACTGTTACTGCCAAATTAACAAACAAAAAAAAAAAGCGGCAAACAAGGTTTCTGCTGCCGGGACCAGCGTAAACAAAAGGGCCCGCCTGGGCGGCGCTCGCCGCGGCCGACCTGACCGCAGGCCCCGGCCCGGCCCGGCCCGGCCCGCACCCTCGCGGCCACCCGCCCCAGCGTCCCCGCCGCCCCGGGCTTTGCACAGAAGCGGGGTTCGCTCGTCCGACGCGCCCCGCGGCACCGCCCCGCGCCCGGCCGCGCCTCCCCGCCCGCCGGCCCGGCGCCCAAGGAGGCCGGGGCGGAGGCGCTGGGGCGGGCGCGGGGCTGCGGCGGATGCCGGCCGGGCCGCGCGGACCCGAGAGCGGAGCCCCCCGACCCCCCCCCCCCCCGGCACTGACCTGCGTGCGGCGCCACGGGCAGCGGCGGCGGCGCGAAGAACTTTCCGGACGGGAAGGGCGCGGGGGGCGGCGCGGCGGGCCCGGCCGGGGCGAGGCGCGCGGCGGCACCGCGGTGGCCCAGGCCCGCGCGCTCCGGCAGCAGATGCGGCGGCGGCGCGAAGTCGCGGCCATCCATGCCGGGCGCCGGCCCCGGGCCCCCGCCGCCGCCCCCGGGGAGCAGCAGGGCCGGGGCCCGGGGGCGGCGGGGCGCGCGGCGCGGGGCGGGCGGCGGGGCGGTCAGCACGCGGGCGGGCGGGGCTCCTGGGCGGGCGGCCGAGCGCGGGGCCGGCGGCCGCCGGGCGCGTCCATGGTCTGCGGAGGCAAGCACAGGACATGGTGACTGCGGCCGCCGCGCCGGCCCCCGCGTGTCCCCTCGGCCCGCGCCGGAGCCCGAGCCCCGCCGCCGCCCGCCCGCCCCGGCCCGGCCCGGCCCGCCCGCGCCCGCGCCGCCCACTACGCGGGCAATTTCGCCGCCGGAGACTCCGGAGGTTTCCAGACCCGCCCCTGCCGCCCCCCCAGCCGCCCCGCGCCCCCCCAGCACCCAGCACCCAGCCAGGCCCCGGCCGCCCCACCCCGCGCCCCCAAATCCGCCGGGCTCCCCCCGGCGGGGCGGGCGGGGGTGCGTTCCGGGCAGAAATCGCGGCCTCCCCGCGCCCCGATCGGCCCCGGATGCCCCCCGGCCCGGCCGGGACCCCGGCCCCCCGCCCCCCCCCCCCCCGCGCCGGCTGGGCTTCCGCGCGGGGCCCCGGAGCCGCCGCCCGGCCCGGCCCGCAGCACCGCGGGGCGCCGGCCGCCGCAGGACCCGGGTTCCCGGCCGCCGGGACGGAGCCGACTGGGCCGCGGCCCGGGCGCAGGCGCTTTGCGCGCGGGGCCCGCGGGGCAGCGGGGGGCGCGGTGGCCGCGGGCCCGCCGGGGGACCAGCGCCGCCCACGTTCCCGCCACCGTGAAACCCGGGTCCGCGCGGCCCGTCCTTTGTCTCCGCCTTCACGCCAGAGGGGCCGCGCGCTCTCCCGGGTCCTGCAAACGCGCCCGCTCGGGCCTGCGGGGCGGGGACGGGGGACGGGGGCCGCGGGGGGGGGGGGGGGCGCGCGGGGCGGGGGGCGGGCGGGGGGGGGGGCGGGGGGCCGGGCGGGGGGGGCTGGGGCGGCGGGCGCGGGACAAAGGGGGAGCGGGCGCGGAGGTCGCAGCCCCCGGCTTCGGGGGCGCGGCGGGCCGGCCGGGGAGCGGGGAGCGGGGCCCGCGGCCGGGAGGTCGAGGGGCTCCGCTCTGGTTGCGAGCGCGTCCTCCGGCGCCCCGCGAGCTGCTCGCGGTTCTCGCGACGCGGGCCCGGGCGCGGCGGCTCCCCCGTCTCGCGCGGCCCGGGCTCCGGCCTCGCCCGCCGGCCCGCGGCGCTCGCTCTGGGCTCTGGCGGGGCCACGGCCGTCCCGGGCGGGCGGTGTCGCGGCGACGCCCGCCGGCCCGGAGGGGCCCCTTTGTGTTCTCGGCTCCCGGGGAGAGGCCGCGCGGGGCCCGCGGAAGCCGCGCCGGACGGGGGTGCGCGCGGTCGCCGCGGCCGGGCCCCGAGCCCCGAGCCCGGGCTCCGCCAGCCGCGGGGCTCCGCGCCCCCCCGCCCCAGGAGGCGCCGCCGAGGACCGCGCCGCAGCCCGCGTGGGGCAGAGCCGAGCGAGGAACAAGCGCCGCGGGCGGGCAGGGCCTCGCAGGGCCGGGGAGGCGCCGACAAAGGCGCTCGGAAGGAGCCGACCCCGGCGGCGCCCCGGGCCCAGGGCCGCCGCGCGCCCGCCGCTCCGGGAGGCGGGGCCCCTCCCGCGGCTTCGCTTTTGTCTCCCTCGGGCAGGAGCCCCCGGCGCGCCGCGCCCGCCTCCCGCACGGGCTCCGCGGCGCCCGCCGGCCGGGCCGGGCCGGGCCGGGCGCACACGCGGCGCGCGCTGCTCCGGCGCCGCCGCGGAACCCGCTCCCGGCGAAACGGCCGCGCCCGCCACCCCCGCCGCGAGGCCCGGCCCGCGACTCGCGGCCTCCCGCGCCCCGGCGCCCCGGCCCGGCCCGCCCGGGAGCCGTGGCCCGCGCCGCGCGCCGCCCGAGAGCGCCCAGGCCCGGCGCCCCCGGCGCCCCCGCCCCGGAGCGAGCTCGAGCGCCGCGAAGCGAACGAGGCTTCGCAGAGCGAAACCCGAAAACCCGCCACCGCCTCCCCCGCTCGGGGCCCGCGCCCCGCCGGCCCCGAAGTCCCTCGGCGCGCGCGGCCTTCGCGGGCGGCCCGGTTCCCTGCGCCGCGGCGCCCCGGCGAGGCCGGCCCGGCAGCCGGGAGGGGCGCACGAGCCGGGGCGGGGAGCGCCAGAGCCGGGCGCGCCGCTGCCCGCCGGGCCCGCGCGCGCCGCCGGCCCCGGCCCCGGCCCGGCCCGGTGCGGCCGGTTTACCCCGCGGTGCCGGCGGCCGCGCGGCGGGCGGGGAGGGACGCGCCGCGGGGGCCCGGCCGGTCGGCACCGGCCCTCGAGGGCAGCACCCGCTCCCCGCCGGCCGGCCTCCGCGGCCCGGCGCCCGCCCGCCTCCCGGCCGCCCCGCCGCCCCGCCGCCCCGCCGCCCGGCCGCCCCGCCGCCCGACCGCCCGCCGCCCCGTCGCCCCGCCGCCCCGCCGCCCCGTCGCCCGGCCGCCCCGCCGCCCCGTCGCCCGGCCGCAGACGCGCGCGCGGCGGGCCGGGGCGAGAGGCGAGCGGCCGCGGGCGGAGGCCGGGCTCGTACTCACCGGGGGCTGCGGCCCGGACACAAAGGGGCGCGGCGCGGCGGGCCCCGACGGCGTGACCTTGCGCGGGGCCGCTGGCGGGGCGCGCGGGGCGCCGGCCGGGGCGCGGTGCAGGCGGCGCTCGCGCGGCGGCGGCTCGGGCGAGCCCATCCGGAGCGGCTACAGCCCCGCAGCCGGCGCGGCGCGCGCGGGCCCTGCATACTAATAAGCGCGTGCGGGCGGCCCGGGCAGGCGGCGCGCTGATTGGCCGCGCGGCGCGCCGCGGCCGGGCGCTCGTGCCACTCGCTCGGCGTAAACAGGCGTCCCCATAGGCTGGCGCCGCGCCAGGGAGCTGCCAATCAGGGGGCCGCGGGGCCACTACGGCGCGCGGTGGCGCCGAATTCAAGCCCGGCCACTGCGCAGCCGCTCTGCGCAGGTCGGCCGCTGAATGGGAGAGCGCGCGGGGGGGCGGGGGGGCGCGGGGGGCGGCCGGGGCGGGGGCGCGGGGGGCGCGGGGGGCGGCGCGGGCTTATACAATCCCCGGCGGGTCCGCCGTCCTGCGCAGAAGCCGCGGCGGAGCCCCCGACGCCCCCGGGCAGCCTTCCCGGCTCCCGGCACCTACCTGGCAGGTGACGCCGCCCGCGCGCGGGGCGGCCAGCGGGGCCCCCGGGGGCTCCGGGCCGTGCGCGCCCCGCCGGCCGGCCCGGGCTCAGGGGCGCGCGCCCCGGCCTCCCGCCCCCCGCTCCGCCAGCCCCGCGCGGGGCCCGGGCCGGGCCCGGCCGCTCTCCCCCTGCGGCCGGCCGTGGGCGCCGCCTGGACGTGCGCGACGTGAGAGCCGCGCCGCGCCCCGGAGCCGCCGGGGCCCGCCGAGCCCGCGCGGGTGCAGAAGAGCCGGCGCCGCCGTCGCGCGCAGGTGGAGCCTTCCAGGCCGGCCCCCGCTGTCGGCGGCCGCGGGCCCCCGGCGCGGCGCTCCTGCCCGGGCGTCCGGGGCGGCCTGGTGGCGGCGGCCGCGCGATCCCGCCGCCCCGGGCCGGCGCGCCCCGGAGCCCCGGCCGCCCTCCGCGCCGCGGCGGGGAAGGGGTTAACCCGGCGGCCGCCTCGCCCCGCCCCGCCCCGCCCCGCCCCGCAGGGCCGCCCGGATTGGTGGGCGCCGCGCCCGCGGGCTGTCAGTCACCGAGTGTAAACAAGGCGCTGATTGGCTGCGGGCCAGTCCGCACCGGCCTCCTGGAAAAAAGCAATTACGGGCCCGGCGGTTTCCAGGCGCCCGCGCCGCGGATGAAAGGCGCCGGGCGGGGCCGTTTCCAGGACCCCCGCGGCCGGCCGGGCGCCCGGGGCCGAGGCGCCGCGGCGAGCGCGCGGATCAAAGGGATCGCGGCGCGGGGGAGCGGGCGCGCGCGGGCGGCGGGGGGCTCCGGAGGGCCGGGCGGGCGCAGGTAAGGGGGCTCGGCGCGCCGGCCCGGGAGCGGGGCGGGACACCCCTGGGCGCGGCTCCCCCGGCCGGCCGGGCGGGCGGGCGGGGGCGGGCGAGGCCGGGCGCGGGGCGCCCGCTATCCACGCGCGCGCGGCCCCCGGGGGACCCCGGCCTGCGCCCCCGCCCCGCGCGCCGCCCGCCGCCGGGGTCTGGGCGCGGAGCCCCCGCCTTCCTCGGGGAGCTGGTTTCCCGCCCGGGAGCCTCTTTTTAAGATTCGCTTTCAAAAACTCCATTTGGAATAAAGAGACGGAGCCGCGGGCGCGAGATCGCCCCGGCCCCCGCCCCGCCCCGCCCCGGCCGCGCCCCCCGCCCGGCCCCGCTCCCTGCGCGCGCGGAGGGTCCGCCGGGGGCTCCCCAGGCCCCACGCTGCCCCGCCCCGGCAGGAGAGTCGAGGGCCCGCAGCCTGGCCCTGCCCCTGCCCCGGGGCGAGAACTCGGGGGGCCCCGTCCCCGGGCAGCCGCGGCCAGAGCCGGGCTGAGACGCGCCCACGGCCCAGCTCGGGGGTCCCGGGCCGCCTCCGGCCGCCGCGCAGCCCCCGCCCCGCCTCCCGCCTCCCCCACGTGCCTCCTTCCCCGGCGTCACTCAAAACAAGCCGCGCGGCCCTGTCTCCACTCCGTTTCAAAACAGTTGTTCCAGCAAATAGCTGCGGCCGGGCTGCTGGATGCGGCGGGGGCTGGCAGCTGCCCAGCCTCGGCCTCGCGGCTGGCTCCCGAGTCCCAAAATAAGCTCCCCGGCCCTCGCGGCCTGCGGCAGAGGCTCCTGCGGGCCGGCGCTCGCCTCCGAGGGAACCTCCCGTTTCCTTTTTTACTCTCCCTGCTGTCCAGAGCTAACAAACGCTTTTAATTTTGGAGGGGCAGGGAGTAGGCCCTGCAGACTCCCGCCCAGGGCGGGCTGGGACTGCCCGAGAGGGGCAGCGAGGAGGTCAGGGGTGACGGGAGGGTCCCGCCTCGGCCAGGCCTACAGTTTCCAAGCCGGTGGACTCCCAGCGGGCTGGGCCCACACACCCAGCTGGAGGCGCGCCAGGGCAGCCGCAGCCGGAGCCGAGCGCTACAAGCCCCAGGCACTGCTGCCAGTGCTGCCCTGGCCTGGGAGAAGGGCACCCCCACAGCCAGCTGGCCCTGGCACCTGGGCATGCACGGGTTCTCTGTGCACGCACGCACCCACGCCCCGGCACCCACCAGCACCGCACGCGTGGCACCGCCACCGCACGCACTAGGGATGCGTCCAGGCACAGTGCATGCACTTGGAGCCCCACCGCCGCCGGACATTGCTCCCCAGAGTGGCACAGATCTGGGGCTCCTGCTCCCCAAGACCGTGATCCGGCGCTCAGAGTCGTGACAAACTGTCCTTTCACACGGTGGGGGGTCAGGTGAGTTACATAGAATGGGGCCTCAGCCACTGCCTGGGTGAGCGCCTGCTTGGGCCTGCCTGCGGCCGTCTCCATTGTTCCCAGGCCGGCAGTCAAAAGGCAAATTAGAAACAATTTCTTGACAAAAACTGACTTAATTCTTCTGAAGGGGCCAGGGACAAGCCCACAGAACGCGGCCCCTGCACCTGGGGACCCGCGCCACGCCGGCCACCGGGCTTGCAGGACACATGCAGGCCAGGCCGCAGGGGAGCTGAGGTGCCACACCCCACCCACGGCCTCCAGTAGGAGGGAGCATCACGTGCCCCTCCTGTCTGGCTGCCCAGCACTTCCAAAGGAAACGGAGCGGGGCGTGGGGGCTTCACATCCTTCCTGGGCTGGTGAGAGGGTCAGCCTCCCCCTTGGCCTCTGGGCCAGCTGTGGGGCGCTCTCTGGGGTCAGCAGCCACCACCCCAGCCAGCCTGCGTCCAAGGAGCCCCCATCCCAGGCTCCCAGTCACCACCTGCCTGGGCCCTTAGCTTCCCAGGGGCCCTGCCCTGCTGTGGGCATCAGATCAGGAGGCCAGCCCCCCGGGCACCCCCAGATGCTGCAGGGCTGGCGCCTAGACCTGCTGGCTGGTCCTCGCTGTGCTGTCTCCCCAGGTGACGCTTACGGGGCAGACCTGTTGTGAGGGGTGAAGGCAATTGCCAGGACCCCAGCGCAAAGGGGGCCGCCCCAGGACAGCGAAGCCCCAGTCTCAGCCGTGCAGCTGGCCCAGAGGCCAGGGGTCACGTGCCCCCCAGGGGCCTCCCTTTGGCTCGCCTGGGCCCTGCACCCCAGGCCTGGTCCTTCCCAAGAAGGCCGGGGCTCAGGCTCCTCGGAGGCACAGCTGCACCTGCTGGCCATATGCTCTGAGACAGATTTGGGGGTGCCGGAGTTCAAAGATGCAGCAAGAGCGGCGGGGGCGGCTCGGATGCAGCCGGCAGGGCCTGCCCCCTCATGAGTGGTGCTGTGCCGGCTGGACCCCTCCCGACCTGGAAGGTGTTTGTGGAGCGCGGTGTAATTTGTGCCTAAATATAACCCGGTGTGTTCACACAGAAGGTTTAATTCAGGTGCTGGAGCGCAGCGTAGAGGGCGACCGTGGGGTTCCCACGGCCGGGCAAGAGCGGGCCCCTCACCAGGCTCCCCTTTTTATGAACAATAATATGATTGTTTTTACTGTCAAAGCATTGAAATAAAGGAGGGGGCACAGGGACCCCAGGGAGGAGCTTCCCCACAGGCCCCCCTTCCGCCTGGCTGCCCAGCCTCCTGGTCACTCTCAGGAAAGCTGGAGAAAGGCAGGGGCGCCTCAGAGAAATTGCACCAGGCCCCCCAAGACCATCGTGCTTCCCCACAGGAAGCCTGTTCTGCTCTGTCTGGGGTGTATGTGTGAGGGCAGAGGGAGAGGAAGCAGGTTCCCTGGGGATCTAGGCTCAAACAAGGGGGATGTGATTTAGGGGTTCGCCTTGCAGGAGACTGACTCCAAAACTGAGTCCTCAGACTTCCAGCCTCGTGAAGAGGGCCCTGCTAATACCTCAGCCTGAGCAGCTGCGGCAATGGGTAACAGCCTCCAGGCCAGAGCCGCTCTCCTGGGGGGGCCAGGGATGGGTGGGAGTAGCGAGGGGGGTGCAGATGGAGCCTGGCAGCCCCCCAGGCACCTGCCTTCAGCCCCATAGCCCAGCCGAGAAGTGCTGACTCAGCAGACCCCCGCTTGTCCTCCCCGGGTGCTGCCGTCAGGGATTGTCTGCCCACCCCCATCATGGTAGGCGGCCCTGAGGGGTGCGGGCTGGTGTCAGGCCTCCCCTGACCCTACCCAGCTCTGCGGAGCTGCAGTGGGCAGGTCTGGGGCAGCCACCAGAGGCAGGGGCTGGCACCCAGGCCCAGTCTAAGCGCCAATTCCAGAGCTGGGGGCCGCGTGGCATCTGCCCCCACTCCATCCAGGGGGCGGGCGTCTGGGGTCTCAAAGCTGATTCCCTGCTGACTGTCCTCCCCTCCCCAGACCTGGAGCCCCAGCGCCTGCCAGACCCTCCCTCGTTGGCCCACCCCGCCGGGCCTGGCTGCCCTGCGCCCGCTTCGAGAGCTTCCCGGTGCCCCACGCCTGGCTCCTGGGGGCGGGTGGCCCACCGGTTCCCCCTCCTGTCCCGCAGCCCCCACATCTCTGCTGGGGGGGGGTGAGAGGGCTGGCTCCCAGGCTTCCTTTGGGAAAGGCACAGGGCAGGGAAGGCAGGCAGGCCGGGGCGCTCCCTGCGTCCGGGGGAGCTGGCGTCCTCACCTGTTACCTGCACATCTGTAGACCAGAAATCACGGTGGCATCAAAGTCCAGACAGCACAGAGGCCTGTGCCCCCAGCCCCCAGAGGCTCGGGCCGCCGGCTGCCCACACCCCCAGCGCCAGCCGGGGCTGGCCACGGCCTCTTTTGTTGAGGACAGTCCATTCAGCGAGCAGCCATCCCAGCCCCTTCTCTTCCCTGACCGCACGCGCTGCGCCCAGCCCCGGAGGCCGGCCCTGCAGGCGCCGAGGACGCAGTCCTGGGAGCGCGGCTCCAAAGGCGACTCTTCAGGAAAGTCCCTCTTCCAGCGACGGGCCAGGGTGGCAGAGCAGCCTGAGGGTGGGCCTGGGCCACGGCTCCCTCCCGCCTTTGGAGGCCTCCCAGCCCCCCCGCACCGTGTGCGCCCCGCGGGGCCCCTTTCTCGGGCCGGCGCCGGTGCCGGTGCCCGGGGAGGCGGTTGTCTCCAGAAGCGGGCGCGGCTCGGTGTGTCTCTCGCATCCCGCCGCCCGCGCCGGGGAGCAAAGCGCCGGCCCAGCCGAGACAAAGGCCGCCGGGAGGCCCCGCGCCGGGGAAGGCGCAGCCCCCGCCGGCGGCTCCGCGGCCCGGGCAGCGGCCCCTGGAACCGGGAGGCGGCCGAGGCGCCCCCGCCGCGGATGTCTGGCCGGGGCGGCGCTCCCCTCCCACAATGGGCCGCGACAGGAAGGAGAGAACTGCTGGTCGGAGAGGACGCCCCTCTGGCCGCGCGGCTCGCCCTCGCCCTCGGGAGGGGCTGGGCCGGCAGGTCGCGGGAGGGGGTGCACTTGCTCGGCGCCCCAACTCGGCGGAGCCCACCTTCTGATGCGGAGCTGCCCTTGGGGTCGGGGAGAGGGGGTTTGCCACCCAGGCCACCCCCACCGCGGCCGCCCTCCCTCCAGCAAGTGGGGCCAGAGCGCCTGGTGTGGCTGACACTGGGTGCTCCACTGGCTCCCAGTGCCTGATCTCTCCACGTGATGAACCCCTGGGGCGCACCCGCGCCTCCTGGCAGCGAACCTGCCGTGCTGAGTTCTTAAAGGCGCCGCCTGCCCTGCTGGCCTTTGTCCGCTCAGCTGAGAAGTTCACGCCAGGGGGAGGGGGCGGTGGGGGGGGGCGCAGAGGGCGCCTCTTTCACCCCTCTACCCCCACCCCCCACCCCAGCAAAATCCCGCCTGGCCTCCCCCAGTCTGCTGGCCTGGAGGCAGCCTGGCTCCAGCAGACCCCTCCACAAGTGCATGTGGCCCCTCAAGCTTTGTCCTGCTGGGGTGCACAGCTGGGCCAAAGGCCATGTCCGCCAGTGGGACTGGGGAGAGCATGAATGGGAGCACCCTGTGGTGGGGGAGGACACCCAGACACGCACCCACCCCACCAACCACCCTGGCAGGCGGCCCCAGCTCAGGGGTCAGGGGCAGCTGCTGGGCCAGACGGGCCCCAGGGCCAGGCCAGGGATTGCAGCGTGGGCGTCTGCCTGCCAGATGCCATCCAGATGCCCAGGGCCCCGGGCAGGGCATGATGTCCTGGGGGGCAGGCCTTGTCACAGGTGAGCTGTGGGGATGGGCCCAGTGCACCCCACTCTTCTGCACAACCAGGACGGTGTGTGGGGCCCACAGCCCTGAGGCTGGACGCACTTGCAGCAGCCCGATTCCCACAAGCACTTGTCCCGGCAGACCCAGAGCCCATGGGCCCCCAAGGACGCGGGGCCCCTCCTGGGAGGCCCCTCCGAGGCCCAGCTGCTGCCCTGTCCCGGAGGCAGTCAGGGTGTCTGGGGAGAGACCAAGATGGCGGAGCCAGAGCCAGGCGCTGAGCGGGCACATTGGGCTGACCCCATCACCAGCGAGGCACCTTCACCGCTGGCTGTGAACGCCCACTTCTAGGTTCAAAACCAGCTGTGGCCGCGCAGGCGCCTCGCCCACGGGCCCGGGCAGCACAGCTGTCCGCACCTCCAGGCAGAAGCGCAGCAAAGGCCCCTTGTGCATTTGCAGGAGCCCCAGCAGCTGAGCCTGCGCCCTCGGGCCTCCCGGGACCTCTGGGGGAGGGGACACAGCTGGGGACAGCAGAGAATGGGGTCCTTGTGCGGCTCTCATCGGGCCGAAGCTGATGAACGCAGCCTTGTGTGCACCCACACTCGGTGCCGCCGGGGCCGAGGACAGAGGCTGCCTCTGGCCTCCGTGAGCCCTTCAGTGGGCCTCGGGCCAGTCTCTCCCGGCTGCTGTCTCTGGGGCCCAGGGCATGCTGGAGAAGCATACAAGTCAGTGTTAGGTCCCAAGGTCTGAACAGCTTCACTAGACCCCATTTTTTTCTGTCAAATGGCTGCAGTGTTGGGGTGGTGCCAGTGGGGCTCCAGTGGCCCCGGCAGGGAACTCCCACACACACTGGGCCTTCCCACGCTCAGCCCGGCGGGGACAGCAGCCATCCCTGCACCTGCAGCTGGGGAGTCCTCCAGAGCAGGGCCCTTACTGGGCATGGATTGGCCCCCACGGGGAGGCCCGAGGACCTCACACAGAGAGGGGGCACCTGTGGGGCTTCTCAAGCCAGACTCGCAGTGACTTCCGAGCAGTCTGGGTCAGTCCGGGAGTGCTTCCTGGAGGAGGTGGAGGAGAGGGGGGTTGCAGACCTGGTCGTGTGAGCTGCCTCTAGGAAGTGGAGGCCTCCCTTTGAGTCGGCGGTTCCTCTCAGTCACTGGGGGGTACAGAGGGTCCCGTACTGTGCCCTGCTGTGGCCAATAGGCAGGTGGCCTTGGAGGCTGGGAGGCCACCCAGGTGGCGGCATGAGCTTTTCTTTATACTTTTTTGTATTTTCCAGTTTTCCTTATTGAAAAGGATTCATCATGTAATCAGAGAAAACAAAACCAGTGAGCACCCCCAAACTCTCCAGGCCCAGAGGCCCCCATCCAGCCATGCCGTGGGGAGCCCAGGGCCCTGCTGTGCTGTGAATTCACCTGTTCCAGAGCCCTCTCCACTCCACCCCAGCCACGGACCCCCGGAGGAGCCCCAGCCTCCCCAGGCTTCACAAGGCCACCAGCTCATGTCTGCGCACCCCCAAGCTGCGTGGCAGCCTCCTGTGGCCTCCCTGAGGCGAGCGCTATGGCCAGGCCCTGTCCTGAGAGGCCTGCAGGGCACCCTGGGGTGGGGGGCGTTGGGGCTCAGTCTTTGGGTTGACACCAACCTCCCCACAGGCAGGGTGAGTGGACTCTGAGGATGGGGTGGCCAGCATGGGCGCTGGTGGGCTCCTCCCATGAGGCTGGGCTGTTCCCGCCCCCTCCTGGCCTGAGTACCCAGAGCCACAGGGTTGGGGACCCTGCGGGTGAGGGGATGCGGACCGAGAGTCCTGGGTGGTATGGCCTGAACAGGCCCAGGCCCCTGTGCACCCAGGGAGTGCCAGAAGATGGCCCCCCAAGAGTCAGAGGAAGTGAGGGTCTAGAGCTCAGCCTGGGGTCCACCCTGCAGCCTCCCGCTGGGCACCACAGGCTGACCCTTCAAAGACACCTGAGCCCCAACACACCTGAGGGCCCAGCTCAGCTCTGGCTACCGCCCTCACGGTAACCTGTGCAGTATTTCTGGGGCGCTGAGTCTTGCACCCCTCCCTGTGGCCCTGAAGCGCCTCAGGCCTGGGGACAGGGATGGGTGGGAGGTGCTCCAGGGCACCTGGCCCAGGTGAGGCTATGCTCTTGCCGCCCACACTGTCCTCACCTGGGGACTCGCCTCCACCTAGTGGGGCCCAGCCCCAGGGGGCGGATGGGGGCATAGCACTGGGGAGCAGGCTGCCCCTCCCTGCTGTTCCTCCTGTCTGGTGATTCACATCATCGATAAACCACGTTGAGGGCGAAGGTCCGAGCAGGTATCGGCCATGGGCAGGGCCTGTATGCTCCCTCCACCCGCCAGCGGGGAGCTGCTCAGGCCTGAACCAGCCCCCCACAATCTCGGCCCATGGGTGTTTGTCCCTCAGCACCCACTTCCCCCAGCGACCCCCCCCCCCCGCTGGCCCAAGCGTGGCCAGCTCCCCCTTGACAGTCCGAGCATGGCCAGCAGCCAAGGGCTCCGCCTGGGCCAGACCCGAACCCCCACGGGGCATCTGTGGGCCACGGCTCCTGACTGGGTGCTCTGGGTCCTGAGAGCTGGTGGGAGATCCCCAGAGGTGGGGCGGTCCCAAGTACTGGGGCAGGTCGGGGCCCCCCCTCCTTACCCCCCGCCCCACCGGGCCAGCGTCAGTGCGGAGCCAGGGCTTCTCAGGCTCTCAGCCCCACCCCCGCTGTGACCCCGGGACCAGCGGCAGCTCTGGCCCAGCTGTGGCCCCTCAAAATACATGTCCGCCTGGGCCCTCTTTATTGGGAGTGTCTTTGCAGGTGGAACCGAGGTCAGGATCTCAAGATGGAGCCATCCTGGGCCAGCCAGGGCACCCCAAACCCCATACATAGCACCTGTCCTTAGCCAAGGGGGAGGCAGGACGCCGGCAGTGGGGGCATTGGCCGGGGACGCCCCAGAGCACCAGTCTGAGGGCCGGGCAGACTGTGTGGAGCCTTGGGGTTGAGGGCTATTTCAGTGCCAGGCGTGTGGCCCTGGGCAGCTCCTGGGCACCGAGCTGGCCCTGGCCAGGGAGCAGCTCCTCCTGAGAGCATGCAGGGCCCCCCTCTGGAGGGAAGGGGTGGCCAGCGGGTGACAGGGCTGAGGTGGGAGGACCTGGGTCGGGGTCCTGGCCAGTTTGATGTGTCTCTGGCAGGGCTGAGGGAGGCGGGCCAGCCTGTGGGGCATCTGGGTGCAGGCCCAGGAGCCCCGTCCTTTCTCCTACTGTCCACGCCTGAGTGTGGGGCAGGCACTGCCTCCCTCTGGGGCCACAGCCCACCTGGCCCGTGCCAGACCCTGGGGCCTCCTGCCAGCTGCAGCCACAGGCAGAGCAGGGTCGGAGGCCAGGGCTGGGGGCTCGCCGGGCAGCGGGGTCACCCTGGCCTGCCGTGGCCCTACACGGCCTCCCTGACTGACCGGTGTTCTATGCAGCGCCCTCCTTGGATGTTCAGGGCAGATGCTGGGCAGGCCCCTGCGGTGGTGGGTCAGTGTGACCCACACCCAGTGTCCCTGCTGGTTCAGGCCTGTCTGTGCCCACAGGGGTCCTGACGGGCCCTTCCGCCCCCACTCTTCTGGGGTGCTTGGGGCTTCCCAGAGCTGCCATCTGACCGGACTCCTGCCACCCTCAGGGTGAAGAGACCGCCCCTGAGGAGGATGTGGCGTCCAGGCCGGAGGCGGGTGACGGGCCACACAGCAGGCGGGGGTGGGGCGGGGCTTCCCCGACTGCTCTGGGGCCTCCGATCCCAGCGGTCAGTCCTGAGTGTCCCCTGGGCGATGGGCTCCAGAGGAGTGTCTGGTCCCTCCATCCTCCCCGGCAGAGGCCACACACCGGCCGGTTACCCATCCGCCGCTCTCCTGCCCCAGCCAGAAGCTGGTGGGGTGCGGCCGTGGGAGGGACAGTGCCTGCTAGGGCCCGGGAGGCAGGGGCCAGTGGGGCGCTCCTGGTTCCCCGCAGCCACGCCCGGGCCCCGCAGGCCCCAAATGACGTCTCCGGAAAACAAAAGCCCAATGAGGAAAGGCCAAGAGCACTGAGGTCCGGGAAGGGGCGTCCACGGAGCTGGCCGGGGTCCCCCAGCTGAGGCCGCCACCCCGCACCAGAGCCCCGCGCCGCCCGCCCGCCACGCCCTGGCCAGTAGGCAGCGCCAGGACAGCGGCTCCTGGGGCAGGGCGGCCTGCAATGGGGTGAGCGCAGAACATGCCCTCGCGGGCCCCGGGCACTGGGCCCTCCCCCCAGGCCCCGTGGAGGGCCCCCCACTCGCCAGTGCCCCCAGGCTGGCAACTCTAACAGCCTGGGGCAGGGCCAGAGGTGGACGCAGGGACCCCTCCCGGCCACCCCTCCGCCTGTGGCCCATGGCCGTGCGTGCCTGCGGACCTGTGAAGTGCCCGTCCTTTGTAAGAAAAGGTATTTGTCCTTTTTTATTGACTTTCGGGTGTTCGCTCGCCGTGGGGGTGACACTCGGCCGAGAGCTGCAGACACGGGTGGGTGTGAGGCCGCCGGCCCCACTGGTCTCTGGGGCAGTCGCGCCGGGCCTCTCCCACGCCCGCCGCCTGTGCCTCCGGTGGCTGCCTGGTCAGCCCGCCCGGGGGACAGAGGGCCCTGATGAGGCTGCGCCGGAGGGAAGCCCTGGGCCTCCGACCCACCAGCATCCCGAGGCCTCTCAACCAAACGAACCGCAGAGCAGAGCAGCCCGAGCTGGCTCGGCAGGGCCTGGACCCGCGGCAGCAGCGGCCAGGCCAGGGGCCTTGCGGCAGCTCCCGGACAGGCCCAGCTAGTCGTCTCCGGGCCGAGCCCCTTGGTGGAGGGGCTGCTCCAGAGAGGGGGCCCTGGGGGGCTGGACTGGGATTTTCTTTTTTTAAAGATTTATTGGGCCTCCCCGGTGGCGCAGCGGTTGAGCGCTGGGTTGCGAAGCTGCCCGCGGCCTCTGCGGCGCCAGTTCGATCCCCGGCCGCTCCCCGGCCTCCGGGAGAGGGTCCCACATGGCGCGCAGACCTCTCCTGCCGCCCGCTGCTCCCCTCAGCAGTGTACTTCAGTCCTTCTGCCTGCTCTGCTCCCCGCTCTGGCTCTGGTGAATTCTCTCACCCTCCCGCGCTTCTGACTGTACCCAGTGCATGTGTAAACAAAACAAACGAATAAAAAAAAAAAAAAAAAAAATAAAGATTTATTTATTCATGCACACAAGAGCTGGGGTACAGACGAGATGTGCCGGTGAGAGGACTCCCCAGAGACAGAGTGGGGAGCAGAACAGGCGGATCCACTGAAATCCACTGCTGAGGGGAGCAGCGGGGAGATGAGAGGTCTGCTGCGCCCTGTGGGTAGCTCTTTGACCGGCCGGGATCGAACCCACACTGCAGCGGCTGTGGACAGCTTCACAGCACTGTGCTCAACTGCCCGTGCACCCCAGGGAGGCCCTAGACTGGGGTTTTCTTATTTTTTCTTTTTTTTTTTTTTTTTTGTGGGACCCTCGCCGGTGGCTGGGGGTCGAACTGGCACTGCAGAGGCTGCGGGCAGCCTCGCAACCCAGCGCTCAACCGCTGCGCCACCAGGGGAGGCCCCCGTAGATTGGAATTTTCTATGAAACTTTGCTTGGGCATGAGGAGCAGGGTCAGGCAGGGACCCCGACTCGGGGAGTCTCCTGCCGTGGTGGGTGCCAGGGCTGGCAGGTCTCAGGGAGGCTCAGCACTGGGCAGGGGTGCCAAGCAGCCAAGCCAGTCTGTAGTGTGCGGGGGCAACCCCAGCTGTAGGCCAGGACCTGGGCAGGAAGCAGAGGGTGGCTGAGGTCAGCACGGGAGAGGGACAGAGGCCAGAGCGTGGCCAGGCAGTGCAGCCTGGGAGCCCAGAGGATGATCCCCACTTGGCCCAGAGCAGGGCTGGGCGCTGACCCCAGGACTGCGGTCAGGGAGGCCCCCCGCGCCTGGACAAGCCCCGTCCCCCGCCCCTTGGGCTAAGGCCTGTGCACGAGGCCGGCCCCTCCCCCTCTGGTTCAGGGCCGGCCCTCCCTGACCTGCCTCCTGGCCCTGGGGGCCCAGCCTGGGGAGTGTCCTCTCCACCCTGCAAGCTGCTGTCCCCTGGGTGACCAGGCGTCTCCTTGGTTACGGCCCGGACCCGGCCAGGCAGGCTCTTCCCCGAGGCCCTTCTGACGGATGTGCCGGTCGCGGGTGTCCTGGCCCTGGTGGCCGCGGCCCCCGCCTGGCCCACCTGGGCTCTGCGGTCACGTGACCGTCCTCTTCTGCGTCATCGCCACGCTCCCTTTTACTCTCTTTCCACAGTGCCTGCTTGGCTGTGTTCTGCCACGGGGCACGCGTCCCAGGCCGCCCCGAAGACCGCGGGCCTCCTGGTCACTCCCATGCCCCATGCCAGGCCACGGCCTGGGGACTCAGCATGCAGCTCGGGGGCACACAGCCCTGCCTGGCGAGCAGCCCAGCTGGGACAGCGTGGCTGGAGACGGATGGCACCCATGGGGGCGTCCACGGGTTCTTCACAGGGAGGCTTGTGAAGCAGGGCCCCTTGGGATGGTGCTGGCAGCCACGTCAGGCACAGCTCTGGGGCACTGCACCCACTGGGGCTGGGCCTTTCCAGTCCTGACAGATTTGTCAGACAACCCAGGAGGGGCTGCAGGCCGCCTCCCCAGGACCTGGGGCTCCAGGCCCTCACCCAGGGCTGACGGAGCTGCGGGGTGGGGTCCCGGGCATGCCGCAGGCACGTCGTGCTCCCCAGGGCCTCAGTTTCCCCATCTCTCCAGCAACTGCCCCTCCGAGCCTGGCTCAGCAGCCTCCATTTCCCCCTCTCGAATCCAGAGGCAGACTTGGCCCAAGGCTGACGCCTAGAAGGACGCCTGGCCAGCTGCATGCGAGAGCAGCCTCCAGAACCCCCGTCCTCCAGGCCCTCTGGGGAGCGCCCCGACTGGCCTCCCGACATGCCCCAGGCCCCACGGCCCAAGCAGCAGGCAGCTCTGTGCTCGGCTGTCCTGGCATCACAGCCCAGCAGCCGGGGAAGGCCCTGGCGCCGTGGCCAAGCCCGACCAGCCGCCTGAGGCAGGCAGCCCCGGCTAGACGGGACCCGGGGCCTCTGGCCACCCCAGGGCCAGATGGTCTCCCCCTGGGGGGCGGGGGCTCAAGGCCCAGCTCGAGGGTCCCCGGGAATATACCCAGAGGCAACTTTGACCACGGACGGGCCTCCCCACTCTGCTCACAGCTGCCCTCGCCCCCACCTGCGGGGAGCACTGGTCTCCCTGGCCACAGGCCGCACTGCCCTGCACGGCTCCTGTGGGGTGTGGACGCCAGGCCCAGGGGCCCTCGAGACTGCGCCGAGGCATCCCCGTGCCTGCTTCTGCCGCTTCTTCCCGCCCTGGGTGGGCTGTGTCCCCAGAGGGCAGCCAGCCCTAACCCAGGACCTGGGGACATGCCCTGGGCCTTTGAAGATGACCCGCCTGCCGTGGCTGCCCACATGGACGTGGCCACTGGGCTAGAAGGGACGCCGGAAAGCTGCACAGGGCAGTGGGGGGCAAGGGACCTGCACATAGACCAGGGGCTGGGGGCCGGGCCGGGCTACGCAGCCACGTGCCAGAGATGCCTGAAGCCCCAGGAGAGGGCGACACGGACAGCGGACAGGCGGACAGACCCGCCCGGCGCCTCGAGGAGGAGCCGTGCTGAGGACCTGCCAGGGGGTCAGGCCCAGGCTCTCCCCTGGAGAAGGGGGTTCAGATGTGGGAAGGTCCGCCGAGCCGGCGCTAAGGGACGGGGGGCAGGGGAGGCTACGTGGACAGCGCCGGCTGCGGGGTGAGGAAGCTGAGTGTGGGCGTCTGAGTGTGAGTGTGTGTCTGGGCGTGTGGGTGTGTCTGGGCATAAGGGTGTATCTGGGTGTATCTGGGTGTGTGTCTGGGTATGTGGGTGTGAGTGTGTGTCTGGGCGTGTGGGTGTGAGTGTGCGCGGTCCTGTGCAGCTGGCACACTGGCCCACATCTTGGCTCCCAGCTCGGGGCTCTGCCAGGACGGGGCAGGGCTTGCGAATGGCACAGAGGGACGTGTCCAGGGCTGCGGCCGCATGGGGAGCGGCGAGCAGGGTCTCTCACAGGGGCCCAGGGACAGGCTGAGAGGCCAAGGACAGGCGTGGGGGTGGCCGTCTCTGCCAGAGGGACGTGTGGGGTGCAAGAGCCTGCGGGGCAGCTGCCTGGACCACCGTGGAGGACAGAAGCCACGAGACACGCCACGGGAACGGGTCCTTTGTTTATATATTTATCCTTCTTTGTAAAGATTTTTTTTTATTTACTTACGCATGCAAGAACTGGGGTACAGGCCAGAGGTGCAGGGCTGAGGGGACTCCACAGAGACAGAGCGGGGAACAGAACAGGCAGATGGACTGAAAGGGGAGCAGTGGGCGAGACGGGAGGGGTCTGCCACGCCACGCAGGAATCTCCCTGGCCGGCCGGGGATCGAACCCGCCCTCCAGAGACTGCGGACAGCTTCACAGCCCTGCGCTCAACCGCCTGCGCCACCGGGGAGGCCCCACGACCAGCATTTTAATAATCGGTTCAGGGAAGACTCGGCCGTAGGTGTCCGCGGGGACCGGCAACGGGTCAGGCGTTGGCGCCAGCGTCTCGGGCAACATCCAACGAACCCAGCGGGGGCTGCGGCGTCGCTGCACGCAAACCCCGGTGAACTCAAATGTTCCCAAACACTTTAGAATTTTTTTTAAATTTTTTATTATTTTTTTTTAATAGAGGCATGTTTTATTTATCTATTTATTTGTTTGTTTGTTTTGTTTATACAAGCACTGGGTACAGTCAGAAGCGCGGGAGGGTGAGAGAATTCACCAGAGCCAGAGCGGGGAGCAGAGCAGGCAGAAGGACCGAAGGACACTGCTGAGGGGAGCAGCGGGCGGCAGGAGAGGTCTGCGCGCCATGTGGGACCCTCGCCCAGTGGCCGGGGAGCAGCCGGGGATCGAACCGGCGCCGCAGAGGCCACGGGCAGCTTCACAACCCAGCGCTCAACCGCTGCACCAACGGGGAGGCCCCACTTTAGACTTTTAAGAGACTCTTCGGCTGCCTGACCCTCTGGGGGCCTCACAAGTGGACAGTTGACAGCAGGGGCCAGTCCAGCGTCTACGGGTCTTGGGGCGGGGCTGGTGTGCTGAGAGCTCCTGGGGGGGCCATCCGAGCAACCCCCTCTCTGCTCAGTGTGCCGCCTCTGGGCAGGCTCCAGCGGCAGGGCCTTCCTCCCTGGACTCCAGGCCCAGCATGGCCAACAGAGACGGGAAAGGCCACTCAGGCAGGGGGCAGAGCTGCCGGGCTGAGGGGGATGCAGCCAGCACCCCGGCGCCTCGTGGGCCCTGGCCCACAGGGGCGAGCTGGAACTCCAGGCTGGGGTACAGGTCCCCCCACGGCCTGCCCTGGCGGGGATCCTGCATCCCCAACGGTCCACAGCGTCTCACCCTGTATACTCTTTATGACGGTGGATGGGGGCCCCGGGCTAGGGCCAGGCCCAAACCCAACAGCCAGACGGGGCAGAGCCCCGTCGGCCACGGCGGGGTCCCCGGGGGGAGTCTGTGCTGCCCGTCAGTCGTCACCCGGCCTCCCTGTCCGTGCTGGGCTCAGGCCGGCTTCACTTCCCACAGCCCCTCAGCTTCCTTCCATTTGGTGCGCGTGGCAAGATCCCCTCTGTCCTGGGGGCTCTTGGGGCGGGGGGTGCACACACCCAGAGTCTTCCTCCAGGCACTGGAAAGGGCGAGCGGGCGGGGGCCTGGTGGGCGCCGTCTGGAGGCTCTTTGCACCGACTCTGACAACTTCTCTGTAAACTGGAAATTGTTCGGAAGTACAACGTTCAAGACACAAACAACAGCCCCGCCCAGGCCGGGGAGAAGAGACCGAGCCGGGTGGGGCGTGACTGCAGCGGGGCGGGAAGCGGCGATGCACCGAGGGCACGCAGGTGACGCGGTGCCGGTGCCGGCAGGGGGCAGATCCAGCTGGCGCGGCCTCTCTGGAAGTCGCCTCGGGCTCCGCTCAGCCCCATGGGAGCCTGGCCGGCCTCACCCAGACACCATCCCAGGCCTGAGTGCAGGGCACCCAGCTGGGCCACCCGAGGACCTTCAACCTGAGGGCCAGACCCGCGGCTGTCCAGACCGTCCAAACCCGAGAGACAGGGCTGGTCCAGGACCCGCGGGAGAGGGCGGAGGGGAGGCTGGTGACGGGAAGGAGCTGGGGGTCCCCCAGGTGCCCCGGGCCAGCCCCCAAGCAGCGAGTTCGAGGGCCAGCAGCTTCGGGGAATGACGCAGAGATTTGTGTCTGTCCACTCTGATCATCGAAACCCGGGGGCTGCGCGCTGCGTGTCCCCGGGGTCGGTGTCACGGTGCCAGCAGTCCATCTTATTCTGTCGCGAGTCCCCATCCATGACGGGCGGGCACGGCTCACAGGCAGGGTCCCCGCTGGGCAGCGAGGGGGGACCGGCCACGGGCAGACATGCACGGGAAGGGCAGGCCCACGTTCCCAGCGAGGAGCGCACTTGGCGCAGCTGGCGACAGCGTCCGGCGCAGGTCGCTCTCTGGGGAAACCGCTGGTCGGCCCCCAAGATGCAGAGCCCACGGTGGCTGCTGGGAGGTGACCAAGGGTCGCGGGCGTGAGGCCTCCAGGCGTGTAGATGGTGTCCAGCAGGAGCCAGTGCCCAGTCTCCCAGCGAGCCTGCTGCCACTGCGTGCGTGCGAAGCTCTCACGTCCCTCAGCGTCCCACCTCCAGGAGTGGACGTGGGGCGTGCACACCCCGTTTCCGAAGCACCCCGTGAGTTTGAGAAGTGGGGCTCCCACGCTCGTCCTTCCTGGCTCCCAGTCAGAAGGCGCGGCCCTCTCTCCCAGGCTGTGGCCGCGGCCGGCCTGCACCTCTCTGCCAGACGGACGAGGGGTTTGGGTTTGCGGACAGCCTCTCTGGCCGTCTGCTCCCACAGTCGAGGCCTTCACTGCGCCGCCCCCTGCTTTCCGCCTACGCATGCGGCTGTGTTGACACCAGGGAGTCATGTGGGGGCGCACGAACCCGCGGGGGTGGGGGGGCAGCCTTCTCGCCCCTCCCCCACGGAAAGGCGGCCTGAGGACAGGAGGGGGCCCGCCTGCAGCCGCGGCTTTCCTGGGCTGTGCTCAGCTGGGGCTGGGCCTCGCCTGGGGGGCACCGGAGCAGCGGCTGTGGGCCCCCAGCCAGCACTGCGAGTGGACTGCAGGCCCGTGAGTGCTCTGTGTCTTACCCTTGTGGCTCCACTCACCCCTCTCGCTGGTGCCCGTAGAGCAGGGTGACGGCTGGGGCTGGCGGCAGCTGTGTCAGGACCAAACGGCCGGATTCAGCGTGGCCACCCGCCAGGCCAGGCTCTTCAGACCCCGTGCGCGCTGCCCCGGCCAGCCGCCTCCTGCCTCCACTCCGCGTCTGCGAGTGCTTGAGGGAGGTGCAGAACCGCCTGTCCGCCCACGTTGCCCGACAACCCTCGCGTGGGCAAGGAGGGCCGGGTCGGGTGGCAGACAGGGACGGCCTCCCCTGGAGCCTCACCAGGGCGGAGCCCAGCCACGCCCGCCGGCCCACGGGGCCTTGGCCCGGACCCCCAGCCGTCCAGGCCGGCCTGGCCCGGGCTCTAGAGACTCTGGCCGCGCTGGGCCCCCGGGGAGCCTGTCCCCGCGGTTTCCGCCACAGAACCCAGGAGATGTGGGGCTTGGGCCTCCTGGTGAACACGGGAAGCAGCCGGCAGCCTTCAAGCGCCTGGAACAGAAATGGTGCTTCAAGAAATCTGACTTGAAAACCACCGTCACCGTGGCCGAGTCACAAGCTCGCGGCCCAAGGAAACGCCCGGCGCCCGCACGAGAGCAGCGAGGAGAAAGGCTCGGCCCAGGGCCAGGCGCGGACCCCGAGCTGCCCACCGGGGGCCTTTCCGGGGGTCTTCCCGGGCCCGGCCGGCCACCTGCGGGCTCAGCCTCGCTGACCACCGCACGGCAGCCTCTGAGCACCCGCCTCCGCGCAGTGCCGTGCCGCCCCGCTCGGGCCTGCGCCTGGACCCCTCCCGGGCCCGGGGCTGGCCTGCAGGCTTCCCGCGGGCCTCCCGTCCTGTCCCCGCCGAACTTCCTGCCTTTGTCAGATGCGCTGGCTGGCTTCGCGCCCACCGTCCCTTCCGCCTGCCGGTTTGACATCGCGGATCTATCGCCGCTGGCGTCTTTCACTCGCACACTCGGCCTCACCTCTCCTGCCCGCGGTGAGGACCGCTCAGCATCTAGACGGTCCCGCGGGCCCCTCCCACACCATCCCGGTTCCCCCGCAGGCCGCCGCTGGAAAGCCCCACTTATCTCTTGCCTCGGCTGAGGGTCCCAGCCAGTGGTCCCCCGGGGGGCTTGTGGGCTCCCCGGACTCAGACGGGACCAGGGGCGCTGGCCCCGGGGCCAGCTGCAGGCACCCCGCTTCCCCGCCAGTAGCGGCGGGGGCTTCCCTGTGCGCCGGGCAGCGCTGCTGGACCTGCTCTTCCAGGCCAGCCCCCGGCCAGGCCCTCTGCCCCGGAGACCTCCAGGCTCACTTCCAGTTTCTGTCCTTCACGACGAGCACGTTCTCCGGCTTCTTTTCTCTGGACACGTAAGACGGTTCTGGTAAAAATGAGGCCACCGTGACCTGCCAGGAAAACAGCCCCAGCTCCCAGGGCTCGCCCCAGGCCACTGGGGGTGGCGCCAGCCTGCCCTCTGCGTTGCTCCCCCTGCCGGCCCCACAGAGCACCCCGAGAAGCCGGCCTCCCCGCGCCTGCAGGCTCTGTGGCGCCCTGGGGCCCCTCACGTGGCGTGCTCATCTCACCTGCCAGGGTACACGCTCCCGGAGGGGCGCCCGTGGAAACTCGTGCCTCCGGGGCCACGCCAGCTGCCCGCTCTGGCAGGGACGGGACCCAGAGGGAGGCTCCCGGGCGGGCCATGGCTGAGGGGGCAGGTCTCACCCTGCCTGCGCTGCCGGGAGGGGGCGACGGCACCGGGAGGGTGACCCCAAGGTGTCACTGCGTGGGTGGCGGCAGGACCTTTGCCCGTCTGCCTGCTGCCTCCAGACGGCCAGGAGTACAGCCTCAGGCCCACGCGCAGGAAGGGTCACCCTGTCTGGAGGGAGAGACCCCACCAGAGCCCACACCTCTCAGCCACCCGCTGCCCTCGTGCGCGCCTCCTCGCGCCGGAGCCACCGTCACCCGGCCCCAGCTCCCCACTGGGCCCCGCCGCCCAGGGCCAGCTGTCCTCAGGGGAGGCCCGAGCCAGGGTCCTCTCCCCCCGCGCGAGGCGGCGTGCCTGGGCTCTCCCGGCAGCGTGGCCCTGGCCCCGGCACTTCTCCCACCCGTCCGGGTGTTTTGGCACCTGGCGAGGGAGGCCGCCCGGGGCCCCGACTCACCGCCGCTGTGCCCCCGCCGCCCGCCAGCCGCCCGCTAAGCCAGTGTCACATATTTTTGGGTTTTGTCACCCTAGCTCCCAGGGGGGGTGGATTAGTCAGCGGTCGCCATAGCGACGCGGGTAACAAGCTCTCCAGCGGGCTCGGACGGCAGCGCTGGTGCCCTTGCGCCCGGTCGCCAGGCCCGCCCTGGGCCACGGCCCCAGCCCGGCTCCCCCAGCAGAGCCTGCCCCAGGGCAAGGCCGCCAGTGCCAGCACAGCTGAGCCTGTCATCTTGCACGGCTGCCAGCCCACGGGCCCCCTGCCCAGCCTAGTCCGGGGAGTGTGGGCCCTCTGAGCGGAGGCCAGGCTCTTCCCGCCCTCCTGGCCCGCAGGGCCAGGATCCCTTCGGTGGCCTCAGCTCCTGCGGCCATCAGGGCCCAGGGGTGGGGCCCACAGGAAGGAGGAGTGGGGAGGGGTCTGGCCAGGCCATCAAGGGCCCAGCCACGCCTGCTCATGCTCCCCCGAGAGGGGCTGGGCACGTGGCCATGCCCACATGCAGGCCCAGGAGGAGGGGGTGGTGGTGGTGGGCGGCCACCTGCTCCAAGCCCAGGTCCTCGTGTGTGGGCAGTGCCCTCCTGTCTCGGCCACCCCAGCCCTGTCCCTGACGACGTGAGGTCCCCGCCTGCCCATCAGTGCGTGGTCAGCATCCCGCCAAGACATGAGCAGAATCCAGCAGGCTGCCCTGGGAACACCGGACGCTGCTCCTTCCAGGCTGTCCACTGCCCACGGCCAGCACAGCCAGGGCAGGCCGGCCCGAGGACCCCCTTTGGTTACCCAAGGGCCCCTAGGACGGCCATCGCTGTCCAGTCTGCCCCCCGACTCTCTTCTGGGGCTCTCTGGTGCAGAGGGCCCACTTCCCTGGGTGGCTTCCAGGGCTATCAGGAAGTAAATGGATTGCACCTTGATTCGGTCCCTTCCCAGCACCTCAGCCTGCTGGACGCTCGAGCCATGGGAGCCAAGTGCCCAAGGCCTTTGAAAGCTTTGGGGGCTGCCCCCAGGCCTGGCACAGGCTGTGCTCCAAACAGCCCTTCACTGCAGGTCGCCTGGGATGCCCGGGGAGCTGCCCCCCCAGGTCTCCTGTCCGTGCTGCTGCCCAGCAGTTTCGCAGAGGGGCTGGCTGATGCCCGTGCCAGGTGGCGCCAGACCCATGTCTGGGGCTCCAGGTACCTCTGGGTGCGGGACCCACCCCACAGGGCAGCCCTGCTCTGCCCGGCCATTCCAGGTGGAGCCGTCCCCCACCACCACCTTGTGCGGGCTTCTGCTCTGGTCTGTGATCTTGTTCTGAGCTTGGCTTGGAAAAGATGGCAAGTCTGGGTGCCGCTGTGCCTGGGAGAGCCCCCCGCCGCCCTCACCCCACTCTCAGGAGGCCTTGTGCCCTCGCCCCAGAGGGTCCCTGCTGGAGGGGGCAGGAAGCCTGCCCGGGTCAGAGCCCAGCGCAGCCCACGCCCCAGGGCACAGGCCCACCTGGCCCCCCGTCCCTCCACCCCTCTGAGAGCCGGAGGAGCTCGGCCTCCCAGGCAGCACCAGGGGCAGGGGGCTCAGCCCTGGCCATGCGGACCCCGAGTCTAAGAGCCCCGAGGCCCCAGACCCGAGAGCCCCTGGCCAGCAGCTCCTGATAGTCACCCTGGGCCCTAAATTCCGCGGCCACCCAGGGATCCTTGAAGCAGCACCTCCCTCGGGGGAGCCCCATGAGGCTCCGCGTGTGGTTCGGGGCGCCCTGCTTGCCTTTCTGCATCTCGAGAAGCGCGCGGGGCGGCCCAGCAGGTCGGGGCTGGACACGAGGAGCTAGTCTGGACCAAGCCCCGGGGGGCTTCGGGCTGACCCGCCCGGCTGCGGGCCCGAGGATGCCACCCCCACCTCCCTCCGGATTCTGGGGTGCTTTTCTGGACGTGCGGGGGAGGCCGTATTCAGAAACGCAGTCCCCGCGGTGGCTGCCGCTCAGGGCGCGCTCGACGCCGGGGAAGAACGCGGGGGGCTGGGGCGGGTGAGTCCCCCGGCTCCGAGCCTCCGGCGCGGGCCGGCCCCACTGCCCCGCGCCCCGGCCCCGGCCCCGCCCCCGCCCCCCGCCCCCGCGCCCCGGCCCCGCCCCCGCGCCCCCGCCCGCCATTGGCCGCGGCGCCGTCTCCGCGCGAGCCCATTGGCCGGCGCCCGCGGCCCAGACAAAGGGAGCGGCGGGGGCGCGCGCCGGCGGGGCGGGGGCGCGCGGGGCGGGGGCGCGCGGGGCGGGGGCGCGGCCAGCTTGGGGGCGGGGAGGCGCCGGGCGCGGGGCGGGGGGAGGCGTGGGGGCGCGGGGGAGGCCTGCGGGTGCGGGCGGCGCGGGCGCCTCCGCGTGGGCGGGGCGGGCACCCCCGGAGGGCGGCGGCCGCGGGGCGCGGGGCGCCCGCCCCTCCCGCCCCTCCCGCCCCGGGGCTCCTGCCCCGGCCGCCGCCCGGTCTCCCCGCGGGTCCGCGTCCGTGTGCGCCGCGCGGCGGGGCCGGGGGAGCCGGGGGGAGCCGGGGGGGCGCGGGGGGCGCCGCGGCCGGCCGGAGGGTGGACCCGGCCCTCGCCCGGGACTCCGCGGCCCCAGCGCCGTCCCGGCGGGGGCGCCCCGGGGGCGGCCGCGGGGGGGTGGGGGGTGGGGGGCGGGCGGGGCGCCCCGCGGCGGAGGGGCCGGCGCCGGGGCCGGGCGCGTCTCTCCTCCCGCGCGCCCGGCGGGGAGAGCCCGGCTGGAGCGAAGCGCCGTCGCCGCAGCGGGGTCCCCGGCCCTTCCCGGCCCGGACGCCGGGGTTGGGGCGCTCAGGACGCGCGGACGGGAGCCCCGACTTCGGGGCGCGGCGGGGCCGGCGGCTCCCCGGCCGGGGCGAACCCGGACTTGCACGGTAACTGGGGCTCGGGCTCTGTTTCGGGGGTCTGGGAGGCGTAGCGGCTGGCGTGGGGCGCCTCTTTCCCCTTCCCCGGGCCCCTTCAGACAAAAGGAGCCCCGGGGAACCGCGGGGGGCTTCGCGGAGCGGGCGCCCGGCGGGCCCCCCTTCCCGGGCTCCGGACGGGGCTGGGCCTCGGCAGCAGCGCGGGCCGGGGAGACCGGGGGCGCGCGCTCCCCACCCGGGCCCCCCGCCCGCCCGCCCGCCGGCCGGCTCGGCGCGGCCCCCCCCGCGCCTCGGGGGCGACTTCGTGTGCGCCCGGGGAGCCCCGGCCGGGGCAGCCGGGAAGCCGCCGCCCCCGGGGGGCCGTGGGGTGACGGGTCCTCCGCGCCGCTCTGCAGGGACCTGGAAATTCCCGGGGGGTTCTCGGAGCCCCCGTAAGTCAGAACAAAGGCGCCCGGGCGGGCCGGGCCGGAGGCCGCCGGCGCGCGCTGCTCGTGCGGCCTCGCGCCCGGGGCTGCGGGCGCGTCGGGGCCCCGCCGCGCGGGAGTCGGGGGGCGCGGCCGCGGGGAGCGGCGTCCCGGGCCGCCCGCCTGCGCCGAAGCGCGGCCTCCCGGCTGCAGCGAAGCGCGGCGCCGCGCGGTCCCGGGTCCGGAGCAGCCCGCGCGCGCCGCCCCGGCCGCCGGCCGCCGGGGCCATCTTTGCTTCTTGGAATTTTCGTGACGCGAACCTCGCAGGCCGGCTGGCTCGCTGCGCCCGCGGGCAGCCCCGTCCCCGCGGCCAGGCCGCCGCCCTCGCCGCCGGGAGCCGCGCGGGGCCCCTTCCGCGCCGGCGCTGCGGGCGGAATCCGGGGCGCGGGGTTTGCGCCTTTGCGCGGCGCTGGGGCGGCCGGGGCGCCTGCCGGGGCCCGGGGCGCTGCGCCTGCCGCGGCCAGCGCGGACGTGGGGCTCCAGGCCCCGGGGTCGCGGCTCCCACCGCGCCGGGAGGGCCCCGCCGTCCCCGGCCGACCGGCTCCCCCTCGCCCGCCGGCCCCGCGCGCCGCCCGCGCCCCACCCCCTCGCCTTTGTTCGCCGCCCGCGCCCCGCGCCCCGAGCGCGGCGCGGCCGGGTCCCGGGGCTCCGGCGCCTCCCGCGCGCCCCTCCCCTCGGCCAGGGCGGCCGCCGCGTCCTCCCCGGCCACGGGGCGGCGGGGCCTGTCCTCCGGGGACCCGGCCCGAGACCCCCGTCCGGGGGCGGCGGACCCCTCGCGGCCGCGCTTCGTCTCCGGCCCGGCCCGGCCCCGCGGCCGACAGGTGGGCGCGCGGGCGGCGAGCGCCGGACCCGGGTCGGGCCACGTGCGCTGCAGCCGGGACCGCGCGGCCGCCGAGGCCGAGGCCGAGGCGGAGGCCGAGGCGACGGGCCCGGCCCTTCCCAGGGCGGGCGGCGGGGCAGGCGGGGCTCGGGGGAGCCCGGGCGGGGCGGGCGGGCGGGCGCGGGCGGCCAGGTGGAGCCGCTTTATAACCTGGATTTACAGCGGACGCGTCTCCTTTATGGGTGGAATAGATTAGATTTCACAACTTAATTCGCCGGAATGGCTCCGTTTAGGGGAGCTCCGGCTGATTTTATTACGCCAAGCCAAATTGGATGTTTGTGGTCTTAGCGAAAAGCGATTGCGACATAAAATATATAATTTTTAAAGTAAAAATCCGGCGGGTTCGACCCTGTCCCTCCTCCCCCGTCCTTCCTCGGGTGCCCTGTTCCCCAGTTTGGGAAATACCGAGATTTGTGTGTTGGCTTCTGCGGAGAGGCCGGTCCGGCCCTGGGGGGGCGGGGGAGGGGGGCGCCCCCCCCCAAGGCGCCCACGCGGTGCCACCCTGTGCAGCTCGGGCCTGGCCGGCCTTTGAGACCGAAATGCCCCTCGGTGGCCGCTGTTGTCGGGGAGCGCGGCCTCTCGCAAGCCCCACGGGACCCCCGGGCCCAGCAGGTCCCCCCTCCCTGTGCTGCTCCAGCGGGCAGAGCTGCGCCCAGACCCTGAGCCGGCGTCGCGTGGAGCCCGCACGGAACCTTCCAGGCCACCCCGGCGCGTGAGGACGGCGCACGGGGACGGGTGGCCGCTGGCCGGAGCAGGGGACAGGGGTGGGATGGTCCGGCCCTTCCCCTGGCCTTTCCAGCTAGGGTCGGGCTGGCCTCCTGGCCCCCCCCCACTGCAAGCGCTCGGCCCTTCCAGGTGGGTCTTGGGCCTGGTCCCAGCGACGGCCAGGCGGGCAGGGCCTCGGCCACCACCTGCACGACGCAGGCTCCGGGCGCTGGGCCTCAACACCGGCCGGCCAGAGCCGCGTGCGGGTGGGTGCGGGGCCGGGTGCGCCTCAAATTAAATCTCCACAGAGCCTGACCTTGTTTTTCCTGAGCCCCGATAGCAGCAGCAGCTGTTTGTTCCAGAATTCCTGCTGCTGGGGGAGGGGCGGTATTATTATTATTTTTTGGTTGTCACAGCCTCCTGGAATATTTCCCCGGCATCGGCCTTGGAAAGGGTAACAATAGCCCGGGCTCTGGAGGAAGCGCCCCCTCCCCTGCGCTCTCGGAGGGCCGCCCGGCTGCAGCGGGGGTCCTCACCCGCCTGTGCCCCGGCCTCCAGCCCGGCCCCCCTGCGCCCCTCCTGCCCGCCCGCCCGCCAGGTCGGGGGTCACTGCCCTCTCACTGGGGAGCAACCGTGGGGTGGGGATGTGGTCCGCCAGGGCCCCCACCCTCAGCCCACTCCAGGCCGTCCGTTGGGGGAGTCCCTCACTGCCAACCCGGTCCTGTTTGCTTTTGGGGTCAGTGCCTGCCTGGAGGCAGTTGAGGATTAATGGGCCTGGGGCTGGGGGAGGGAGTCGGGGAGGAGCGTGGCCCTCCAGGCTTCGGGTCTCTCCTGGGAGCTCTCTCAGGGCCCGGCTCACAGCGGGTCACTGTGCTGCCCTGCCCCCAGCTGAGGGTGACCCAGGGAGCAGTGGGGGCCCATCCTGGGTGAGGCAGGGGCCGCTGGCTGCTGTCTGCAAACAAGGCCCAGCTCCAGCTCCAGCCCGCAGGCTCCTATGTGCGTCCGGACCCAGGAGTGGGCCCAGGCCCCTGCCCTGCCCCCAGTGCTGGGAGAACCCCGGGAGGCCCCTGGGGTGGGGGGAGGCTCTGGCACTGCCCGCTGGGCTGTCAGGCAGGGCCACCCTTTCTGCACCACGGTGGGGGTGAGAGCTGGGCTGCCAGGCCTACACTACCCGCCTGAGCGGCCCCCCTGCCTTCACCGCCCTTGGCCCGGTGGGGGAGGGGAGGTCCCGGACCCCTATCAGCTGCTGCCCACCCCCCCCAGCTCCCTGGCCTCCCCTGCGGCCCTCCTCCCGCTGTGAATTCACTTGTTCTTGCATCCTGCCAGCAGCATGGACCCCCGACCCGCTGGGACCCGCCAGCCAGCGGGAGTTGAACTTGCGTCTCCAGACAATGAGGGCGGCAGGCCTATGCTTCATTATGGCTGTTACGTAATAAAAACCATGAGATGCCCCTATTTGCGATTTAAAAAGTGCAATTTATTTTAATTTATGTTTCCAGGTACCTGTGGGGTTGATGGGAGGGCCCTGTACGGGGCGGCTGCACCCCTCCATGTGGTAGGCAGGGGCTGGGGTGCGGGAAGGCCAAGGCGCTGCAGGGCGGCTGGGGCGGGGGCGGGCCTGGGGAGGCTCCAGAAGCCACCTGGGCTGGGCTGCCCCCTGGGACTCCGGGTGCTGGGCCCCCTCCACTCCACCCCAGGGAGGCTCAGGAGCTGCCAGGCCCCCCCGGAGCCCCCGCCTCTGTCCCTCTTCCCTGGGCCTTTGTGTGGCTCAGGCAGCCTCTGCAGAGGCTGGCTGCCCCCCAAAACCCACTTCCCCCCATGCCCTGTGCAGAGGCCTGAGGCCCAGGCGGTGTCTCCTTGGTTTCCCTCTGCTCCCCCACTTTCTGTGGGGGCCATGGGATGAACCCGGGGGCAGCCTTCCGGCCGGCTCCGGTGCTGCCTGCCACAGAGTCATGGGCACCCAATGTGCAGGGGCCACGCTGCACAGGGAGGGGTAGGCCGTGGGGCAGGGCACCCGACAGCCCCGTTCCACGGCCCCGCTCCTGCCTGCCACTCAGACCCATGCCCAGCTGTCAGCCTCGCTGCTCACTGACCACACGTGGCCACGCCAGGGCCGGCCTCCCACCCAGACCTGCCCCCCGCTCGTGCTCACAGCAGCGGGCAGCCCAGGGGCAGGGCCGAGGCCGCCTGGCCCCTCCATGCCGCCGCCACGGTGGCAGGACCTGGGACAGCCTCCACCCCTCTGTCCCAGGCCCTGCGGCTCCTGCCTGTCCCTCCCCCAGGACCCGGGCCTCCCCCCTATTCTGGGCGCTCTGGCTTGCTGAATTAATTGGCAAACTTTCCCAGAAGTAAACTTGACGGATGGAAATTAATAATTTCCCCCGCATTGCGCTCCCTGCTAATCATGCCAGCTGGGAGGGGGCTGGGGGCGCGGAGGGCCCCTGAAAAGCCATTAGCATGAGCAAGACCTTCAGGGGGCCAGGGGGCCCTTATGCAATTTAGGAGCTGCAGCCCCAGTGCCGGCCCTCACAGTGGGGTGAGGGTGCTTTGGGAGATGTGAGGCACCGCTGAGCAGCCCCCCCCTCCTGCTTATAGACCAGAAAAGCCTGCCCGCAAGAGGCGGGGAAAGAGGCCAGTCCTTAATGCCCAGCAGCCTCTGGGCGGTGAGGGAAGGGAACCCCACAGAAGAGGACAGCGTGGGGTCGGCTGCCTGCCCCACCCGGTGACCCTGGCTCATGACCCACATGTGCAGGGCCTGCTGGGCAGCACAGCCCCGCCCTGGAGCCGGGCCACTCTGGTGGGGCGGGGGGCATCGGGGCCCCGTCCATGGTGGGAGCAGAGGGCCACACAGGTGTCGCACTGCCCATGCCGACCTTTGGCCCAGAGTCTCTGACCCAGGTGTCCAGGGCTCCAGCCCTTCCCCCCCATCCCCCCCCCCGCCCCAGGGGCCCATCCTCAGCACTGCTGGCCGGTGTCCCAGCCGGGGAGCTTTGCGGGGGCCGGGCTGGGGCGTCGGTGGACGCAGCCCTAGTGCTGAGGTCACGCCTGGGTGCCGAGGGAGGTGCGGCTGCAGCTGGTGCCGGCTGTCCCCAGGGCGTGAGGATGCACGGGCACCCTGGCCAGGGAACCTGCACCCGACCCCGCAGCTGGCCGCCGCGTGAGGAGGAGCGGGGTGCGAAGCCAGGCGCAGGCGTGTGCGGCGGCGCTGTGAGAGGGTGTCCCTGCGGCCCGCCAGGCCTGGCGCCCTTTGCTGCCGCTGTGCTGTTTGCTGGCCTCGTGGGCAGGGAGAGCCGTGGGGGTGTCCGCTGGGCCTGTGGCCTCCCGGGGAGGTGCTGGAGAGGAGCAGCGGGGAGCAAGGACAGACTCAGACCCTGCACCTGAGAAAGATGGCGGCCCGAGGAGGCTGGGGGTGGGGCTCAGTGGTCTCCCCTCGCTGCGCCCGCCCAGCGCCCCAGCCTCCCTGAGAACACAGGGGTTAGGAGGCTGCACTTCACCGAGGGGGGCAGGTGGAAGGAAGTTTAGTGAACCCAGCGGTGAGGGCACGGCCCTGCCTCCACAGCACCCCGAGTCCCCTCTTTTCCCTGAGCAAGCAGGTTCTTGTCTGTACAGCCCCAGACCCTGCTCCCTGCTGCTCCAGGCCCCCCAGCTCCAGGCCCCTGCTCCCCCAGCTCCAGGCCCCAGTTCCGGGACTCTGTTCCCCCACCTCCGGGGCTCAGCTCCTCCAGCTCTGGAGCCCAGGTCTTGGTGCCACTGCATAGACACAGGCCCCGATAGCTGCAGGCTCCAGCTCTCCGCTGCCCTGGCCCTGGTCGCCACTCTGGCCTCCTCTCAGCTGTTGTCTGGGTCAGCCCCCGCCCTGCTGAGCCGCCTGGGCAGGCCGCACCCACCTACCAGCGACCACAATGCCAGCCTGCTCGGCCCATCTCACTCCAGCCCCAGGGTCTTGCCTCCCCTGACGGACTGCTCACGTCATGTCCCCAAGAACCTGGCACAGCCCCCCATGGCGGAGGCCCCAAACTCAACCCACCCTGGCCCCCCAACGGCTTCGGGAATCCTATTTCTTCACATACATGCCTGCCCGCTGCCCGCCTGCAGGCTCCTGCGGTGCCTGTGCTGTGCCAGGAGTTCCCTCCTCGCCCTCCGACAGCCGCCCCGTGTGAGGCCTCGCGACTCCGGGCGCCCCTCCCCGGGTGTCCCAGTGCCTGGAGTGACTGAAGGAGGTCATTCCGGGGCCTGCTGTGCTGGAGGCTGCCCAGTCCAGGGAGATGGCGAGCGTGGTGGGCCCTTCCGCTCTGGGGCCAGGACGCCGGCCCCTCTGCTCCAGTGAGCGACAGTGGGGGGGTGTCGCCAGCTCCAGGGAGCCCCTGCAGTCACCCCCCCCCCCGTGCTCGCAGGCAGGTGGCCCAAGCAGAGGCGGACACTAAGGTCGGAGGGCCGAGGCTCCAGGGCCAGTGGGAGACAGAGCGGGGCCGGGACCCAGCTCCTCGGCCGCGCCCTCAAAGCAGGTGCTCTTTGCCCGGGCAGGCCCTGAGGTGAGCGCCCGGGGGCGGCTGGACACCTGGGTCCCGGCCGGGACAGGCAGCTGCTGTGAGGGACGGGTGGCCCGGGGCCCGAGTGGGTGTGGGAGGGCACCCAGGGCTGCCGCACCTGCCCGCCGCGCGCCCGCGGGGGTTCCCGGCTGTGCTGGGGTCAGGTCCGGCTTCTCACTTCCCCTGGGGCAGGGCGCCGGCAAAAGCGCCCCACCAGCGTGAGTCACCGCCCGGCCTGCCGGGCCCTGGCTCCAGGAAGAGCCAGCGGGAGGACAGGCCGGGAGCATCCTCCCTCCCTGGGCCCCGGGCGGCTCTGCCCACCGGGGCACCCCTCCTGCTGGCCTTCCGTTCGCCGCCACCGTCTCCTGCAGGGCAGCCCTCCTGCCGCCCCCGCGGCGCTCCGGGGCACCGGCCATGTGCTGGTTCGCGCTCCTGGCAGGCTGAAGGCAGTGCGGGCTGAGAAGTTGGTGGGGCCCTCTGTGGACGTGGCAGGCCGCTGGCCACACGGAGACCAGCTGGGTGGAGGCCCAGAGCAGCGCCCAGCGCCCCTGGCCTACCTTCGGCTGGCCTGGCCCAGAGGCAGCCTCTCCAGGCCGGCCCAGGCCGGCCCCCAGCCCCTCTCCACATCCCCAGGCCCGTGTTTTTGGAGAGCAGGGTGCAGGTGCCCCAGGGGCCGGCCCTGCAGAACCACAAAGCTGGGGGAGCCCAGCCCTGTTGGGGGACAGCACTCCTTGCCCAGCCGGCTCCCCCCCACCCCCCTGGGTGGCCTTCCCCTGGACCAGTGAAGGTGTCCTCAGCCCTCTCTAGAGCGGGAGGCGCCTCCTACTGGCGGGGCCTGCCCAGTGCACACAGCCGCCCGCGGGCTGGACCTGCACCCCTGCCCTGAAGCTGGCGCCTGGTCCTTTAGAGCTGGGTGCAGGTCAGCGAGCCAAGGAGGCCCTCTCTGCTCCCCGCCTGTACCCCAGGGCCTTATTCCCACTTAGCTGGTTCCCTGGCCAGCGCTGCCTCTCCCCTGCAGCCCCTGGAGACCGCAGGCTAGTGAGGGGGGCCTGGGGCTCCCGGGTGCTCATCCCCCCGGTGGGGGCTGTGGGCAGTGGAGTGGGCTCAGCGGGGTGCATCCCCTGCCCGGACTCCCCCCGCCGAGATGGGAGGGCCAGAGACAGACTCTCCCTCTGCAAAGGCTTGAGATGCCCGAAGGAGGCCAGTGCGGACGGAGCACCGGCCGTGCACCCCACAGCCCCTCCCGGTGGAAGCCAGAGTGCGGGCGGCAGGGAGCTGGCCAGGCCCTCTCTGCCTGCCTCGTAGCAGCGGCCCACCCACAGGTGGGGGTGATGGCAGTGCCCGCGGGCTCTGGGCACCGGGAGGGAGGGCATGGGGGGTGGGTGCACTCGGCTGCGGGGGGCTCGCGAGGGGACCAGGGCACCAGGCGTGCTTGTGAAATACCCAGGACAGAAAGTGGATGAGAGGTGACCAGGCCGGGCAGGGGGAGCAGGATTGCCCAACGGGAGAGTTCTGCTGGGGTGAAGGGCTCCCCGGGGGCTGGACGGGCAGCGGCCTCAGGCTGCGAGGAGCTCCGGGTTGGCGCAGGGCTGAGCGCTGCCACAGCGGGAGAAAGGGTGGGGAGCACAGGGGCCGGGAGAGGCATGCAGGGGCCGGGGACACCCGCTGGGGCTCCCGGCGAGGAGAAGCCCTCTCCTCCCTCTGCTGCTTGCTCCAAGCTGGGTGCCGCCAGGAGGGCGAGGGAGGGCACGTCCTGTGCGGTCAGCTGCTGTGCCCCCTGCCCCCCGCCCTCAGGGGCCCTGGGCGGCCGTGTGGGGGCCACTGTCGCTGCTGGTTCCAGGGGGCTGTGCGCCTCCGGACGGTGATGGGGCTCACTCGGCGCTTGGAGGGCTGAGCCGGGGGGTGGGGGACTCAGAGGCACTGCAGGGACCTGGCACAGACACGGGAGTGGACGGTGGGTGCCAGACGCGATCACCGCAGGCCCCGGTGGGCTCGGGATGGCTGGGCACACCCAGTGCCCTCGGGGCGGTGGCCGTCACCGCCCTCCTGCTGTGCCAAGGCGGCCGGGCACCGCACACCCCACTGCTCAGAGGACGGGTCCTTCCTCCTGGGGCCCCTGGCCTCTGCGAGCAGCCGTCACTCCGTGAGCGCACGCTGGCCACGTCTCTCTGTCTGCGCAGGCACCTTGCCCTGAGGCTGGGCCTCTGGCCTGGGATGCCTGCTACTCAGCACCCAGCCCAGCCCTGCTTCCCCGGGCCCAGGCCCCACTGGGGCTCCTGTCTGGGGGGCCTGAAGCAAGGAAGGAGCAGGTGGGGGGACCTCAGGAAGAGGCACGGTGGGAAGCTGCACCCCCCAACCATGGGCCTGGTGTGCAGGGTCTCGTGGAAGCCTCCATATTCTCTTGGGCTAAGTGGGGGGACATGCTAGCTGCCTTGCACACTGGGGCATCCCCTGAGTCACTGCACTCCAGGTGGGCTGTCCGTATCCCCGTGCAGGTCCCCAAGGCCCGGTCTCGGCGTGGGACGGTGGAGAGAAGTTGCAGGGGGCTCCCTGGGTCCTGGGCCCTGCGCCGCCCCATGTGGTCCCGCCCCTCTGGGGCTGCAGGGCCCTGGGAAGGCTGGGGCACGGCGCTGGCTCTGCTCCCCAGAGTGGGGCGCCCCCACTGTCCTGGGCTCTGGCCCGGCAGGAAACGCCCTGGCGGTGCGCCGGGCTGCCCGGCCCCGCGGGTGTGGAACCGATTTATTCGGTAGCTGTGCCGCTGATTAGTTGCAGGTGAGTGGATGGCACGTGGTTTGTGTTGTAACAATATTTTGGGACAATTAGATTGAAACCACATTGTTCGCGGCCCACTGCACTCTCCGTGCCCTTTGCGGCTCCCGAGCTGGCTGGCCGCCCCCTGCCCCCCTCCCACCGGAAAGGAAAGGGGGCAGGGCCTCCCGCTGGAGAGGGCTGGGCCTCCCACCCTCACTGCTCGCAGCTCTGGCCACCCGCTGACCTCGGCCTCCAGTTGTTCCCAAAAACAGCTGCTGGGAGATCCCTCCCGGCAGGTGGGAGGGTAGCGGGGCCTGGAGTGGACTGCCAGGTGGGGTGGCCCCACGCCCCACCGCACCTGTCTCGGCACGCCCTGCCTGGTCCCCAACAGCAGTCCAGGGACACCCCTGGCGGACATCACCCCAGTCCGCAGCTTCAGGAGGGGGGCTCGAGCCCGGTGAGCCCAGGGTGGTCTGGCCGCGGGGGACACCCTCCCTGTCTGCTGCTCGGGGAGTGCTGAGGGCTCCAGAGCGGGGCCTGGGTGCGCCTGTGCAGGGCAGGTGGGAGCATGGGGCTGTCGGGCCCGGACAGGGCCGGCCGGGGGAGCTGCCGCTGCAGACCGGCCTCAGCGGGGCCCACTTCCATCCTGGGAGCTCATGGGCCATGGGCATGGTGCCGAGAGGGCAGCATCAGGGGCTCGGACCCCCTCGTGCAGGTCACGTCACTCTTGGCAACCACTTGGGCCAGTGCCGGCTGGGAAGGCCCCCCAGCTACCGGGTGAAGGCTCGGGGCTCCACTTCTTGATCCCATGGCCCTCGGACGAGGGTGCCCTTGAGAGCAGCGTCTGCCAGTGAAGGCCCAGGCTGGGGCGATCAGACGGCCTCCCCCTCCCCCTCCCCTGCCGCGCTGGGCACCTGCTCCTGGGATGGTGGGTGGCACCCGAGGCCGGGCCAGCCCCCTTCCAGCCTGCATCTGAGCCCGCGCCCCGGGCCCTGGGCGTGGCTTCCTGCGCTGGCCAGTGGGAGTGGGCTGGCCGCCTGTCACCAGACTCGCTGCGCCGAGCCAGGCCCTACCGGGCCGGGGTGGGCGGCACTGGAGCCGGCCACTTCCCGCCCTGCGACGCCCGGCCAAGGGACCAGGCGGCCGGCGGGCAGGATGGCCTGGGTGAGGGCACCCTCCTGTGGGCCCCAGCCCCTGCCCGGGCCGACCCGCCGGGCTGGGACAAGGAAGCAGGGAGGGCCGGGGTGCCGGGCGCCCTGGGGACCGAGCCCCTCAGCCCTGGGACTTTGACCGGACTGAGGACGGCCGATCGCCTGGGCTCGGAGGCCGCACCCTTGGCCAAGGTGACCGGTGAGGCCCAGGGCCTCCCGGGACGAGGGGCATGGGCCGCCTCGAGGGTCCCGCAGCCCCAGGAGGCCCCTGGCCGGGCGCTGCGGGCAGAGCCGTCTCCTGGGGACGCTCAGGGGCTCCGCCACCGGCCGCAGCCCCTCCCGGTCGCTGTCAATCACAGAGCCGGGGGCGGGCCGTGCCCCCCGCCGGCCAATCAGAGCAGGCCCCTTTCGGCCAGGCGCCCGCCCTAGGGGCGGGGTGCGGCCGCCCGGGGCCTCGTGGCCGGAGCCGCCGGGCCCTGTCCTGGGGCCTCCGCCTCCGCTTCTGTGCGGGGTACCCCTGGACTTCTGCGCCCAGAGGTGACCCCCCGAGGCGTGGGGAGGGGGCGCCGCACATGGCGGGGCAGCCCGGAGGGCAGCGCCCCGCAGGTCTGGGGGCGCCCTGATCTGTGCCCGGAGCTCTGGCGGGGCTCCTTATGCCAAAGGGGTGCGGCCAGCCCAGGTCGGGCTCTCAGACCCGTGACCCTGCCCGAAAAGGGCTGATTCTCCTGGCAACAAGATGGGGAGGGCCCCCCGACCCCCCCACCCCCGCCTGGGGGCGAGGTGGAGCGGGGGAGCCCGCCTTGGGGGGAGATGGGGCATGGGGCCATGGGGTGCTGGGGCCCTGCGTGTTGCTGAGCCCTGAAGTCCCACTGTCCTGGGTGCCGTGTGTCCTTACCTAACCGCCCTGTGCCTCAGTTTCCCACCTGCAAACAGGCCTAATCACAGCTCTGGCCGGAACCTCCGGGGAGGATGAACCGTGAGCGTGCCGGGACCTTGGGGTGAGGTCTGCACCCAAGGGCCTGGGCCTGGAGAGTCTCCAAGGGGAGGGCTCGGATTCTGGGCAGGGGTGGGGATGTGGGAGGAGCGGGGCCAGGACTGGGGGTCTCCTGAGGGGAGGTCCCCAAGAGACAGGCCGTCTGCCTGCTGCCAGGAGAGGTCCCGGCTGCTGGGTGGGGCCTTGGGACCCCGGGGTCTGGCGCTCGCCCACTGCTAGGTCTGCGTCGGGCACAGGACTGTCATGGCCTTGGGTTGTTCCCGAGAGGCCTTTGCGGTCCTCTGCCCACCTTCATCCCATGGCCGCTGCATCCGGGTTCCCTCCCAGCCACCGTGGTGCTCTCGCCCTGACGCTTGCTTCAGGGGCCACCATGAGGGCCCTGCGCCCTGGGCCCAGCTGCCCTCACGTTTGTCCCCTGCAGCTCTGGGAGTCCCCCAAGGGCAGCAGCAGAGGAGCAGGAGATAGGAGTGTGGACGTGGCTTTTCAAAAACGTTAAAAATAAGTGGGGTTAGCCTGCAGGGTCCATTTCTGGGTCTAAAGTCATCAGGATTGGGGCAGAAGAGGGAGCTGTGACAAAACCCAAAAACCACAAAAGAGAAACTTGTTACACAGGGTGTATGAAACGTGGTTGTTGACAAACACGACAGGCCGCGGCTGGGCAGGGGAGGCAGGTGAGGGCGCCAGGTGTCAGGGGCCCAGCTCCTTAGGGTGAGGCCTTGCTGGGGAAGGGAGTGGGGAGCCCAGGGCCTGAGAGGCCCGTGTGAGCTGGGCGGGCTCCACTCTGCCCTGCGGCTCCGCCCCGGAGTCGCCAGGCCCCAGGCTGCCAGCTCACTCAGCTCCATTTCCACAAGGTTGTAGAACAGGCGACACGCGTGAGCCACAGGAAGAGAGCGTGGCTGCGGGGGTGCCGCGGGGCAGGCGGGGTGGGCTTCCAGCACCCACACATGGGGACTCGGGGACCCGCCTCCCAACAACACCCCTGATGGGGTCAAAGTTGTGTCAGTGTAGCTGATAAAAAGAAAACTCCAACGGGACACTCTGTCTCTTACAGAGGACAAAGGACAAAGGGATGGAACCCGGCTCTCGGCCGAGGATGCGGGAGGAGGCTGGCCTCGGGTGGGGGTGGCACGGTTCTCTGGGCAATTGGGCAATAGCAGTCAAAACTCAAAACACGCACGCCTCCCACCTGGCAGCCTCTGCTAGGAGCTTTATTTTCCAGACACTTGCATAAGGGCACAGAGACATGGGCCCAGGCGGCTTTTGCAGCGACGTTTGTCATGAAGAGAAACGAGACACAGACTAACCGCCTAGCAGTGGACGCCAGGTAAAGACCTGGATGCTGACAGACACCCCGGAATTAGCAGCGGGCACCCCACGTCCTGGGAACCCCCTCGGCCCCTCAAACCAGACTGGTGCCAGCCCCAAACTCACGGCACAGAAGAACCAGGGAGTACTACACACTCAGGAAAAAGAGGGAAGGATGTGAGGCCCGGACGGCACCCACGTGGAAGATGCCTGGGAGGCGATGAGACTAAACAGAACAAGCACGTGCAGCAGCCAAGCCCCCAGACCGTGTCCGGGACGTGCTCCGTGAGCCTCTGGCTCCCACCCCACTGCCCCCTACTCTTTTGTCACGTCGAGGAGTTCACAGCTCACGGGTGTTTTCCAAAGGGAAGGTGACCCTGTGCATTCAGAGGCAGGTGGGTGGGCCGTGAGGAGGTAGGGGCTGGAGCCCCGGAGAGCAGGGGGCAGGCCAGAGGGGGCGGTGCTCAGCTCCAACCCCTTCTCAGGCCCCTGGCCATTAGCAGGCAGCCCCCCGCCCCCACACCCAGGATTGTTAGGCAAATTGACCAACCAGAGGGGCCCTGAGCCTGCTAATTCCTATTCTTAATGAGTGGGGAGATGAGGTTTTTATTCATCACTGGGGCTTTAAAAATTGCAGTAAAGTGGCCCACTTTATAAAGAAAAAATCAATAGCGAAAAGAAAACAGGACTATGTAAATGGACAGAGTGACAAAAAGCAGGCCAATTACCCCCAAAATGAGACACAGTTACGGCTCCATTAACTCAATTATATTTTCAAAAGGATTTCTTACTCGCCCCCACCCCGCCCCACCCCCACACGCCTGTAATTTTTACATCAACTTCAAGCCATTAAGTTGCATTAAATTATTTTGTGGGAGCGAGGTGTGTTTGGGAAGAGGGGGCCCATCTGGATCCACCGGGGGACCTGAGGTCAGGTGTGGGCAGGCAGGGGACCCCCTGCCACGAGTTCGGATGGGGGTCTACAGCTGTTCAGCCCCAAGAGAACAAGAATGAAGATGGGGCACCCAGAAGGGGCTGAACAGGAGGTGCCCCCAGGGCTATGAGCTCCCCGCCACCCCCCAGCCCCCCACCCCCGCCTGGGGGTGGCCCCCAACCCCTTCCATGCCCCTCCCCTGAATTCTTACCCGGGGGCTCACTGTTGTGCCCCTGAGGCCCGCGGGGCAAGCCTGCTCCTGGCCTCACTGGCCTGGGGAGTTTGCTCTTTGTCTCATTAGTTAGAAAATTTATTTGAGAAGTGGGAAAATAAAGTTGCGTTTCAGAAACCCACGTGCCGATTGTGGGTCCAGCGTCTGCTTTCCACGTGGCCCTTTTGCGGGTGGCGTGTGGTGGCCCCCGGCGTGGTCCGGCGCGCCGCCTGGGCTGCAGGAGATGCCGGGGGCCTGGCCCACACGCCCTGTGGCCTGGCCCGCTCAGCTTCCCCACGGAGGACGTGTGTCCCGCAGTCCGGCTGCAGCCCACCTTCCTGGGCCGGCCCTGGCGGCGAGGCCCACCCGGCATGGGTCTGTGCCGGCCCGGCCCACGCAGACGGCCGGGCTTTCAGGTGGGCGAGGAAAAGGGGGACGGGCTGGCCCGGCGGGGAGGACAGATGGGGTGTCGCTGGCCATAGCGTCTGCCAGTGCGGATAGATGGGCAGGGAGGGGGCGCTCGGGCCACGGCTCTGGCAGAGCGAGGGGCAAACCGCGGGCACCCCGGGACCAGGTGGCCAAGCCGCTTCACCTGGGCAGGCACCGCCTTCCCAGACCTGGGGGGCCCCCAGCTGCTCGGGCCCACTCTGCTGGCTGCCTGCGAGGGTAAGAGCGCCTGTGTGCCCCAGGCCCACTGTGCGGCGAGTGCGCGTCTGCAGTGGACCCCCACGCAGGGGCTGCAGACCAGCCCCCTCCCTTGGCTGGGTCTCCTGAGCCCCCTGCCCTGCAGTGGCCTCAGGCCGCAGAGCGCTGCAGGGCACCCTGGGCTGGGGGAGAGGCTACCAGCCCCCTGGCCCGCTCCCGAGGACATAACGTACTGGCCGGCGGTGAGGACCTGGGCCCCGGGGGCAGGCGTGGGGTGCCCGAGGCCTGCCCTGCTGAGTGGGCTCCTCTTGCGCTGCCCGCCCGCCTGCCCCCTTGCCAGCGCTGGCTCAAGGTGAGGAGTGTGTTCTTGAGGCCCAGCCCCCACGCCAAGGTCAGCCACCCTGTGCGTGCAAAGGGGGAGGGTGTCCACCAGGAGGGAGGAGGGGGGGAGGGGAAACGCAGGGCGCCTGCCGGCACCATCTTGGTCTCCGGCGTGCTCCAGTCTGCCGGCCGGGCAGCTGGGCGCCATCCGCGTGCGGTGGGGTGAGGTCCCGGCCCCCAGGGCGGCCAGGAAGCACCCGGCTTCTGCTCCGGACTGCCCGGCCCGTGGTGGGGGGTGCCCAGTGCAGGCGGGATCCTGAGGGGCAGTCCCTGCCCCCCGGCAGCCTCTATCGCTGCCCATCTATCCCCCTGACAGGTCAATTTTCTCCCGTGTTTTACAGGACCTCTTGGAGCAGGAAACGTGACCCCGCGGCTGATTTATGTCCTCACCTGGTCTTTGTTCACAAGCTGCTGGGCCCCGCCCTCCCGGCCCAGGGCAGGCCTCCCGCAGGCTCAGGCGCAGGGCCAGCTCCGGGGAGGGGATGCTCGGGCTCCAGCCCAGCCTGCGCCAAAGCGCGGTAGCCTGAGCGGGGCCGACCTGGGGAGGGCGCGTCCAGGGCTGGATGAACGGGCAGAGGGGACCGGCCTCCCCTCTTCTGTCACACACTTGGGGCTGTTCTCGGGCGTCGGGGGAGGAGGAAAGGCCGTGGGGGTGTCCTGGGCCCCCCCCAGTTCAGAGTGGACGGTGGGGTTTCTGTTCTTGCAGGAGAAGCTGGTGCCTCAGGCCGCGGGGCTGCCCCCTGCCGCCCGCCCCACCCAGTGCTGTCCCCGCCCCGCCAGCTCTCCTCCTCTGTGGCCTCCCTGCACGGAGCCCTGACTGCGCTGGGGGCCGGGCTCCTGGCCGTGGTGCACCAGGCCCGGCTGGTAGGCGAGACCAGCCCGCCCCTGGTAGGCCAGGTGAGGCGGCGGATGGGCCCCTCCCTTCCCGCGGTGCCCGGAGTGTGGGCACAGCTGAGCTGGGGGCGCAGGTCCGGGTGGCCCTTGTTACCCGTCGCCATCACTGAGGGGCCATCGCTGCCAGCCTCGGGCTCAGCCCCAGCCCAGACTCATCAACTCTCCGTGTTGCCTGGAACCTGGACCAGCTGGCAGTGGTGCCCACCCCGTCCCACACGCCCCTGCTGCCTCCTACGCCAGCCACACGGCCTCCGTGACACCGGCGTGGCCACAGCTCCCCCTTCCCAGGGGACGAGCGGCCTTGCAGCTGGGTCCGCAGCCCCTGCGGCCACCCCAGGAGACAGGGAGACCGTGTGGGGTGGGGGTCTCCCTGAGTCAGCTCCCAGCAGACCTTTGTGGTGGCTGCAGCCGGGGCTGGCTGGACGGTTCAGGTGGAGACGCGGGCCTGGCCCCCTAGCTGGGGCGGGGGGACTCCAACTCCAGGGCCCGCGTTTCTCTCGGGAGCACCTGGTCCCAGGAGCAGTGAGAGCGAACGAGCCCCCCCCCCCTTGTCACGGCCTCCCGCTCCTGCTGGGAGCCCCAGTCCCGCCATGCATGGGGCCTGAGGGCTGCCCAGGGAGGCCCTGGCTGGGCCCGCCTTCCTGCCCGGGACCCAGCTCCGTGCGCTGCCCTCCGGGGCCGCACCAGCCGCCCGAGCACCGGTCCCCAGAGGCCGTCCTAGCTCCCACCTGCACAGACTCCCCGGCCCGCTGTCCCTGGCTCTAATTACCTGGCCCCCTCTGCCGGCCCGAGCTGGGGCCCCGGGGTCGCGCCCAGGCATGTCACATTCCTGCACACTCCCAGGCCCGCTGTCCTGCCCGCCGCAGCAGCCGGGCCGCCCGGGGCCTGCAGCTGCTGGATGGGGGAGTCTGGACCCAGCCCAACAATGCCTCAGGCCTCCCAGCTGTGCTCCCCCCAAGTGGGTGATTTATTGCTTGGGGTCCCCCAGGCCTGGAGGAGCTGGAGCTCTGATGGCCACGCAAGGGAAGGACTCCCCAGCGGGGGGCTCTCCTGCTCCGGGCGGGGCCTGCTGACTGTGGGGGGCAGAGCCTTCTCTGGAGCCTGGGCAGTGACCCTGGCCAGTGATATCTGGACAAGCGTCACTCTTTAGGGAAGACCCTGTTTTCCCATGGGGTCGCAGACCTCCAGGAGGTCTCCCTGCTTCTGGGGCCTGATGGGGCAGCTGCAAAATGGACAGCTCTAGCTGAAGGGGCCAGTGGGGACCCCAGCCCTGCCTCGCCCTGCGGGCCACCAGAAGGTGCCGGCCAATGTGGCCCCGCCCCCGCCCATGGGGTGGCAGTCCCTGTCTCCGGAACCAGAGCCTTTGGGGTCTCTCACTGTGTGAGTCTGGGGACCTATAGCTGCCCCCAGAGATCCCCTCATCCCCCTACCACCAGCACCCCAAGATGCAGCCTGGGAGCAGGCACGAGGCCTCCCCTGCCGGGAAGAGGGACCTTGTGGCAGAGAGTGGGGTGCTGCCCTGGCACTGAGGGAGGTGAGACCAGGTGGATAGCGAGCTCCGATGTCCAGCCCCACGGAGGGGCGACTGCCGGGCAGGGAGCCCCATGCGGGGGCTGTGGGGGGTCTGGCTGCGGCTCTGCCCTGCGTGTCCAGCTCGCCCTCTTCAGGAAGTGTAGGAAAGGGGAAGACTGGAGGTGAAAGCAGCTCCCTCGCGTCCGCTGTCCCCCACTCCCTCGAAGGGCAAGATGCCCTGAGGACCAGGGAGCACCTTCTGGTGGCGGGAGCACCATCACAGCTGGTGTCTGAGATCAGGGCAGGGCAGAGGTATGCCGCCCCCCTTAGCCCGCTGCCAGGCACACATCCCACTGCCAGCTGCTGACGGGACGTGCCCAGGGCTCTCCCGGCCCCACAGGGCTCCATGTTGCGCTTGACTCCCGTCAGCCAAGGACTTGGAGAGGCCACCCCCACCTCTGCGGGGTCGGTGAGCGGCCCCGGGGTGTGGGGCCGGCGCCTAAACCCGGCCTCTCGCTTAGAGGGCCGGGCCTCGAGCGCCATCTGCTCTCTGAGCCTTGGTTTCCCTCTGAACACGGAGAGGGTGGCAGTTCAGGGCTAGGCAGGAGCGAGCAGGTACCCTGTCTGCCGGGCCGGTAAGCCCTGGCCCGGCAGGCCCCTTGCCAGCCGGGAGGCCGTGCGCTCCCCAGGGTCCCCCGGCCCCCCTGCGGGGCAGCTGGAGACCAGGAGAAAAGGGACCAGTCCTGGGACTTACGTGCTGCCTGGTGGGGAGCCGCAGTGCCACCCCACCCCCGCCCCGGGGACGGGCCGCGCTCATGGCGGGGCTGCTCTGGGGCAGGGCTCTCCTCTCGGGGCCCTGCCTGCATGCTCCCCCCATTCTTCTCTGGGGGGAGCCAGCTTCTCTGGGGGGAGCCCATGCCTTCATCCGGGCTGGCTCCCTGAAATTTGGGAAGACCCAAGTGATGGAGGGACTCGCCCCTGGCAAAACAGCACGCTCCCCACTAGGGTGGGGACTCGGGTCCTGGCTGCGAGCTGCCGCCGGGCAAGTGGGCGCCAGCACCCGGCTGAGACCAACATGCCAGCACCAGACCTGGCCGAAACCGGCGCCCCCCGCCCCGCGCCCTAGACAGCCAGGCAGCCCTCCCCGGGGCCACGGGAAAGCCGCCTGCTCAGAGCAGCCCCTGCGGTGGCGGGTGCCCAGAGCTGGCTCAGAGGTGCGTCCTGCGCCCAGCGTGGCACACTCCGGGGGGCCGGCGGGGCTCCGCAGCTCCGGTGCTCGCCCGGCGGGCAGGGGCGTGATGGGCTGCGGGCCGGACCTCGGCTGCCAGCGCCCTTTCTCCTCCCCTTCCCGCCTGCCTTCGGGGGATGCGGGAGTGCAGGCCGCCGGGCAGGCGAGCAGGCAGGAGGACAGCCCAGGGAGTAGGTGGGAGCAGGTAGGGAGGGCCCCCCAGGAAGCTGGGCGGTGGAGGGGAGGCCACTAGGCGCACGCCTGGGGGCGCAGGCCTGGTGGGGGGGGGAGCCTGGCTTCAATGCCGTGAACTAGGAGGTCCTCACACGGACCTTCCAGCTGCGGTCTCAGGCGAGCGGGGAGCACTGAGGCTGCGCCCAACCCCAGGGTCCAGCTCTGTCCTCTGCCGGGGGCCCAGGCTCCTTGGAAAAGTGATCAGTTCTGGGACGACACCGGCCAGGAGCGGCTGTCGATGGAGAAAGCACAACGTGCTCAAAGAGTGGGGGCCATGTGGAAGGACGGGGGGCTGGCTGAAGGGCCAGCTCTGGGACAGAGCGGTGAGAGAAATGGCCGGTAGCCCAAGTCGACCTGCGCCCACGCGTCCAGGGAGCCGGGCGAATCCGTCTGCAGTTGGGTCAGATTCGGGACAGGGAGTCCAGCCGCCGGCAAAGGGGAAAGGCAGCCGCCAGCCAAGAGGGAGAGACGCGGGGCAGGGTGGCAGCCGGCAGGCACGGGCCCCTGCCAGGAGGCCGAGAACAAAAGCACCCCTCCTCACAGAGCGCACCGAGCGCATGAAGACTGTGGTGGGCAGGGCCTCCCGGGGGCGCAGGGTTGAGTCTCAGGCTATGGAGCTGACCGCAGCCACTGCAGCCTGAGTCCATCCCCGGCCAGGGAGTGACCCCCAGGGCGCAGCAGACCTCTCCTGTCTCCCCGCCGCTCCCCTCAGCCATGTGTCTCAGTGGATCCGGCTATTCTGCTCCCCACTCTGTCTCTGGGGAGTCCTTTCACCGCCTGTACCCCAGCTCTTCTACATATGAATAAACCTTAAGAAAAAAGGCAATGGTGGGGCCTCCCCTGGTGGCGCAGGTGGGTGAGCGACACTCTGTGAAGCTGCCTGCAGCCTCTGCAGCGCTGGTTCCATCCTGGCCCGCCGGCGAGGGTCCCACATGGCGCGCAGACCGCTCCTGTCGCGCCCGCTGCTCCCCTCAGCAGTGCATTTCGTCAGTCTGCCTGTTCTGTTCCCCGCTCTGTCTCTGGTGAATCCTCTCACCCTCCCGCGCATCTGGCCTGCACCCCGGTTCTTGTACAAATAAATAAATCTTTTTTTTTTTTTAAACCTATATTCTAACAAAAAAAAAAAAAAAAAGGAAAAAAGGCAATGGTAGCAGAGAAATGGTGTCCCAAGGATGTGCGCACCCTCACCCCGGGACCTGGCAAGGGGGAATTTGCAGACAGGATGAGGGTACGGACCTTGAGGTGGGAGATTATCCAAGATCCCCCGGATGGGTTCAGACTAACCACCACCCGTGTTCTGAAAATTGTCTGAGAGCCATGTGAGTGGGAGCCGCCCGCCCGGCCCCTGCTGGCTTGAAGACGGCCTTTCCCAGCCCTGCCTCCAAGTGTCCATTCTGCGGACGGGTTGGGGAACACGAGGTGTGTCCCCCAGCCTCCTCCCCAAAGCCCTCCCCCCGCCACTTCCATTTGTCTCTCAGGGCCCAGCCCGTAAGACCTTCCCTCTAGACGCCCTCCGGATTTCTCTGTTCTGTCCGTGTTTTCCGCCGTCTCCCCTGCTCCTCTAATCAGCTGGTACGTTCTCCCCGGGGCTCAAGGGCCCGAGAGGCACATGCCCAGGTCTCCCCACCGCTGTGTGCCCTAAGCCGGGTGCCCCAACCCTGTCCCTGGGTGTTTCAGGCGAGACGTCGGTGCTAACCCCCGGGCGGGCAGCGTCCAGCGCCACAGGCAAGGCCGGGCCTGGGCCGGGCCGCCGAGTTCGAGCCTCGAAGTCGACCCTAAGGGGGACCAGCCGGAAACGCGGCCTGAAGACCCCGCTCCTTTCCAAGGCGCAGCGCAGCCCTTTCTCTCCGGCCTCCCCGCGCCTCCGGACGGGGCCCCGCGGGGCGAGTCTCGGCCCCCGGCCCCCCCCCCCCCCACCCACCCCGAGGCGGGGCTCCCGGCCCGGCTCCCCCGGCACCCGCGCGGCGCTCGGGCAGGTGCGCGGCCGCCCGCCCAGCCCGGCCCGCCCCCAGGCCCGCGCCCGCCGCTCATTGGCCCCGCCCGCCCGCCCGGCCCCGCCTCCCGCGGGCGCGCCCCCGCCGGGCCCCGCCCGCCCGCCGGCCCCGCCCCTCCCCGGCCCCGCCTCCGCGGGCGCGCCCCCGCCGGGCCCGCTCCCGTGGCGTCACTTCCGGCGGCGGCGCGCGGAAGGCGGAAGTGTGTGTGCGCCGCGGCGGCGGCGAGCCCGGCCGCTGTCCCTGGGCCCCAGGCGGCGCCTCCGTCCTCCGGGTCAGGGCGCGGGTGGCGGGGCCGGCGGCGAGAGCCCGCGGGAGGATGCCGTGAGGCGGCCGCCGGGCCTGGCGGGCTGGAGGCCGCCTCCTCCGGGCAGCCGCCCGTCCTTCCGGGTCCGGGCCCCCCGAGCGGCGCGATGGCCGCGGCCGCCGCCTCCAACTGGGGCCTCATCACGAACATCGTGAACAGCATCGTGGGCGTCAGCGTGCTCACCATGCCCTTCTGCTTCAAGCAGGTGAGCCCGGCGCGGCGCGCCTCGGGGTGTTCAGTGCCGCGGCGGGCGTTGGGACTGCGGACACCGGCGGCGGGTCCACCCAGCTGGGTTTCCTGGGCGAAGTCTGAGCGTCCGGGGTGCGCGGTGGGAGGAGGTGCCGCACCCCCTTGGGGCACAGCTGCCAGCCCTGAGCGCCGGCCGGGCGGGCTGCCAGGGCAGGAGGCTGCCAAGGCCGGTCTGTGATGAGCCCGAGCGGGCACCAGACCAGCGGATCCCGCATCTAGAGCCTCCAGCGCATGGGGGTGAGAATGGGTTTAGGGTGCCCGTGTGAGGTGTCCGTCGGCTGAGGCTGGTGGCCGTGTCAGCGGGAGGACAGGGACTCTGCCTTGCCGGCCAGTTCCGCAGCCCCTGGAGCAGCGTCTGTGTGGGCATTGCGAGTCCCGCTGTGCAGTGTGGCCCCCTCCGGGTGTTTCTGGAAGGACTACATGTCCCAGTGTGCACTGCGACCAGCCTGGCCCAGGACTGCATCCTGGGAGGTGGAGTTGGCAGTGCCCCAGTGCAGAATCTGCACTTGGGTGCTGCCGCCCGTGACCGCTAGCCTGCTCAGTGCCGTGGGCGGGCTGTGGTGGGTGCCTGGGGAGGTGCTTCCTGAGCTTCCCAGTGCAGAGGGGCGGGGTGGGCAACAGGAAGCCTCTGCCCTGGCAGTGCTTGGCCCCTGTGTCCACGTGGCACAGCCCGAGGTGCAGCCAGGGAGCAGCCTGCCCCCTCCTCGCGCACATGCCCTGGTTCTGGGCTGGCATGTGTCCTGGGGCCACTGCTGTCGCCCTGAAATGCCCTGAAGTGTCCTGAGAGCCGCCACTCCTCAGCCCTGCCCACGGCGGCTCCCGGGTCTGCCGCCCCATGGTTCCCGAATGCCCTAAGGGTGGACAGCGTGTCTGGCTCTCTCTGCTGACTGCCCCTCCTGGCCCGGTGTCCGGCCACTCACCAGCCATGGACAGGGCTGTGGGTCAGCACTGTGAGCCCTGGTAGACTTATTCTGTGTGTGCCTACGGTTTCTTGTCAGCTCTGGTGCGGCCACCAGGGGTCTGCTTAACACGGGAGAGGGGCGCACCTCTTCCTGTTCTGCTCCTTCCAGAATGTGTTTATCACCCTCAGCTGAGCCACAGGGGAGTGTGCAGAGGATGGGGGGCTGGTGAGCCACCCAGGAGGCCAGTTGGGAGCGGTGCCCCTGCTGGTCTTTCACGTACACATTTTAAGTCCCTAGGCAGCATTTCTGGCTGCCACACTGGACCGTGGTCCCCACCGGGCGGGGGCGGGGCAGCAGGAAGGTCCCCCAGCCGTGCCTGCGCTGGCTGCGTGTGACGTGGCTGCTTCCTCCCCCAGTGTGGCATTGTCCTGGGTGCCCTGCTCCTGGTATTCTGCTCCTGGATGACACACCAGTCCTGCATGTTCCTGGTGAAGTCGGCCAGCCTGAGCAAGCGGAGGACCTACGCTGGTCTGGGTGAGCGCTGCGCCTGGGCAGCTCCCAGGCCGGCTGGGCCTCTTGTTTGCCTTCACTTCTCATTCTAAGACTTAATGCCCTTGGGCCTCCCTGGGGGCGCACAGGGGTTAAGACACAACCTGTGGAGCTGTCCACAGCCTCTGCAACATGAGTTCGGTCCCCGGCCAGGGAGCACCCACATGGCACAGCAGACCTCTCCTGTCTCCCCGCTGCTCCCCTCAGAGTGGGTTTCAGTGGATCCGCCTGTTTTGCTCCCCGCTCTGTCTCTGGGGAGTCCTCTCACCCCTGCGCCTCTGGCCTGCACCCCAGTTCTTGTATGCATAAATAAATAAATCTTTAAAGTCAAACAAAAAAAACTGTTAATGCTCTTTTGAAGACAGTTACACAGTCACATGCTTCAGAAGTGCATTGAGGGCCTCCCCGGGGCTTGGGAGTCAGTCTCAGGCTGTCACTGCTGCGGCCTGAGTCTGATCCTAGCCAGGGAGTGACCCACACGGCGCAGTAGACCTCTCCTGTCTCCCTGCCGTTCCCCACTCTGTCTCTGGGGAGTCCTCGCACCCCCATACCACTGGCCTGCATCCCAGTTCTCCTGTGCATAAATTAATATATGCATAAACAAATAAATCTTTTTAAAAAGTTGCGTTGTCACAAGGGGGCCGAGGTGAAACCCCCTCCTGCCTCCTGTCTTCCCCTCAGGTCAAGGCGCATGGACGGGCGCCCTCAACTCAGGTGGGCCCGAGCTGCTCACGCTCTTCCCCTGACTGCTGTCTGCCTCCCGTGCTTAGAGCCTGCTCAGATTTCCTTCCCTGCTCCCAGAGCCCCTGCCCTCGGCTCCCCCCCATCCCCCCGGGCGTCCTGGCCTTTCCAGGCTTCTCTTCTGAGGCTCTCAGGATGCCTGCTGGCCAGATCAGGGGCCTCACCCGGCCTTCCTGATGCTGTAGGCCATGAGCTCGCTCTTTTTACTGCCCCTTCTCCCAGGGCGGTGGGCCTTTGGGCTCCACCCCACATCCATTCTGGAGAGACTGCCCCGGGCTGTGGGGGTGAGTGTCCGCCCAGCACTGTGGCCTGGACTCGGGCGGACTGGGGCGGCCTGCGCTGGCCCCAGCTCCCAGGGCGGGTCCAGAGGCGGCGGGAGAGGAGGTGCGGGGAGGCCGAGCACCTGCGCCACCCACGCGCCCCGACTGGCTGGCTGGCGGGGTGGGGGGGCTGGCTTCGCTCTGGCCCCAGAAGCGGGGCGCATCCTTCTCTTTTCGGAGTAGCCTGGTGCTGTGGACTCTCCTTTGGAGTCACTTGAGGAGGTGAAAGGCCCCACAGCCGCTGCCCCGTTCAGTTTGGGATGCGCTTCTGGCCGGTCCCTCCCTCCGCACCAGGCCGCAGCTGTGGGCGGCCCCTCTCCCCGCCAGAGGTGTCTCTAGGAACACCCTGCAAAGTGCTGGCTGTGCCCTGAAGGAGACGTGACCCTAGGCGGACGGCTGCGGCCCTGTCTGACCATTCCTAGAAAGCCCGGAGCAGACCGGTCGGCCCTGACGGCGGGCGGGCGGGCGGGGTGCCTCCGTCAGGGGGTGACTGCAGCCTGTTTTGTTTCTGCTGCAGGGAGGTCGGGCCACAAGGCCTGGGGCAGCTCGCATGCTGGGTACTCCCAGGGCCCCTGCCTGCCTGCAGCAGCTGCTGTCCTTTGTCCTGTCTGGCCCCTCGGCTCCGGGACCCCACTCGGGCAGGAGCCGCCACTAGGGAGCATCTTCCTGACCCTGCAGTTCAGCTGCCAGCCCAGCCGGCCCTCACGGAGGTGCTGGCGGGTCTCATGGCGGCAGACGCCCCCGCTGGCTGTGCCGTGCCACAGAGGGTGCCTGAGAGCATGGCGCCCGCCTCCCACGCCTGCCGTCCAGGTTGCCAGCCCGCGCCCTCCTCAGGCTGCCACTGGCCTTGGGGCGTGAGGCTGAGTAGCTCGGTCCCTCCACCCCGCACACCCAGCACGTCCCACCGGCTCGGGCAGAGCTGCCTGCTGACAGTGGCCACGGATGCTGGGGTCTCCTGGGGGGACAGCGTGGCCTTGGGCTGCCGTCCTGGCTTGTGATGGGCGTGGCCGGCTGGGGTCCGTCAGATGAGCCCTGAGGGGGGTGGGGGTGGGGTCTGCCCTTAGGACCACCACCCTTGCAAGGGCCTTTGGGCTCATCATGCCCACTGGAGCGCTTTTTCTGTTCTCCCGAGCCCCGGGGCAGGAGTGCCCCGGGTGCCTGGGTGCGTGGCTCACACAGCGCTCGCTGCTTGCTCCTGGGAGACCGGAACCCCCTGCCCTGGCCTGGCTGGACCGGGGCTGTGGGGAGGCAGGGGTACAGGGCTCTGCCAGGCCCTGGGAGCGTATGCTCCCTCACCAGCTGGGGCAGGTGCTGTGGGGTGTGTGGGCCAGACACCCACCCCAAGGGGCTTCCGGCGCTCATGTCCTCCCGTGAAGGGCCCATGTGGAAGGGTCTGCCTCGTGCCTTTTTTTTTTTAAAGATTTATTATGCATACCAGAGCTGGGGTACAGACCAGAGGGGTGTGTGTGGGGGTGAGAGGATTCACCAGAGGCGGAGCGGGGAACAGAGCAGGCAGACTGACGAAATCCACTGCTGAGGGGAGCAGCGGGCGAGGCAGGAGAGGTCTGCTGCACCGTGGGGGTCACTCCCTGGCCGGGGATCGAGCTCAGGCCAGAGGCTTCATACAGCTTCATAGCGCTAAGACTAACCCCTGCACCCCCAGGGAGGCCCCCTCGTGCGCTTTTGAATTCACAAGTGCACACGTGAAAGCTCTTGGGTGGGCTGTGAAATTGCCCCTGCACACACATGGGTGTGCGCACACGCACACGCAGGCCTGGCTCTCCCTGCAGCCTCCCTGCGCTGCCACAGGGGGCCCGGCTGCTCGGAGCCATGGTTTTCTGGCCTCCTTTCCTGGCCTTTCCCTCTCTCTCCTCTCCGTGTGAACACACTGCCCGTGTCTCCCGCTCGCTGCCTCTTGTCCTCGCGGCTTCCGCTGGGGGTGGTTACGGGACAGCACCCCGCACCCCCAGCCACACCAACCTCATTTTCTCTCCCGCCCAGCGCTGCACGCCTACGGCAAGGCGGGGAAGATGCTGGTGGAGACCAGGTAGGTGGGCGGCGCCTCGGCCCTCCCTGTCCTCACTCCTGCGTCCCAGACGCACAGCATGGCCACCCCCGGGGAAACCTGGCGCCCACGTAGCTGGGGTTCAGCCCTTCCCGCCCCGGAGGCATCAGCGGCGAGGCTGAGAGTCTTACTTGTAAAGACGGAAAACTCGGGGAACCCCCTGGCTGCCCCGCGGCGGTCACTCTCGGCCGCCCCCACCGTTGCATGGAGGTGGCATTACATTGAAAATGTCATGTTTTTCCCCCTTTGGAGTAAAATTTTATGAGATGGAAAAATTGCTGGGAAATTGCACTTTTAGCTTCTCAACGGGGGAGTTGTGAGCTCCAAAGAGCAGCGGCTCAGAGAGAGCCGACGGGCTCAGGCCGCAGAGCTGTTTAGCGCCTGAGAGAACTCTTCAAACCTCCCATGGAGAGAAACACTCAGGCCCGTGGAGGAAAAGGCAGTGTCACTAGATACTCGCTCTGCGTCGGCCGGCGGAGCCCACAGAACACGCCCCGGCTGTGGCCCGTCAAGGTCAAAATTCCACGCCTCCCCGTCCAGCCTGCGGGGCTCCAGCCCAGCAGACGCCCGGGCCCCACGCCGGCCCCTGACACGCCCCTCCCCCCGCAGCATGATCGGGCTGATGCTGGGCACCTGCGTCGCCTTCTACGTGGTCATCGGCGACCTGGGCTCCAGCTTCTTCGCCCGGCTGTTCGGGCTGCAGGTAAGGACGGGCGGGCGCCCGGTGCTTTGGGTGCGCGTGGCTGCTGCTGCGGCCGTGTGGAGTGACCCTCCGTAAGTCACCGCGGGTGGGGCAGGGCGCTGGGCCGTGCAGTGGAGGAAGCCTCGTGGGCCTGGTGCCAGCTGAAGACGGGGCTCCCGGAGTGATGCACCTGACGGAGAGCCAGGGTGGGGGAGAGGCGAGGGCAACAGAAACCTGCAGGCCGCGGCCGGCTCAGGCCTGCTCCAGGTGAGGTCCTGTGTCAGGGCCATTGGCCAGAGCTGCTCCTGCCGGCTGAGGGGGCCTGGGCACAGATGCAGGGACTTTTTGCAACGGCTCTGAGCTACAGGCACCTCAGGCGTGCTGTGGAGTCAGCGCGTGGGGGGCCTGGCTGGCCTAAGCTGGGCGCGTGGGCACCGTATGTCTCCTCTCTGGAGGGTGCTTTGGCGTCTGGGCACCAGTGGGGTGGGTGGGGCTCTGTGTGAGCGGACCGTGCCACCTCTGCTCTCAGAGTGGCTCGCGGGCCTGGGAAGTGGCCGTCTACATCATGGGCGCCTCCTGCCCACCGCAAGGTTGGCGCAGCGTGACAGCCCAAGGCTGTGCTTCCCCTGCCCTGCGCCCACCTGCAGGCTCCAGGGCACCCAGGAGTGACGCTGGCCCTGTAGTGGTTTCCACACCCCTGGCGGGTCAGTGCCTACACGGCCCATGTCCCCAGGGCCCCCGCTGGCCGCTGTGTAAGGCTCCTGAGTGCTGGGACTGTGCGCCCGTGCATGCTTGGGGGCCCCGGAGCTCTCGGGGCCTGCCAGCGTGCTGTGCCACGGCCGCCCAGGCGTTCGTGTGTTCTGCTGCCAGAGACATCGGGCTGGAGCTTCTGGATTTGCTTTCTGGGTCAGAATTCCAAGGCCCTCTCAGAGGTCAGCCAGTGGCAAGCTGCTGATCAGCCAACGTGTCAGCAGCGTCTGGCCTCCGGCTTTTACCCGGCCTGCAGCTGAGCTGTGGCCCGTGTCACGGGGGTCCTTGGCTCTGGGTGATCTTGTTTTGGGAACTGGCCGCGCCCCAGGGGATCAGGTGGGGATGCCCGCAGAGACAGCCACCCAGTAGCTGTCGGTATCCCTGGGAGGCAGTGCCACCTGTACCCCACTGGCCATGGCTAGAGCCAGCCCGAGCCTGCACTTGGCCGCCCCCAGGTGACGGGTGCCTTCCGCGTGCTCCTGCTGTCCTCCGTGTCCCTGTGTGTCGTGCTCCCGCTCAGCCTGCAGAGGAACATGATGGCCTCCATCCAGTCCTTCAGCGCCATGGCCCTCGTCTTCTACGCCGTGTTCCTGTTCGTGGTGAGTCCGCCTGGCCTCCAGGCAACGGCTCCAGGCATGCGCCCAGGCACGGCGGCATCGGGCGCGGCGGGGCAGGAGCTCCCAGAGAGGCGCAGTCAGTGTCTCCCTCCCTGCGGGAGCCCCGCTAGGCGTGTGGCCACGGAGACGGGTGGCCTGTCCTAGGGGCTCCCGCCAGGACCTGAGCCCAGACCTGCTCCTCTCAGGTCAGCAAGGGCCATCTCTGGGCTCAGGGCCTTAGGAGGTGGCCGGGTTAGGCCCAGCCCGCTGCTTGTGAGGGTCAGCCCGGCGGTCTTTCCCCGGGCCCCTGTTAGCTTGTCTTCACGCCTGTCGGGGAGGAAGCTGCCCGGGGCGCGTCCTGTTGTCTGGAGTGCGTGGGGGTGCCTGCCAGATGGCTGCTGGGTGCTGGCCAGGCCGCCTTGCATGGGCATGAGCTGTGCTCTGGCCGCTAGCTCCCTCTTCTCCCGCAGATCGTGCTGTCCTCGCTCAAGCACGGCCTCTTTGGCGGGCAGTGGCTGCGGCGGGTTGGCTACTTCCGCTGGGAGGGCATCTTCCGCTGCATCCCCATCTTTGGCATGTCCTTCGCCTGCCAGTCGTAAGTACCGCTGTGAGCATGGCCCGGCCCGGCCGCCGCAGCCCTCTGCCCTGGGTGGACAGATCCGGCCCAGGAGAAACGTCCTCAGTTCCGCCTCCTCCCCCTGAAGCCGAGGGGGAGCTGTTTTCTCAGCCTTCCTCATGAGTGTCGCCAGCACCCTGGCAACCCCTCACTTGCCAGGGAGCGGCTGTGCAGCCGCGGAGCACCCCGCCATCTGACTTCCGCGCCCCAGCCCTTGCCAGCACTGAGGCTGTTGGAGAATATTGAGAAGGAAATTGCAAACATTGACTCCAGGCTGCCGCTGGGACGCTGCCACAACCGCGCCTGTGTGCGTGCATGCATATGCACACCTGTGTGTGCACGCTCGCCTGCCCACCTCTGTGCAGGTGTGTGCACACGTGTGTGCTGTGCGTGCACGCCTGAGTGTGTGCTGATGTGTGTGCACGCCCACATGCCTCTCTAGGGCACCGGTGCTGTCGGCACCGACCAGGCCCCTCCACGGTCCCGCCGCGTCACTTTCTCAACCACACGACAAGCCAGCGATGGCTGCCGGCGCCTGGTGGGGGCTCGGCGCCCACAGGAAGAGAGCAGCAGTGCGGGGCGGGGGCTGGCAGCGTGGGTCCTGGGCTCTGGTGGGCTTGGCTGTGCCAGCCGTCAAGCGCTGGGGGGAGGTTTGTTCACGCCGCTGGTTCACACCCACGCGCGTGCGATGCGGCTCCCGCTCCGTGGCGTGCGCCAGCTCTACTGCTGGAGTCCCCGCGGCGGCAGCGGGCGGTGCCTCCTTGGCCTGCGTGCCTGCCCATCTGTGACCCGTTTGGTCTGCACATTTGCTTTTAAAAACAAACCTGCGCCGGGCTGTTGCATGGCGGCACGTGGCAGTGGCCCCTGTCGGGTGTGGCTTCGGCGCAGGCAGGGCTCTGGGGGGGGTGTGCGCGGCCTGCCGAGTGCGGGCTGCCCTGAACGGTGCTGGCCCGTGGGAGCGTAGGGCCCCCGGGCAGGCGCAGCCAGCTCGCTGACCGCGGTCCTGGAGCCTGTGTGTGCCCGGGCAGAGGGCACCTCCTGCCTGCCCTTGCCCTTTGGCTTGTCTTCTCCGGCCTGCGGGGCCCCTTTCTGGGGGCCGGGCCTTCCCTTTGCGGTCACTGTTTGGCGGCCCTTTCCGGGCTTATATCTTGGTGAGGTCCTGGTGACGTGGGTCTCCCGGGCTCTGCCTGGGCAGAGGGGCTGTCCACAGGCAGGCCTGGTCTGGGGCTGGGGGCAGCGCCTCTTACCGCTGGAGAGTCAGCGTGCGGGCGTGTGGGCCATTGCGGGGTGCGGCCGCGGGCCCTGGAGCGCGGGTGCGGGCCGGCAGTGCTTCCTGCACTGGTCCGCCGCACGCCTCACCCCAGCACCCACAAGGGTCTCCACCTCCATGCTGGGGACTGATGCCCCCACTGCCCAAGGAGCGGTTAGTCCCCAGATGTCCCGTGTTTCTCTGCAGGCCCTCTGCCCCCCGGCCGGGCCTCAGGGATGAGCAGCCAGGCCTGGCGCAGGGCCCCGGGTAGGGTGCCGCTCCACGGGTGACCTGGGGTGTGCAGGGCGGTGAGGGCGCCCCCTGTGGAGTGAGCAACCCCATCCTCTCGCCTTGAAGGTGGTCCAGGCTTCAGCCTGTACACGGTGTGACCACCGGCCCCAGCTCCCTTGACCACTGTGCACCCCAGAGAACAGAGCGCCCCCGGCCGCCCCTCCAGAGTGTGGCCACCGGCCCCATGTGCCGCCCACACGGGACCACCTCCCGCCCAGCTGTGCCGGGCCCGGGGCTCCAGCCACTAGCCTGTCCTCTGTCGCCGAGGGTGGCGCCTGTGCGGGGGCGTCTCAGCCGCTCGGCCTGAGTCCGCAGCGCAGGCGGCAGGTAGGGGGCTGGGCGGGCACGGCCCGCGGCGTCCTGCTGGGTGTGCAGCCCTGTCTCCACACAGCCAGGTGCTGCCCACCTACGATAGCCTGGACGAGCCGTCGGTGAAGACCATGAGCTCCATATTCGCCTCCTCCCTCAACGTGGTCACCACCTTCTATGTCATGGTAGGACCCTGTCCTCAGCCCCTGTGGGCCCCAGCACTGGCACTCCCCGCCCCCCCCCCCCCCCCCGCCACCGTGGCCTGGTGCAGGGGGCGGGGCCTCGTCGCCAGGCCCCACCCTGGGGTGCTGGCATCCCTGGGCCCCTGGGCTCCTCTTCCTGTCCTCTGGCCTCTATGAGACCTTCCCTGACCCGCTGTCACGAGGGAGTGTCCATGAGCACCGCCAGCTCGCTGACGCGGGAGTACCCCCACCCCAGGAGCGGGCACCACGGCGCCAGGCTGGGTTTCAGCCCGCCCCATGCCCTCAGGGGTCATAAGGAGGTGGCAGGGGTGGTGGGTGCCTGCATGCTCGGGGCTTTGGCCCTCGGCCCCCTGCTGGGACTTTGAGCCAGATGGGGACTGGCCCGCCCCGACAGCCACCCCGGGGCCCCTTCGCCATCCATCTGGCCACCTGCTTCTCGGCCCGGTCGGGGGCCCACGCCTGCTGTCCCCCGCAGGTGGGCTTCTTCGGGTATGTGAGCTTTGCGGAGGCCACGGCGGGCAACGTGCTCATGCACTTCCCCTCCAACCTGGTGACGGAGATGATGCGCGCTGGCTTCGTGCTGTCGGTGGCCGTGGGTTTCCCCATGATGATCCTGCCCTGCCGCCAGGCCCTGAACACGTTGCTGTTCGAGCAGCAGGTGAGGCCGCTCCCCAGGCCCCGCGGCGCCTCCCTGGGCGGCCGTGGCAGTGTCTCCAGGGGTGAGGAAGGGCTTCCGTGGTGACAAAGTCTCTCAGCGGGGCTGAGTGGCCTTTGGAGAGTGGCGAGGCCACCCCGGCGTCCGTGGCCTGTGACCCCAGCCCACAGCCAGGGTGGAGACGCCTGGGGGGCTGGAGGTGGGCGGAGGTCTGCAGTGCTCGGCTCCACCCGGTCCTGGAGGCGCACTGCAAGCAGGAGGCGCGCCCAGCCGAGGGTTCTGCATGGCGGTCTCTCCCATCCCGGCTCTATCTCCTGTCCAGCTGTGGCGTTGCCAGGGCCTCCCAGGGCCTGGGGGCAGCCGGACTCAGCTTGCTGTCCTGTGGCCAGCATGCCTGCCCACGGCCACCCTATGGGCTAAGGCCGGGCCCCGCAGGGCGGACCCTACCGCTTGCCCCTCGCCCTGTGAGCTGGGCGGGCGCAGGCTCTGCCCCTCGGGATGAAGGCGGGCGGCCATGGGCCCCTGGCTGTGGGCCCCGCCGTTCCTGTTTGCTGCGGGCACACGCTTCTGCGGGGAGCTCCGTGTCCCCGTGTGCCGCGTCCGTACTGCTTATGAAAGCCGCGGCGGCGTTCGAGGCCACGCACATCTCCCATGCCTCTCCGTCCTCGGCGGGCCCCGTGGTGCCATGTCCCCCCACCGTCCCCAGCCTCCGCCGCCCCAGCGCCTGTGGGCTGCCCCGCCCCAGTGAGCTGCAGCTCCGCCGAGGGCTGGTGTTCCTCGCCTTGGCTGGTACCGGCTCTCTGTGCCCGGTGTTTTGGAAGCCTTTGTCCCCCCTTTGGGTCCTGGCACCCCATGTTCACAGGCGGGGCACGGAGGTAGGGGCTTTTGGTCGCACCTCCTGGTGTTGCCCGCCCCTCCTCTTGGACCGCGCCTCACCCGCCTGCTGAGATGAGGATGGCGGCCTTTGTGTGCCTGGCCCGCGTGTGCCCACGTGGATCCCATAGACCCAGCTGGCACCCTTGTCAGGAAAGCATGGGCTGGCACTGGCCGTTAGCTGGGCAGCAGGGCTGCGGTGGCACTGGCGAGTGGGCGTCTGCTTGGCTGCGACTCTGCTGGGTCGCTTGGCTGTATCTGCCTGTCGGGGCGCCCCTGCCAGCCTCCTGGGGGCCCCGGGGGGTCTGGCAGCACCCTAGGGGAGGCTGGCTGGTGGGCGTGGCCAAGGAGGCCATCATCCCAAGCGGGTCTGCCCTCTCTCCGCAGCAGAAGGACGGGACCTTCGCGGCCGGGGGCTACATGCCGCCGCTGCGGTTCAAAGCGCTCACCCTCTTCGTGGTGTTTGGAACCATGGTCGGCGGCATCATGATCCCAAATGGTGAGTGGGGGCCGCTGCAGCTCCCCCACCACGCCATCCCCCAGAGCCCCTGCTTCTGCCCTCCGGCTGCCACAGGCCCCACCTGCGCGGGGACGAGGAGACGCCTGCGGGGGAGGCCCGCCCAGGTCCCTGGGAAGCCGATCCCGCCTGCGTCGTCCGTGCTGTCCGCTGGGCCCTCAGGCCCTGGGGGCTCTGCTGGGCCCGCCTCTGCTCCTGGCAGCGTCCAGCGCCGAGGGAGGGCTCGCTGGGCACCCGGGCCGCCACTTACCCTTTCCCGTCCCTCTCGCCCACCCTTCCCCAGTGGAGACCATCCTGGGGCTCACAGGCGCCACGATGGGGAGCCTCATCTGCTTCATCTGCCCGGCGCTGATCTACAAGAAGATCCACAAGAACGCGCTCTCCTCCCAGGTGGGGCAGCTCAGGGCGGGAGGCAGCGCCCCGGTGGTGGCTGGAGCGGGCCGTGAGCCCCGGCTCCGAGGGTCCAGCCCCGCTGGCGCAGGTCTCCCCGGGAGAGGCCTTGGTGCTGCCCAGCCCCCAGCGGGTGCCTGGGTGTGGGCGCCCCGGACTGCGTGCCAGGCTGCAGCCGCTTCTCTTCGTGCCTGAGGCCTGCGGGCCAGGTGTCTGTGCCACGGGTGCCTCAGGATGCGGGTGGTGTCTGCGCCTCCTAGACAGGGACCCCGTGTGGGCCTGGGGCTGCTCCCTGAGGCCTCTCCCGGCCAGCAGTCCAAGGAGGGTGGCTTTGCCCTGGCGTAAGGCGAGGCGTGGCGCGGGCAGAGCACCGGTGCCCATAGTGAGCCCGCGCTTCCGGCTCGGTGACCGCCGCCGGTAGCCGTGGCGCCGCGCTCAGGCCCTGAGGCCTCCCTGGGCACCGCAGTGCACCCGCCCCGCCGCCCGCCTGCTGTTCAGGGGCAGCCTCGCCTTCTCAGCGACCGTCTGGCCCCTCCCCCCGGCCACCTGTCCTCGGCCTCCCTTGTGCCCCGCGGCCTCTGCTGGGGCCGGCGCTGCTGGGTCCACGCCGTGGAGCCGGGACAGGCCTGGACGCGGGCTGCCGGAGGCCCCGGCTTTGTTCTTCCGCACGACGGCCTTTCCTGCTCTGGCCCTTCCCTTCCAATGAGGTCTTAGGGCTGGTGCCAGCGTCCTCCAGGGTGGCTGTGAGGCAGGCGCCGCTGTTCTGCTCACGGCGTGGGGGCCTACACGCGGCTGCGTCTCTCTCCTGTGGTTTCTTCCAGCTCCCGACCCCTCGGGGCTCTCCCGGTCTTGTCTGCAGGCCCCAGGGTGCTCTGCATGCCCTGAGGCTGCCTGAGGCCAGCTGTGGCGAGCGCCTGCGGTGTGGCGGGGGCAGTGGCGGCGGCCCAGCTCTGCTGTTCCCCGTGGAGCCGTGTCACGGGGGCGTGCAGGGGCAGGGGTGACCCGCGAGGCCCCTCCTGTCTGTGGAGGCGCCTCCTCCCCGCGCTGGCCTGGTGGCCCCCCGCTGCATCCCGGGCTGTATTTACACGGTTTGCTCCTCGCTCCTCCTCTGCTCTCCACTTTCACACGTCAGGTGTGCCTTGCGCTGGTGCGGGGGGACTTTGATCCTGTCTCGTGTTGCTCCCGTTTGTGACGAGTGTCCGGGGCTGTTTGCGGTTGGCGTGGTTACCGACGGGGGTGCTCGCTCTTGTCTGCTCTTAGATTTTATTTGTCCCATCTGTTCCTTTTTCTGTTTCTTTCTTGTTGCTTTTTAGATAAAGCAGTTTTTTGCCTGCTTACGCTTCCTGGGTGGCACAAGGGCACCGTGGCTGGCACCTTGACCTATTGGAGTCGCCCCCAAATCCACTTGTTCCGCTTTCCAGCCCAGGCCCGTGTCCCGTGATGATTTGGCTCCATTTACCCTCCTCCGGCCTTCGGTGTGGTTCATGCCTCACGGATGCCCGAACTCTATGTGTGTCTCACGTCCCGCGAGACTGTGCTTTGCGGCCAGCCCTCGGGTCCCCGCGGCGTCCTGGGCCGTCACCGGGGCGGCCCTGCCTCGCACCTGCCCGCTCTCCCTGAGTGCGTGCTAGAGCTGGCGCTGCCTGGGGCTGCACTCAGACCGGGTCCCACTGAGGTTGCCTCCTCTCCGGGGTCATCCCACGTCTGGCAGCCGGGAATCTCACTCTTGGTCCAGGTGCCAGCCCTGAAGGGCAGCCCCGCCAGCCTCCCTGTGTCCCCAGGGTGCCCATTGAGGCCCTACCCTGCCCGGCCCCTCTCAGCCCACCCCTCAGTCCTGCACCCGGAGGCCCTGGGCACTGTCCTGCCCCATGCAGGCCTGTGAGGCGTAGCCCCTCCACCAGCCGAGGCAGGTGCCAGGTCCCCTCCAGGTTGGCCGGAGCTGTCAACAGACCTAGCTCTGTGGCCAGAGGTGGGCGGGCCCCAGGCCCATGGCCCCTGGCAGGCGGCCGCCGCTCCCCCACACCACATACCGGGCTGCTCTGCCAAAGTGGCCTGCGGCTCGGGTGCCCCTTTTGCCCTTGGGGTCTCTGTCTCCCCAGGTGGTGCTCTGGGTCGGCCTGGGCATCCTGGTGGTCAGCACACACAGCACCCTGTCAGTGAGCGAGGAGACCCCTGTGGACCTGGCACAGGACGCCCCCGGGGGCCGGCGTGTGGAGGTGGAGGGCGCTGTGAAGGCGGAGCCAGCCCGGCTGTCAGGTACACGCTAGCCGCGCGCAGAGGTGCCATGGCGCCCGCCAGGGTGTCTCTCCTGCCGGGCCTGTCCAGTGTGCGGGGCCCCGGGCTGTGCTGGTGCTGTCTGCGGTGACATGCCCACTGCGCTGGGGTCTGGGGGGCGTGCCTGCCTCGCTGCAGAGCCCGTGGCGCGGGTGAGATGGAGACCCCAAGGCCTGCAGCCTGCCCCTGCAGACCCCAAGGCCCCAGCCTGCCCCTGCAGCCTTTCATTGGTGGCATTCAGGTGCCTGCGCCTCGCCTGCCGCTTCTGACAGGGCCCTTGAGGGCTTTCCTGTCTACTGGAGGAACTGGCTGTCCACCCTCCCGCCACACAGTGGAGGAACAGTCTCTGGGCCTCCTGGGGAGCCCAGACCTTGAAGAAGCTGCGCCCTGCCTTCAGGGATGGGGGGGTGGCCCCAGACCCCATGTGGGCCCTGCAGGGCAGGCCTGATAGGGTGGGGAGCCCCACGCGGCGGAGAGAGAAGGCAGCGGTCGGGCCGGCGGAGTGCCCGCTGCATGCTGTGGATTCAGTAAATTGATGGGAAGAGCCCTGAAGAGGGGGTGGGCCCGGCCTGCACCCTGTCTCGGCCAGTGGTGCCCCCACGCTGGCAAGCCCTGGGTGTCTGCGGGGCCAGCTGCCTCCCTGGGGCCACAGCAGCTGCGCGGGGTGGTGGGGCGCTGGCTCACCTGGAGCCCCGGCCACAGCTGGTTTCCATCCCCTGAGGCCGCAGCGGAACATATGGCCGGACCACGTGCCCTGCTCAGCGCCTCCGCTGTTCTCGCCCGGCCTCCCCCGTAATTGATGGGCTGCCTGGTAGGAGCAGAGCTGGGCGGGGCCCCCGCGTGCACGTGCCCCATCAGGCTGCTGCCCCCTTGGGAGGCTCTCGGGGCCAGAGCTGCCCGCTGCCCTCAGCCCTGCACCGACCTGCAGGGCCCCGGGGCCGGGGAGCACGGAGGAGAGAGGGTGCGGGCCGAGCCAGGCTCACCAAAGCAATTATCCAGTAAAGAAGGCTAATTAGGCCATTTTTCTCTGAGTGCGCGGGTGCCCCAGAGGGCCCTGCAGGCGGGTTCGAATTTTGTGACATTTTTGGCTCCGTCCTTCCCCCTCCGTGACCCCGTCCCAAAAGTGGGGAGCTGCACCCTCCTGCAGCCCAACTTGCCACCGGCCGGGAGGGTGAATAGCCAGGACCGCCTCTGGGTATGCACTGGACGGGGCCCAAACTTCCGCTGCTTGGACGGGAGGGCAGCCTGCGGGCAGCACCGCGTCAGGCCACGCGGGGCAGAGGGCGACCCCAGGCCAGGGTGGCGCGGGTGTGCCTCCCCGTGCTGCTGGCTCCCGTGCTGCTGGGGGCGTCTGGCGTCGGCACCCGCAAGCAGCAGTTTGTGAGAAGCCTGTCCAGGGACGCTGGGTCCAGGGAGCTGTCTTCCAGCGGGCAGGACACAAAGGCCCAGGGAGAGGAGCCGTGCAGCCGGCAGTCCCAGGGCAGGGGCCTCGAGGCCCGCCGGCTGGCTGTGGCCCAGACTCGGTGTCAGCCCTGGCCCGTCTTGCTCAGTGGCGGCCCCGTCGTGGTGGGCAGGGGCTGCTCCGGAAGCTGCAGCCCAGAACTGCTCTTTGTCCCGCTCCAGGGCCCCAGGCCCGGGGTTCAGGGCGTTTAGCCCCCTCCCCCAGCCAGAATTCAGGAGCCGGGAGCCATGGGCCGGCTGACATCGAGTGGGAAGGGGACGAGCCTTGGATGTCGTGCTCTGAGCCCGCGGGGGGTGGGGTGGAGGGTGGGGGGCCGTGGGCCGGCTGACATCGAGTGGGAAGGGGACAAGCCTTGGATGCCCTGCTCCGAGCCCGCGGGGGGTGGGGTGGGGGTGGGGGGCCGTGGGCCGGCTGACATCCAGTGGGAAGGGGACAAGCCTTGGATGCCCTGCTCCGAGCCCGCGGGGGTGGGGTGGAGGGTGGGGGGCCGTGGGCCGGCTGACATCCAGTGGGAAGGGGACAAGCCTTGGATGCCCTGCTCCGAGCCCGCGGGGGGTGGGGGGGTGAGCCTGTGTCTGCGCCGGGCGTGAGCGCCCCCTGCCGGCCACGCGGTCACTGCCAGTCACTGGGGCGCGTTTTCCTCCCGGGACCTGCGGGTCAGGCGGCATGGGAAGCCGAGCCGGGGGCACTGCACAGGCCACTTCTCTGCCCGTTGGGGAGTTTGACTTTGGTTTTACTGCGGCCAAGGGGGCTGGCAGGGCACTGGCCTGATGAGAAGCCCCTTCAGTTGAAAGACACCATGTCCAGCGCCCGAGGGCCCAGGGTTGGAGTCGGGGCCTCTGCTGTGCTGCCCAGTGCCCTGGCGGGGAGCGGCACACCCCAGGGCTTCTGGAGGACCCCTTCCAGCGTCACCCCACCTGGCCTTGGTGCTGCTCGGTACTCTGCACGCGGGCCTGTCCCCCACTGAGCGGCTGCCCGCCCAGAGGCCGTGAGTCCCAAGGCCGAGCAGGGGTTTCCTGTTTGTTTTGTCGTGTTTCCCTTCCCTCTCGGGCCCCCTCTTAACTCTGCGTGCTAGACAGACTCCTGATTTATGGCTGCTGCTGGGGGCGCGGCCTGGCCGGGGCTGCCGATGGACACCAGGGCTCCCCCTGGCCTGGCCGGTCTGGCCCTCAACCGCGCTGCCCTTGTCCTGAACAGGACCTGGCCTGCCCAGTAGGGCCTGCGCCTGGGGCACAGCGTCGGCCCCTGGGCCTCCCTTTGTGAAACTTCTCTCACCGGATAGCCCTTTAGCCTCTACGCCCCGCCTGACACGGCGCAGCTCCCCTCGGCCTCCCCAGCCCAGTCCTGTGAGCCGTCGGCCCCGGGCGCCAGGGTGCCTCCCTGCCAGTGGGCAGCCGGGTGGCAGGGTTGCACATCAGCCTGCTGGGCTCTTTCCTCAAGTGTGGCTGGTGGTGCCCCCCTGCGGGCCGGGGTCTGGGGGCCGCCCCCTCGGGCTGGGCGGGCACATGCTGCCCTCTGGTGGGGATGGCCGGTGTTGCACGTGTGGGGCCCTTCCCGCTCCCGCTTGGTGTGAATTGCATTTTGACGTGTTTTGTTCCGAATACCGGGAAAAGGACAGTGTCCTGTGCTACATGACTGCTCGCGACTGGCCAGGAAAAGGAGCAACTGCTTCGCTTCCGCCACCTGCCTGGGAGATGCGGTCACGGCCCGGGGCGGGCCGAGCGCCGGAGCCCGCAGGCGCTCAGCTCACTGTCTGCCGCAGGCCAGAACCCCGTCGCCGAAGCGGCCCAGGACGGCCGCGACAAGCCCAAGCTGCCAGGCGAGAAGGACGAGATGGAGCAGGCCCAGATCAAGGGCCCTGTGAACGCGCCCCAGAGGGAAGACCCCCTGGAGAAGCGGGAGGAGGCGCAGCTGGATCGCCCCGGGCAAGGTGGGTGGCGCCCACGGGAGGGCCCCGCATCTCGGAGGAGTCTGGCCTCTGCCTGCTTCACGGGGATCCACGGGGACGTTCTGCCCCAACGGCTGCTCTGCGGCCCCTGATGTTTGCTCGAAGCAGCGCCTCTCTGCGGCCAGACAGCGGGGCCCAGGGCGCCCGCCCAGCGTCCAGTCCCCCGGGCCCTCCCCGACGCTCTCCCTCTCCTTCCAGGCGTCGCCGTCCCCATGGGCGAGGCCCACCGCCATGAGCCTCCCGTGCCTCGCGACGAGGTGGTGGTGGACGAAGGTCAGGACCAGGAGGGGCTGGGGGAGAACAAGCGTCCCTCCAAACTCGGGGGCGGGCAGGCCCCGGAGGGCGAGGGCCAGAGGGTGCTGCCGCCGCCCGACTCTGAGCAGAGGGACCCCAGACGCGAGCATCCTGAAGATCCCCGGAAGGTGCCAGAAGCCAATGGTCAGGCAGCTGTTGCGCCCGAGGAGGACAGCCTGGGGCCCGGCCACGGGGGTCTGCAGCCAGGGCCCCGGACAGCACTGGCTGAGGAGCGGGCCGCCCCGGCCGATGCGGGGGGGCAGGCAGACGGCGACCTGCAGCCAGGCCAGGCCCAGGGGGCCCAGGAGAAGAGTGAGCCCGGTAGGTGTCCACCTGGCCGGTGGCTGCAGTGGACATGGGGGGTTGGGGGAGAGGCGGGAGGGCCCGGCCAGTCCCCACGTGACACGTGGGTGTGGAGCTGTCTGCAGCCGCGGGGGACCCACCGCCTGGGGCTCTGCAGCCGCTGGGACGCCTTCGGGTGTGGCCGGCCTGGACGTTGGGCCGCTCCGCCCCGTGTTCTGGGGGCTCTCGGGGTGGGGCGCTGCTGGCGTGAGCGGCGAGGCGGGGGCGCTGGCTCGCGGCCCTGAGCACGAGGGCTTGGATGTTTTATGACTTCGCCGGCGTCCCAGGTCGGGGGAGGCTGGGCCGACGGGCGGGGCTGCGCAGGTGGCGGGGTGTCAGGGATCAGGTGCCACCGCCTGTCCCTCCCCCTCCATCTCCTGGGCGCCCCGTCCTCCCGAGCCCCCACAGACCCGAGTCTCCCGTGTGTCCAGCTGGGCAGGCTCCCCTCCCGGAGGAGAAGCCGGGTCCTGGGGCCGGGGCGCAGGCCCAGCCACGAGAGCAGAGGACGGCGGAGGCCCAGGCCAGGGACCGTGCCGGCAGCCGCTTGGAGGGTAAGGCCGCCCGCGCGTCCCCCTGCCCGGCCTGGCCGGCCGCTGCGCCCCCTCCCGTGTCCCGGCTGGCCACTGGGCAGGACCTGCCGCCTCTCCCACCCCGCTCCCTGCAGCCTTTCCTCTCGCCCTCTGCCCCTTTGTGGTGACCGTGCTCGGGCGCGGGCCCCGGTCTCGCTCGCGCCGGGCTGGCGTCTCCAGCGCTGTGCCCGCAGCCGTGGGGGTGGGCGCCGGGCGGAGGGTAGCTGGCCCCGCTCGGGAGCCCGGCCCTGTCCTGAGACGACGCTGGCTGGGCCTCCCTCTCCGGGGAGCCGTGTTCTGGCTGCCCCTCGGGGTGTCGCCCCAGCTCGCGCGCCGCCGCTCGGGTGTGGCCTCTGCGGTGCAGGGCGGCGGCTGGTGACCCCTGCGCCCGGGCCGTGCGTGGCGAGCGATGTGCTTGGTGCCGCCTGGCCGGGGGCAGAGCCGGAGGCGTGGGTCTTCTGGGCTCGGTGGCTCTGGGGGCGCACGGGCTCCTGTGTCTCTCCTCGGGCCTGTCTTTTGGGTCCCGTCCTCGTCACGAGCCGCCGAAACCCGCTTGACCCTTTGACTCGTTTTCCTTTCTGGAAAGAGGGTTTTCACGTGTCCTATTCTGCCTCTCTCCTGTGCGCCTCCCCATGGGACGAGCAGCTGAGATCAAAAAGCTGGTGGCAGGTACGAACTGGAGGGCGTCCGGGGCGCTGCGGGCGGCCTCCCCCGCCCTGCCTGCGCGGTGTCCGCGTGCCCGGGCTGCTGGGTGGGGCGGGGGCCCGCCTGTGGGCAGAGCCGGCCGCCTCCACCCTCGCTTCTGCCCGCGGCGCTCTCTGGCCGGCGTCTCCCACATCGCCCTGGGAGGGCACGGGTGGCGTGTGGGGCCGTCCCTGCCCCGAAGGCCGTCTCAGGGTCACGCCCTGCAGGGCAGCAGCGTGAGCGTGGCCGGGCGGTCGGGTCTGCAGTCCCGGGAACGGAGTGCCAGTGGCCTCGGGAGGGAGGCACCCGCCGCCGCAGACCCGGGTGTTCTCAGGCAGGCGCCGCGAGGGTCCTGGGGCCTGGGCTGCTGTGCCAGGTGGCCGAGAGGCCCTGCCCTGCGGGGCCCCGTCCTCCCGTGAGCCTCTGTGCGCGTGCTTCTGGGAATGCCCCTCTCGTCCCTGCCCGGCCTCACGTGGAGTCCCAGGCTGGGGTGCAGCGTGCCCGTGGGTCCAAGGCTCGGCTGCCCACCCAGCGCAGCCTTCCTGCTCACCGGGGGCCACCCGCTCCCCAGCCCCCCGGCCGCCAGCTGACGAGAGCCGCGCCCGGACAGCGGTCTGCTCGCGTGCGCCCGTGTCGGGGCAGGTGTGGGGGCACCGTTGGGCGGGCGTGGACTTTGCTGCCCAGCCCCGCTGCCACGGAAGTGGTTTTCTCCTTTGAAACTCCCACCCTGGGGAAGCCTCAGGCCCGGAGGTCTTCAGGCGCTCGGGCTTGAATGGCCGGGACCGGTCAGCAGCCTGGCCCGCTGGCGCGGGGCCTCGCAGGGTTTCTCCGGGGGTCGGTTCCAGAGGCAACAGTCGAGGGGACGGGGCCCGCGAGGCGTGTGCGAGCCACACGCGGCGAGGACGCAGCAGCTGGCCGGGGGCTGCAGGCGCGTGTGGGAGGACGCGGGCCCTGAGCGCGGTGTTTCCCCACCCAGGGGCGGGCCGGGCGGAGATGCTGGACCACGCGGTGCTGCTGCAGGTGATACAGGAGCAGCAGGTGCAGCAGAAGCGCCTCCTGGACCAGCAGGAGAAGCTGCTGGCCGTGATCGAGGAGCAGCACAAGGAGATCCACCAGCAGCGGCAGGACGGGGAGGACGGCAAGTGGGCTCGCGGGCGGCAGCTGCACCCACCGCGCGGGGAGGGGCCGGGGCGGCCCAGGTCGGGGACCCGGGGCGGGCTGGGGGTCGGCTGAGGCTCGGACGCCTTCACTGCCGGCCAGTGGTGCCCCAGCCCGCAGCGGTGGCTCCTGCCCGGGCCCGTAGCTGACCTGACGCCAATTTCGCTTGCAGCAGACGGGCCGCCAGAGCCTGGGGCGGCCGCTCCCCGAAGTAAGGAGGAGGTGCAGGATGGGAAGGCGGGGGGCACCGTGCCACGCACCCCTGCCCAGCCTTTGGAATCTGCACTGGGGCGGCACCCCGCCCCTCCCCAAGGGCCCGGCCAGCGCCCCTGGGAGGAACCCCAGGGGGCTCCAGGCAGGCCCCCACCGGCAGGCCCTCCTGGGGGTGGACTGCGTCCAGAGCCCCATGCTGCCCAGGCCCAGCCGAGGGCCGCTGCACCCCAGGGCGCTGGCACCAGCCTGCTGGAGCAGGTCCCGGAGCCAGACCCTGCCCGGGGACCCCAGAGCCCGGAGAAGCATGGCCCTGGGGACCCCCTCGGGCAAAGTGAGGGCGTGTTTGCCGGAGGCACCGATGAAAGAAAGAAATCCCGGAAGGAAACGGCCCCTGGAGGCGTCGCTCGAGAGGAGGCGGATGTCCCGGCAGCAGAGGCCGGGGCTGGGGGCCCTCCTGGGAAGCCCCCACCAGGAAGCCGAGACCTGGGCCGGCTTGGGGGCGCCGCGCCCACAGGGAGGACGCCTCCCCCGCCCGCACGCCCGGCCATCTCTGACAGGGGGCAGGGCGGGCAGCGGGGCGGCCGCCCATTGGACAGGAAGGACGCGCTTGGCGGGGACCAGGCCCCTGCCGCTGGGGAGGACGCTGCTGTCCAAGAGCCCGAACAGAGGCCGGACGCCGGGCCCGGGCCCAGGCCAGCCGTCGCCGGGGCCCCGAAGCCAGACAACGCCAGACCCAATCGGGAGCTGAAAGTCCAGGGGGACGCTGACCTGCGGAGGCGGCGGCGTGCCGCAGCCCCTCCTGCTGGCGGGGGCCCAGCCCTGGAGGACTCGGTCCTCATCAGCCTTGACCCGCTGCCTGGCGTGCAGCTCAGTGACCTGCGCAGCGCCCTGGAGGCCCAGCTGCACCAGGCCGCAGGGGGCACTCTGCGGGTGGTGCACGGCCGCCGGGTCAAGCAGGCGCCCGCCCTGGAGGAGGCCTGAGCGCCGGGGCTGCAGCCTGGTCAGCAGGCGAGCCCGAGGGGCGCCCCAAGTGCAGGCCAGTGGTGGCCCTCCAGCCTCCGGGTCTTTGGAGAGAGCGCAGCCAGCCCTCTGGGGTTTCACTGGTGGCAGAGCCGCTGCGCCCAGCAGAGACCCCAGGGGCCCGCGTGCCAGCCGGGCTGAGGGCCCCCATGGCCGCCTGGGCCCGCCCCACCTCCCTGCGGCTGGTTCTCACTCTTGTTGGCTGTGAGCCTCCTGGAGACTAATAAACGCTGCTTCCCTGCTGCTCGGAGCGACCCCGCTCGCACCGGAGGGCCCATGGGGGCGGCAGCCTTGGGGGGTGCCAGGAAGCGCCCCAAAGCAGCCATATCTGGGCAGCTCCTGAGGCAAGTTTCCTACGGAAGGTTCAGGTGCCAAGACTCAGGCCACAGGGACAGCGCTGCCGGCCGGGGCTGCTGGTGCACTGGCATCGGAGCCCTGGGCTGGTCCCGCCTGCCCCAGCATGGCCCACCGGCCTGCCTACTGGTGGAGGTGTCCTGGGGCTTTCCTGGGCCTCTGCCTGGGAGCAGCTCCCCCTGCCCCTCACACCCAGCTGCCGAGATGGTGCCAGAGCAGGGCCAGCCAGGACCAGGCAGGACGTGTGGCTGGTGCGGGCTCTGCTGTGCCTTGCTCCCACCGCACCGCAGGCAACGCTGCCCTCCCCGGCAGCACCCCAGGGCGGGTCTGGGGGCCGGGACTGTGCTGTGCTTTCTGACCACAGGGCAGTGGGGGCCAGCCCTGCCTGTAAGGGCTCCGTCCCAGAGCAGGGCGGCATGGCCAGCCACCTAGCCGCACGGGGCATAAGCGGGTGGAGGCCAGGTGCAGCCCCGAGGGCCCCCGCCCCACCCCGAGGATGGGAGTCTGGGCCGCCCACCCTGGCTGAGATGCAAGTGGGCAGAGCACAGGGGTGAGGCCCGGGTGACACAGCTGCAGAAGCAGGCAGGGCTGAGGTGCCCCCACTCCTTCCTGGAGGCCGGAGCGAGGCAGCAGGGAGCTGGGTGTGCGGCCGAGCAGGGGGGCCGGGAGGGCCGGGAGAGGGGCCCAGCAGGCCTGGACATCGGCCCTCCAGGTGAGGGGCGAGACGGGAGAGCCCACCCTGGGCCTCGGCTGTCCTGAGTTCCTGTGGTCACTGTGCAGCTTGGCTGTCCACCTGGCTGCCCAACCTGCAGCCCCCAGGCTCCTGGGACCCAGTTCACTAGGAGGGAGGCTCTCGCCTCAGAGGTGCGCGGTCACACCTGGGGGCTCCAGACTTCTGGAACTGTGAGGCAGAAACAGGAGCACAGAACCCGCTTGGGGTTCACGAGTGGCCCTGGCCGTGGGTGCCGGGACCCACGGCCCCAACCTGGCTGTCGGGCAGGGCGTGCAAGGCAAGGCCTCCAGAGGCTGCGGAAGGGCAGCTCAGCCTGTGCCCTGCAGCTGGGTTCCAAAGCCACCCTGGGTCCCCCCACCTGCACTCGGGCCCACAGGGCCCCCTGCATCCCGCCGAGTCTGGAGGGCTCCCTGCAGGCCCCCATGGCGTACACCTGGCGTGTCCTGTGAGCTGGCGGTTGCGGCTGCAGCCGCGTCAGACAAGCTTGTAGACGGAATACAACACAGACACCCCGCGAGCGCTGACCCCTGCTTTATTGCTCGTCACCAATGCCTGTCCTCACCCCAACCCTCTACACCGGCCAGGTCCTCTTCCTCTTGGCCCTGAGAACTGGGGTCGTCGGACCCCCAATGGCGTGGCCTCGGGCAGCTCATGGAGACCAGCGGCTGGTCCTTCCTAATGGCCCTCCAGGGTCTTTTTGGCCTGAAAGAAAAAGTGCTTTATCTGAAGGGGCCTCTTCCAAGGCGGCGGGGCGCCCGGCTGTGTGGGTGCATGGCCGAAGGGGCGGGGTGGACGCTGCACTTCAGCCCCCCTGGGCCGAGGCCTGCAGCTGCTAGGGGGCACAGACCTGCAGGCGCACCCCCAAGGGCCAGGCTCAGGAACCCCTTTCCATGGAGGAGAGCAGAGTCAAGCTGCACGCAGCAGGCGCGGGCCCGCAAGGAGACAGCGGACGGTAGCCCACAGCCCCTCCTGGCTGCTCGCACATCTCAGCACCCTAGTCCCACCCTTTGGGTGCCAGGTGTGCGGGTGGAGCAAAGGGGTGCCTGGGGGGGGGGCAGGTGACCCGACGACAAGGGTGATGGGCCCTCCAACCTCCAGGGGGCTGCAGGGAGACACGCCCAGGAGCCGGAGGGAGGCGCGGCCGGGGACCAGGCAGCCGGGTGGACGCCTACACTGGATGTGAGGTGGTGACCAGGGCCGGCTGTCCGGCCGCCGCAACCCGTCAGCCGTGCGGGCGGCCCCTGCGGACCTCTGGCCCCGGCCCCCTCCCCAGCTTTCCCGGAGGAGTCGCTGGAGCCAGCCCCCGCAGGCGCCTCTCCTGGCTTCCCCAGGGGGCTCTTCCCGCCTCCAGCACCCCCACCCCCAAGCCTACATCTTGGGGTCGCTCGTGGAAACGTGTGACCACGTCGCTGCGGCTCTTCACGCGCACGCAGCGACCTTCCCGAGCCTCTCGGCGCAGCGCCCCGCCCGCCGGGGGCCCGGGCCCGCGAGGACAGGGTGGGCTGCGTCCAGGCCAGGGGGCAGCGCCGATCCCCGGCCGGGGGCGGGGGCTCGGCGGCGCCCCTGGGCGTTTGCACGCCCCGCGGCAGGGCCCCCGCGAGCCGCCGGGGTGGGGAAACCTACCGCGCCGGCGAAGCAGCTCCGCAGGGCCTCGAACTCCCGCGCGCAGAGGTCCTTCCTCAGGCGGCCGCCCGGGGCCGTGGAGGCCTGCACGCACCGGCCGTACGCCGCGGCCTGCGGGCGCAGACGGAGTCACCCGCGGCCCCCGCTCGCCAGCGCCCGCCCCGCGGCCCCGCCGCCCGCCCTCGCCCCTCACCTCGGCCCCGCAGGCCGCCAGGCGCTCGGGAAAGGCGCGGAGGCGGCCTCGAACGCGCCCCCACACCGCTCCGTTCCCCGACATGAGAGGCGCTCCCTGGCTCCCACGGGCGCCGCCATCTTAGGCCAGGCCCCTTCCGGTGCATAACGGGTCCATAGGTCGGCGCTTCCGCCCGTAGTCTTTCCCGCGCCTCTCATTGGCCAGCTTTCAGTGCGCGCTGCACCTGCGGGACCCTATGATTGGCTTGAGGGCTTGCCAGTCTTTGAAAGGGACTTCGGATTGGCTCGGGCTCAAACTGTTTCCCGGAGGCGGCCCCCGCGCGGGCTATAGGCCAGCGAGGCCCGCCCCGCGCGGTGATTGGAGGGGGCGCGGGGCCTGGCGGAAGTGGGCGGGGACGGGAGGTGACCGGCACCATGGCGGCCGCGCCGCCGCTGCGGGACCGGCTGAGCTTCCTGCACAGGGTGAGTGCGGGGCGCGCGGGCGGCCGCGGCCGGAGCCGCCGCCGCCCCGCCCCGGCCCCCCGCCGGCCCCCGCGCACGGGTGTGGGCGGGCCCAGAGACGAGCCCGACTGCCGGCAGCGCGGGGCCGGGGCGCCCTCCGGCCTGACGCGGCCCCGGGAGGAGCCCGGCCCGAGCCCGCCCGCCCGCGGGGGACCGCAGCCCGCGGAGCGCCGGCGGGAGCCCCAGGGCCTGCGCGGAGGCGGCCCCGCCGGGCGGTGTCCCCGGGGCTCGGCCCTCGAGGAGGACGCCGCGCGGCCGGGCCCTGTGGACGCGCCGCCCTTGCTCGGGGGCGTCGGAGCCGGCGCCCCTCACCCGCAAGCCCTCACCCGCGCGCCCCTCACCCGCGCGCCCCTCACCCGCAAGCCCCTCACCCGCGAGCCCTCACCCGCAAGCCCTCACCCGCAAGCCCTCACCCGCGCGCCCCTCACCCGCGAGCCCTCACCCGCAAGCCCCTCACCCGCAAGCCCCTCACCCGCAAGCCCCTCACCCGCAAGCCCCTCACCCGCAAGCCCTCACCCGCAAGCCCCTCACCCGCGAGCCCTCACCCGCAAGCCCCTCACCCGCGAGCCCTCACCCGCAAGCCCTCACCCGCAAGCCCTCACCCGCAAGCCCCTCACCCGCAAGCCCCTCACCCGCAAGCCCTCACCCGCGCGCCCCTCACCCGCGCGCCCCTCACCCGCAAGCCCCTCACCCGCAAGCCCTCACCCGCAAGCCCCTCACCCGCGAGCCCTCACCCGCAAGCCCTCACCCGCAAGCCCTCACCCGCAAGCCCTCACCCGCGCGCCCCTCACCCGCGAGCCCTCACCCGCAAGCCCCTCACCCGCAAGCCCCTCACCCACAAGCCCTCACCCGCAAGCCCTCACCCGCAAGCCCCTCACCCGCGAGCCCTCACCCGCAAGCCCTCACCCGCGCGCCCTCACCCGCGAGCCCTCACCCGCAAGCCCCTCACCCGCAAGCCCTCACCCGCAAGCCCTCACCCGCAAGCCCCTCACCCGCGAGCCCTCACCCGCAAGCCCCTCACCCGCGAGCCCTCACCCGCAAGCCCCTCACCCGCGAGCCCTCACCCGCAAGCCCTCACCCGCAAGCCCTCACCCGCAAGCCCTCACCCGCAAGCCCTCACCCGCGCGCCCCTCACCCGCAAGCCCCTCACCCGCAAGCCCTCACCCGCGCGCCCCTCACCCGCAAGCCCTCACCCGCGCGCCCCTCACCCGCGAGCCCTCACCCGCAAGCCCTCCCCCGCAAGCCCTCCCCCGCGAGCCCCTCACCCGCGAGCCCTCACCCGCATGCCCCTCACCCGCGCGCCCTCACCCGCAAGCCCTCACCCGCATGCCCCTCACCCGCAAGCCCCTCACCCGCGCGCCCTCCCGCAGCCGCGCCGGCCGCCTCTTCCAGGCTCGCTGCCCCCCGAGTGTCCCCTCCCCGGCTGCCCTCCTGGGGCCTCCTGCCGGACTCCCGCCCCTTTGCCCGGGTCTGCCAGGCCGGGCGTCGCGGCGAGCAGGACCGCGGGCTCAGTCCTGCTTTGGGTCCTCTCCGTGGGGTCCCGCCCGGGGAGCCCCTGGGTGGGGCTGTGGACGCTGCTGGCGGGTCTAAGCCCCAGCCGTGCCCCCCTTGCCTGGAGGCCACCTTCTCCAGGCCCACCCCCGCCTGGGAGCCAGGCCCTGCGCTGGGGGGCTCTCCCGAGCGGCCGTGGACTCACCGCCAGGGCCTCTCGCCCGGCAGCTCCCCATCCTCCTGAAGGGCACGTCGGACGACGAGGTCCCCTGCCCAGGCTACCTGTTCGAGGAGATCTCCAGTATCCTCCCTGCCTCCCACGCCGGGCCCAGGGCCGCAGGAGGGTCCCGGTTCTCCCGTGCAGGCTCCCCGGCTCCTCTACTGCTGGGGGTGGCCCCGGAGCCCAGGGCCTCGCGGGGACCTGGAGCCGAGGCTGGGGCGGGGCAGGGGTGTGTCCAGAGCACGTTGCTCCCCTAACCCGGCGCTCCCAGAGATCTCCCACGAGTCCCCGGGCAGCAGCCAGTGTCTCCTGGAGTACCTGCTGAGCCGTCTGCACGGCGGCTCCGGCCGCGTGAAGCTCAAGGTGAGGCTGGGCTGGGGGGGGCGGGCAGAGCCAGCGGCTGCCAGGAGCCAGGCCCAGCCCCCCCTGACCCCCCAGGTGCTGAAGATCCTGCTGCACCTGTGTGCCCACGGGTCCCCGGCCTTCCTGCTGCTGCTCAGGCGCAACCCCGCCTTCATCCAGGAGGCCACAGGTGCGGGGACCGTCCCGGGGCGCGGCCCTCCCGAGCTCATCCCAGGCCGTGCCTCTGTCTGAGCCGCCCACTGGGCCGTCCGGTGCCCTGCCCGGTCCTGGCCGTGACCGCCCTCCCCTGGCCAGCACTCCCCGCCGGCGCTCTCAGCGGGACCTCTGGGAAGGCTCGCGGGAGGCTGTGGGGGCCCAGGGGGGTCCCAGCTGGTGTCGCCTCCGCGTGGACCGTCCCCCCGCCTGGCTCTGAGGAGTCTCTGGAAGGACTTGACCCTCAGGCGAGCGTCCACCCACTTCCTGGACTCCCATCCCGGCGCCCTCGGCTGCCCTAGCACGCAGGCCGCTCCCCGAGGGGCCACCGTCGCCCGGAAGAGGCTCAGTGGTTGGCGAGCGTGTCCGTCCTCCAGGCCCCGGGTCGCATCGCCCCTTCCCCGGGGACGCGAGCAGGGCCGCCACCGGCCCCCCACAGGCAGGAGCAGCCTGGACCCCGCTTGCCCGCACGCTTGGGAGGTGCCCCGGGGCTGGGAGCTGGGCTCCCCAGGGCTGGGCGGAGCAGCCCCCTTCACTCGCGGGCCAGGCGGCTGGGGCGTCCCCCCGGGAGGCTGGAGGGCGGGGGGCGTGGCTGGCGGGGCAGCCCCCAGGGCTCGCTGGGCTGAGCTCGGGCTGGCGAAGGGGTGCGGGGGTGCAGGTTGGCACGGGGGGAGGCTGCGCTTGGGGCCTGGCGGTGGGCCCCGTGGGGACGGCTCTGCCCCCGCGACCCGCTTGCGGACTCGCCTCCCACCAGCCGTGCCGGGCACAGGGCGGGCTGCGCGGCTCGGGGCCAGCTCGGGGCCGGCAGCGGGGAGGGGCGGAAGGGAGACTCTTGTGACACGGGAGCCGGGAGGTCGCCCTCGGACGGCCCCTGACAGAGGCGGGTGCCCTTTGCGGGAGAGGCCTGAGGCCGGAAGAGCTCGGGGGCGGCTTCACCCCACGCTGGGGCTCTTGAGCTAGGGAGCCTGCCCGGGCTCGGGGGGACCTCTGGGGAGGGGGCGGAAGGTGGGCCCGCGGCGCGTCCCGGGAAGAACTCGGAGGGTTTTGGGTGGGACGAGCCCCCATCCTCTGGGTGGGCGCCGGGTGAATTGGGCCGTGACGTGGACGCGGCGCAAGGGCCACGGGGCCTGTGGGCTGGGGCCAGTGGCGGAGCCGGAGGGGCTGGGGCGCTCTGGGGAGCGGAGAGACCGGCCTGGGGGTGGTACCTCGGGGCTCAAGTCAGGGCCGGGAGGGGTGCAGAGGTGGGGCCGGGAGGCTCTGCGCCCCTGGCTTGCACCCCCTGGAGGCCGCAGCCCCACGCCCTGAGCCCCAGCCTCCGCCGCAGTGTTCGCAGGACCCCGGACCCGCTCCACGGGAACAGCTTGTACCAGAAGGTGCGGGCGGCCGCCCAGGTGAGCCAGGCCAGCCGCTTCCCAGAACAGCCCTGGGGGGCACCGAGGAGCCGGCCTGGCGGCGGAGCCGAGTTGCAGGGGAGGGGGCAGCGCCCCAACCCCCCACTGAGCCGTCTGCCCTCTCGTCCAGGACCTGGGCAGCGCTTTGTTCTCTGACACCCCGTCACCTCCACCTGCCCCGCCCCCCAGAGCCCTGCCGCCTGCAGGTACAGCCCGGCCCCTTCCCTCCACCTGTGCGGGGAGTGGGGGCTGCTGGCACTGACACCCCCCCCCCGCCCCTCGCAGGCATGGGCTCCCAGTCCCGGCCCCAGGGCGCTCCCCAGGGCTTTGGCTACAGCAGAGAGCGGGCCCACACGGGTGAGTGCCGCATGGGCCCTAGGGGTGTGGGGTGGGTTCCACGGGGTGGGCCCCGGGCAGCCCCCAGGGCCGATCTCCCTGCCCATCACTGCCTGCGAGAGGGTGGCAGGTGGGAAGGCGGGGCCGGGCCGGCCGGAGGCTTGGCTGGGAATGCCCACGAGGCCCAACGTGCTGGGCGACCCGGCCCCATGCTGCCTCGGCCGCTGGCCCCCCGGCGCTCCTGCAGCCCCGAGCCTCCCTCTCTTTGGGGTGCCAGCACTGTCATAGGAGAGGGCTCCCCAGCATTGCGCGTGAGCACCTTGGGGGCCCAAGTTCCAGGCGAGCCGCTCTGCGGTGCGCCCTGGGCTCTGTGGAGCTGGGGAGTGCGCTGAAGTGCGGTGACCGGGAAGCTTCTGGAAGGGCCAGCTCCCCTCCCCCTCCGTGTAGGATCCGCAGGCGAGGTCTTCCTCTCCACCATCCAGAAGGCCGCCGAGGCGGTGGCTCACGCCGTGCGCCCTGGGCCGGGCAGCCCAGGAGCCCAGAGGCCCCTGCCGCGGGGCGACGCCTACCAGCCTGCCGTGACGCCCTCAGCCAGCCTCGGTGCCCCCCCGGCCCGGCCGCCGCCCCCTGGCACCACCCCAGGTGCCCGAGCTGTCAAGGGGTCTGGCTCCCCTGCAGGGCGCGCAGCGAGCTTCTCCTCGTCACCCGCTGGGGGTGGAGCGCCAGGCAAGGGGGCTACGAGGGCGCTGCCCGGCGACTCCCTGCTGGCCGGCGCCGCCCGCGGGCTCCTGGACACTGGGCTCTCCTTGCTGCCGCCCGAGGGGCGGGGCGGGCTTCCCGGGGCCCCAGCTCCCCAGGAGCAGAACCGGGACTCAACAGCCCAGAGCCTCCCGGCTGCTCTGTGGCCCCTGCGGGACCTGGGGGTCGGCGGCGAGCCCCCCAGGCTCTGCGGGCGCGGGCGGAGGGAACAGGCACCTGCGCTGGGCAGACGGTCGTGCTGCGGGGTGGGCGCGAGGGCCCCGCCCGCCTCTCTGGGTCTGCGGGACAGGGGCTCCCGGGAGGCGGGCGTGGGGGCCTGAGGTCCTTGGCTCTGACGGGCCCTTGCGGGTCCTTCCAGCCGCCAGACACCAGCCCGGGCAGGCCGGGGGGGGCTGGGACGAGCCGGAGAGCAGTCCCCGCCCCCAGAGCTCCTCACAGGGGAGCAGCGGCCTGAGCGAGGCCTCCGGTGCCGGCAGCCGGTCCGGCAGCGACAGCCCCCCAGGGGCCAGCGGGGCACCCAGCGACTTGGCGGAAAGGTGAGGCGCGCCTCTGGGTGTCCCTCAGCCTTGCGCTGGGGCCTGCCGGCTGGGGCCACGCTCCGCCGTGACTCCGGGTCCCGCAGGGCGGAGGCCGCGACCCTGAGAGACTGCCAGCCGGAGCTGAGCCTGGTGCAGGCGGTGACCCGGGGGCCCCGAGCCTTCCTGAGCCGAGAGGAGGCCCAGCACTTCGTCCGCGAGTGAGTGCCCCCCGCGTCCCAGGCCCCGCGGCCCCGCGGGAGGGCCTCCCCTGCCCAGCCGCCTCCTGCCCGCAGGTGCGGGCGGCTCAACTGCGAGGCGGTCCTGGAGCTGCTCATCCACCGCCTGGACGGGGCCAGCGAGTGCCAGCAAATGGTGAGCGGCGAGAGGGGCGGCTCCGCGCGGGGCCTCCCTGGGAGGGGTGCGCCCTGGCTTCCAGCGCTGGGGGCTGGCCTGGCCCGGGGCCCAGAGGAGGGCGGTGGCCGGGGAGACGGGCCTCCCTCCCGGGGTCCCTGCGACTGCCTCGGCCCCGCAGAGAGCTCTGGGAGCCCTGGCCACCCTCGGGGGCACCGACCTGCTGGCCCAGGAGCACGTCCTTCTGCTCTCCCGGCCGCGGCTGCAGGAGCTCAGCGCAGGCAGCCCGGGACCTGTGACCAGCAAGGCCACCAAGGTGGGCAGCAGGCGTGGGGAGCCCCCGGTTCCCAGTCCCTCCCGGTTCAGAACAGCCGTCGCCCCGCCGCAGCCTCCTAAGGGCCCTGGGCCCCAGCTCTCTCCACCGCTCTGCCCCGGGGCCCCTCCCCCTCGCAGCTTGGCGCCCACGGGCCTCAGGGCCTCTTCCAGGAAGCCCTCTTGACTGTCGAGGCGGCTTTCCCCACCTTCTCCCCTCTGGGGCCCAGCTCCTGGGTCTGGTTTCCTTCCAGACCCCCCACCGCTTCTCTGGCCGCTGAAAATTCAGGCCCTTAACCGCCTGACCTTGGCTGCGCCCTGTGAGGGCCTTCACCGTCCCCCGTCCCTCCCTCGTCCAGGTGCTGCGGCACTTTGAAGCCTCGTGCGGACAGCGCCCCCCTGCCCGGAGGCCCGCGGCCAGCCCAGAACCCGCCGCCGCCTGCGGGGGCCCGTCTGACCTGCTGGCTGACGCTGTGCCCTTCCTGGGCGGCCCAGCGTCCCTGCAGCCGCTGAGCTCCACCCTGTTCTCACCCCCCTGTCCTGCCCCGCGCCCAGCCCCCGCGCCCTCCACTCCCCTGGGGGACGCCCCCCTTCCAGGCCCACAGGACACCGCAGGGACTGAGAACAGACTGGCAGGTTCTGGAGACCACGGGGCTGAACCTGAGCCTGGCCCGGTGGGTGCAGACACCCCTGACGACAGCGGCAGCTCCCTGTTTGCTGGCATGGAGCTGGTCGCCTGTCCTCGCCTGGCAGGTGCCGGGACAGCAGTGGAGGAGCCCCTCCCGGGCCCCCAGACCCCCTGGACATCGGCGCGGAGGGCAGCAGCCAAAGGGCCTCCTGGCTCCGAGCCATCGGCCTTTGCGTTCTTGAACGTGTGATGGTGGGGGCTGGGCCCGCGGGCCCGCCTGGTCCCGGCCCACCTGAGGGCCTGCGCACCGACCGGTGCCCGCAGCATCTGCCACCGTGCGCCGCCTCCCCTGCAGGTGTTCCCAGCGTTGGTCCGTTCAGAGGCCGGAGCGGCCGCCAGATGCCTCGGGAGAGCACGGCTCGTGGGCGGCAGTGGCCTTGCCTGCCCAGCCTGGCCCCGGGGGGTCCTACGTGGGGAGGGCAGACGGTGCTGGGCAGCTCTGGCAGCATCAGGACGGAGCCTGTTGAGATCAGCCACTGGGGCCCTGGGCCGGGCCTGGCCCTGCCTGCAGGCCGCGGGTGTCGCCAGGAGACCTTACTCTGAGAGGCCGATGCTGGCCATTTGGCCTGAGGGACGAGGCTGACGTGTGGATTCGGCCTGGGTCCTGCTGAGCCGGGGTCGTCCTCAGGGCCAGTCCCCTGCGCGCAGCGTGGCTGCGGTGGCCGCCTGCACACTCTGCGCCTCTGCTGGGCCGGCATGTCTGGGCACGTTGCGAGCTGCCTGGGGGGCGCAGACGCGTGGACAGACGGTGCCGACAGCTTCTTTCCACGCCTCGGGCAGGGCCTGTTTCTGCCCTAAACGCCCCAGTGGGCTCTGGGGCCATTTTCTTCATTTCGAGTTTCTGAGGCCGACACGGAAGGACGCGGCTGCCTGGTTCTTCGGGTTCCGGTAGCTTCTGTCTTTCAGGAAAGCGGTCGTTCCCCATGAGCCAGGGGACCCTCTTTCGTGTCGGCGCCGTTCTCCCCCTTGGTCAGTCTGACTTGAAGTTTGTTAATATCAGTCTCCAAAGAACTCACTTTTGGGGGTGGTTTTTCCGACTGCCTTTGTCTCTCCGTTTCTTCATCTGCTGTAAATTCTTCTCTGGGTGTTGTTTTGCGTCCTGTGAATTTCTGTATTTTACGTCTATTCAGATTGAGTTTTCTTTTTTGAGTTATTTTTATTTATGTGTAGAAGCACTGGGGTGCAGCCCAGAGGTGTGGGGAGTGAGCGGACTCCCCAGAGCCAGAGCGGGGAGCAGCACAGGCGGATGCACTGGAAGGCGCTGCTGCGGGGAGCAGCGGGCGGCAGGAGAGGTCTGCGCGCCCTGTGGGTGGCTCCCTGGCCGCCCATCAGCCTCGGGCCTCAGTGGCTGCCAACAGCTTCACTGCGCTGAGACCTGACCCCTGCGCCACTGGGGAGCCCCAGATTGAACTATTTTTCAGTGTTTTTGCCCCAGGGTTATTTGAAAGTGTGGTTTTCTGCTATTTCTACTGTAGTCCTGATGCAGTGAGGGAACGCACCGTGTAACGCTGGTGACTTGTTAAAGTTTGTTTTATGGCCCAGAATTTAATCTGTCCCGGTGCACATTCCACACGCACTCGGTCTAGAGAACCACAGCCCAGCGTCCTTCTGACAGGCAGGAAGGGCCCTCGGCCAGCCGGAGTCGGTCCCGCCAAGGGGCCTTTATCCTGGGCCGTGTGACCCTCCCCAGTAAGGCCACAGTCACGTGGTCATTTCATGCAGCGAAAGGAAGAGACAAAATTCAACATTCAGGTCAAAACAACTCAGCAAACTCCAAGTAGAGTTTCTTTTCTGCCCGGCAGGCGTCCATGCCCGCCCGCGGCTAACGTCTCCCGCGACGCCTGCCCCCAGAAGGGTCGGCAGAGGCCCCGGGCTGCGGTGAGGCGAGAGGACGGGCGGGGGCGGGGGCGGGACAGTCCCGCGGGCCGGGTCGGTGCACCCGGCGGCTTCGCTTCCAGACCCGCCTCTCCCCACACGGCCCCCAGCGCGCGGCCCCCGCGGCTCGAGAAGCCGGAGCGCGAGGTTTACCGAGTAGGCGTCACAGGGCGGCGGCCCCAGGGCGGGCCGAGAGCGGGACAGCCGGGGCCTGTGGCGCCTCCACGGGGCTTCGTGGCGCGGGCGGACTTCGAGGGCCGCCCTGGGGCCCAGGGTCGTCTCGGGCTGTCCCCGCGGGGCCGAGTCCAGCCCCCGACAGGGAGTGACCCGGGCCCAGCGGACCCGCCTGCTGCGCCCGCCCTGTCCCGGGAGGCCGCGCCCGCGCCCCAGCCCCCTCCCCCGGCCCGCGCCCCAGCCCCCCCCCAACCCCCAGGCCCGCGCCCCAGCCCCCCCTCCCCCGGCCCGCGCCCCAGCACACACCCCCCACCCCCCAGGCCCGCGCCCCAGCCCCCCTCCCCCGGCCCGCGCCCCAGCACCCCCCCCCCGGCCCGCGCCCCCACACCCCCCCCCGGCCCGCGCCCCAGCACCCCCCCCACCCCCCCCCCCGGCCCGCGCCCCAGCCCTGCGCAAAAAAGAAGTCTCAAGGCCTCGAGCGTCGGATCCCGCAGGGGCGGCGCCGCGGGGGGCGTGGGCTGCGGGGAGGCCGCCAAAACTTTGGGAAACACCGAAACACAGCGCCCAGGATGAGGGGACGTCGAGGACCACGGCGCGCCCGCGGGGGCGGGGCTACTCCGGGCCCCGCCCACAGACCCGCCCCTCCGGCCGCGTCCAATCGCACCTCCTCTCTCCCCGAGGCTCCGCCCAGACCCGGGCTTCCCGAAGGACAGCCCCGCGGCCCAATGGGCTCCCAGAACAGCCGGATAGGGCGGCCGCGGGCCAATCCGGGGGCGGCGCGGTGGGGGGGGCGGGGCGGCCGGTTGCTGGTCGGGGTTGCTAGCGCCGCCCGCCGCTGCCCGTCGCCGGCCGGACCCCGCACCCCGCGCGCCAGCCCGGCTCGCGCCCGCGCGGGGGCGCGCAGGTGAGGGGCGCCCCAGGCCCGAGCGGGTGGGGGGGCCGCGCCGCGAGCCCCCCTCCTGCCGGGGCGGCCAGCTGGGGGGCCGGGCGCGCGCGGCCTGTCCGCGGGGTCCAGGCCGCGGCCGCGGGGCTGCGGGGCGCTGGGGCCGGCGCGGGGTCAGCGGGGCCGCGGCGCGGGCGGGGGTGGGGGCGGCCGGGGGCCGCGCCTGCCGGGCCCCGCGGGGCAGTCCGGGGCGCCAGCGCCCACAGCGGCGGCGCCCCCCTCCGCCCGCGCCCCCGTGCTCCTGCCGCCCCCGCACCGGCCGGGCTGCGGCGGTGGGTGTGGACCGCGGGGGGCGGGGGGGCTGAGGAGCCAGGTGGTGGGCGGTCACCCCAGGCGGGCTTGGGGCAGAGGGTGAGGGTGCTTGAGCAGGCGCCCCAGGCCCCTGGTGAGCAGGTGACGCTGGCCGAGCTGCGCCCTCTGTCCTGGGGGCCGAGGAAGGGAGAGGGGTGCAGATGCCCAGAGGGGCGGGGGCCGGCGGATTGGCCCCAGGAGCTCCCGGTGTTCAGGGGAGGGATTCCCTCACCAGAAAAGTTTGGGGACCCTGGGTTGGACAGAATTAAGCAGGTTCTTGGAACTTTCCAGACCAAATCCAGGGTCGGGACCGTGGGCCTGGGCGGCCTCCGGGAAGCAGGGGGCACAGCTCAAGACAGCGAGGCGCGTCTGCAGCAGGTGGGGGTACACAGCAGTGCTGGGCCCTGTGCACCGCCGCCCCTGCGCTGGCACCTGCCGGCAGGGCCCCCTGGGAGGTGGCATCTTGTCCTCAGGCGGCCCCCCTGGCTGTGCAGCTATCCTGCTCCCCACGCACATTGCCCTGGGGTGTGGTGGCCGGCTCTCAGGCCAGTGCCCCCAGGTGCCAGAGGCTGGCCCAGAGCTGGCGGTGGGTCCTGGCCTTGGGGCGTTTTCCTCACGTCTTTCCTGTCTGCTCAGGGCTCCCGTCCACCATGAAGGCCTCCCGGGCCGTCAGCAGCCCCGCCGGCCCCCCGCGAGCTAGTCCGGAAGGTGTGGACCTGAGTCTGACAGGCCTCCCCCCACCTGTGTCCCAGCGCCCCAACAGCGCCTCGGCCACCAGGCCACTTGCCCGCACCGTCTCCGTGGTGGTGGGCAGCGAGCCGAGGAGGAGGGCACTGGTGAGTCTGCTGGGCCGCCCCAGGCTGTGTGCTCTCAAGTGTGGGCTGGCTGGGGCCCGGCTCGGGCCCTGCTCGCGCGTGGTGACCTGGACGGGCAGCTTTCCTGGCCCAGCCTCAGCGTGCCCCCCTTCCACCTGCGGGGGGGCAGTGCGGATGTGAGAAAGTGAGGCGCATGGAGACCCCGGCCCCGCCTTACCGCCTCCTGACCAGTTCCCTCCCTTCACAGGGGGGCCCGGGGCTTGGGGGCCCTCTGGCCGCCAACAACCTCCGCAGGTCCAGCAGTGCCACCCAGGTGAGCCAGCAGCCGGCCGGCCCGGCGTGGACCGGCTCCTGCAGGTAACCCCGCACCCCGGGGACAGCCCTCGGCAACTCCACCACACCCCTCCCGCCTCGCAGCTCCTCCAGCTGCACGCTGTGGCGTCCACTGGGTGGGGGGCCGCCAGCGCCCTGGAGACATCAGGCCTCTGTGCCCCAGAGCCAGCCTCCGCCCCAACAGAGACGCTGCACCCCTCGTCCCCAGCTGGAGCTCCGCACACCCTGCCCCATGTCCCTGGTGCATGTCTGGTGGCGTGGGTGGCGGGGGCGAGTTGGGGCTCATCTGGGGGCCTGTGGGCTCTGCCCTGGGGTGCCGGGACCTGCTGATGGCAGGAAGGAGGTGCAGTGTCTGGTGGTCCCAGAGCCCCTCCCCTGAGCCCCGCTTCTGCTTGGGGCTCCTGATGGGGGTGGGGGGCTGCCTCAGGCCACGCGGTTGGGAGGGGCTCCGCAGCCCTGGCCCCGTGCATGTGCGCACCTTTGAGAAACCAGGTCTCTGCTGTGCTTCGTGCTCGAGCTCAGGAGCCGTTGCCCCGCCTGGCCGCTCTGTGGCCCCGTGCCCTCGCACTGCGGCCGGGGACAGGCTTGGCGGGAAAGCGCCCGCTGTCGCTGTCGGGGAGCCATCCGCGCAAGGCAGACACACGGCGGGAGCCCTGGCCCCGTCACAGCCACTGCTGGCCGCCGGCGCCCCCGCCCTAAGCCCCACGCCCCCTCCCCCCGTCACTCTGTGCCCGCACAGGCCATTCCTTTGAGGCCTGAGCTGCCTGGTCACACCGGGGAAGCCCGTCCTGACCGCCCAGAGCCTGCTGGCTCCTGGGCCTTTGGGAGCCTCGGCCCGCCCTTGTGTCCTGACCGGCCCCTGCCGCCTCCTGGTCTCTGGGGCCAGCCGCCCAGGAGAGCCCTGCTTGGGCCTTGTGGCCGTGGCCCGGGCGGTGTCCTCGGTGTGGGTTTGTTACGGGGCAGAGAGAGGGGTGCCCCAGAGCTCCCAAGCCTGCCTGCTCTGAATAGGCTCTGCCATCCGCCGCATCAACACAAAACATATGAGGCTTTGCTGAAAAGAAACTTTAATACGATTGGGAAACAACACAGAAAAGGCAAAGAATATAGTTTCTAAATTGAGCACCCAGAGTGACCCGTTCCCTCGTGGGTAAAGCCCACCCAAGTAGGATTGGCCCAGAGCAAGGCCCCAAAGCTGCCCCAAGTCTAAAGCACCTTCCAGTGGGGACCCACAGAAAAGGGTCAGAAACAACCAGACAAGTCTGGGAGGAAAAGAGCAAAATCAAGACAAACACTGCCACTGTCCCCTCCCCGCGGCTCTCGCCCACGTCTGTGTCACCCCGTCCACGACCAAAAGGCGGACAGTTTCTTCACGTGTCTCTCGGCTCCACGTGCCTCCTCCAGGCGCCTCCTGACTCCATCCTGCTCCTTCCTTCTGTGTCCCTTCTGCAGCTGCTTCTCCCTGCTCAGCTCCACCCTCCCTTGGGTGGGGCAGGGAACCTGGAACCTCCCCCTTTTTTGGGGACTCCCCCCCCGGTTTTAAAGATTTAGGGTCAGCTGTAGCATTTCCCTGAAGCCCAGCCTGGGGTGCAGGGGGTCCGGGGACGGCTGAGCTGGGCTTGTGCCGTTTCTGCCCTGTGGGCACCTTCCCCTGCTGTGGCGAGGGCCTTACGGTCCGCTGCTGGCCGCAGGGCGGGTGCCGACATCCGAGCTCAGTGTCCTCGCCATCGCGGCCTGCACCCAGCTGGCCTCCGGGCCCCCCACGCAGGCGTCCGGCCGCCGCCCGCAGGGAAACTCGCTGCTCGGGGCTTCCTGGTCAGTCTTCCACTAGGTTGGGCGGGTTTGGGTCAGCACCCACCGCTGCACGTGAGGGACGTGTCCTCTTTGGGTTCCGGGGTGCAGGGGGTGAGCCTTGCCTCAACAACCCCAGGGTGGTAGCTTGCAGCCTCTTCCCTGGGTGGCCGGCCCCAGGGTGTGGCCCGGGGTCCTGGCCAAGGCGGCGGCGCCATCGCCTGCTCCGGGAGCAGACAGGGGCCACCGGAGCCTCCCTGCGCGCCAGCCTCGGCCTTGTGGCTGTGGCACTCAGGCACCCCAGGCGAGGCTGGGCCAGCGGGCGGGCCGTGGAGGGCCGAGGCCCCAAGGGCTGCTTTGCTGAGACCCAGCTCCAGGCTGCCGGCCCGAGGGGCGCAGGGCTCAGCGGCTCTTCCGGCATCTAGAGCTGGGGCGCTGCCACCAGGTCAATGCTAGAAAGACTGTCACCCCAAAAGTAAGCCCGCCTGTGTCCCGCCACTGTCCCTGGGTCTGCCTCTCTGCCCCCATCTGGCCCCCCCGCCCCCCTCTGATCAGCTGCCTTTGCCCCACGTCCCGCTCCGGGAAGGTCGTGGGTCCCCTGCTTGTGGCTGGTCAGCTCCGGTGGGGACCCCGCAGCCCCGTCCCCCGCAGGTGTTTGGGCGTCGCCTCCTCCAGCCGCGCAGGGGAGACCACAGGGGCGCCCTGGAGCCAGCCCTCCCAACCTGGCTCCCCCGCCACCCCGCGCTTCCCCCCGGGGAGGACTCTGGCGGCGCCGTGGCCATCTTTAGGTCCGCCCGGGGGTCCGTGGTCACGGGGCTGCCTTGCTGCGGCTCCTGACGGGGGCCGCCCTGCTCCGGCCCCAGCACTGCCCCACCCGCTGGCCGCCTGTCGGGGCTGGAGCCGAGGTGGAGGCTGACCGCCCTGCCATGCCCTCGGCCTCCCTGTACCAAGCCGCGGGCCCTGCTTGCTGTCCTCTCTCCGACACAGGCCAGCAGAGCGCCCCGACTTCCTGATGCTCTTTGAGGACAGCCCGGGCGGGAGACAGAGGCTGGCCAGCCCGGACAGGGCTTCCAGTGACCAGGGAGCCACGGGGAATGTCCCGGTGAGGGGGGCCAGCGTGGGTGGGCAGCTCCCGTGGCGGCTGCCGCTGGCTCCGCCGTGGCTCTCGCCGCCACAGACGGCCGCGTGAGGAGGCCAGTGTCCCCGGTCAGCACTGCCCGCGTTGCAGCTGAGCCCCGGGGCCGGCCGTCGGGCGCCGAGGGGGAGGCAGCGGTTTGGGGCTGAGACAGGTCTGTGTGCACAGGGCGAGCCGCCCGGAGCCCCGCGCCCCCGCACCCCCGCGGCACCGGCGTGCCCCCGGAAGAGAGAGTGCCCCGTGACCCTGGCCCCCAGCTTCACGGCCAACAACAGGTGTGGCCGCCGGCCCTGCGACTCTGCATCCCGCCCGGCCAGGACAGGGCCCCTGGGGGTGGGGGGGTGTCCCCCAGCCAGGCCCGAGGGGCCGCTCGCCCTGGTCTGCCCGCCCTCCTGCAGGGCGGGCCCCGCGGCAGCGCCCACTCTGCTCCTGAAGGCCGCCCCTGGAGCCCCAGCACAGCCGCACCCCAGAGCAGGGCCCCCAGCCGGGCCACGGGTCTGAGTGGCCGCTGCCCCGGCCCACACCCGGCGACCGGCCGCCGCCGCCTCGCCTCTCCCGCAGGAGCAGCAAGGGTGCCGTGGGCAACCGCGTCACCGCCATGGTGCGCAACCAGCACAGCCCCGCGGAGGAGGCGCCGCCCCCCAAGAGCTCCAACCACGCGCCCCCCTCCCTCAAGTGAGACCGCTCTGCTGCCGCCGGCTGGGGTGCGGGGTGTCCCTCGGGCGGGGCCCGGCTGGGCGGCGAGGGCAGGGCCTCCCGGGCGGCGGGGCCGGCGCGACCGCTTCTGCCCTTCCCGCCAGCAACATCGTCAAGGCGGCCACTGGCGAGGCCCGCGGGGGCAGCAGCTGCCAGAAGCCACCCAAGAACCTCGCCAGTCCCGCCCAGGTGGCCTGGAGCAGCGCGGGGCCGCCCGGCAGGCGCACGGAGGTGACGGAGGAGGAGGCCGAGAGGTGACTGGGCTGCGGGTGGGAGGCGGGCAGGAGCGCGGGTCCAGGGGAGAGGCCCGCGCACCCCACGGCGGGCGGGGCCCGGGTGGCAGCTGCTTGGCAGCTCCTGGAGGCGGGGCTGCGGCGGGCGGTTACCTCGGCCAGCTGCTCCCCGCGGGTGGGCTGGGCCCTTGAGGCTTGGGGGATCCTTCTGCCATGACCCCAGCTGGTGATGGCCACGCCTGACCCGCAGCCGCTAGTGACCAGAATGTGGCCCCCGAGCCTCCAGCTGGACGGGCGGTGACCGTCCCGTGTCCCGCGAGCGCCTGGGCCCAGGCCCTGGGGGTGGGAGGCGCCGGCGCAGCCAGGAGCCCCCGCCATGCGCGTGCGTGGGCAGCGCCCCGGTTCCACTTGGGAGCAGGAGGGTTTGGCTGGCGCGGCGCGTGGACAGGAGGCCCAAGGGCGAGACCGGGGCCTTTAATGAGGAGTGGACGTAGGACATGCGAGCGCAGTGTGGGCCTCGGCGGGGGGGGGCCTGGGGCTGCAGAGGAGCCAGGGCAAGAGGGGTCGCTGCCCCCTCGCCCTCTGCCCCGCCTTGGCCCCGCCTGTGGCCCTGGGGGTGGGGCCGCCTCCTCTTGGCCCCTCCCTGTCCGTGGCTGCTCACCAGGCTGGGTGCTGCGGGGCCGGTGGCATCTCCCTCACAGCTGGGCCCTGGGCCCTGCCCGCCTGCAGGTTCATCCACCAGGTGAACCGCGCGGCCGTCACCATCCAGCGCTGGTTCCGCCGGCAGCAGGCACGGCGCCGAGCGGGAGCGGCCTGCCTGGACCACCTGCTGGCATCTGAGCAAGAGGTGGGCGCGCCGGGGGTCCTGCGATGTGGGCTGTCGAAAGCTCGGACACCCAAGGGCCCGAGCCTGACCTGGGGCCTCGCTGTCTCCCGCCCACGCCCGCGGGTCGGCAGGGCCAGGGTGGGGGGCACCTTGTGGGCCGGCGGTCCCAGCCCGCCCCAGGACGCAGAGCCAGCCCTCACCCAGCCGCAGCCCGGGGAGGAAGCCCGTCCTCTGCAGGACAGAGGCGTGCGGGGGCCCTTTGGAGGCCCAGGCCTGGACCCAGGACCCCAGTCACACCTGCTGGGGCTCGGGGTCTGCAGGGGCAGCGGCGGTGGCCGGGCGAGGCGAGCCCCCTGGACCTGCAGCAGCGGACGGCGGCGGCCAGGAGGATTGCGCGGGAGGAGCAGGCGCGCCAGGCCAGGCAGGCGGCCATCCAGGTGCCGGGGGGTCCTGAGCAGCGGGGGCCCGGGCGGGAAGGATGCTGGCCCTGAGGGCACCCTGGACGCAGGGCAGGAGGGCAGGGCTGACGGGAGGTTCCCTAGGAGCTGCAGCAGAAGCGAGCTCGGAAGGCAGGCGGCCTGGAGCCTGAGCCGCCCCCGAAGCCGGGGGGCACCGCTCACTACACCCTCAAGGCCAACAACGCTGGTGAGCTGCCCCCACCTGCCTCCGTCCATACATGGCTGCCCTGGTGTGCTGCCCCCGTGCCTGGCCACCCCCGTGCCTGGCCACCCCCAGTGCAGGCTCTCTCCTGCCTCAGGTGAGGACAGTGGCCTCTAAAAGTGTGGCCCCCCCTTCCCCGGTGGCGCAGCGGTTGAGCGTTGGGTTGCGAAGCTGCCTGCGGCCTCTGTGGCGCCAGTTCGATCCCCGGCTGCTCCCCGGCCACTGGAGGAGGGTCCCGCATGGCGCGCAGACCTCTCCTGCCGCCCGCTGCTCCCCTCAGCAGTGTCCTTCGGTCCTTCTGCCTGCTCTGCTCCCCGCTCTGGCTCTGGTGAATTCTCTCACCCTCCCGCGCTTCTGACTGTACCCAGTGCCTGTATAAACAAAACAAACAAACCAGCAAACAAATAAATAAAGCATGCCTCTATAAAAAAAATAAATAAATAAAAGTGTGGCCCCTGGACAGCATGCCCCGGCCCGTGTGGCCCTCGCTCTGCAGCAAACCCCAGCCTGTCCCCGCCCCCGTCCTGCTCACACTGGAGCTGGCCTCGTGCCCTGTGGGGAAGGCAGTCACATCACTCCAGACCCCCAACCTTTCCCCGGAAGGCCAAGGGTCTGCAGTGACCCCGGCCCTGGGGTGTCTGTGGCCCCTGGCCGGGCCCCTTCCCTGGGGCGCCTGTGGTGATGCTGTGTCTGTGGCAGGAGCGCAGCTGTGCCCCCTGGGCCAGAGGGACCGCCGCCGCCCTGCCCCTGGCGCATCTGCAGAGCCCCAGCAGCGTCTGGAGAACGAGCCGCAGGTCTGGTGGGGCCCTGGCCCTCCCTCCTCCCTGGCTTGGGCTCATCCGCGCAGGCGTGCCTGGGCCTGCCCCCTCCTCCGGGCCGGGCACGCGGCCGCTCTGGCGCTCCTGGCCTTCAACTCTGCTGCGGCAGGCGGCGAGCTCAGAGCAGGCGCTGAGGCTGGCGGGCGAGCCCAGGCGGGACCATCGCCGTGCCCTGTCCCTGGGGTGGCGGCCGAGCTGGTGCTCACAGAGGGTGTGAGGATAGCCAGGCCCCCGCTCTGCTGGGCTGGCCTCTCATGGCCCTGCGGGTTTCTCCCTCCTGCTCCCAGGGCGTGGCAGGTGAGGGCCCGGAGGTGGTGGACCCCACTGGGGGCAGGGCCAAGTCCAGGGCGACCCTGGACGAGCTGCTGGACACGCTAAAGCTACTGGAGGAGGAGCCCGAGCCGCTGCCCCGGCCCCGGGCCTACCAGAAGGACAAATACGCCTGGACCGATGAGGTGACCCCAGGGCCGGGCGCTGCGGGGCGGGCAGGCCCTCCTGCCCGTTGGGACCTGGTCAGGGCCGGGGGGCCTTCTTGAGTCTTGCGCTCACCCAGGGACCAGCGAGCGCAGGACCTCGGGAGAATGGGGGCGGCCAGGTGCCCAGTGCGGGTCTGGGCAGCCCGAGAGGCCCCTCCTTCCGGGCCCGCCAGCCCTCTCTGGCTGCCTAACAGCCCCACGTGCTGCCCGCGCAGGGGGACGACGGCAGCTCCCTGACGGCCGACAACCTGGAAAAACTTGGGAAGCTCAGTGCCCCCACCGGCCCCCCCGAGGGTGGGACTCTGCTCTCCGAGGCCAAGCTGCAGAGCATCGTGAGCTTCCTGCACGAGATGGAGGAGGCGGGGCAGGACTGGCCGGCCTCAGCCCCCCAGGTGCGCGGGTCCCCGGAGGGCGGGCGGAGCCAGGGGAGGGCCCGCCTGACCCCGTGTGTCCCCAGGGGCCCGAGGAGGGGCCGGGCCGGCTGGAGCAGGTGTCAGAGGCCGGCGCCTCGGTGATGCGGCTGCAGCTCGAGGTGGAGGAGAAGAAGCAGGCCGCGGCGCTGCTGCAGAGGGCGCTGGTAACCCGGCCCGCCCCGGCTGCCCTGCGCCCCTGCCCGCCCCGCTGGGTCCTGGTCCTCAGTGCTAGCACCTCCTGCCCCGGCCCTGCAGGCGCAGCAGCGGGACCTCGCCGTCCGGCGCGTCAAGGAGACAGAGCGGGAGCTGGGCCGGCAGCTGCGGCAGCAGAGGGAGCACTACGAGGCTGCCGTGCAGCGGCATCTGTCCTTCATCGACCAGGTGCGGCTCCGGGGAGCGCCTGCGGCGGGAGAGGCCGCCCGGGCCCCAGGGGCTTCCCAGACCGCAGCCTCTTTGATGCTCCTTTTTGGGGAAGCGTCCACAACTTGGGGAGCAGAGGCCCCACGACAGTGCTCCCAGCAGCACGGCAGGGGGACGGGCAGGTGGGCAGACACTCAGAGCGGGTCCACCCCGTCGGGCACTCAGGACCTGGTCGCTTCCCTTGTCCGGGAGGCAGCACGCCGGAAAGGCGGGGTCGTGAGCCCAAGTGCCAGCCCCCCAATCTGTGGAGGACCCCGGGGCTGGGTGGATGCTCCAGGGAGTTCGAGTCGCTCCGTGACGGGGCCTGGGGGAGGTGTCCGGCAGGATAGCACCTGTGGCTCTGGGCTGACCACGTCCTGGGACGTTGCTCCTAGTCTGGGGCCACTGGGGCAGCCAGGTCCCCAGGTGAGGGGGCTTCCAGCCCACCCCAGCTTAGCCGTCCCTGGTGGGGCCTTTCCTGGAAAAACCCCCGGGCCTGGCACCTGCAGGGATAGGGAGCCCCGTGGCTTCTGCTGGCCGCTGGCCGTGCTCTGCTGGTGGCTGTGGGTGGCCGGGTGAGGCCCGCTGGAGCCCTGGCGAGGCTGGTGTGGTCAGCTTCTCTAACGTGGCGGTGGGGTGCCCTGGGACTCCCCCCAGAAGGCCCTGTCAGGGCCATGGGGCTTCACTGATGTCAGCTGGACCCTAGGGTGTTGAGGGCCACCCCACCCCAGGGCCCTCTGCAGACCGGGTGGTGCTGGCCTTCCTGGGTGGGGGTAGGAGGGTGGGACGCAGACCCTGGGCGCTGGAGTGGGGCCTCCCCGCAGAGGTATCAGCTCTGCTCCACCCGCAGCTGATCGAAGACAAAAAGGCACTGAGCGGCAAGTGCGAGGCCCTGGTGGCCGAGCTGACGCAGGGGGACCAGAGGCACAAGCAGAAGGTGGCCCAGATGCAGGAGCAACACGAGCTGGTGAGGCCCAGCGGGCCCCCCGCCTGCCCAGCCCAGCGAGTCTGGGCTGTGATGGACGGAGCGAGACCCCCGGACGCTGGAACAGGCCCGCAGCAGCCCAGCCTCCGTCCTCTCCTCCTGGGGCTGCTTCCCCAGGGCTTGTGGACTGCCAGGCCCTGGGCAGGGCGGGCTCTGTGCTAGCCCCGCCTGCCACCAACCTGGCACCTCCCTGCTGGCTCCAGGCATGGGGCCTTTGTCATGGCAACACGTAGGCCTCCCCAGGGCTCAGCAGCTCCTCCCCTGGGGCAGCCATGGTCCCGAGCACTTCCCAGAGCAGACACCTTTGTCTTTAAAGGCTCCAGTGGCTGTCGCGGACAGCCAGGGTGGGGGCCCAGCCACGCAGGAGCAGGGGGCCTAGGGCTCCCAGGGCTGGACGGCTGCCCTCCCGCACCCACCCGCCCCAGCCCCTAGAGAGCAGCAGAGGACGTGGAGGCCACGGGGGGCGCCTCCCAGAACCTGGGGGTCAAGGGACAGGGATGGGGTGCCCTCGGCCTCTTCCTGCGTCCGACGTCTCCGCCACCAGCCTCCTGTCTTCTCGCCGGCAGGAGATCCAGAAGCTCAAAGAGCTGATGAGCGCCACAGAGAAAGTCCGCAGGGAGAAGTGGATCCACGAGAAAACCCGCAAGATCAAGGAGATCACGGTCAGAGGTGGGGGCCTCACAGGGCTCCTGGGCCGCGAGGCGGGGGCCTCCAGCCTGCTGCAGGGGCCCCTCTCCGGGGGCTGGGGTGCTGCCAGGGGCAACCCCGTAGCTCAGAGCACTGGGAGCCACGGCGCCGGGGGCCGGGAAGGTACAGGGGCCTGGGCGGGCGGCTGCGGCTCCTGCTCACAGGCCCCTCGCGGCCCCCCAGCCGAGATGGACAGTTCCTCGGGCTAGTCCAGGCCTCCTGGGGGTCCCCCTGCTGGGCTGGGGCCCGGGAGCTATGGGCCCGGGGGTGAGGCTCGCTGAGTGCAGTGCCCCCCCCCAGGCCTGGAGCCCGAGATCCAGAGGCTGATCGCCAAGCACAGGCAGGAGGTGAAGCGGCTCCAGGGCCTGCACGCTGCGGAGCTGCTGCGGGCGGACGAGCGGGCAGCCCAGGACTGCGCACGCCAGCTGGGGGAGCTGCGGGAGCTGCTGGAGCGGGAGAAAGCCGCGCTGGGCCAGCAGGAGCGGGAGCGCGCCCAGCAGCGGTAAGTGTGGGCACCCGCACCCCAGGGCGGCAGGACGCGCACCAGCTGAGCCGCGGCCCAGGCCACGGGGGCCCCGGGGTGCAGGGCCTGGGCCGGGCCGCTCTGAGCTGGTGCCTGCCCCGCAGCTTCGAGCAGCACCTGGAGCAGGAGCAGCGGGCCCTGCAGCAGCAGCGGCGGCGCCTCTACAGCGAGGTAGCCGAGGAGAAGGAGAGGCTGGGCCAGCAGGCGGCCAGGTGCGCCCAGAGGCCCTGCCCACCAGCCCGTCCTGCTCCCCGCCCCAAGCCCCCAGCCTCCTCCCCGGCCCTGCCCCGCCCGTGCTGACCCCCGGCCCCGGCCCGCAGGCAGCGTGCGGAGCTGGAGGAGCTGCGGCAGCAGCTGGAGGAGAGCAGCGCGGCGGGGGGCCGGGCCTTGAGGGCCGAGTTTGAGAAGGAGAGAGAGGGCCAGGAACGCCGCCACCAGGTGCGCGGCTGCCCGCCCTCCCGGCCCCGGCATGACGGGCACCACCAGGGCCAGCCTGACCTGAGGGGCCACCCTGGGCCTGGCCGGGCCCTGCCTGGCGGGCGTGTGGCTCCGGGTCAGGCTCACGCTGTCGCTGCCCCCAGATGGAGCTGCAAGCCCTAAAGGACCAGCTGGAGGCGGAGAGGCAGGCGTGGGAGGCCAGCTGCGCCAGGAAGGAGGTGCTGCCCCGCCCCGGCTTCCAGCCGGCCACATGGGGCCCTGAGGCGCTCGTCGGGGTGGGTGGGCTGGTGTGGAGCTGACACCCTGGCAGCCGCTGGCTGGGCCCAGGGAGAAGCCGTGGGCGTGATGGGTCGGAGTGTGCGGGGCGTGCGGGGCCACACCCCTCGTCTTCCAGTGCCTTCCGGGGGCACGCCGCCTGCACCCTCCCCAACCCTGCAGGACAGCGTCAGGCCCACCCAAGAGGCGTGGGCGCTTGACTGGCTGCATGGCAGGGGCGCGTCCAAGGCGCGGGCTCACAGGGTCAGGACAGCAGGCTGGCCCCAGGGCGGCCTATGCTGACCCCTGGGCGTGGCGGTGCCTCATGCTCACACAGGCCAGTCCGGTGGCAGCCTGGGTCTCTGGGTGAGGATTGGCCAGCCCCTCCCTGGAGGCCAGCTGGGGGCTGGGGAGACCCCTCTGTCCTTGTCCTGCGTCCTGTGGTCCAGTTGGGGAGTATCCGGCCCCACGGAGCCCCCGCCCTGCAGGAAGCCCGGCTGCTGGCCCGGGAGCGGGAGCTGAAGGAGGAGACGCGGATAGCGCGCGACAGGGAGATCGAGCTGGTCGTGCACAGGCTGGAGGCGGACGTGACGCTGGCCCGGGAGGAGAGCGAGAGGGCTGCGGAGAGCCGGTGAGGCGCCCCCCGGGCGGGCGAGGCGCGGCCAGCTGGCCGTCCAGCCGCCCCTGACCGGTCCCCCCGCAGTGTCAAGCGCATCCGGGACAAGTACGAGGCGGAGCTGGCGGAGCTGGAGCGCTCGGAGCGGCAGCTGCAGGAACGGTGCGCGCAGCTGAGGGGCCGCCTGGGCGAGGCGGAGGGCGAGGCTGGGCGCCTGCAGGGCCTGCTGCGGCAGAGGGAGAGGGAGCTGGCCGAGGCCTCAGCGGTGAGTGGGGCGGGCGGGCGGGCGGGCGGGGGTGGGCGCGCTCCGGCCAGCCCCCGTGGCTCACGACCCTGCCCCCAGGTGAGCGAGAAGCTGACCGCAGAGCGCAGCAGCCTGGCCCAGGTGCTCCGGCAGGAGTTCGCTGACCGGCTGGCGGCCTCTGAGGAGGCGACCCGGCAGGCCAGGGCCGAGCTGGCTGAGCTGCAGGCCCGGCAGCGGGTGGAACTGGAGCAGCTGACGCGGGAGAAGCAGGCGGAGCTGGAGGCTGTGCACGGGAGGTGGGCACCGGGGCAGGGCGGCCACTGGGGGAGGCCACTGGGGGACTGGGCAGGGCGGGCCTCCCGTCTGCGGGGCTCCGGAGACAGCTCCGGGGTCCAGCTACATGCGGTCCATAGCCCGCTGCTCCCCCAGACTCAGTTCTCCTGGGTCAGCCACCCCCGTGTTCTGAAGGATGGGTGGGTGGGCTCCGTGAGCCCGGCGCTACAGGGATGCCCCTGGGGGCGTCAGGGCCCCGCTTGGGGTTCTGTTCGGTGTGGCCTGGATCAGCCACACACCCAGCTCCTGCGCTGACCCCCCGCTCACCCAGCGGGACAGCTGCCCCTCTGGCGGGGTGGGGCCCTCACGGGGCTGGAGCTGCCCAGAAGCCCCGTGTGCACCCTGCAGGGTGAAGCTGGCCCTGGCCAAGAAGGAGGAGGCCGTGAGCAGCCTCCGCAGGCAGCACGAGGTGCGTGGCCGGCCGGGGGGCGGGGCGGGCGGGCGGCGCGGGGCCCGGCTGACCGTGGACCTTGCCACAGGCCGCCGTGAAGCGGGCCGACCACCTGGAGGAGCTGCTGGAGCAGCGCAGGCGAGCCCTCCCCAGCGCCAAGTGACCGCAGCGGGGGACCTGGCCGCCGCCCTGCTGGGGGGCCCAGGTGGGGGCCCCTCCTCCGCGCCCACCGGGCCCTGCGTGGAGGCCACGGCCGCGCGGTGTGTAACAGTAAAGAAGTGTTTCTAAGCCGGCGTGGCCCTGCCTGTCTCTCCCGGGCTGGCGGCAGCGCTGGAGGCCGGAGGCCCCTCCCTCGGGTGGCCGGGAGGGGGCGCCCGGCCTGCCCGCTCTCAGCCCGCCCCTCGCTGCCCGGCCTGTGGGCCCAATTCGCGCCCCCCGCCCAGAGCAGAGGGAATGGCTCCCTGTTCAGCTGGACAGGGCGGGCTCCGGGGCGCCGTGGCCCGCGCCCCCAGGAAGGCGCTCTGAGGCTCCACCCACTGTGCCTGCCGCCCAGAGGCCGCGGCACCCCTGAACCCCCCGCCCTGGAGAGGCCGACGCCTCTGGGAGACCTCTCCTTCCTGCCCGGCTCCCTGCCCACCCGGATGGATGTGCCTGAAGGTCCCAGCAGGCTGGGTCGAGCCGCTGCCTCCCTCCCGCTGCTCCCTGTCTGGGCTCTGGCCCGGGGCAGTGTGGGGTGCCCACACTCATGGGGGGGAGCTTCCTCTTGCCTACGGGGTCCCATGCTTATGGGGGGGCCCCCGCACCGTCCAATGACGGTCCTGGCAGCGGACATTCTCGGCCCCAACCCACGAGGCCGTGGAGGGCCGAGGCCACTTGCGGGAGCACGGACCCCAGGGCCCGGCCCCAGGGCCCGGCCCCTCGCTTTCCCCATCTGCGGAGCCCTCCGACCTGAGCTGGGCGCGGCAGCGAGACCAGCTGGGTGGCCCCGGGGCATCCCCAGGGCCGAGGAAATGGCACCCCGTGGGGCTGGATCACAGGGCGGGCATTGCCCTTCCCGTGCCTTGTAGGGAAACTGAGGCAGAGCACCCCCACCTGGCTCACTGTCCTCATCCCTCCTGGGAATGCCAGTGTGTCCCCTGGACAGGGCCTGTGTCCCCCGAACTAAGGTGACGGCTCCCGCTCACCTGCTCACTCTCCCCTCCTTGTCCGCCCGCCTGTCCACTCACCTGCGGGGGGGCCGTGCCCTCTGCCTCCAGCCCCCTCGCTTCCGCCGTGCTCTCGTTGGTGACCCCCACGCGCCAGCCCTCGCCCATAATAAAGGCCATTTGCTCTTGACGTTCGTGGTTTCAGGTCTCCACGCCCGGGTCTCTGCGCCACGGGACCTGCCCGCCACCGCCGTCTGGGTGAGGACGGGCCCCGAGAGGCTGAGTGGGGGGCTGGGCTGTGCCGCAGGAAGGGGCTGAGGGGCCAGTCTCGCCCCCGGGGCGCTCCGGGGCTGTCCCGAGGAAGGCTGCCCAGGTGGACTAGGGGGCCCAGCTGGGGGTAAGAGGTGGTGGCGGAAGGGGGCGCGTCCGCTGGCGAGGTGAGGGGGCTGCGTGGTCAGGCTCACTGACCCCTGCGGGGCCCTGCCCACGGGTGGCCCCGGGCTCAGACCCCTCCCTCCTCTGGCCCTCCCGGCCCAGGCGCCTGGGGCGTAACCCACCCCCACGGTCCGGCGTGTAGGCCCCATGCCCGCCGCGTGAGCATGCGGGGCGCGGGGCCGGTCCTCTCCCCACCACCAGCCCCTAGGAGGAGAGAGGGCCCGGGGCGGGCCAGGGCCACCACCTCCGCACACCACCCGGGCTCGCTAACCGGCTGCGGCCTCCCCGGCCTCTGCGCCTGGGCCGGAACCCGGTCGGCGGTGCTCAGCCTGGGGCCGGCGCTCAGCCTGGGCGAGACACTCCCTTCCCAGAGGTGAGGAGTCCAGGAGCCAAAATGGGCGAGAAGTTGGGGGTCTGGGCGGGAGGCCAGGTGGGGGCGACCAGAGCGCCTGGGCACTTCACCCACCCGGCCAGTGCGGGGGAGGGGCCCTCAGGAAGAGCAGGGCAGAAGGGGAGGGGGGTGCAAGCCCTGGAGGCTCCAGCTGGAGCTCAGGGCCTGCCTGGCCCCCACAGGCCACACCCTGGGGGTGCAGTGTCCCTGGGCTGAGACGGCTCTGCTGGACCCTGGTGGCCACGGGACCGGCTGGCGTGGAGTCCACAGGGTGCGGGTAGGGGCTCCTGCAGGCTCACCCCCACTTTACAGGCAGGGAAGCTGGGCCCTGCACCCCACTTCTGGCTCAGCCCTGCCTCCCCGGGGGCCGTGGTCTCTGGGGGTGGGGGGCTGTGGCTGGTTGAGGGGCTCCCGCTCCGGCCCTTGCTTGAGCTTCCACCCGACGGAGCCACTTGTGCGGGTCCGGGCTCTGGAGGCCTGCGGGGGCCGTGGCTGACAGTCGGGTGGAGGAGAGCGGGGCCCCTGGAATGAGCTGATGGGGTCCATGTGGGGGGCAGGCAGGGGGCAGTCCCGGAACGTCCGCGTGTACGGGAGGAGCCTGAGGTAGTTGAAGGACCCTGGGAGCCCCGTGCGGACACAGCCCGCTGCCCCCGGGGCGTCTGGCGTGTCAGTGCAGGGACAGGGGCTTCAGGGGGCCCTGGGCCGCCCCCCCACACCGCCGTGGGGTACCATGGTGCCTCAGGTCGCTGGGCAGCAGCTCAATGTCCTTGTCCGGCAGGGCCGTCTGGGAGAAGTCCTCGTCCATCCCGGCCCTGCCGTGGACAGGGGCAGCTGGGTGGGCGCAGTGTGGGGGCTCAGGCCAGCACAGACGCGGCCCCCCACGGTGTCGCTCCTGCCCCTCCTCAGGGCCCCCGGCCCAGGCCAAACCCCGGCTGCAGGGGCCACAGGGGCAGCCTCTCAGCGCCCTGAGGTCCCAGCGTGGCAGAAACACCCATGCCCGTGGCCCCAGGAGGCGCCTCTGATGCCCTCTTGCTAGGTGGCCACCGGGCGGTCCCCCGTTTCTCAGAAGACAAGACTGGGGTGTGGAGGGCAAAGCATGGGACCAGAAGAGGCCTCACCAGGAGGGCCCCTCGCCCGGCTCACAGTCACCTCCTCTGGGAAGCCCTCCTGGTGACCCCCAGTGCCACCTCTTCCCTGTCAATCCAGGCCAGGGGGCTTGGCCAGTGGGCCCTGGCTGGATGCCGTCTGCCACCGAGAGGCCACTGGGCCCAGGCCTGTCTCAAGCTGACCAGACAGCCCCAGAGCAAGGAGGCCTGCAGCTCCTGCCGGCCTCAGGAGGAAGCCCGAGCCGGCTCCCCGGGACTCAGCCTGGGGCGGGGGGCAGTCAGCCGGCGGGGCGGGCCCTGCACAGGTCAAGGGGCCAGCAGCGGGGACCAGGCCGTGCTGTGCCCCAGGGCTTCCTGAGCTGAGCCCCTGATGCCCCGCCCCCACCTGGGATCTTGGGGTCCATCCTGCAGGGCCAGGCCTGGAGAGCCCAGGCTCTGGTCCTGTCTGCAGAGCGCGTGGACACTGCTCCCTCCGTCCCCGTCCCGCCACACCCCACGGCCTCAGCTGGCAGCGCCTGCAGTTCTGGCTAAGAGTCCCGGATGCCCCCCAAACCGGCAGGGACCCCCGCACCCCTCATCCCCAGGCCTCCCAGGGCTGTGAGCTGCAGCCAGCACCTGCCAGCGAGTCACAGCTCCAGTGCCAAGACGGGAGAGCGAGGTGGAAAGGGGTGATGGTGGCAGAGCCCCGTGGTGGGGCTCCAGAGGCCTCGGTCCCCCACCTGCCGGCCTCTGGGCCTGTCACCACTCAGCCCCGGGCCTGCCGGCCGGGCTCCACTTTCCCCTGCGGGCCCTGCTCCCGGCCATCCTCACCCGTGCCCCCGCAGACCCAGCGGCCCTTGGGCTGGGGCTCCCCAGGACTGCCCTTCCCCTGCCGGCCCCGTGCCTCCCCGGGCCCCCGTCCTGGGGCTGGTGCTATGCTGCTCGCTAGGGCAGCTCCGCCCGGGCCCACAGGCTGCTTCCTGGGAGGGCGGCGCCGCCAGGCCGGGGGCTGCGCTTTCATACCCGCTGCCCTCCCAGCCTGTTCACCGCTCAGGCGGCAGCTGTCCCGCACCTGGGCCTCCACCTGGTCTGAGCTGCCCTGGGGGCTCGCTGGCATGGGCATGTCCCCGCTGGCTGGGCACACTGACCCCCCAGCCCCTGGAACCCGGCAGGTGAGCCCACGGCAGCCTGTGTGCGGCGGGCCGGTCTGGGTGTGCCCGCGGCCGGGGAGGGAGGCGCGGCGCCTCCGGCCTGAGACAGATGTTCAGGCTCGTCCTCCCGGGAGTGAGACCCGCTGACGGGTGGGGAGCGGGGCCAGGCCCCGGGGTGGGGGCAGATGCCCGGGCCTGGGCCTACCAGGCCCTGCTTGTTTTCTGGGAGGACAGTGTGGGGAGCGAGACGCAGAGGCACCCAAGTGGTTTGTTTCCTGTGACACGAATTTCACCTCGACTGAAAACCCCAGGGGCTGGGAAGCCACGCCTGCGAGGCCCGGAGGCGCTGCGGCGACCTCCCCGCCCCAACCCCTCCCCAGGAGGCCCTGTGCGACCACCTTTGCCCGCCCAGGGCGGCTCCTGAGCCGGCACCTGCCCGAGCGGCTGGCCAGTCCCTGGGGCTGCGCCATCTCTGTCCTGGGCCAGGCCCAGCTGCCCGGAACACCCGTGGGAATGGCTTCCTGCCCACCCCTCAGCTTGGCACCCCCGGGGCGTGGAAATAGGAGAGGAACAGCTTGTGCTCTCCGCGGGCACCTCTGCACAAGGACCTCGGCCTCCCGGCCCCCCCCCCCAGGACCCCAGGCCCTCCCAGACCTCAGCGGGGGGCCCTTGGGAACCCAGAGCCGCCGCCTCTTCTCTCGGTGGCCTCACCCTGACTCTGGGTCTCTGTGGCAAACACCAGAACCCCCCACACCCCACCCCCCAACGCACAGCTGCACTGGGTGGGCTTGGGGGTTCTGGGGGTGGGGCTCCCTCCAGGCAGGTGCGCCGCATGGGGCCCAGCCGTCCCCTCTGCACCGCCCAGAGCACGCTTGGGGGGCAGCGTGAGCACAGCAGGTGGCACAAGCGCCACCCGGGCTGGGGCAGTGGGAAAGGGTGGGTGGATCTGGGCGCGCGGGCGGGGGAGCCCCGTGGGGTCCCACAGGCGGGGCCGGCGCTCCCCGGGGCGTCGGCGTGTGTGGGAGGGGCCGCCGCTGGTGCGGAGATGCTCACGTGGTTGTCACTTTAGGGGGCCTCAGGGGCGGCCGTCCTTCCCCCGCAGTGGGCGAGTGGCGCCCCGGACCCTTCCGTCCGGGCAAAGCCGGAGGTCCTGCCCGAGCTGCTGAGGGGGCGAGCGCGGCGGCCCCGACCTGGGACGGGCGGCAGGAGGCCCCCCGGGGCTGTGGCCGGACCCCCTGCCAGCCCTTCTCTGCTCCGGTGTCGCGAGGGCCGAGCAGGAGGCAGGGGCTGCCCCAGAGCAGGGGCTGGAGGGCGCGGGGCGCAGGGCGGGGGCCGGGAGCCGGCGCGGGCGAGCCGCCCAGGGCCAGGGGCTCCGGTTTCCACTCCTGCCTGGCCCAGACGCTCGGCTCCTGCGCGTCACGGGTTTTCCGTGTTCACTGGCCTTGAAGGAACGACACTGAAGCAGCGACCTCGGCTGCGCAGCCCGTGTGGAGGGCGCGGCAGGAGCCGGAGCGACGGGCTACGGGCCGCAGAGCCCCGGCCAGCGTGCCGGGCTGTGGGCTTCACGCACACCCAGGCAGGCGCCCCCACTTCTACCAAATTCCAGAATATCCCGCCTCCCCCACGAGAGGCACCGTCCCCTGTCGTGGCCCCTGGGCACCTGCTGCACCCGGGTGACCGGGGCCGCCCTCCTCTCCGGGGCAGCCTGGTCCGAGCACCTGCCGGTGGGCGGGCGGCTGAGCCTGCGCTGTCCTGGGCCTCACGTCGGCCGCTCTCCGCCTCCGGGCCTGCCCCTCCGTCCCTCGCGCGCGTGGGGCCTCAGGGGGCCCCGGGCCGGGTCTAGGGCTTTCCTAGTCCTCTCCGGCCCCAGCCTGGGGTCCGCCCCTTCTCAGGAGGGCGCCTGCTCAGGGCACCCCAGCTGCAGCCGGCCTGCTGGGGGGCAGCAAGGCCCTTGGTTCCTCCAAGGGTGCGGTGCTGGGCCCGGAGCGCTGGGGTCCTCCTGCCCCACCTGGGCCCGAGGGAGGAGCTCTGCGCACAGAGGCCCTCCCGCCCCAAGGCCCCTCTCTGCAGGTGGCCACCGCGTGTCCTGGGCATTCGGTGGAGCCGGGCAGTGACCCGGCCACGCGGGCGGAGGGCCTGGGCAGAGGAGCTTGGAGCTGCTGGTCCTGCCCTGCCTGTTCTCAAGGGCCTCCCCATATCTGGGTGATGTCTTGGGGGACCTGGCCCTGGGGCCCGTGCCCGTGGCTCCTTGGCCCTCAACCCGCCGTGGGCACCGTCAGGGCCTGGAGAAGCTCCTGGAGGCCCTGTCCACCTCCAAGGCCTGAGGTGGGCGCTGGGGGCCCCTACACAGGGAGAAGTGGGGGCGCCTGCCTTCGCCCATTGATGGGAAGGGGCCACCTTGGGATAAGGGGGCGTCATGGCGGCCTCTCCGAAGAGGCCAGCCTTCCCGCCTTTCTCTGTCCCCTCCGCCAGGAACTTGGGGTCCCTGCTGTCCCCGCGGGTCTGGGTCCTGGCGCATAACCTGCTCCTGCCGTTCCCCACCCCACCCTGCAGGGGCAGCCGGGGAGCGCCCAAGCCTCGCAGCACTCGGGACCCCGCGCCCCGACTCCCTGCCCCGGGCCGGCCCCGCCCGCCGCCACCGGCCTGGAGCAAGATGGCGCTGCGGTGGGAGGGCCGGCCCGGAGCCGCCCCCCACGGAACCGGCCCTCACGGGCGGGGCGGGTGCCTCCGGGCCCATGCGGGCGGCTCGGCTGGAATCGCGCCCCCGCCCTGCCAGTGTGGCCGGTGCCAGCTGCCCCCGCGCGTGCCCCCCCCCGCCGCCGCGCCCCCGCCTCCGAGACCCCCGCCTCCGAGACCCCGGCCTCCGTGCCCCCCGCCTCCGTGCCCCCCCCTGCCTCCGTGACCCCCCCGCCTCCGTGCCCCCCGCCTCCGTGCCCCCCCCCCCGCCTCCGTGCCCCCCGTGCCTCCGTGCCCCCCAGCCGTCCCCGCCTCCGTGCCCCCCAGCCTCCGTGCCTCCCCCCCAATCTCCGTGCCCCCCAATCTCCGTGCCCCCCGCCTCCGTGCCCCCAGGCTCCGTGCCCCCCAGCCTCCGTGCCCCCCGCCTCCGTGCCCCCCAGGCTCCGTGCCCCCCAAGCCCCCGGCCTCCGAGACCCCCGCCGGCTCCGCGCCTCCCCCGCGCCTCCGGGTCTCCGGTGCTGCGTCTCCGAGCCCGCCCCGCGCGCCGCGCCCCCCGCGCCCCGGGCTCCCCGCGCGCGTCTCCGTGGCCCCCGGCGGGGGAGCCTCGCGCGCGCTCCCGCCGGTGTTTTCGGGCCGCGCCAGCCGAGCCCCGCGGCGGCCGCGCCTCTCCCCGCGCCCGGCCGCCCCGCGCCGCCCCGCGCCGCCCCCCGCCGCCCCCCGCCCCCCCCCCCCGGCCCCCGCCGGCCCCCGCCGGCCCCCGCCGGCCCCCGGCCCCCCGGCCCCCGCCGCCCCCCGCCCCCGGCCGCTGCGGCGGGCCGGCCGGCCGGGCGGGGCGCTCCACCTGCGGCGGCGCCGGCGATGGCGCGGCGCGGGCCGGGGCCGCGGGCGTCCTGAGCGCGGCGCAGCCGGGAGCCCGCGCGCCGCCGGCCGGGCCATGTCGTCCTTCTTCAACCCCAGCTTCGCCTTCAGCTCCCACCTCGACCCCGGTGAGTCCGCGCCCGGCCCGCCCGGCCCGCGCCCTGGCCCGGGGCGCCCCTTCTCGCCCAGGCTCCGAGCAGGGCGGCCCCGGGGCTGGGCAGGCCTGGGCTGGCACCCCCCGCCCGCGCTGGGGCTGGGCAGCGGCCCGGGGGCCTGGGTGGCGCCTCCCAGGGCAGGTAGGAGGGCGCGAGGGCCTGCGCTGGCCCCAGGCGTCCAGAGGGGGAAGTGGCCGGGACTAGGACCCCGGGGAGGCGCGGGAGCGTCACTGTCGGGGTGCGGCCGCCGGGGCCCTTGCCGGGCCATGGTCTCAGCGTGGGAGGCTCCCCCAGGGTGGGGGCCGTGCGGGAAGCCCTGCCGGCCACCTGGCCGCCTGCGTGGGAAGATGGGAGCAGTGGCCGGCCCGCTGGGCGGAGGCTCGGAAGAGACACACGGGGTGGGTGCCCAGACCCCCGATGGCAGGGAGCCAAGGTGGCCCCGTCCAGCAGGCTACGGGCCGGGCCGCTCACCCTCCAGGCCAGTGGCTCAGCGGCAGGCTCTCCCAGGCCGCTGGCCCCGGCTCCGGGGGGCAGTGGGTGGGCTGAAGGGATGGGGCAGCTGGAGGCCCGCACCTGACACCAGCAGGCCGAGCGCTTGCTTCCCCTGCCTGTCGGGCTCCGGCCCAGCCAAGTGGGAGAGAAGCCCCGGCCCTGAGCTGGGCCTGCATGACCAGGGGGACCACGGTCCCGCCCACACCGCTGCTTCCTGCCCCAGCTGCGGGGGGCTCTCCGGACCCCTCCCTGGAGCAGACCCCGGCCCCCGCTCCAGCTGGAGGCATTTGCTCCCCCAGGGAGAGGGCTGGGCAGGTCTGCCTGCTGGGCCGAGGGTGTCCTGTCCTCTCAGCGATGAGCCCCTGCAGTCCTAAAGGCCAGCGGTGGCCTCCGGCCGGAGGGCGGGTGGGGGTGGCCGTGCAGAGCGGCTCCAGGCCCAGGCCATCTCCAGGGACAGCTGTCCAGATGGCTCTGGGCCTCGGAGCTGTTGGCCCCGGGGGGGCGGCGGGGGCAGTCCCCAGGACCGTGAGTCTTATGGGCCCAGAGTCGCCCCTCCTTGCCCCGGGGAGCCCCCACCCTCAGACCTGGCGCTGGCTGACGTTGGCCTCCGCAGCTGCGGTCGCTGTAATTACAAGGTGCCAGTTAACGGCTCCAACTGTGCCGGCAGGCGAGGGGGGAGCACGGCCCGCTGCGGGCGGGGTGGCAGCTCCGGGGGCCCGTGGGCAGGAAAGTGGGGCGCCTGGCCTGCCCCGAGCCCCAGCACTCACAGTAGGGCTCTCCCGGCCTGCAGCCGGAACTCCTGGTCTGCTGGCTGGAGGGGCCCTAGGCCTGCCCCACCTCGGGCGCCGCCCACAGGATGCTGGGGTCTGAGGCGGGAGAGCAGCCTGTGTCTTGCGGCCCCTCTGAGCGCCCACACAGGGGCCTCACCTGGGGGCCGGCGGGCGGGGCGTGGGATCCAAGACCTGAGGGTGACCGGGGCTCCCCGGCCTCAGGCCAGCTGGGCCTGGCTGGGCGGGGGCGTCCGATGGTGGCCTTGCCTCGGCCGCCTTGCCCACCCAGGCATGGGCAGCTCCGGGAGGTTCGGCTTCCCCCAGCCTCTCAGCTTCACGCTGTGCCCCTGCCGTGTCCTGGCCCGTGCCCTCCCCGCCAGGCCACACCCCGGTGTGGACGGGGCACGCAGGCCAGCGAGGCCCAGCAGTCCCGGTCTGGGGGCCGAGCAGGGGATGGGCGCGGCGCACGGGTCCTGCTGCCCAGCTGGTGGGCTCACCGGCAGCAGCTCTCGAGCCCAGCGGTCTGTGGGGCCTGCCCAGGCCTCCCCGGCCAGCCCCAGCGGGGGCGAGGCGGCCCTTGGACGAGCTGGGCTGTGTCTCTGGGTGCACGCCGTGGGGAGTGAGGGGCCTCCCTCTCCTGGGGGAAAATATTTCTGGATTCTGGGGCATCCTTTGGACAGCCAGGCTGTGCCCGTCCCCCCAGGGGACGTCTCTCCGACGGGCCCTCGCCCGCGTCGCCTGTGCCCGCAGCTCAGGTGCGGGGCTCTCACCTGTGAGCACGCAGACCCGCGGGCGCCCGCAGCCCGGGCTGCACACCTGCACCCACCCAGGGGACGTGACCGGCCTCACCTGCCCGCGCCTGCCGTGAGGGGCGCCCACGCTGGCATTGCCCACGCGAGCGCTCACATGTGCCCTGGTGCACACCGTGCAGGCCGCTGCCGCCTGGGGCGGGCCTGATCCCGCTGAGTTGCTGCCATGTCCTCCCCCACGGCCCGCTGCCACTGGGGGGGCTGTGAAGCGGGGTGCCGGGAGTCTGGCTTTATGTCTGGGTTTTCTCCCCACCTCCAGCTCGCCTGCTGGGTCTGGGCCTGTGAGGCCCACCCGGCCTGCAGCGCCTCCTGCTCGGCCCCATCCCAGCTGGCCCTGGCGTGCTGGGCCCCTTGAAGCCCTCCTGACCTTGACCTCCAAGCGCCTGGGCCCTGGATGGGGGCAGGGTCGTGGGGGGCAGGGGGAGCCAGTCCCGGGCAGCGGCCCACGTCATGGTGGGCAGGGACGCCTGTGCCCGCAGGTGGTCCTCCTGGTGTCCATGCAAAGGCTGTGCCTGCTGCTGCCTGCCTTGGAGCCTGTCCTGAGGTGGCTGCCCCGACCCTCCGCCCTCAGGCCCTATGTCCACCCTGACCCCGCGTGCCCTTCCCCGGCGGGGGGCCTGGCTGCGGAGCCCCCGCCACGTCCGCCCGGCTCCGGACGAGACCCTGTGCGGCTGTGGGGGCCTCGTCTCCTGGGCCCAGGGGCCGGCGGCCAGTGGCAGGTCCTGGAGAGAGGCAGAGGGACCAGGGGGCCCAGGGGTTGGGGCGCCGCGGGGGGGCCCAGCCTGGCCCCCTGTGGCTCTGTGTGCGGCGGCCCTGGGCCCCCTCCGGGCGGCTCTGGCTCGTGGGGGCTGGTCTGCGCTCCCTCCCACGAGCTGCGCCCCGGATCTGCCGCGCGCTGGCCCGACTGCAGCTACAGGGGGACGCCAGCACCTCCGGGCCTCGCTCCGGCCCGCCCTGGCGTGAGGAGCCAGGCAGACCCGCGCCGGCCGCCCTGTCCCTGGCGAGGCAACGAGGGCTACAGGCGCAGGCAGGGCCGGCTCCCAGCTGCCAGTCTGGGCCGCTGCGGGGGATGGGGCCACCGAGTACCCCCTCTCTGCCAGGGCCGGGGCTGCCTGGGCCTGGGGTGGAGGCATCCTGAGGGCCCCCGGGGGTGGCCCGGCCGCTGGAGCCAAGTGGGAGTGCGCCCGGAGCCCGGGACACGGTTCCGGGGACACAGGCAGGCCCAGGGCGGGGCGTGCGGTCAGCACCTGAGGACGGGCACGTGCGCTGGGCCGCCTGTCACGGGCAGTGAGGTCAGGCGGGATGTGGCCGAGCGGAGGGACCCTGGTGGCCTGTCACGGCAGCCGGGCGGGGCCTCCTGCGCCTGGCCGGGCGGGGCCCTCCCCCGGGGCAGTGGGCTCGGCCTTCAGCGGCCGGCCTGCTGGGAGGGACCCACTTCTCCAGATCTTGTCCCCCTGCCTGGTGCCCAGCAGTGTTGGGCAGGCCCTGGGGTGGGCGACCTCAGCTGTCAGGGGGCCTGGGTGAGTGTCCGCTGCTCTATCCGGGCTTTCTCAGGCCGGTGGGAGAGACGTCACCTTGGGGTGAAGTTGGGGAACTGCTTCCATTGTGCCTGTGGGTGCGGGCGGTCCCGTTGGGCCGGCCTGATGGTGGGGCCGGGGCGTTGCTGTGGCCCTGGTGGGATAACCGCAGTGCGAGTGGACACAGGCCACTAGGGAGTATGTGCAGGGCGTGGGTGCCCAAGGGAGGGACGGGGGTACGCGTGCAGGGGTGGGGCGCGGGCTGTGAGCTGCCTCCCTCCCGAGTCCCTGGGGCAGGGCCCAGGCCCTGGATCCCCTGGACGGGCAGCACCTGGCCTGGGTGGCAGAGGGCAGGCACGGTGCTGGCCTCAGTCTCTCGGCCCCCTGTGGATGTGTGGCCAGGGTCTGGTGTGGGCGCTGTGTGACCATGCAGCCACAGCCACCTGGCAGGCCTTCCTGCCCTGGGGGCGCTCACCAGGGCCTTGAGCTGTTGGGGCGCCTGGGCCTGGCAGCTTGGGCCTGGGTGGGTCAGGCCATGTGTACTGTGGACTTGACCGCAGCTGGGGCTGTCGCTTGGGTCACACCTTGGCTGGCAGGGCGACTGTGGTCATTTCTTAGCACTGGACACTCACGCTGCCGCCATCCTTGCCCAGATGATCGGTGTCCCCTGCACCAGTCCCAGCCCTGCTCATGGCACTGTGTGCCCCTGCAGTTAAGACAGCAGGACTCTGGGTGAAGAGGCCCGACTGAGGCGGGGAGGCCTGGCAGGTTGGGGGCTGTGAAGCCTGTGGGGGGAGGCCTGGCAGGTCGGGGGCTGTGGCCCTAACCCCGACACCCCTCAGACTCCTGGCCTGCTGGGGGTGGAGTCAGAGCACCAGGGGGCATTGGCTGTACCTCTGTCCAGAGCGCACTAGGTGGAAAGTGCCTCAGTGTCTCCACTTGGAATACTGGGGGTTCAGCTGGGACCGCTGCCCTCCATAACCACCCCTCGCAGTGCGGCGCTTGGGGGTGGCCTGTCCATGGGGCCTCTGCAGCGAGAGGCGGCGGGCAGACGCGCTGGCCGGGCCAGCAGCCCGCCCCGGAGCTCTCTAGTCAGACACACAAGGGTTCTGGGTCTCCCCTCTTCTGTCTCCCCCGACCTCAGATGGGGCGGTGGGAGGGGACAGAGGCGGGGCCCCTCCCCTGGTAGGGGACACCCCCAGATGCCCATGGGGCACGGCACAGCTCTCTCCTTCCTGCCTGGGGACCCTCAGGTGCTGCCATTTGCTCCAGCCAGTGTGGGAGGGGGTGCTGGGGGCTGTGGCGGGGCTCCCGGGGCTCGGCCAGTGCCTGCGCGCCGACCCCGGGGCCCCTCGCGCCCGGCACGCCCCTGTTGCGTGAGCTCCTTCCTGCGCGGGATCCTGTTTGTGTCACAGCTGGGGGGAGCGGGGGAGGGGGCCGGGGTGTCCTCAGGGGCCCCACCCAGGCCTGCTGGGATCCCCACCCCGTACGGAGCCCCGTGGGCCTCAGGTGAGGTGGTGCCGGGACACCCCGGGGTGGGGGCTGGGCCGGGCCCACCGGGACCGAGGTGGTGCGGGGCTGTGGTGACAGCTGCAGGGGCCGCTGGGCCGGAGGTGGATGTTGGCCTGGGCTGGGCGTGCTTCCGGGAGGTCGCCCAGCACCCACCAAGTTGGGGGTCTGGCTGCACTTGGGGGGAACACCATCCAGGGTGCATGGGGTGGGCCGGCCCTGACTCCCCAGGGGACTTGAAGCAGCTCAGCCTTGGGGGTCCTGGTGTGGCGGAGGCCCCAGGATGGTGCTGGCTGGGCGCTGGGCCCAGGGTGCCGAGCAGAGGTGCTGGGGAGAGCAGGGGTGGGTGGGGCGCTGGGCACGAGGGACACACCTGGTTTCGGGGAGAAGTCCGCCTCCAGGGGGCTTTGGGGCACCCCTGGGTGGCTCCGGCTGCCTCCGTCTGGGTCCAGTGCACCGGCTGCCCGGGCTGGCAGCGGAGGCCGCGGGGAGGTGGCAGGGCCTGTGGGCGGCAGCCGTGCGGGGCACGCACTTCCCTCCACTTCGGCGAAAGCTTGCAGATGCCTCCGATCGGCCTCCGGGGTCCACCCAGTAGGCTCCGTTTCCGGCTCTGAACCCCACGAGGGCCCCGCTCGTGGCCGTCTGCCGCCCTTGCCCTCCGGAGGGGTCACCTGACCCGATTCCCGCCATCGGGAGGGGCCCCGGCAGCGCCTGCGTGTGGGTCGTGGCCGCACCGCGTCTTCTCCGTGAGTCCCGCTGTCCAGTCTTTTTTTTCTTTTTTAAGATTTATTTTTATTTATTTTTTTGTTTGTTTGTTTATTTATTTATTTATTTGTTTATACATGCACTGGGTACAGTCAGAAGCGCGGGAGGGTGAGAGAATTCACCAGAGCCAGAGCAGGGAGCAGAGCAGGCAGAAGGACCGAAGGACACTGCTGAGGGGAGCAGCGGGCGGCAGGAGAGGTCTGCGCGCCATGCGGGACCCGCGCCTGGCGGCCAGGGATCGAACCGGCGCTGCAGAGGCTGCGGGCAGCTTCACAGCCCAGCGCTCAACCGCTGCGCCACCAGGGAGGCCCCTGCTGTCCAGTCTTGATCCTGAGCCTTGTCCCGGGCTTGTGGGGGGGCTGGCGAGTGGCCCTCCTCGTCCATCCCGAGGCCCTCCCTGCGCGGGGGCCACAGAGGCCAGCCCGCCTGACCGCGGCCCAGGGCTGGCCAGTGGGGCTGACTCGGCGCTCGGGCCAGTTGCCTGCTTGGGCCGGCGCCACGTTGCTTTTTGCACCGTCTGGACCCGGGCGCGTGGCCGCTGCTGGCCGTCGTCTGCCTTCTTGGGTGAGTGTGCAGCTGGGGTTCCGGCGCCCCACGTGCGCGTGGTTATCCGCTCGCTTACGTGCAGAGCTGGGGCTGCGCGCGGGCCCACCCTGGCCAGCGAGTGTCCCTGTGGGCGCCTGGCCCTGCCTGGCCCTCGGGGCGCACGTCCTCCGCCTCGGGTGTCCCCTCCTCGGGGCCTCGGGGGCCGCGTCCCGGGCGCTCTGCCTCTGAATGGATTCTAACCAGAGCCACTTTCTTGGTTCCTTTGCCCCGCGTTGCCGCCGGCGTGGACGAGGTGGTGGTTTCAGCCGGCTCTGGGGGGCCGCGCGTGCGCACGGGCTGCCTGTTTCTCCATGGCCGGGGTCCTGCGCGGGGGTCCTGGCCGCCGGGTCCGCGCCTGCTCTGCCGACCCTTCGCCCCCAGTCCTGCCGATGGCGGCCGAGGCCCCTGATGCCAGCTTGCGGGGCAGCTCACGGTCGCGGCCAGCCCGGGGGCCACGTGGCCGCTGCTTCTTCAGAGGAATTCCAGACCCTTCAGCGGGCGAGGCCCCTCCCAGCTGAGTGGGGAAACTGAGGCACTGAGGTGGGAGGCCCTGCCGGCCCTGCCTGCCGCTCCCAGAAATGCCTGCGTGTCTCCACGAGGCTGGGGGCGGCAGGGGCTGGCATCCCAGCCCTGGGGGGCTTGGCCCGGCTCAGCGGACCTGAAGGGTGGGGCGGGGCAGCGCAGCACCGGTGGCCATCGGTGGCCGGCCCGGCTGGACGTGTGGAGGCGAGAGGGGCCCGGCCTGGGCAGCCCAAGGGGGACGGCGCGTGCCCGGGGGCCTCCCAGAGACCGAGTAGCCCAGCCGTGTCCTTTGTGCCCCGCGGCCCAGAGAGGCGGCCTGGGGACTGTGCGGTGGCGCCCGCCCCGCCCTCTCTCCTCTGTCCCGCCCCGGCCCGGACACAGGAGCGGGCGGGGTTTGGGTGGGATTTGGGCGGGGGCGGGCGGCTTACTCTGGGGCGGGACCGCGGCCTCCCACAGCGGGGCGGGCCTCCGTGCGCCGATGGGCCAGATCCGCGCGCCCGGGGTCCCTGGCGCTTGCTTGTGGGGAGCCCAGAGGGTGCGGCCGCCTGGCCACACCTGTTCGGGGGGAGCAGGAGCGGGCAGGGCGCAAGCGGGAGGCCTCCAGGGAGGGAGGGTGGACTGGACAGGGGGTGCGGGGAGGCACGCCCTGCGCTGTGCGGGTGGACAGCCGGCGGCCCCCCTCTGTCCCCGGCCGTGTGTCTGGCTCTGGCGGGTGGGCGGGGCGGGAGGGGGAGGCAGCAGGTCCCTGGCTTGGGGCAGACCCCGGTGCCCTGCTGTGTGTTGGGGGCCACGTCCCGCCCCCTCTGGGTGAGGGCTGGCCTTGAGGGACCTGCAGAGGGAGTCCCCCCATCCAGTAGCAGCCCCTGGGAGGCTCCTGGTGGCCATTTGGCAATGGGCGGCGGGACACCCCAGACCCTGGGGAGTGGGGGACTCTGGTGCCTGCCCAGCAGACCCACCCCCTTGGTGACAAAGGGCCCCTCACCCCAGAGGCTGGACGGGCCTCACGGCCCTGGCCTGGCTGCCGGACCCGCACGCGGCAGTGGACAGCAGCAGCTCCTCCCGGCCCCTTGGGGTCTGCAGTGCCCACTTCCCCCCTTCGCTCTCTGCCGTGGGGCCAGGTGACTGGACTCTGGGGGAGACCTGGGCGTCCCTGTTGTTCCAGACCCTGACCTCTGGGGGTGTCTGTGAACCTCCCAGGCTGGGAACCTGGCAGGTGCCCCCGCTGAGGCCAGAGCGGCCCCCAGTGGCCAGCCGAGGCGCTGCAGCTTGCGCCCGCCTGGCCGCATGTGGGGCTCAGGCTGGCCTCGGAGCGAGGGTCGGGCGCTGAGGCCCAGTCCAGGTGGGCTGGGAGCAGGGCAGGGTGGGACCCGGTGGCCCCCAAAGGGTGCGTGGGGCCTGGCGGTCGAGGCTGCCCTGACTGCCCTCTCCCGCAGACGGCGCCCCGCTCGGCGAGCTCTCCTGGTCGTCCTCGCTGGCCGTGGTGGCCGTGTCCTTCTCCGGCCTCTTCGCCGCCGTCGCCCTCATGCTGGCCTGCCTGTGCTGCAAGAAGGGTGGCGTCGGCTTCAAGGTGAGGGCCGAGGGCTCCCTGCATGGCCGGGCGATGGCCCCCCGGCCTCCAGGCGGCTGCTCGGGGCCCAGGCCCGGCCCCGGTGCCCCTCTGGAGACTCCCGGGGAGACCCCCCGCCCCCGACGTCAGCCCCAGGCAGGGAAGGTCTCGCAGGTTTGGGCCGGAGCAGCCTGGGGTGGGCTGGCCTCCCGGAGCCGCTGCGAGGCTGGAGGCCACATCCCTGCTCGTTCCGGCGGCGAAGGGAAACCCAGGCCTCCCGGGCTCGCGTCTGGGGAGCCAAGAGCAGCTCTCGGCCCGGCTTGCGCGGCTCTGCACCCCCGCCTCAGGGCCGAGGGCCGCGCTGGCCGCGGGGCAGTGCCCACGGGGCAGCAGTGTCTCGAGTGCCCGGGCAGGGCCCAGCCCCCGGGGGCTGTGTGGCGGAGCCATCCGAGATGGCCGAGAACCACCCTTGGGCCCCCACCCTGCCCCCGCCTGCTGCAGCTCCGTGGGGCGCACCCGGCAGAGAAGCCGGGACGAGCTCCTGCTGACCAGGCCGGGGCGTTCGGCTGCCCCTGCGGGCTGGAGGGCGGGTTCCTGCAGGGCCAGGAGGGGGGCGAGCGCCCCATGGTCCCGGCCACCACCTGCTGCTCCCCTGTGGGCGCACCCCCACACGGCACAGCACCCGGCCGAGGGGCCTGGGCAGCGGCACCTGCCTCCTGGCCAGGCCTTGTGGGCACTTGCTATCCCCGGCCCTCCAGGGGTCTGGCACCGCCCGGAGCTGCGCAAAGGCTGTCTCTGCTCCTGCCGGGGTGGGGGCCCGGCCGGCACCGCCTGCCTGCAGGCCTCATCCGAGACAGGCAGCCCTGGGCCAGGCCATGGGGCAGGGCGGGCGGCACCCAGGGGTGGGCCCTCAGAGGCTGAGTCGCCCCCCCACGCCCTGGAGAACAAGGCCCTGACCAGGCCCAGCCTCAGCCCCCCTCCCCCCTCCCCCGGGACATGGTGCCGGACATTCCAGCGCCAACGCGCCGCGCCTGGGAGGCGGCCTTCAGAGCGCCTGCTGGGACCGGCTGCAGCGATGCTCACGCTGTCCTACCTGCTCGCCCGCTGTGCCGGCGCCGCGGGCTGGGCGCCCTGGGGGCAGCGCCAGGTAACGGGGACCAGGCCTGGCAGGAGTGTGCCCCGTGGAGCCAGCTGGGGGTCTGGCCCGGCGGCCTCCCAGCCCTAGGGAGGTGCCTGCAGGCCCCCAGCCCCGGTCCTCTGCTTGCACGCCTGGCACTGCTGAGTGGGCAGTGGCAGCAACGCCCCAGGAGGCCTCCACCCTCTGGGCCTCAGTTTCCCTGCCCGGGCCCTGGGTCGGAGCAGGTGCCATTCAAGAGGCGGGGCAGGGTGGGGGGCGTGGCTGGGGCCTGGCGCTGCTCGTCTCCGGAGACTCTGGCCCTGGAGTGTGCTCTGGACCCAGGGTGGGGGCTCCCCATGGGCAGGTGTGGCAGCCCCATTTCAAAATAGCAGCCTGGCCAGGTGTGGCCCAGCCCGGGGCTGCCGGGGCGTGCTCTTAAGGAGCCCTGGGAGTCGGCGGACTGCGCCCCAGGGTCAAGGTCCAGGCCTGCAGGCAGATGGCCAGGGTAGGTGCCCTCCAGGCCGTGGGGTGGTGGGGTCCCCATCATCCCTCTGTTGGGGCTCTCAGTTGCTCGTCCACTGAGCCAGGTGGGTTGGGGAGGGAGCCCCTGGTCTGCCCGAGCCCCTGGCCCCAAGGCAGCTGCCCAGGGCGAGCAGGACCGGGCAGGACCAGGTGGCCGTGAGGGCCGGGGTCTGACCCTGGGCGGCGGCTGGCCTTGGCCCTGGCCTCCAGCACCCCTGTGTCGTGGGTGTGCTGCCCCCACGGAACGGGAGCTTGGTGCGCGAGGGGCAGCCCAGCTTTGGGGCTCTGCCTTTGGCACCAGCCAGAGAGCCGCGTCTAGGGGAGGGGCCGGACGTGGGGAGAGCGCGAGCTGGGGTCCCGCCGCGGTGGGGCTCCCATTGTGGGTCGGGCCCCCAGCCCTCCCCACCCCAGCTCTCGGGGAGGTGGGAGCCGGCCTAGGAAGAAAAGGGCCTTTCAGAGCCCGGCTGCCCCCGGCCCTTCCCGCCCCCGCTCACTGCCTGTTCCTTGGCCCAGGAGCTGGAGAATGCCGAGGGGGAGGAGTACGCGGCCGGCTTCTGCGTGCAGGACTCCCCGGCGGCCCCGGCCCCCAACGGGCCGGACGTGTATGTCCTGCCTCTCACCGAGGTCTCCCTGCCCATGGCCAAGCAGCCGGGGAGATCAGGTCAGTGCCTGCTGGCCAGGCCCGCGTGGTGAGGGGTGCGGGGGGCAGCTGGCTCGGCGGCCAGTGCTGGGGGAGTGGCAGGAGGCTGGCACGGGTGGGCTTGGGGACAGCCCCCCGCCCACCACCTCTTGCCGGGGCTCGGTGCAGAGGCACACCCGGGGGTGGCCCCCTGTGCTGGGGGGCAGGGCCCCTCGCTGCCTCGGGGAGGCCGGGTCCCAGCACACGCTCAGCACCAGCTGGCCTGCAGGGCAGGGCGCCACGGGGCAGGGTCTCTCAGGGGTGCCCTCTGCGGGCGGGGCCGTGAATCAGCGTTTCTTTCCCTCACTCAGGCCGGGGTGGGGCAGGTGGCCTGCGGCCTACCCATCAGCACAGCTGGCTCCGTTCACGGCCAGGCTGGCGCCTGATGCTGGAGTTCTGTCTCCGAGCAGGGGTCCCTGACCCCAGGTCCTCTGGCAGCTCCTAGGGGATCTATGCTGCAGCTCCCCCGGGAGCCCCCAGGGCAGAGGGGCCTGTTATTGCAGCCCAGAGCAGGCCGCCCCCTGCTTCTGCTTGAGGTTTCATGGCCTGACCACGAGGCCACTGCCCAGGGCCCCTGCCCCACTGTCCGCCCGAGGCAGGACTTCAGACCTGCCCGCCCCAGGCCTCGAGGGTGGGCTCTGCCTTCCTGGCTGAGGCCCGGCCAGTGGGCGACGCTGACGTGGCTGGGCGCTGGGAGCCAGAGGGGTCGAGGGCCACGCCTGCCCGGGCAGGTGCCAGGGACTGTCCTCATGGTTGCTGGTTTTCTCTGTCTCCAGGCGAAGCCCTGCTTCTGGGGTGGGGGGATTTCAGGGGTCGCTGGGAGGGCAGCCCAGCTACGGTCAAGGGTAACCACCGGGCGGGCACCCAGGAGGAGGCGCACCCCAAGCTCTTGGGCAGACCCTGTGGTCGCGCCGGGCCCCGTGCCTCCTCCGGCTGCGGTGTGTCCCGGGTGCCCTGGCTGGCGGCCTGCAAGCTCCCGCCCGTCCCTGGCGGAGAGGGGCTTCTGCAGGCTGGGACCCGGGCGGGTCTCTGGGCAGGGAGCCCAGCATCTGGGCCCACAGCCCCCAGGGCGCGGCCCCACCCCACCGCCCACTCCCATTGGCCCTGGCTGGCCTCGGGGCACTGGGCGTGGGAGCAGAATTCAGGGAATCCTCAGGGCGCAGGCGGGGCACGAGTGGGCTCAGCAGTCCCGGCCTGCCCTGCGGGCCCTGCTGACCCTTCCTTCCCGCTGACCTCACCCAGTCTGTTGGGCAGGAGAATGGACCCAGTGTGCTCCGTGCAGGGCAGCGCCAGGCAGCCCTCAACAAAGGCGCCTATGGCATGCGTGGCGCCGGAGTGCCAGGCTGTGTGGGGTGAGGGGCGGCCGCTGGGGCCCCCGGGGCCTCGCCCGGCCCCGCTGCTGCAGCACTGCCCTGGCCGCCCCAGCTCCCGCCCCGTCTTTGGCCTGGCTGGTCCCTGGAGCCGGGGGCACGGCCTTCCCAGACACACCTGGAAGGAGGCCCCGGCGCCCCGCTCCTGATGGCAGTCTCCAGGCGTGGGGGGCTCCCCAGCCAGCAGGCGGCCCCCGCAGGGGCAGGCGGGGGGCACGGGCGTGGGGAGGGGGCTGAGCCGGAGCCCTGCGCCCCCACCCCTTACAGTGCAGCTGCTCAAGTCGGCGGACCTGGGCCGGCACAGCCTCCTGTACCTGGAGGAGATCGGCCGCGGCTGGTTCGGGAAGGTGAGCTGCCCCGCCACCCTGGCCCGGCAGGCAAGGGGTCGGACACTTGCTTTTCCTGGGAGCTGCCCGGCCCTGGGGCCCCTCTCCAGACCCCGCCCAGCCCCTCATGGGACCTCCCCCCCCAGTCCTTTCTCTGTTGCTCCCGGTGCCAGACGCGGGGGCCAGTCTCCTGGGGCTCCTGAGGGCTGTGGGAGGACGAGGAGATGCTGCGTCCTGGCTGCTCCCCGACCCCTGGCTGGGGGGGGCCGGGTCCCTCTTCCTTACTGCGCACCCCCAGCACCCCCAGAGAGAGCCCAGAACAGCTGGGGCCCTTGAGCCTGGGGGGAGGTGAACATGAGAGAATGACAGCCAGGAGGCCCCCCGGGAGGGCCGGAGCCCACTTCGCGGCTAAGTAGACTGAGGCGCAGAAGGCGAGGTGGCCTGTTCCGGGGGGAGGAGGAGCCCGGGGCGGGGCCGCGGTGGTGGTGACGTGGCGCCCACAGGTGCTCCTGGGGGAGGTGAGCGCGGGCGGCGGCAGCGCGCGGGTGGTGGTGAAGGAGCTGAAGGCCAGCGCCAGCGTGCAGGAGCAGACGCAGTTCCTGGAGGAGGCCCAGCCCTACAGGTGGGTGGCGCGGGGGCGGGCGCTCCTGGCCCGCAGAGCCGGCCCCTCCTGCCCGCCGGCCGGGAGTCAGGGGCAGCTGTCGGCTCCGCAGGGCGCTGCAGCACAGCAACCTGCTCCGCTGCCTGGCCGGTGTGCCGAGGAGACGCCCTACCTGCTGGTGATGGAGTCCTGCCCCCTGGTGAGTCGGGCCTCCCCGCGCCTGCGCCGCCCACATCGCTCCGGGTGGCTGTGGAGCCTGGGACCCGCCCCGGCCGCCCTCCCCTCCCCGCCTGCTCAGCCGCCCGCCCGCGCTCGGCCTCACCGCGCCTGGAGCCCGCCGGCCCGGGGCCGCCCACACCCAGCTCAGTGCTCAGGCTCAGGGCAGCCCCTCCCTGGAGGGGACTCCGGCCCTGCCGCGACCCCCAGAGCCTCCCCGCCCTCCGGGTCCTGCCTGGCGCCAGCCATGTCAGGGAGGCCCCGGCCAGCTGCACCGCCCCAGCCTCCGGGGCGCGCCAGCCTGCTGGGCCGGAGTCCGGCCTGCTCTCCCGCGGCTGCGGCCAGGGCGGTTGGGCTGGGCGGCCAGCGTGCGGGCGGCGGGTGATGGTGCTGCCCCTTCGGCAGGGGGACCTCAAGGGCTACCTGCGGAGCTGCCGGGGGGCCGAGTCCATGGCGCCCGACCCGCTGACCCTGCAGCGCATGGCCTGCGAGGTGGCCTGCGGCGTCCTGCACCTGCATCGCAACAACTACGTGCACAGGTGAGGGCTCTGGCCTGCAGGAGGGCGGCGCGGGGCTGCCCTGGGTCTGCCTCAGGAGTCGCCAGTGGCTGGGCACCGGGCGTGGCATCTGCTCTTGAGGGCCGGGGTCCTGGGCGGGAGGCACACTGCCCAGCTGGCCGGGGGCCTGCAGCGGGGTGGAGGCCCGGCCAGGCTGCCCCCTCACCCAGGCCCGCGGGGGGTGGACGGCTCTATCCTGCCGCCCGGCCCCTGAGGTCGGAGAGTCGGGCCAGGGCGCTGAACGGGGGGTGGGCCGGAAGAAGAGGACGCGTGACCCGCCAGCCGGCGCCGCTCGGGCCGTCCTCCCCAACAACATCCTGGTGCTGAGTGATGACTCCGCGACTCCAGCATCAGTGATTTTGTTGCAGAGGGCAGCCGCCAGCCTCCACGGCCCAGGCCCTGCCCCGCACCCCTGGCCCGCGGTCGCCCGCACCCGGCACCCCGGAAGGCCAAGGGCCAGCGCTGGGCTGGAGGTGGGGGTGGCCCACCCGGCCGCAGAGCACACCCCGCACCCCACCTGCCCTGGGGCCAGCCCGTTCCTGACTCCAGGCGTGCAGGTGTCCCTGGGCCCACCCGCCCTTGAGGGGAGTCGGCTGACTGGTGTCCAGGGAGGGGGGGGTGGGCTGAGTCAGGAGAGGGTCCCTGCGGCCTCTGGCACGTCCTAGCCCCTCGGGGCCTGGTTCCTGCTCTGCTGGGGCCTGGGCCGGCGTGGGCAGAAGGAGGGTGAGCGGCCTGTCAGCTGTGCCCTCCTGCTACTGCCTGGCCAAGCAGCCCCCAGCGACAGCGGCCAGGCGCCAGGGTCGGAGCGCCCCCAGCGGCCCTGCTGCTGACCCCGCCCTCCCACCCCCAGTGACCTGGCCCTGAGGAACTGCCTGCTGGCGGCCGACCTGACGGTGAAGGTCGGCGACTACGGCCTGGCCCATCACCGATACAGAGTAAGTGTGGGCGGGCGGCGGGCGGCGCGGGGCCGGGGTGACGCTGCGCTCGCCCCCAGGAGGACTACTTCGTGACGGCCGACCAGCTGTGGGTGCCGCTGCGCTGGATCGCGCCCGAGCTGGTGGACGAGGTGCACTGCAACCTGCTGGTGGTGGACCAGACCCGGGCCAGCAATGTGTGGTGAGCGGCGGGTGGGCCCCAGTCCCACCCTCCAGCTTTTGCTTGTCCAGGCCGGCGGTGCTGAGGGGCAGGCTGGTCTGCCCAGCCTCGTGGCTCTAGGGTGTGGCCGCGGGACAGAGTGCCCAGTGCCCAGTCACGCCCCTCCTGCCCACCGTGGACGCCCCAGGGGATGTGCCTTTCGGCGGGGACGCCTGTTGGGGACAACTGACCGGCGGGCGCTGGTAGCCAGGGCGCCAAGGCACCTCTTCCTGCAGAGGGGCAGTGGGTGGGCCCCGGAACCATAGCCTGTGCACCCCTGAGGAGCCCTGACACAGGACTGAGCACAGGGTGGGCATCTGGACCTGGGACCTCCAGATGGGCTGACCGAGCCGGGCCAGCGCCACAGGCCCTGGACGTCGCTGCCAGGGTGGCCCCGGCTCCCACCCTGACCGGGCCCTGCTACCCCCACTGCTCCCAGGGCCTATTTGGCCTCCCACAGAGGCCCATGCATGGGCCAGCCCAGTGCCTGCTGCGGGCCTACCACGCCCTCTGGTCCCGGCCTGTCCATCCCCGCCCCATTCGCCGCTAACCCAGGTGGCACTAACCCAGGCCGCTGTGACATCTCTGTCTGCGCCCGCCACCCTGGACAGCTGGTCAGGCGGAGCTGGGCGAGGCCACGTGCCAGGACAGAGCCCGGTGTTGTCTGCTCCAGCCCTTGGGCGCTGGCTGCCCTGCCCACTCCCGGCCTCCGGGCAGCTCATCCTCCGTCCCTGGGCCCCGCTCCCTCCTCCCAGCCACCGGGACGCCGGGCGGGACGGGGGGCTCCGCAGCTGGCGTGGTGCGCGTCTCGCGGGGCCGAGGGAAGGAGCACAGCACGCACATGGTCACGGAGGCCGCCTGGCTTTTATTTGGGCTCATGTGGGCGCGGGCTGGGCCTGGCTGTCCTCGGGGAGGGTGTGGCGGGGGAGTCCTGGCCCCAGTGCCACGGGGTGACGGGAGTTGCCCCTGGGCGCCCAGGGCTCAGAGCGTGCTCGTGGCCCCGCAGGTCCCTGGGCGTGACCATCTGGGAGCTCTTCGAGCTGGGCGCGCAGCCCTACCCCCACCACTCAGACAGGCAGGTGCTGGCCTTCGCTGTCCGGGAGCAGCAGCTCAAGCTGCCCAAGCCCCAGCTGCAGCTGACCCTGTCCGACCGCTGGTGAGGGCCCTGGGCGCTGGGGGGAGGCGCCTGCAGGACGGGTGCTCCCAGTTCCTAGGGCAGTGGCTCCCCCGGCTGCTCTCTTGGCCGGCAGCCTCCTCTGGGCAGCGACCGCTGTCCACAGGGAAATGGCCGCCTCCGCCCAACACAAGCCTCTTGCCTGCGGGGAGGGCTGAGCTAAGGGGAGAGGCCGCAGCACGGGGGTCACCCACCCCCATGCCCACCTCAGCAGGTTGGGGGGTGTCCTTTAATTAAGTGGGAAAGTCCTGAAGTCCCGCCGGGGCCCTAACTGCCCACCTGGCGGGCGCCTCCCGCAGGTACGAGGTGATGCAGTTCTGCTGGCTGCAGCCAGAGCAGCGGCCCACGGCGGAGGAGGTGCACCTGCTGCTGACCTACCTGTGCGCGCGGCGCAGCTCCGAGGAGGAGGAGGAAGAGTTCGAGCGGCGCTGGCGGGCGCTGCGGCCCAGCACAGACAGGGGGGGCGCGGGGCCGGCGCCCGGGGGCGCAGGTGAGCTCGCGGCCGCCTCGTCCTTCCCGCTGCTGGAGCAGTTTGCCGGCGACGGCTTCCACGGGGACGGCGACGACGTGCTGACGGTGACCGAGACCAGCCGCGGCCTCAACTTCGAGTACAAATGGGAGGTGGGCCGGGGCGCCGAGGCCTTCCCGCCGCCCGGGGGCGCGCCGCGCCTGCAGGAGCTGTGTGCGCTGGACGGCGCGCCCCCGGGCGTGGTGCCGGTGCTCAGCGCGCACAGCCCCTCCGTGGGCAGCGAGTACTTCATCCGCCTGGAGGAGCCCGCGCCCGCCGCCGGCCACGACCCGGACTGCGCGGACTGCATGCCCAGTCCCCGTGCCCCAGCCCCGCGCCTGGACGGCCCTGCCCGGGGCGATGATTCCGACGGCAGCGCCACCAACTCGCTGGTCACGGAGCAGCTACTGGGCCACCCTGTGCCCACCAGTGGCTCGTGGGACCACTGCGGTGACTCCCTGTGCAGGAGCCAAGGCCAGGGGCCAGCCTGCCCCTCGTGCTCGCCCTCGCCCAGTGCCCTGATGCTGGCAGAGCCTGGAGCCGAGGACCCCGACTGGAGGGAGGCAGCCTTCTGCCCCCCCTTTTTTGAGGACCCACTGGGTACATCCCCCTCGGAGACATCCCCGGGCGGGGCGGAGCTGGGGGAGGAGCTGGGGGAGGCCGAGGCGCTCAGGACTGCCCAGCACAGACACTGGAGTTCCAACATGTCGGCCAACAACAACAGCACCAGCCGGGCACTGCAGCCCTGGGGCGCTGGCTGCTCCCTGGGTGCAGAGCTGGGCCAGCTCCTGGCCTCAGAGGACCCCAGGGAGCCTCTCCTTGGGCTGCAGGTGGTCTCCCCTAGCAAGGAGCTGGGCCGCTGCTCCGGCTTCCCCCATCTACCTCAGCACCTGTCTGCTGAGGGCGTGGCACCTGCCGCTTGCCCGCTTACACCCCTCTGGGCAGAAGCAGCCACAGCCGGGGGTGGCAACCCCCAGGCAGAGCCCAGGCTTGCTGAGGAGGCCGAGAGCACCCCTGGATCCCAGCTGCCCCTTCCCTCTATTCCCTCCCCATCCCAGGAGGGAGCCCCCCTTCCTGCTGAGAGGGCCAATGCCCCCACCACGCTGCCCGCTTCACCTGCCACCGGTAGCCAGACAACTGGCCCCGAGCCAGCCTGGGCCCTGGACCACAGTGGCAGTGACCCAGAGCTGGTGGCGCTGGGCAGCGAGGCCGAGGACACGCCTGTGGCCACCCCTGGCATCCTTGCTGGCTCAGCCGGCGCCGGCCCCCGGGCCAAGAAGCTGGATGTGCCGTCAGCCTTACACTTGCAGCCGCAGGTGGGGGCTCCCGGCTGCCTGGGCTCCCTGCACCTCCCATCCTCAGCCAACTATGGCAGCCGCGAGGTCTTCAGCCCGTTGGCTGCCAGCACCCCTGGGGGGCAGCCCCGAGCCTTGGACAGTGGCTATGACACCGAGAACTATGAGTCCCCCGAGTTTGTGCTCAAGGAGGCGCACGAGCCATGTGAGCCCGAGGCCTTCGGGGAGACCTCGAAGGTGGTGAGCCCTGGGCCCGAGACTCGGCTCTCCGCCTCCCTGGGCAGCCTCGGAGAGAAGAGCCCCTACCGCGACTCGGCCTACTTCTCGGACCTGGACGCCGAGCCCGAGCCGCCCCGGGGCCCTGAGCAGAAGCTCAGGGAGGTGCCGGTCTGTGGGTCAGAGCCGGGCCTGGAGGGCCTGCAGGGGCCCGGGCCACAGCCTGCACAGGAGTCCCTGGAGTCTGGGGTGCTGAGGGGGGTGCCCCCACCCCCGGAGCCAAGCACCTGCCATGCTGACCCCGGACTGGAGCCTCGCGGGCCCCGAGGCCCAGCCCCGCTGCAGCTGCTGCCCAGCCCTGGGTGTTCTAAGAGTCTTCTGCTGACCCCCGCGCCTCCGAGCTCGGAGGGCCCCGGCCCGGAGCCCCGGGAGGCCCCGGCGCTGCCGCCTGCGACGGCGCGGCCCGCAGGCCCCTGCGCCCCCCGCGCGCCGCTGCGCCTGGCCCTGCCGGGGCGCCCCGCCGCCCCCGGGGGCGGCGCGGAGGAGGAGGACGAGGACAGCGAGGACAGCGACGAGTCGGACGAGGAGCTCCGCTGCTACAGCGTCCAGGAGCCCGGCGAGGACAGCGACGAGGAGGCGCCGCCCGTGCCCGTGGTGGTGGCCGAGAGCCAGAGCGCGCGCGGCCTGCGCGGGCTGCTCAAGGTGCCCGGGCTGCTGTCCGCGGCGCTCCGCGCCGACCTGGCGCGCAAGAAGAAGGCCGTGTCCTTCTTCGACGACGTCACCGTCTACCTCTTCGACCAGGTGGGCCGGGCGGGCCGCGGGGGCGGGGTGGCCGCCGGCCGGGCGCCGACCACGTGCCGCTCTGCCCTCCAGGAGAGCCCCACGCGGGAGCGCGGGGAGCCCTTCCCCGGCGCCCAGGAGCCGGCCCCCGGGCTCCCGGCCGGCAGCCCCGGCGCCCCCGCGGCCCCGAGCCGGCCGCGCCCCGCGCACGGCTCCCCGGACGGCTCCCCGGACGGCTCCGCGGCGCCCGAGGGTGAGTTGGGGCGGGGGGGCCCGAGCGGGGCGGGGCGCCCGCGGCGGTGGGCGGGGCCCGAGTGGGGCGGGGCCCGGCGGCGGGGGCGGGACCCGAGCGGGGCGGGGCCTGTCATCGGCGGGGGGCGGGGCCCGAGTGGGGCGGGGCCCGGGGGCGGGACCCGAGTGGGGCGGGGCCTGGCGGCGGGGGCGGGGCCTGCCGGCGGCGGGGGCGAGGCCGGCGGGCGTCTGTCGGCGGGGCGGGGCTGCGGCGCGTGTCGCTGACGTCAGGGCGCCGGCTCCTGACGCGGTGCGCGCGACGCCGCTTGCAGGCGGGAGCTTCGAGTGGGACGACCGCTTCGCGCTGCTGCGCCCCGAGGAGCCCGCCCCGCCCGCCGCCGCCGCCGCGGCCCCAAGCCGCCGCGCCGGGCCCCTTCTCGCGCTTCACCGTCTCCCCGGCGCCCGCGTCTCGCTTCTCCATCACTCAGGTGTGCGACTCGGACGCCGGGTCCGTGGGAGGTGAGTCCGCCGGGCGGGCGGGCGGGCGGGGGGTCCGCGCGGGCGCCGGGAGGGCCCGGAGGGCGAGGCCCTGCGCTTGGTTCTCTGACGCCGCGCGCGGGTGTCGGGGGAAGCTGAGGCTCGCAGGTGCTGGGGCGCCACGGCGGCGCGCTCTGGCCCCGCGTCCTCCGGGGAGGCGCGGGGTCCCAGACACGCCTGCCCAGGCTGGTCTCCGCCTGACCTGAGCCCCCGAACCCACAGCGGCCGCTCCCCCAGGGCCGTCCCGCCGCTGCGGGTCTCCCTCCTCCACGCCCACCCCCGCGGCACTGGCCCGGGGCCTGGGGGTCCGGAGGTTCAAATTCAGCCCGTGGCTAAGGCCTCGGGCGTGGGAGCCTGGGGGCAGGGCCGTAGCCTCCCCTCCCTGCCGCACTCTCGGCCCTGGCACCCGGGAGCTCTTTCCTGCCAGGCAGCCCCCACGCCCCTACTGTGCTAGGCCCCCTTGGAAGGCCGCCCGCCGTGCCGGGAGGTGCGCTCCGCCCCCTCCACCTGGGCAGGCCGGGTCTCTGCCGGCTGCTGTGCCTCAGCACGGGTGCGCCGTCCACGGGTGTCTGTGCGAACAAGCCGGTTGCTGGAAGGCGAGTGTGGGGCCCTGGCCAGCCTCAGTTTCTCCGCCTGTGAGGGCTCTGGGGACGATTGCTGAGCTGGCTTGGCTTGGGCTCTGCCGCTATGGCAGGAAGAGGACGGGCCCCGTTGGACATGAGAGGCAGACCGGGCAGGGCGTGAAGCTTCGGCCCGGGAGCCCTGGGGAGCAGTGGTTGTCCAAGCAGGGGTTCTCTAGGCACCTGCTGTGTCTCGGCGTCTCCCCTAGTGCTCACAGGGCACCCCTTGTTTGCCAGGCTCCGTGGCAGGTGCTGGGGGCGGCTATAAAGAGGCTTGAGGCCAGGTGGTGCCCCGTCTTGGAGCCTACGTGGCCGGAGCCCCTGTCCGTCCTGTTCGGGCAGCAGCGAGGATGGTGACGCTGCGCGAGTGGGAGCTGCGTTCCTGGTGGCGGCTGGCGGCAGCTCCTGGTGCCTCAGTGCTCCGCGCGGTGCTCGGAGACGAGAGCAGGACGAGAGGTTCCTCCCTGGCCCTGATGGGCAGTGACTGTGCCTACTCGCCAGTGCTGCCCTGGGGGCAGAACTTGTCGGAGACACTCGGGTTTGCTGTTAGCCCCCAGAGATGCGTGTCGCCCTCAGGGCTGATGGCGCCCATCCTGCTGCTGCTCCTCCCCCGGTCATCGCTGCTGGACTGCTTGACCTCTGCGGCCAAGTCACCTGCTCTTGGCTGGGCGCGTCGCGGGACGTGTGTCCTCACCTTGGGAAGTGCTGGTCACTGAGCCAGCGCTGCTTCCTCCGCCCTTTCCTGGTTTTGGGTTTACTCAGCACCCCAGGCTCACGTGTGCCCCCTTACCTCAAGTCTGTGGCTGTACTTCTCCTCATTGTCAGACCCATCAGCGCCCCTGCACACAGGGTCTGCCCAGCTGCTGCCCGGCCCCTCCCGCTGGAGCCCAGGTGGTGGGCAGCCTGCTCCAGGCCACCCCCTGCCGACGCCGGGTTTAGAGGTGCCTGTGGCAGGGCGGTGCCGCCAGCTGCCCTGCAGGATGCTGCCCGGCTTGGCTGGCAGAGGAAGCAGGGGCCGCGCTGCTGCCCAGCCCGGTCAGGGCGCCTCCCGCCAAGGCGGGGCGCTGGGAGCGGAACTGCCACCTGGGAGTGGGCGCGCCCGGCTCTCGTCACTGTTGCCAAAGAGACGTAAAGGTGGGGGCTGTGGGGGCTGGGGCTTGTGTTCGGGTTTGCGTTCTGTTGTTTCTGAGTTCGAGGCTTAGGATGCTGGCGCAATGGTTTTCCTGTTCTTTGGTTTGTTTTTTAAGAGAAATGGAGCTAAGAAACAGCCTTCACGGTGGCCTGTGTTTTCTTTGCGGCTGCAGGTGATGCCCAGGGCAGGAGGGTGCGTGGGCCGTGCTGGGGCCCTGCTGCCACTCTGCCTGGGGTGGGCGCAGCACCCTGCAGTGAGCAAGGCCCCACGTGCCCTGGGGGTTCTTCCCGAGCCAGGGAGGGCGACTGTCCCCCGCGGCCCTTTCCCGCCCCTCCAAGGGGTCACACCTGTCCCTCAGCGTGGAGGGGGTGGACTGGAGACGGCCCCCTCCCCAGCACCTGCCCCGTGGCTCTGTCCCCCAGCCTGGGGTGTGGGCGGGCTGCAGTGGCTCAGGCTCCAGGACCCTCTTGAGAAGGTCGGGAGGAGCCTCTCAGCCTGAGACCTCCCCCCCCCAGAGGGGCTGGCACCACGCGGGTCACGGCGACGGCATCTCGGCCGCAGAGACACAAGGTGTGGGGACCCAGGCCTCAGCAACACCCACCCGGCCCCGGGGCAGGGCGGAGAGCTGGGGTCCCGCGGCCTGTTATGGCCGGGAGCCCGGGCTTGGGCAGGATTGGCAAGCCTCCTACCCCCCGAGCTGCTGGCGGGAGCGGGAGGCCCGGCGGAGCGCTTGGCGGGCGGCGGAGGAAGCAGCGTGTCCTAGGAGATTCACCTCGAGAGGCCCGGCCGGCGGCCCAGGAGCGCCTCTTTATTGAGTAGACAGCGGCCACGGTGGCCACGAGAGGGCGGCGTGTTCTCCTGGTGCCTGCAGAGCCACCTCCGCGGGGAGAGGCGGGCCCGGCCAGGGCGGGCAGAGCCGGGCGGGCGAAGGGCTGGGGGGCAGCCTGTCCGCAGATGCAGACCGTGTGCGCGAACAGCAGCGGGGGGACGCGCGACCTTCAGCTGAGGAGAGGGGCGGACCTGTCGTCGGTCACCGTCGGCTTCAGCTGGACGTCGGCGAAGGGGTTCCTGCGGAGAGGGGGGGAGGGGGAGGAGAGGGGCTTCGGTGGGCGGGCCCGGGGCTTGCTGCATCCCCGTGCTGCCCGCGCGCTCAGGCGCAGGCACCGCCCCAACAGCCGGGCCTAGGGACCAGGGCGGTGGGCAGTGGAGGCTGCCGGGGAGAGCCAGGCAGGGCCGCTGTCCCGGGTGCCAGCTGCCCCTACGTGCCCCTCACCAGCACCGCCGGCCCCCAGGGCGGGTGTGGGGAGGCCCGTGCACGCCTGCGGCTGTGCGAGGGGTCGCCCCCCATGCCCGTCGCCTGCCGCCTGCCTGGAAAGGCGTGTCCGGTGGACTCGGCTCGCGGTGGCAGGGCGGGCACGGGGGCACAGCCCCCCCCACACCGACACCGCGGACACACTGACGGGGACGAGGGCTCGTGTCCGCCATCCATGAGCCAGGCCCTCCCCGCTGCCAGGGCCACAGTGGACAGACAGACTCGCCAGACGAGAGACCGAGATGGACGAGGTGAGCACGGGGCAGCGCCGGCCTGGTCCTCGCCAAGCCCCCCCTCGAGTTTCCCGGGGAGGACCTGCGCAGGCGCGGCCGCGGGCCTCAGGCCGGGACGACGGGCTGCCCAGGGACAGCACAGATGGCGTGCGGACACACGGGGTTTGCACGGACAGGACGCTCCAGGGACAGCACGGATGGCGCGTGGACACGAAAGGCTCGCGTGGACAGGACACTCCGGGCAGCGCTTGGCGCCCGGGCGTTACCTGGGTAGCGTTGCCTCCGCCGGCTGGGCTGGCATCCTCGGGCGCCGTGCGGGTGCTCCGTCCAGCGCCAGAAGAGGCGCGGGCCCACCCAGCTCCCCAGGACGGTGCTGACTGGCAACTAGGGTGGGCGACGGCTTTGTGTGCCTGTGCCCCCAGGACGGGGCCAGAGCAGGCGGCGGGCGCTGAGGACAGCAACGAGCAGGGTGGCAAGCGCGCACGCCTTGTCTCGAGGCCCAAGAGCCGCGCGCCACACGCTCAGAGTGTCTTCCGGGTGGACGCCAGCGCCCCGGAAAGCCACCGCCATCCTGTGGGCCACGCACACCTCCTTCTGGGCCCCCTGAGTTCTGGCCACGCAGGCGCGCTTCGGCCATGTCTGGCCCGAGGCGGGGCTGGTTCTGCAGGAGGGCGCTGTGCCCTCAGCGGTCCCCACCCAAGGCACACGGCGGAGGCCCCGGGACGCTGGGCTGTCCATCGGCCGGGCTTCGCAGAGGGGGGCGAGCTGTGCACTGGCCAGGTGGGGGCACACCCCGGCCCTCGTGGTCTGGCGCTTCAGAGACCCTCGTCGCGGGCTGGGCCCGAGGGGCTACTGCAGGGCTGTCCTCCCCACCCCCAAGGGTCTCTGATCTCTGACCCTGCCTTCTTCATTTCCCCCCAAAGCCACAGCTGCCTCACTGTCCACACGGCGGGTCCTGAGACCTCAGCCTGGGGCACAACTCTCCAGGACCTCTGCAGCCCCTCAGGGGCCCGGCTAGAGACCCCCGGTGGCCGCTCAGCCTCTTGGTGCCATAAGACGCCTGCTTGGGCCAGGGGGCGCCCGGGGCCCTGACCCTGAGGTGGCGTCTGGGACAAGATTCCAGCCAGTCCACTGTAGCAGCGCTGTCCCTTGTGGCTGGGGTCTCTGGGGGGTACGTGGGCGTTGGTCACTGCTGGGGCAGACGCCCAGGCTCCAGGCCCCCCGGGGTTGGGACAGACACTGGCCACAGGCCCCCAGACGGAAGACACGCAGGTCCTGCCCTGGCAGAGGGGCATCGCTCAGGAGCCCGAGGTGATGCCGGGGTGGGGGCTGCCGCCAGCCGGGACCATGGGGCTCTCCCCAGGGCCTCCTGAGCAGGGGTGCAGGGGCCGGCAGTCCCTGCAGACTGCACGGTACAGGAGGTGGGCGCCGGGGCAGCCCCTGGGACACCTGCATCAGGGCCCCAGTCCCACTGCCCAGGTGGGTCCAGCCCCGCAGTCGGTGGTTCTCGGCCCCAGGGCTCTGCGTGGTGGGGTCACGGGTCCCCGGCCGGTGGTCTCGGAGCCTGTGCTTGGAGCGGACAGGGCGGTTCTGAGAGGAGCCGAGTGGCCACAAAGGCGCTGTCCGAGCGGCTCCGAAGCAGCTGGAGCGAGGGCGGGTTCCTGCTTCCTGCGGATCTTTCTCCTGCCGCGGCAGCGGTTTCCGTCTTCAGGACGGCGGCCCCTGTGGGGCCGAGTCTTCTCCTTCCCAGCTGCCTCCCCGGGGGCTGAGGACGCAGCCGTGCCGGTCTCTCGGGGGCTCCTGACCGCTGCTCCGGGCAGGCCGCGTCTGCTGATGCCTCCGGGAGCCTGGTCTCCGCCCCACACCCGGGGCGCGTCTGGGAGCCACGTGGCCTCCTGGCGGCGGGCTCCCCCGCGGGAGGGCTCCATCGGCAGCCCAGTGGGGTCTGCACGGCCCGGGCAGGAGACGGGCATTGAGGAGGCGGCCGGTGTCTCCCGCGCCTCCCGGAGCACATGCGGCGGCTCGGCGGTGGGGGTGAGCGGGCGGCGTGTGCCGGCCGGTGGGCAGAGCGAGCGCCGTCCTCGCACGTCCCCTGCTGCCTCTGCAGGGCAGTCCTCCGAGAACCGGAGCGGGGCCGGGCGTGTGGACGCCACGTGTGCGGCTGAGCGCCTGGGCGGGGAGGCCTCGTGGGGGGGGGGCGCCTGTCCCCACGGGTGGGGGCCTCTGCCTGTGGCACGAGCGCGGGGCCTTCCGAGCGCCTCGTTCCGGGCGGTGTTTTCCCAAACCCCGAGCCCCGGCCTCAGGCCAGCGTGCAGGGACCCTCAGCCCAGGGGGCCACGGCCGGCCCGTCACCAGATGCACCCCGATAGCGGCCAAGCGCCCAGCAGAGGCGGGCGGCACCCAGACAGGGCGGGCGCAGCGAGCGGCCCGTCAGACCCGCCGGTGTCGCGAGGAGGCAGGACGCAGCCAGGGAGGGTGGAAGGGAAGCAGAGCCCAGAGCCCAGAGCCCAGAGCAGAGGCTGCCTCGGCAGACCCCGGGCCTGCTGCTGCGCCCGCCCGCCGGCAGGCCGAGGGTGCGCCGAGCGCGGAGGCAGCGCGAAAGCCAGGGCACTTACTACGCTGCCGGGGCGGCTCAAAACCGGGCCACTTCCACCTCGGCGCTGCAAGGAAACACGAGGGGGTTGGTGGGGGCGCGGGGGCGGGAGGGGGTCTCTGCGGGGGCGCCCCGGGAGGGGCCTCGCGGCCCCGCCCCGGCGCCTGGTGGAGAGGCCGGCGGCCCACAGCACCGTCCCCGCGGCGCGGCCACCGGGCCCCGCCGGGCCTCCAGCCTGGGCCGCGGGGGCGCCCACGGGGCTGCAAGGAGGCGCCACACCCAGCTCAGTGCAATAAATAAAACTTTTATTCAAACGACTGCAGTACAGGGCACGACCGAGGTTAAAAAAAAGAAAAAAAGGAGACGCGTCTCCAGCGCTCGGCCTCCGCGAGCCGCCCCCGGCCCCCGTGGCCCGGGCGAGCCGGGCCCTCCCCCGCTGCTTGCGCTGCCGCCGGCCGGCCCCGGCCCCGCGCGGGAGGGCCCCGCCAAACCCCGCCAGAGAAAGGAGCGTCCGCAGCTGCGCAGGCCGCCCGCTGCCCGGTCAGGACACGCGCGGGCGGAGCCGGGAGCCGCGGAGCCGGCGCGTCTCTCCAGTCACCGAGACGCGGAGGCGGGAGCGTTCAGGGCGGACGGGCTGCGCGCCCCGCGCCGCACCCTGGGGCGCCCCCGGCCGGGCCGCGCAGAGCTGCGGGCTCCAGGGCGGGCGCCCCGCGGTCTTTGGGAGGTCGGCGCCTGCCCCGGCCCCCGCCGCGCCTCCCTCACAGGAGCGCCAGCTTCCTCGGGAGGCCCGCGGGCCGGCGGGCGCGCGAGTCCATGCAGGTGTTTCTGGTGGCCGGGAGGGAAAGTCCTTCTACCGCCTCCCAGAGCGGCTGTTTTTGTCAGATCGTTGCCTTTTTCTTCCAACCTGAGACCCGGCTCGCGCCGGGCGGGCCGGCAGGGACAGCGTGCCGCGAGCACGCGGACGGGAGGAGCCGAGGCCGCCCGGCCGCGCGCGGGGAGCAGAGGGGCAGCACCATGGACCCTGGGGTCAGAGTCTGGGGGCACCAACCGAGGGGAGGGGCAGGTGGACGAGGAGAAACCCAAGACAAACCGATGAGAGCGGAGGCGGGAACGCTGGAGACCAGACACGCCGGGGGGCTTCGAGCAGCAGCCACCCCAGCAGCTCCTCACACCGTGGACACCAGCGTGCCGCCGCCGCTGCGGAGAGAGACAGGCCGCTGCGGACCGCCGGCGGGGGGCAGGCGACGGGCCTGGCAGGGAGCCGGCCGGCCGGGGGGTGCGGCGCCCGCCCCATGGGTCTGGGGTCTGTGCGTGGAGGCGGCGGGGAAGGGCTGGGCCGGGTCCCTGCTGACCACAGGCAGCCCAGGGGCGGCCCAGAGAAGCAGAGTGACGGGTGGGTCCCCAGCCTGGGGGTGCGGGGCCAGGCTGCTCCTGCCGGCGGGTGCGACGAGGAAGGCAGCCCGGAGGGGCCGCCCCCTCAGAGACCCGAGCCGGGCTCTCGGCGACCGCGCTCGCCTGGCCGGCGGCCGCGCCGCCCCTGCCGCCCCTCCCGCCCCTCTGCAGGGCGGCGCCCGCCCCCCACGGCCCAGGCCGCACGCACGCAAGGCCCTTACCTGCTCACAGCCCGCGCCCCGTAGTCGTCCAGACCCTGGGAAGGAGACGGCGGCCGGTCAGGGTGTGCGGGCGGCGGGCCCGGCCCCTGCGCCGAGCTGACCTTGCCTGTCCGGCCAGACGGGACCGGCGCCCTCGCACACCGCCCGCCCGGGCCGGCGAGGACCTTCCCCCGTTCCCTGGCGGGAGGGCGCCTGCTGGCCACGGGTAGCCCCCGGGCCGGGGAAGGCCCCCAAGGAGCGCGGGCGGCTGTCGGAGCCCCGGCGGGGCGCTGTGGCATCGGGGGTCTGCGACGGCCACGGAGGGGCCCGGGGAGCTGCCCTGGGCTGCGCCGACACCCAACCAGGGCCTCGCCGCCGGCGGCGCCCTCAGCTGGCCTCCGCCCCGGCCACCCTCCCCCTGCCCGGGGGCCGCCGGCTGGCCGCGGGACACCCAGGAGCGCCGCGCACACTCGCCTGGTCCCGCGGGGGCTCCGGCAGGCCCCCGTCAGCGCCCGGGCCGCTGCGCCCCCTCTTGGCCCCGCGGTCACGGCTCACCTGGGAGAAGGCGGGCACGGCCACGCTGTAGGGCCTCTGCTTGAAGGCGCCGGCCGTCGGGGCGGGGAAGGCGCGCGAGGAGGTGCCGTAGTCGGGCGGCGGGAGGGCCAGGTCGTCCTTGTCCAGGAGGTTGCCTGTGCTGCTGCTCTTGCCCTGCTGCAGGCTGCAGGCCGCGGCTCAGCTCGGGCCCCTCGGCTCCGGCAGCAAGTCCCCCCGCGGCTCCCAGAGCCCCTCCCGCCCGCTCACCTCATGTGCAACCTGTCGCTGCCGTCGCCGTCCAGGACGCGGGTGTAGGAGAAGGGGAACCAGCCCCGCCTGGGGAGGAGGCCCGTGAGAGGCCCCGCCTGGCCCCGCCCGGCCCCGCCCGGCCGCCTCCGCCCCCCCGCCCGCCACTCACATCTTGGTCTTCTCGCTCTCGCCGTAATGCCAGCCGTCGCGGGCCTCGGGCACCAGCAGCGTGATGAGGTCGCCCTCCTTGAAGCTCAGCAGCGTGCTGTTGTCCCCCGCCGCGTGCGAGAAGATGGCCTTCACCCGCGTGCGGCCGTTGCGCTCCAGGCCGGCCGCCATGGAGCTGGAGCGGGGCAGGGTCTTGTTCTCTGCTGCGGGACAGGGCAGCAGTGAGGGGCGCTGGTCCCCCGCAGCCTGAGGGGGCGCCGCCTTCCCACCTGCTCGTCGGCAAACCCCATGGCCCAGGTCGGCGGGCGTCCGGGCCCCCCCCCTGCCTCCCCTCCCCCCTTGGCGCCCATCGCCAGGGCTGACGGGCCCCATGTGTGCAGCCCTCCGGTCCAGGAAGGGGGCGCCCACGGGTCCCGGGGTGCGGGCCGGCGCCACGAGCACTGGGCTTCCAGGCCTCCCTCGGGGTGCCGCCACTGCGGGGGGAGGCGCACGCCGGGCCCTTACTGGTGGCGTAGCTGTTTTTCGGGGTGACGCTCTTGCGCACGGGGAGCGTGTTGGAGTAGGAGTCGCTCATCTTGCCCTGGGACTGTGGGGGAGACGAGGACTTGGGCTGGGCGGCCTTGCGGTCAGCCCAGGGGTTGTAGTCCTCGCTGTCCGGGCCCGAGATGCCGTTCAGGATGGGCACGTTCTCCTGGGCTGACAGCCGCTGTCGGGAGAGGCGGCAAGGGCGCGCGTTGCAGGCGGCCCGGGCGCGGCCGGCGGGAGCACCCTCCCCCCCGGGGCGGGCCCCCCACCCCGGGCGAGCTTGCCGGCGGCCGCGGACTCACCCCCACGAACGGGGCCAGCTCGGGGGGCACCGGCAGGGGCTTGGCCCCCGGGATGGGGTCCGAAATGACCAGGTCGGACTTGGAGGCAGACAGGGCGCTGGGGAGCATGGCGCCGTTGCTGCCCACCACCTGCTGCAGCAGCTGCACCGCGCGGTCCGGGATCTTGTTGGGGTCGGCGCAGGCCTGTTGCCACAGCGGCAGCTTCTGCGCCAGCAGCTCCTTGCCCTGAGGAGGGAGCCGCACAGGGCGGGAGTCAAGGTGGGCACGTGGGGCGCGGGCGCCCTGCAGGACATGGCCCCTGCCGCCCGCCAGGCAGAGCACGGCCCCGTCGGGGGGAGAGGGCCACACGAGGTGGCGGGCGCCGGTGTGTCCCTGGCCCCTGGCCGGGAGGGGCTGGTGTACCCCGGGGCCGTGCAGGGCAGTGGCCACCAGGGCCGGAGGAAGCAGAGGCCACAGGCTGGCAACCTCTCCGGGGCGCACGGGGGAGTGGGGCGTCGCCTCTGGAGGGGCTCTGTGTCCGAGGGGACCGGGACCCCCAGTGCCCCAAGGGCAGTGGCGCCGCTCCAGCCCCAGGCAAGGCCTGGAGGGCGCCTGCACCCCTGGCTGGGGTGGTCCACGGGCACGGGCCCCGCCCCCCAGCCCTGCCAGGCCAGCCTGAGGGCTGCGCTGCCGCCAGAGGGCGCTGCCGCCTGCTGCCGCTGAGCCTGGAGGCTGCAGCCGCCCGGCCTCCCCTGCTGCATCCCCCCCACCCCTGGCTGCCAGTGAGCCCCGGCACAGGGCAGGAGGGACAAAGGCAGCCCTGCCCCCAGCCTCCCCAGGGGCACCGCTGTCCGTGGACTGAGGGAGCGGTCTCCTTGGAGGCCAGGCCCAGGCCGTGTGCCTTGCTGACCTGCAGAGCCCCTTGGTGAGAACAGAGCAGGAGCTAGGGCCACCCTGGTTGGCCGAGCTGTCTAGCCACGCTTTCAAGCTCTTGGAGTGTTCCAGAATGTTCCAACGCCCCAAGAGCTCCCACCCCAGCTCCCGTCATGGGGGTCTCTGGCCCAGGGGCGTCTGAACCGCTCAAGGCCTGGCCAAGTCCTGGGACATGATGGAGCCTTCCGGGGCAGAACCCCCAGGAGCTGTGACGGGGGTTGGGGGGAGCACGTCAGAGTGTGGCCTCAAGGCGGGGTTGGGACTTGGGCACGGAGTGGGTGCGGCCCTGGGAGAGTGACCAGGCCTGCATCCCAGGAGGCCCCTCTGGAGCAGCGGGGAGGGAACGGCCTGCAGGCCGGGCAGCTGGTGCTGAGCAGGGCCCAAGGGCCAGGCTGAGCGGGGCTGGCAAAGGGGGCGTCACCTGGCCCCGTGGGCCTCCAGGGCAGTGCCCAGTGTCTGCTGTACCCCAGGCGCAGGGAGAGGCTGGCCAGAGCTGATGGAGATGTGCGGAGGGGGTGGGGGCGGGTGAGGGCCAGCCAAGCCGTGGCAGCTGTGGACACGGGCCAGGGAGGCCCAGGGAGACACTGGCCTCAGGATCCGGGCGACACTGCTCCACAGGGAGAGCAGAGCTGTGGGCCCGGAGGCCCCCGTGAGGGGCAGGCCAGGGCGCAGGGCACGAGGGCCGGTGGTGCCTCCAGGCACGTGGACCCGTCAGGCAGGAGGCCCTGCAGTCAGCAGCTCCCACAGGGAACTGACCAGCGTCCACGGCCCGTCCTGGGCGCTCACCTTGCAGTGGTAGGCGGCGGCGTTCTTGGCCACGGCGCACTGCTTCTCCACCAGGAAGCAGAACCGCCGGCGCTCCTCCGTCAGGGCCGTCTTGTAGCCGTCCGACACGTAGCTCTCCAGCTCGCCCTGCTTGTTGCTGATGGCGTCGATGAACTGCAGGGGGCGGGGGGGGTCAGCTGGTGCAGGCATGGGGCTGCCACCCCCCACGGTGGAGCTGGAGGCTCAGCCTGGAGCAGCTCCCAGCAACCCGTGCTGACCGGGGGGGCTGCACCCCGGCCCAGCCGAAGGACTGTGAGCAGAGAGGCCCGGCTTGTCTCCCTGGGGCTCTTCCTGTGATGGGGGCGCTGAAGGCCCCGGCCCAGAGGAGGCTCAGGAGAGGGCGAGATGGGGGCGGCAGGGATCCTTGAGGGGAAAACCACGCGCCCCCTCTCCAGGGGGTGAGTGGTTAGAACGTGCCAGGGCCACGGTGGGTGGGGAGCCGGGCCTGTGGGGGAGAGCGGCCCTGCCGCTGTCCCTGGGGCACCGGCGTGGGCGCGTCAGCCTGGGGCGCCGTCGCAGGCGGAGAATCGGCGTCGTGGGATTTGAAGGCGAGTCCCCCACAAAAATGGAAGCCCAGCCGCTCCAGGCCCCCGCACCCCACTGTCAGGGCAGGCCGGCCCGGGGGCAGCCAGGGACGCGGGGCCCTCTGGGGAGGGCAGCGACCGACTGGGGGGCGCGGCTGTCAACTCGCAGAGCAGGGGAAGGGCGCGAGCAGACCAGGCCCGCGGCGGGGCTTTCTACGCGGGGCGCGCGTCCCACCCCGGGGCCCTGTGGCTGCACACGTGGGCTCCGGGCCGGGCGGGCCAGAGTCGGGGGACACCTCCCATGAGCCCCGACGGCAGCCCAGCCCCGGAAGCCGCTGCCTCGCACCCGACACGCTCCGACTTTGCGGGCTGGAGCTTTGCGAGGCCCCCGTGAGGCGTGGGCAGCTGTCGCGGGAGCGCCCGACGCCCCAGGTCTGCAGGGCCCCAGCAGCCCCCGCCAGAGGCCGCCTGCCATGGGAGCCCCCGTGCCAGCCTCTGCCCTGCTCGCCCTGCCTCCCCTCCCACCAGCCCCCGAAGCCCACCGCACGCCCGGCGGGCTCCCCGGCCTGCAGCCGGGACGAGCAGGGGCCTCCCCCTGACTCACAGCCTCCTCGCAGGCTCTGACTCAGCGTGGGTGGGCGGCTGGAGGGAGTGGAGCAGGCTGTTCCTGCCGCCTCCCCCGCGCGGTGCTCCGGGCTCGCCCGCTGCACCCCGCGCCAGCACCTGTCCGTGGCCCGTCCCCAGGGGGCACCTGGCACCTGCTCCCACACCCCCCACTCACCCCCCCGGGGAGCTGAAAGGTTACCCCGATCCACACCAGGTCTGCAGCCTCAAGGGCAAGGCCCAGGCTCCAGAGCCGAGCCGGGGGCGGCTGCGCAGCACCCTGGGCGCGGGGGAGCAGGCCGGGCTGCGGGGGCGGCGCCCGCGCCCAGGTGAGAGCCCCGTGGCTGCTCCTCCCGCCGCCCCTCCCCCTCCCAGCGCTCCCAGTACTTTTCCTCTGGTTACAAAACCCACAGCCTCAGGACGCCGCGCTGCCACCCCCGCCAGGTGGGCGGCTCAGCCTGCCCGGCTCGGGTGCCCAAAGGCACAGTGGTGTGGGGGGCGGGGGAGGTGGCGAGGAGGGGCTGTGAGAACAAAGGCCTGGGGACTAGGCACCTCCGGAGGACAGAGGGTCTGGAGGGCCAGGCCCGGCGCAGCAGGCAGAGGCGCCCCACCTCCTGCAGGGCTGGCACCGGCACCTGGAAGCCCCATGGCCGCAGCAGGGGTGACTTGTGGCCCAGGAGCCTCCCCACGCCGTTCCAGAGGCAGAGGCAGAGCGTGGGTGGGGGTTTAGCCCGTGCGCCCTCCCCTGGGCCAGCACCTCAGCCCTCCAGAGTCCCACCAACCCCAGCACAGCCGGCCCGGGGTGGGGGCTCCCGGGGAGCCCGGCACAAGGAGCCCCATGCCTGGGGGCGGGGAAGGGGGGCGTGGGCCCCGAGCCGCAGGCAGCCTCGGGCAGGGAGGCCAGCGGAGGCCAGGAGGGCAGGAGGGCAGGCCCCACGGCCGCCCGCGCAGGCGCCTGCCGAAAGAAACGCCAGGGCCCGTCCGCAGTGGCCCGGGGCGGCGGCTTAAACCGGGCCGAGGGCCCCCTGGGCCTGCCTGCTGGAGAGCAGCCCTCCCCGGGCCCTCCAGCCACTGCCCTCCGTGCCGTGCACGGTTTCTGGGTTTTTAGGCTGCAGCAGCGCTCCCCACCGCCCCTCGCTCCCCGGGGTGGGGGGGCAGAGCCAGTGGGGCGTGCGCGCACAGCTCCTGGCCTCCTTAGCGGGGCTGCCGCTGCCGCGCCGGGCAGGAGGGGCTCGCCAAGCTCCCCACGCTGGGGACACAAGGCACGGCAGGGGGCCGGGCCGGGGTGGGCAGTGCCCCCGGGTCTCTGGGAGCAGGCAGGAGGGACCAGCCGGGTGGGACCAGGGTTGTGCGCCCCGGCCCTGCCCTCACCCTGGGCCAAGGCCTGTCCTCAAGCGCTGGGACACGCGTTGCCCTTGGCCAAGGGGCGCGGCTGCTCTGCTGACCCCCTTTCTAGGTCGCCCGCTCCCGGGGGAGGCCGCCGCTCCTCGGGCGGATCCGGGAATCTAGGCCGGGTGAGAGCTGGCTGCCCCCCTCTCCAGGCTGCCTGGGGCAGGGACACCCCGCGCCGGAGGAGTGGCCCGCTCCCTGGGAAAGAGCAGCGGGTGGAGAGGCCGCGCCTGTGCTGGGTCCCACCCGCCTCGGCTGTGCCACCGGTGCCATGGCGACGCGCCTGGAAACACCCAGCTGGAAGCGGTTAGGACCACACTGGCTCCCACTTAGTCACCGGGCTGAGCAGCCTGTAATCCCAGAAGACAAAAGTGATCCGGCGACGCGAGGCCGCTCAGTGGTGACTCAGAGGGGGGGCGCCCGAGCCCCACCCGCAGCTCCTCGCCCTTGGCCGTGGCCCCCCCCCACGCTTCTCCGCGCGGGCATGGAGGGGGCCCCAACCCCCAGGGGCTCCTGCGAGCCCAGTGTGCCGGCGGGGAGGGCGCCACGCGGCTCTCGGCCCTGCCGCCTCTGGGCCAGGCCCAGGCCATGCCCTCCTGGCCCGCCTGTGGCGCTGGGCGCCCCCCCTCCCCCAGCAGTCAGCCTGCTTGCGGGGCAGCAGGCAGGGCTTCCCCGTGACCCACCTCCAAGAAGCCCCAGGCCGAGTCCAACAGCCCTAAACCCCAGGAGGGAGAGACCAGGGAGAGAAATCACAGGGCAGGCGGGAGGGGACCGGGCCTACTCGGTCTGCCCCGGGGGGCACACAGGAAGCCAGGAGCAGTCCCCATCCGCTCCCACGGGACCTCAGGGCGCATGTGCCCAGAGCTGGCCACCCCCGGAGCCCTGATGAGGGGCGAGAAGCGGAGGGTGTGGGCTGCGGGGAGCAGCTCGGCTCCTCAGGATGAGGACAGGGCCCAGGGCCGCCCCACCTGCCCCCTGCCGAGTGCCCACGGCCCGGCCTCCAGCCATGCAGGCTGTGCTTGGCGCGCCTCCCCTTCCAGATGGAACCCGCTCCAGTCTGTGCCCCAAATGCGCGCGAGCACCCGTTCCCTGACCTACAACGAGAACGAGCCCGTGGGAGTCCCGGCACAGCCGGGAACGGCGGGCTCTGACCCGGTCCTGCTCCCAGGACCCCTGACGGCTGGACGCTCCGGCCCTGGCTGCGGCTGAGCTCGTGGGTGGGGAGCAGCCCCAAGGGGCACTTTCCCTGCTGGGCGCAGCGGGCACCACACCCCAGCACACCCACTTGGTCCAGCCAGGGGGGTGCGGCCCCCCCTCGCCGCACACAGTGCGGGGGGAAGGCTCCGAGTGCTGCTGCTGCCCCCCCCGCCAAGCGGGGTTCAGCTGCTGAAGTGTGTGTGAAGGTCAAGGGTCAGGAGAGGCGCAGCTCCAGGTGCCCAAGGCCCTCAGCCGCCAGAACACCCGCCCACACCCAGGCGCAGCAGCCTCTGCAGGCCAGGGCCCCTGGAGATGTTCCCGGCATCACCACCCCTGGGCGGTGGGGTGTCTCCAGCGTGTGGCCCCCGGACGAGGAGCAGCCCACCGCGCTCCCACACGCTGCCCGGGGCGCTGGGGTTCGGCAGCACCCACGGCCTACAGAGGGGTGACCGCGTCCTGCTGCCCCGGTTTCGGGCTGACGCCAGGACACGCCGCGTGGGGCTTGCACACCCCCATGGCTCACCCTGCCCAGCCCCCAAGGAGCTTCTTCACCCCGACTCCCGGGACTCGAGTCTGCTGTCCCAGTGGGCCCGGGGCCCGGGAGCCAAGCGGCTGCACGGAGGACCAGGGGCCGGCTGAGGAGCAGCTCCCCCCTCCCGCTGCGGCCGCCCCCGCGCCCGGCCCCCCGGCCCACCTGCAGCTCCTTGTCCGAGTACTTCTGGGGGTTCTTGCTGCCCTGGCTCTTCTTGCGCAGCTTCTTCAGCTCCGCCTGGCACTTGTCCAGCGCATCGCCCCTGCCCCGCTGCTCCGTCTGGTACTTCTTCAGCGCGGCCTGTGGGGGGGCACGTGGCCGAGACCCCTGAGCCCTCCCTGGGCGCCCCGCGGCCCCGGCCCTCGCTGGGGGTGGCGGCGGCCACAGCCCCGGGGGCGTCCCGGGACCGGCTCTCCCGTGGACAGGCCGGGCTCGGGCGGCCGGGGAGGGGCCGCCCAGGCGCAGGTGCGGCGCTACTTACGCTCAGGTACCTGGAGTCCAGCTCCACCTTCTGCTCCAGCTGCATGAGCAGCTCGTTGTGAAACGACTTCAGCTGCGGGGGAGGCGGGGTCAGCCCAGGGCCGGCTGGGCCGCACAGCACCCCGGGCCCGCCGCGCCCCCCATTCCCAACCGGGGGCGGCTCCGGCCTCGGCCAGCGTCCCTGGCGCCCAGACGCGTCCCAGGCCCCGCCGGCTGCTCCGGGGTGCGCGGCCCACACAGGCCCGGCCCGGAGGGCAGCGGTACGCCCAGGGGGCGGGCGAGGAGCCCCCGCAGCTGACCCCGCCCTCCTCGAGCGGCTGCCTCGGCCGCGGCCGGACTCACCATTTCTTCCAGCTGGTTTTGGATCTGCCTGTGCACCTCGGCCATCTGGAAGAGGACGTCGCCTGCACGTGCAAGCAAAAGGGGGGGCGGTCAGCGCCTGAGTCGCCGGGCCCCCACCAGGGCCTGCGGGCAGGGCCAGGGTCCCAGGCGGTGCCCGGGGGCGCCAGGCCAGACAGGTGAGGCGGCGGGCACGGCGCCGGCTGGTGACACCCCACACAAGACAGCAGGCCTCAGACGTGTGTGTGGGGGTGCTCAGGGCCCCACCAGAGCCGAGGGCCACGGCAAGGACAGGAGCGCCCTCCCTGCCCCCAGGCCCTGGCGGCAGCAGAGCGAGCAGGCCCCGGAGCACGCCCCGGGACGCCCATGGGGGCCGCCTCAGCCCAGGAGGCCCGGCCCACACCTGCTCCCGGCCTGCCCGCGGGCCGCTCCCCAGAGGAGGCCGAGCAGCGGGGGACGGGGCTCAGCCGGAGTCACCCCAGGCCCCCCCCCTCCTCCTCTGGGGAGGGCCGGTCCCCAGCTGACCACGCACCACGTCGCCCTCGAGGGCTGTTGCTTTCCGGGCGCCAGAGCGGCGCCAGGCCCTCCATGCCCCCTCGGCCGGGCCACGTATGGCGACTGCCCGGGGGCGCTCGGCTGCCATCGGCCCCGCCGCGGCCCGCCCCCGTCCGCAGAGCCGGCTTCTCGCGCCCGCCCCGCAGCCCGTCCCGGCGGCCGGCGCTCTTCCGAGGAACCGAGAAAGCTCCCTTCGTGGACGTGGGCCGCTTCTGTCACTCGGCACGCGCTCAGCAAGCCCCCCGCTCCGTGTGTCCCCCCAGAAAGAACCTGGTCTCACGCGCCCGCCACAGCCGCGCGCCCCTGTTGGCTGCCTCTGCGCGGCCACCTGTGCCGGGCATGGCCCTTCCCTTCGGGTGCCAGCTCGCCGGGGGCCGCTTAACCCCCGTCCTCGTGACGTGCAGCAGGCCCCGGTGGGGCCAGAGTAAACTGGGGTTCCCCCACCGCCTCTGCCCTTGGGGCATCAGAGCTTGGGGGGGAGCCCGGGTGGGGGCAGCGGGCAGCAGGCGGCACAGCTCGCAGGGGTGAGTGCGGGCCGAGGAGGGCATGGCGGTGGGCTGAGGCCAACACCCGGAGGCCCCCATCCGTCACCTCAGGCGACCAGTGGGAGTCCCAGACCCGAGGGGTGTCGCGGCTGCAGCGAGTCCTCCAGGGCGCGGAGGCAGAACAGCCGCCTTCCCCGCGGCTTGCCCGGCCTGGCGGGACACTGTGGAGCCCCTGGGCCCTCACCCAGGCCCCCAGCGGCCACAGCCTCGCCACAGGTGGGGCACGCCTGACATCGGTACCGCGCCCCCCGACTCTTCTCAAGCAGGAGGACGCGGGGACACCTGGCATCCCTCCGCCCCCGGTGCCAGTCAGGTCTGGGCGGGGCCTGAGCGCAAGACCCCCAACCCCCGAGCCGGGAGGGGTGTGCCCTCGGGCCCTCAGGTGCACAGGGGACGTGACAGCACCTGTGTGGGTGCCCAGAACGGTGGGCACACGGGGTCCGCCACTCGCCCCTCAACAGGGCAGGCAGGCTGCAGGCGCCTGTCACCTGCATTTGGGGCCTGGGTACAGCTCCCCCGGCCCCCAAGCTGGGCCAGCAGCAGCCCCAGACAGAGGCCGTGGCCGGCCGACGCCTGTGCTGGGCGGTGCCACCAGCTGAGGAGCAGATGCTCTCAGGGGGCGCCCGTCAGGCCAGCAGCCAGGGAAGGCAGGAGACCCTGAGCGCCCTGTTGTCCAGCTGCCCTCGCACCGGGGCTGGACACACGGGCCAGGTGTGCACGGCAGCCTCCCTGAGCGCACAGAAGCCCAATGGCCCCACCAAAGGCCCTCAGAGCCCTGCTGGGGAGCGGGAGTACCTGGAAACTGCCTCGCAGGCCGGGGTCCAGCAGCCAAGGGTTAGCCCTGCACGGGCACGGCGGACAGCCAGGCGGTGCCCTTCAGGAAGGAGGCCGAGGGTGGGCAGGGGGCTGCCCAGTGCCAGGGCGCAGGCACACCAGGAGCGTGACTCAGGCCGAGCCGCCGGGCTCAGGTGTGGAGCCACCTCCTGGCAGAGCTGGGGAGCCCGGCACCCCTCCTGGCACTGCGGGTGGGGCGGGCAGGCGTGTACACGCCCGGACCACAAACAGCGGCTCCCGGAGGGCAGGGGCCTCAGGGACAGCAAGGGCCGACGGGTACCAGGAGCACGCAAGGGGCCATGTTTGCTGGCAGCTTCACCTCAGGTGGTGCCGCCACCCCCGGATCCAGAACATTCCAGAGGACTATTTGATTTCGCCTCCCGGAGCAGCAGGGGACGGGCAGGCACGGAGTGTGTGCACAGAGCCTGAGTCACCTGCCCAGGGTCACACGGTGCCAGGAGCCAGGGGCACAGGCGTGGCCGCCCCCGCCTGCCCAGCCCTGCCCACCACGCCAGTGAGAGCGGGGCGATGCCCGAAGGCACAGAGGCCGCCGTGGCCCAGGAAGGCCCTCCCTGCAGAGACTGGAGCCAGGGCGCCCGAAGGACACCCGGGGACAGGACACCTTGGGGGGCTGGGAGGAGGCGGCGAGCGCGACAACACGGGCTGGGGCCCGCCGCCCTTCCTGAGGGAGCACAGGAGGCCGGAGCGGCCACTGAGCTGGACGTGTGTCCTCCGCTCCCTGCCAAGCCCCTGAGCCCTCTGCAGCGGCAGCCCCAGCCGTGTGTGTCCTGTGCAGGGGCGGCCGCCCCAGCGGAAGCCCGGCCCGCGGAGCACAGCGAGGGCCCGGGGAGGCAGAGCCGGCGGCGGCGGCCAGAGCAGGCCAGGGCGGGGCAGCGTCCCCCCTCCCCTGCCAGGCGGGGCATCAAAGCGAGCGGGCAGCCCTGGGCAGCCCAGGCCGAGCTGCTGCTCTGCAGGGAAGTCCCGCAAAGGTGCCCCGGAGGTCGCGGCTGTTCCGTGGGGGGGAGGGACGGCGCTGGGGCCTTCAAAGCTCGGCTGCCAGAGGCCTGCAGCTGGCTCCAGGAGGAGGGGGCCCCGCAGGAAGGACAGGGCCAGGCTCTGGGGGGAACAGGGCGGGGCCGGCAGCAGGGGGTGGGGTTCAGGGCACAGCTGCCGCCCTATCTGGAGAGAAAGAGCCCGGGGGCCTCCCTGGGGGCGCAGGCGGTTGAGCCGCACTGAAGCTGCCCCAGTGCCCGCAGCCTCTGCAGCACCAGTTCGATCCCGGCCGCCAGCGAGAATCCCACAGGGCGCGCAGACCTCTCCTGGCTCCCCGCGGCTCCCCTCAGCAGGGTACTTCCTCAGCCTGCCTGTTCTGCTCCCCGCTCTGGCTCTGGCGAATCCTCTCACCCCCCGCATCTCTGGCCTGCACCCCAGCTCTTGTGTGCAAAAATAAATCTTTAAAAAAAAAAAAAGATGGGCGTCATGCCAAGGACGGGGCCCCAGGACCCCCGGGGCCACTGAAGACCCCGACAGAGGAAGTGAGCCGGCGGCGAAGGGCCACTGTGGCCTGCGGGTGGGGGAAGCATCGGCGGCTGGTCATGCAGCGCGCACCCACATGGGGCCTTCCGGCCTCCACGCGAGGCCTAGACCCGTGGCAGGAGACCGGCTGCTGGAGCCCCGCGGGGTGGGGGAGGCACCTTTAGCTCCACGGGCCCGGCCCCAGCCTCCCGGCTCACCCGGGGACACCGCTGGCCATCAGAGACGCAGACGCCCTGGGTGGGGGTTGCTCGGCCGCACTTGTGTCTGGAGCGAACGCGCAGCCCACGCCAGTTGGGGGGAGGCGGGCGCCAAGGGCCCCAGCCAGGAGGGGCCGGGCAGCCCCAGGGACAGCAGAGCAGCAGGGAGGGTGGCCTGCCCCTGCACGGCCCCCACATGCACAGCCGCGCGAGGCGTGGCCCTTCCGGCCGACGGACGGACGGGAGCTGTGCGTGAGACGCTCGACACCCAGCTGCTCTCTGGGGTCCAGGCCCCCCAGCTGCCACTGGAGCCCAAGAGCATGGAGCGGGACCCCCAGGGTCCCAGACCGGCTGCTGCACGACCTGGCCCTCACCGCGGGGCCCCAGCCTCCACCCTCAGTGTCGCAAGCAGGCCTGACCGGCCTGCCACCGGGGGGCCCCGCGCACCTCTCAACTCGCAGCCGCATCTCCACTCCAGCCCCAGAGAAAGCCCGATGCTGCCGCAGCCCCACCGGGGGTTGTGGTCAGCGGGCAGCACGCCCTGGTAGCAGGGGCCCCGCACGGCCCAGGAGCCATGTGCCCAGACGAGAGAGACAGAGGCCACCGAACGGCCGCTCCTGGGGCTGGGCAGCTGGACGCGGAGAGAACCGAGCGCTGCCCGGGCTGCAGCGTGGGGGCCTGGCCGCGGCCCCACTGCAGTGACCACCGCCCCCCGCCATGCCCGGTGGACGGCCACCCGGGCCTGCGCCCCCTCCCTAGTCCCTGGGCCTAAAGGGCTGGGGTGGGGGCGCCACCATCTGACTCACTTCCCAGGGACTCCACATCGTCACCCCAGCCTGACGAGGGTGCAGCTGTCAGGACTGCAACCCCGCCTGCCGGTGCCCCACCCAGAAGCTTACCCAGTTCTTTGGAGCCCTGGCTCTCGCTGGCCAGCTCGCCCATCTTCACGAGAGCATCGAAGTAGCCTTTGGCCGCATAGGTCACACCTGGGGGAGAGAGGGGTGACTCCTTGGCGCGCGGCTGAGCAGAGCGCCAGCCCGATCACCCGGCAGCCTCGACCAGTCCTGAGGGCGTGCGGCCTCGCCCTGGGCACCCCACCCTGGGTGTGGGGCGGCCACGGGACCCACCCCCACCCTCACTGCCCAAGGGGTCGGCTGGCCAGGAGACACGACCGGCCGCCGGGCCGCGTTAAGGGGGGACATGAGATTCACGTGGAGAACTCGGAGCCGGGCCCGGCCCAGGGCGCCGGGAGCACTGGACGTGGCCGGTATCGCCGGCTTTCCCGACGCGCGGGGAGCAGGCCGGGTCGGGCCGGCAGTTCGGCGGCAGCCCCAGAGGCCCCACACTGCTGCCCTCGGCCTGCCGGGCCGAGTCGGGGTGGGGCCTGTGCGGCCACCACCTCAGGCCTTGCTCGGGACACGGCCCTGAGGAACAGACACTCGTGCCCAAGGCCTGGGGTCAGCGCCCCCAGGAGACCAGCCAGGAGGCCGTGACCTGGACGGCAGCTTCGGGGTCTGTCCCAGGTGACAGGCCGGCAGGCAGCACGGCTCCCCCTCCCTGCCCCCAGGCCGGCCGGGCGGTGGTGGGGCCCCCATGGGGCCGAGACTGCTCCCTGCCGGCGGCGGGCTGGGCTCAGAGGCGGTGACGCACGCGCCGGAGAGATGGCCAAGGGGGCGCCCCAGTCTGGGCCCCGAACCCCCCAGCAGGGAGCAGCCGCAGCAGCCCTGGGGCGCCGGGTGGGGGTCTCGGGAGACCGAGCCCCGCCTGCAGCTCCGAGGGCCTGGGGGACATGCGCCCCACTGGGTGCCCCTGGGCTGCCGGCGCTCACCTGCCAGCGCCTTCTCGTAGTTCTTGCCCATGGCGATGAAGTTGCGCAGGCTGGGGTTGAACTGCTCCATGACGGCCTGTGGGGAAGCAGCGGGGGCTCGGTCAGCGCCAGCCCCTCAGGCTCCCGCCACCCGGCCCGCCGGCCCTGAGACGCCCCTGTCCCCGGGGGTGGGGGCCGCCCAGGATGGGCACCGGCGGGCCCGGGGGCTCTCCGGCCGGGCTCCACACCGCCGTGAGCCACGCCGCGGGCGCCCTGATCCGTGCCCGGCGGAGGGGGCGGCGCTGCCGGTCTCGGCCGCTCTCAGACAGAGATTAGACTTTCACCGCGGAGGCCAAGTGAACGTTTGGCTCACAAGGCCGGGAACAGACGTGCGCGGGCAACGGCCAATTCCACGCCGCCCGGCACGTGCCCAGAGGCCTGGCTGAGGACGCCAGCGGCGCCCCCTGGCTCTGTGCGGGGCGGGCTGGGGTGGGGTCCAGGGGGGCCGGGTGTGCGGGCGGGGAGGGGGGCGGGGTGTGGTGGGTGCAGGGCAGGGGCGCACGGAGGCCGCATCTGGGGGCAAGGCCAGGCCCCCCGGGCAGCAGGGCCTGGGCTGAGTGCTCGCCGCCACCGGCTCCACACAGGGCGGGGGGAAGCGCGGCCCGGCGGGCGCTGGGGGGACGGATGGGAGCAGCTCTGGCCCGAGGGCAGCTGTGGCCCTGCTTCCGGGGTTTGGGGTGCGGGTGCGTGTGTTGGGGGCCAGCGGGGACGCGTCTTGCTCTCGGTGACGAACACGGCTGCGGCAGGGCCCCAAGGGGTGGCGAGCAGACCCGGAGCTGGCGGCGGCGGGACCCAGCAGCTCCGGCCTCCCCTCCAAGGAGGCTTCACCGCTCTGAGCCCCGACCACGTACGCTGAGCGCAGAGACAGGCCGGGAGCTGCCGGCACCCAGGGCCCCACAGCGCCTGCCGCTCCCCGGGTGACGCGGGATGGACCCAGTTTTGTTTCCACGCCGCGGCAGCTGAGCTCACGCACGAGGAATGCCGGCGAGGGGGCTCCAGCCGCCCGGTAGGCCCGGCTTCTGCGTGGCCGTGGGGGGCTGAGGCCAGGGCGGGGGCGAGGGTGTGAGCACCGCGGGCCCAAGGACGGGCCTCCTGGGGAGCGGGGAACAGGCCCCGCGTGGCCGTGCAGGTGCTGGGAGGGCGCTGCTGCCACGGAGGCTCCAGGTCCCCCCACCGCCCCGGCTCCGGGCAGGCCCACGCTCCCGCAGAGGCCCCCGGGCCCCCCACGCACATGCTCACAGCAACCCCTGCTGCGGGGCCCGGGACCAGCCCTGCCGGCAGCTACGTGGCTCGTTTGAGCAAACGGACGGACAGACGGCAACTAAGGGGGGTTCTGGAGCCCAACCCCCCCAGTGTCCTCCTCGGCGTGCGGCAGGGAAGGTCCGCAAACAAGGGAAGGCGGGCGGCCCGGCCCCAATGAGCTGCTGAGCCCCGGACCCCGCGCGACTCTCAGCGGGTGCCCTGGGCTTCCCCGTGCCATCCTCACGCTGGCCCCAGGGACGCCGGGAGCAGAGGAGCCCCAGGACCCCATTCCCTGCCAGGGAGAGGCCCCCACGCAAGCCCCGCCAGCCTCCTCAGGTCCTCCCGGCCCTGCCCGCCCCGGGACTCCCCGCCCCGCCCGCCCGGGGCTGTCTGGGCCCGGACCAGGCTGAGCCCGCGCCTACGCAGTCGGTGCTGGCAACACACACCTCCAGGAGCCGGCGCTGCGGCTCCCCAGAACACGCGCACCCCGGCCCAGCCGGAGACGTGGCCCCTGCCCAGACCCTGCTCGCCCACAGCCGCGGACCCCCGGGCAGGGCGGGGCCGGAGCCCAGCGACTCGGGCAGCTGCTGGCAGGACCCCAAGGCCAGGAGCCAGGGGCGTCCTGGGCAGGAGAGGCCGGCCTGACGGTGACAGCGTTTTGATCCACTTGGGTCCTGGGTCGGCCCGGCCGCCGGGACAAAGGGCGGCGGACACCCCCGCTCCCGCCCGGGGGCCGGAGAGCGGCCAGCTCGCTTCTAGAGGCGCGTGGCCAAGGGACTTTGTCCGGCCGGCTCCTGCCTCTGCCCAGCGCGGACAGGCCTGGGCGGCCCTGCTCAGGCCCTCCCGGCAGGCGGCCGCGCAGTTGCCCTCTGCCGGAGGGAAGTGACGTCCCCCGAGCCACCCCCGCCCTGTGCAGGGAGGGCGGCCGCAGGGCCGGGGCCCGGCGTGGCCGGCAGGAGGCTTGCTCGGTCCACACGTGCCCGACACCCAGGGTCTGCTGGACGCGGGGCGGGGAGGCCCCTACCCACTGCCTTGCCTCCTCCACACCCCTTCCTGGAGATCTGCACCCCCGCTTCCAGGGCCCAGCAGCCCGTGGCTCTCTCCACCTGGGCCCAGGCGTCCCCACGGTCGCCAGCACGCAGGACAGAAGCAGGAGCCCGGCCGCCCAGCTCCGTGCTCCTCCACAGGGCCGGGCCAGGCACTGTCCATCCAGGGCAGGCCTGGAGGTGCCCCTGGCCTGCCGGTGCACGTGGCCTGCGGCCTCGAGGGATCTCGCCTAACTGCCTGGCCACACGCCCCTCCCTCCTCCGCCACACCGGGCAGGGTGAGCAGGGCCAGCACCGGGGCTGTTGCCCAGTCCACCAGGGGTGACCGTCCGGGGAGGAGCACCGTCCTACAGAGAGACCAGGGCAACACGGCCTCCGTGCTGGGACCGGCCGCTCTGCCCCACGCTGCCCAGCCAAGCTGCACGGATCTGCCAGGCACCAGGGGCTGCCCGCCACAGCCACCACCCCCTCCCCGGGTGCCAGGACTGGCCAAGCGTTGCTGGCCCAGAGCAGGAGATGCTGGTCTCTGCCTTGGGGTGGAGGGGGTGCAGGGGGAGAGCCCGAGGACTGAGGGGCCCCAGCTGCCCAAGCTCACCGGGTGCGAGGGGCCGGGAAGGCACCCCAGGGCCCACGGCAGTTCTCGGCCCAGCCTGAGCGCGGGCCTTGGAGCACCCACCAGAGACAGAGTCTGCAGGACTGTCCTGGGCTTGGCCCAAGGCCGTGGCACGGGCCCCGGGGGGAGGGGCAGCCAGAGCTCCTGAGGCCTGTGTCTCCCAGGGCTGGTGGGAGTCGCCCTTCGCGGGGTCCGGCACACCTGCCCCCCGCCCGCGTGTTCTCTCGGGGTCTGCTCCCCAGCCTGACCTCCTGAACCAGGCGCAGACCCCGCCCAGGCCCCTGGCCTACAGGAAGCAGCTGCGCTCGTGCTGGGGAGCCCGCCCAGAAAGGCCGGGTGGGGCTGCCCGCCCGCAGCAGAACCGGATGATCCAGGAGCCCCGCGGCCCGGCCCAGACACACAGCCCGACCCTTCCTTCCCATGGCAGAGGCGCGTCCTGCCGCCCCGCCCTCGCCGCCACCCCGGCCGGCCGCGGGTCCCATGGCTGTGTCCCCACGAAGCCGGGCCGTGCGTGGCGCTCTGGGGCGCGGCCTGCCCGGTGGAGTCGTCAGGACGAGGGAGGGAGGTTTCGCCCGCCCGAGTTCCCACTGGCCTCAGACCGAGGCCAGGACGCCCCACCCCCAGCACGCCGGCCCGCTGGAACTTGGGGGAACCCCGAGAGCTGCCGGAGTGTCCCCAATGATTCGCAGGCTGAAGCCCCCACCCCAGCACCGTGGAAGGGCGGTGACCGGAAGCCGGCGGTAAAGTGAGGCCGCGGGGGCCAGAGGGCCCACGCCCGGCCCCTCTCCAGCTCAGCCCCCAGAGGAGACAAAGCGGCCTAGCCTGGCCGCCGCCCCGCGGCCTGCACCCCACACACGCGGCGGCCCCCGGCTGCGGCGGCCGGGAGTTTTCCGCTGCTTCACCGAACCGCTAACGAGGACGTCCCGGAGCAGGAGCTGGAATCCCTGCCTGAAACCCTCGGGACACCGGGCCCCGGGGCAGGGAGACAGGCAGCGGCCTGGAGGCCTGGCTGGGGGGACCCGCACGCCAGCGCGAGGACACGCCGGCACCTGCGCGGGGGCCCGGGACGGGAGGGCGCGGACGGGCGGGCCCTGTGCCCCGGAAGGCTGCTTGGCCGCCCGACCCTCGGGCAGTGCGAGCGGGCCCGGCCTGGGCCGCCCCAGGGAAGCCAGGGTGAGGACACCGCGTGGGTCGTCCACACAGGTCAGCCCCGCTGGGCCCCGCGAGGCGGGACAGGCCGCGGGCGGGAGCGGGAGGCCCACAGGCGGGCACAGGGACACGGGCATCGGCGGCGGAGAGCAGAGGCCAGCTCGCGGCGGCGCAGGGGGACGGGGCGGTGGGCGGGCCCGCGTCGGCCTCCCGAGCCCATTTCCTTTCCGAGCGAGCCGGAGCAGCGAGGCCCTCACCACACCGGCTCCTCCCGGCGCCAGCGCCCTGCGGCCCGGCCCAGCTCCCGGGGGGGCACAGCCTCCCCACGCGCGTCCTGCGAGTTGTCCACGGAACCCCGACGCGTCCCCGGGCCCGACGGCAGCCCTCCCCGGCGTCTCCACCCGCTGAGCCCACCGTGACCGTCCCAGCATGGCCAGGCAGGGCCAGCGCGGCCCCGGGCCCACCTGCCTTCCCGCGGCTGAGAAACACACGCGCTGGCACGGACCTGCAGAGCAGGGCCCAGGCGCTTCGAGGAAAACCCCGGAGACATGACAGGGAAACACAACCCAGAGCGCAGCCAGGCAGGCGTCGGGCCGGGGAGCCACACCGTCCCCAGCCTCGCTCCCCCAAGAGCGTCGCGTGAGGGGCCCGGTCCCGCCCCTCCGGGTGGGCGCCCTTGAGCTCCTCGGGGCCAGAGGAGTTGGGCCGCGCAGCGCAGGGCTCCCTTGCCCCTGTAATTACTCCCTCGGAGGCAGCAACTGGGGCTGCCCCCTGGGCTCCAGGGTACAGAGCAGAGCTACAACGAGGACGCCCCCCAGCTAGAGACCTCAGGAGAACCGCTGGGAGCAGCGGGAGTCCGGGGGGGCCCTGGCGGAAGACCCCCCAGCGGATGACAACCCAGACGACCGAGGGCAGTCACATGCGGCTGGTGGGGGCGGCAGCGGGGCAGCCCTGCCCACGCCCTGCCCAGAGGATCAGACACCACAGTCCCTGCTCAGGACCCAGATCTGTGAAAGTGGGGGGCATGGCGGAGCCAGCCCTTGGGGCTCAGCTCAGCAGGAGGGGATGGGCTCTGCCCAGCGTTGGCTGCGGCTGGGGCTGCCTTGGGACACTTCGGCCCAAAGCCACCAGGCCCGGGGCCCCAGGGCGCTGCCGCTCCTCTGCCCAGCGCAGGGGCACCCGGGTGCCCGCGGATGGTGTCTAGAGCTGAGTCACCCCCGCAGGGTGTGTGCTGGAGTCGAGGCCCAGGGAGGCGGCACAGGCAGATGCCCCGCCCAGCGTGGAGGCCGCGGGCCAGCACACCCTCGGCTCGGGGCGCCTCAAGAGCAAGATTCCCGGGCTGTGGAGCCCATGGCTGCCGGGGAGGCGCTGCCTGGGGCTGCCCGGGAGGGGGCGGGAGGTCCCTCCAGGAAAGGCTGCCTGGCGCAGGCGCGCACAGCGGGCTCCGGGATGGGAGACCCCGAGGGCCCGTTGGGACAGCGGGTCCCCTGGTCTCAGCAGAAGAGGTGACCCTGCTGGGCACGCGAAAGCACCTCCAGAGCAAAGCCCACACATGCACAAGCACGCACCAGGTGCACACACGTACACACGCGCACACACCCACACATGTGCTCAGGCGGGGCCGGCACCTCCTTGGCAGAACAGCCGCCTCGTCTGCTTCCCCAGCAGGCATTTCCACTCTCGTCCTGCCCACGGGCGCCCCGAGCTCTGTCCGCTGGGGAGGCCAGACTCTGACCGCAGCCGGCGGCCTGGCGTGACCCACCGCGGGTGAGGGCACGATGCCTGCGGTCAGTGGCCGAGGGCTGGGGCCGCACCCTGCACCTCTCCCAAGACCCCTGCTGAGGCGTGAGGGGGGACGGACGAGACGCGGCAAGGGCAGGGGGTGGCCGCTCTCAACCGGGAGAGCCGGCGGAGGCACCGGTGCCCAGGCTCCCTCCTGCTGTGCTGGCGCCCACAAGCTTGTACCAGCCCTACCAACCGCCCCAACCAGGCGGGGCAACCCTGCTTGGCTCCCGCCCCGCTGGCAGCCAGCCCCGAGCACGCCGGGTGGAGACGACTAGCGGCCTCGGGCCAGCACGACCCAGCCCGCAGGCCCCCACGGCCAAGCCCGGGCTTTGAGAACTACGGGCTCCTCCGGGCTCCCGATGGGTCACCGGGTCACCCAGGGCCGGGCCTTCTCTCAAGGTACAGGAACACAAAGGGTCACCGCCGTCCCCCGTCGCCGCCTGGGGCGAGGCTGCAGCTGAGGCAGCCCCGGGAGCGGCCGGGCAGCTGCGCTTTGCTGTGAGCAGCACCGGCCCACCTGCTCTCCTCCCTGGTCCCGGGCACTGGCCAGCGCTCCAGGCTCCGCTGCCTGCGCCCCAGCCCGCGCCCGCCCAGGAGGCCCCTGGGGGGTTCAGTCCCCGTCCCCCTGCTCAGTCGTGAGGAGAGCCGCCTCCTCCCCCCCAGCTCTGTGGGCTCCCGGACACGGCCGGGCCAGGGCCAGGGCGGCGGGAGGGGCTGGGGGTCCGCGGGGGCTCTCCGGGCGGGGGAGGAGCGTCCAAGCCGCGCAGCGCAATCGCCAGGGCCAAGGCCAAGGCCAAGCGCCCGCGGCCCCGCGCCAGCACCGCCGGAACCGCAGCCCGAGTCGCCGCCAGGGCGGGCGCGCGGAGCAGGTCACGCCGGGCCGGGCTGCCCCTGTGCCCGCCGCGCCGGCCCGAGCGCACGGCCGGGTCCGGCCCGCGTGGCGCGGCGGGTTTCTGCCCGGCCGGCCCAAGGCTGCCACCTGGGCCGGGCGGAACCTCGGCTCCACGACGGGAGCGGGGAGGGCGGGGGCGGTGCTGCCCGCCCGCCCCGGCCCAAGGCGGCACCGGCAGGCGCGCCCGCCCGGCCCAGGGAGCCGGAGCCCGGGGACCCGCCCGCGTCCACGGGAAGAGCCGCCGCCTCCTCGCGCGGGGCTGCGGCTCGGCCGTGCTGCCCGGCTCGGGGCTCCGCGCCAGGCGCCCCGAGTCCCGTCAGCAAAGTTCGCGGCGCGGCTCGCGCGGGGCGGGCGGGCGGGCGGGCCGGTGCGCGGAGCTGTGGCCGGCGGCGCGGCCCCTCGGCCCCCGGCCCCCCCGGCCCCCCGGCCCCCGGCCCCCCGGCCCCCGGCCCCCCCCCCGGCCCCCCCCCCGGCCCCTCGGCCTCCAGGCGGCGGCGGGCGCGGCGGACACGGGCCGCGGGCTGCGGGCGGCGCCGACACGCCGAGGCCGGTCCCGCTCCGCGGCCGCCGCCCCAGCCCCGCGCGGCCCCGCAGCCCCGCCGCCGCCGCGCCCGCGAGCTCAGGTCGGGCTGGACCCGCCGCCGCCCCGGGCCCGCGGCCCCCGCCCGGCCGCGACGGCTCCGGGCGCCGGCGGGACGGGCGCTCGCGGGCCCAGCTCGGCGCCGCCGGGAGCCCCGGCCGGGAGGGGGGCGGCGGCCCGTCCCCCGGAGCGGCCCGGGACGCGCGGCCTCGGCTTACATAAGCGCGGCCGGGCCGGGCCGGGCCGGGCCGGGCCGGGCCGGGCCGGGGCCGGGGCGGGGAGCGGGCGGCCCCGGGCGCCGACGGGCAGCGCGGCCTCCGCCCGCCCCGCCCCGCCCCGCGCCCGCCCGGCCGCTGCGCCCCGGGGGGCACCTGTGAGCGGCCCGGGCAGCCCCGAGACCCGCGGAGCCCGACGCCCCGACGCCCCGGCCCGCCCGGCCCGCCCGGCCCACCTTGTAGACGCCCTCCGTGAGCCGGTGCATCTCCTCCGAGCGCGACAGCGACATGGTGCCGGTCCGCGGCGGCTCGGCCGGGGGGCGGCGGCGCGGGTCGGGCCGGGAGCGCGGGGCCCGCCGGCCGCCGCCTTTATAGCCGCGCCGGCCCCGCCCGCCGGCCCCGCCCCTGCGCCCGCCCCCGCCGGGCCCCGGCCGCCGCCCCCGGCCGCCCGCCCCCGCCGGCCCGCCGCTGCTAGGCAACCGGCAGGCCCCGCCCCCGCGCCGCCTTCCCATTGGCGGGTTCCGGCGCGGGGCGGGGGCGGGGCGGGGCGGGGCCTGCGGGCAGCGGCGGGCGGCGATTGGCCGGCCGCGCGGTCGCTCTCGGGGGAGGAGGCGGAGGCGCGGCGCGGGCCGGGCCCGGGAACAGCCTGAGGGGCGCGGGCGGCAGCCGGGCTGGGGGCGGGGCGGGGGCGGGGGCGGGCGGCGCGGGGGGGCGGCGGGGCGGGGCGCGCCGGCGGGGCCCGGGGGGCCAGTGGGGGCGGGGGTCGACCCCGACGGCCCCGCGGGCGGACCCCGGGGGCGGCGGGGCGGCCGGGCGGGCGCCCCTGGCCTCGCGGCCTGAGCCGGCTCCCCGCGGGCCCCCGCCGGCCCCCGTCCTGCCCCGGCCCCGCCCGGCGACGCCCCGGGCCCGGCTGCCCGCGCCGGCCGAGGACGGCCGCGGTCGGGGCCGCGAACCGGCCCGCAGCCCGGCGGGGTCGCTCCTGGCGGCGGACGCGGCGGGGCGCAGAGACGCCTCCGGGGCCAGCCGGGACCCCGGGCCTGGCTGGGGCCGCCTGGCCCTGCCCGGCGGGGCGAGCGCACGTGGCGCGGGGAGCCGTCCCGGCCTGGGCCGCGCCCCCAGCGGGCCAGGAGCCGCCGGCGGGCCGGGGCCAGAGGACGCCCCTGTTCTCCCCGCTGGGGCCCGGGCCGGGCGGGGCGCTCAGAGCGGGAGGGGCACCCGGCGCCCGCCCGAGCCTCCAGGGGCAGCAGCGGCCAAGGACGGGGGCAGGACCGGGCCCGAGCAGTGGACACTCCTGACCGGGGTGGAAGGTCCCTCGGCCTCTGCTCCGGGGGTGGGGGAGATGACCCCTGGCCAGCACTTTACTTCGGAAGTGTTTGGGGGCGTCAGAAGCCTCATCTGTGGGGGACAGCATGGCTGGGAAACCAGCCCCTGGGCCTGGGGCCCGCCCACCCCCCCCCAAGACCAGCAAGAAGCCATCGGCGCCACAGAGAAGCTCTGGGCTCCTCCCCAAGGGACCAAGGCGCTGGTGTCCACCAGCACCCCGGCCCCAGCCCCCCAGGCACAGCACCCCTCTTCCCACCCTCGGGCCGGATGATGGCAGAGGGCCGGTCCGGGTCTGCGGGAGCGCGGCAGGCGGCGGGCCCAGCCACGAGGCTCCCGCCACCCCGACCCCGACCGCGCTCCCACGCCCGCCCCAGCAGGCCGCGGCGCCAGCCCTGGGGAGGCCCCGGGACGCGCGGGGGGCCCCGGGGGGCCCCGGCCGGCGGGCGCGTCTGACCCGGGAGCCGCGCCCGGCACCGGGAGGCGAGGGCTGGAGGCAGGAGGATACGCGCGCATCTCTTCATCAGCTTATTTTTAGTCGGTTATGTAAGTGGCTCCATCTCGGCGTCAGTAGGGAGGGGGTCTCGGATTTAATTACAGGATGACAGCCTTTGCTTCCCGAGCAAGCTGTTCTCCTGGCAAGGCGGCGCTGGGCTGCTGGATTTTGCTAACAGAAGGAGCGCTTTTCTTTCTGAGGTGAGCGCCCAGCAGAGCCCCGAGCCGCCGGGCCGCCACCTCCCTGGCCAGCGCGGCCCAGCTCCGGCGGAGCTCGGGGGCGGCGGGGGGAGCGGCCGCGGGTCTCGGATCACCAGGAAGTTCGGGCGTCGGGGGAGCGTCTGCTCTCCCCTGCCGCCCTCCCCCTTCCTCTTGGCAGCCGCGCCGTCTTCCTGGATTAGCGCTCCTGTCACCAGTAACTAGAAAGTTCCAGCGCGGGAGAGACTGAGGCAGGCGCCCTGGCTCCTGGAGTGAGGACGCCCCTTCTCCCTTCTCTGCTGCCCGCGCGTCCTCCCTCCGCACCAGCCGCCCTGGGCCACGCCGCCGGTCACAAGCACAACTGCCCCCAAGGCGTCCGGGGCTCCTGGCCGGCTGCGGCCCTCCCCTGGGCACCAGTGGCAGGAGGGCAGGGCAGCACCTGCAGCCCCCGGCCCAGGGCTCTGCCCAAGAAGGCAGCGCGTGATTCTGGCCGCAAGGCCCAGCCCACCCGCGGGCTTGTGAGCACGGGACGGGGCACCGGCTGTCCGTGGGCACTGCCACAGGTGCCAGCTAAGGCGGACGACTAGCCCGCGCATCCTCAGGCTTAGCCACCAGCCGGCACGCAAGGATGGCACTTGCAAAGCGGCCCTGAAGGGGCCTCGGGTGCAGGAGACCCCGCCCGGGGATCAGAGCGCCCACCTGGGCGTGACAGGGTGAGGGGCTGACCGGCGCCACCCCCAGATACCGCGAAGGACAGACCGGCAGCCCGACCCTGCAGCGGGCACCCCCAGCGTGCCCATGGACGCCGGCCAGGAGCCCAGGAGGGCGGGGGTGGAAGGAGGCAAGAGGCAGCCCCGGGAGGTGACCGCCGCGTGGCGTGGCGCCCTGGCTGGTGGACGCACGCGGTTCCTCGCCGTCACAGCCGCTGCGTGTCCTGGGCCAGCCCACCCTCTGCAGGGACGGAGGGGCCTCACATGCCCACACCCCAGGCCACGAAGGAAGTGCGAGCGCCTCGGGACAGACTCCAGCCCGTGCCTCCCGGTCTCCCGTGGGGTCAGCGGGTGGAGCGGTGGCCCCGACCCCTCGGAGCACGCCCACGCTGCTGTCCGGCCGGGGGTGGAGGCCCTGGCCCTGCCGCGCCCTGACTGCTGGGCTGCCCTGCCTGCTCCCCGGCCGCCCGGTGCGGCCGCCTCTCCCCTCGTCTTCCCCGCAAATTTGTCTTTGCTCCTAAAATCTGCTGACCCTTGACCTAAGGCTCAGGATTCCCTCCCTGGGGGTGGCGTGGGCACCCCAGAGGCCAGCTGAGCCACCTGCAGGGGCCAGGGCTGGCAGCAGGGCAGGAGCAGGGTGGCTTGGAAGTCGGGGTCCTCCTGGCCCCCGCTGTGGGGAGGGGCGGGGCTGGGGAGCGGCCTAGAACGGTCCAGCGCCCAGCCTGCCCAGCTCCGGGGCTCCCCAGAGGTCAGGCCCGAGGGGCCGTCTCCGGGGCGGGAGGTGCCGCCCCTGCGGCCCGGCGGGGAGGCTCCCAGCAACGGCCCTTACATAATCCCGCTGCGTGACTGCAGCGCCGTGGGCGTGTGGGGGTGCGCACAGGGGCGCGACGAGTCTCCGAGCTCCACGGCGCTGCCCCCCTCACATCTCCGCGTCTGCCAGCTCTGCCCCCCGCTTGCTAGCACGCACCCTGCCAGCGCACCCTGCGGCTCGCGGTGGGGCCTCCGGGGCCGCCCCAGGAGGGTACGGGCAGGCGAGGCCCAGCCGGGCCGCCGGGTCCCACGCGCCCCAGCCCAGGCTCGCCGGGGGGCACAGGGCGGCCAGCTGTGGGCGGCCCTGCGGGGGCGAGGCCTCCAGCCCGCTCAGCTGCTCTGGCTTCGGCGCTCGCCCTCTAGGAGCCGCCAGGGGCTCTGAGCGGCCCGCAGGGCGTGCAGGGCGGGGATCTCCCCTCGAGCCCGGGATCGGGGCGCCCGGGAAAGGCCGGCCGGGCCGTGCGCAGACGCGCGCAGATGGCGCCTCCCAGGATGGCAGCTTCTAATTTCAGCTGCGGGAGGCCTGCGCGCTCTCTTTTTCATTCCACGTTTATTTAAAGCCAGATTTTAAACTGTTGTCTTCAGCCTTGAGATCTGACTTTTTTCTGTCCAAAGACCCAAGGTTCCCCAGGGGGGCTCGGAGCCGCGGGGCGGGGGCTGGGGTGGCGGCTGCTGCTCCCCCCGACCCTGGGTCTCCAGCACTGGAGGTGCCGGCGCCCCGGGGCAGGACAGCCCGAAGCAGCTGTCGCCGTGGCGGGCACCTGGGCCCGCCTGCCCCTCCCTGTCCTGGGCCCCGGCGCGGTGCCCTTCTGGTCCCGCGGGACCCTGGAGAAGGGTGGGGCCCGCAGGCAGCTTCTCCTGGAGGTGGCGCTGTCTTCCCGGCACTGCTCCGCCTGCGCTCGGGACACTGGAGCCCAGGAGGCCTCTCTGGGGAGCGAGTAGCACCCCCGCGCTCCCCTCAGAGTGCGGGGCTGCGGGAGAGGACACTCGACCCAGGACGCAGCCGAGCCCGCAGCAGGCGCTGGGGAAGCCGGAGCAGCCGGGACCGGCGGGAAAGCAGCCCGAGAACCGCAGCCCGGCTGGGCCCCCGCAGGTCCAGCAGGAGACCCGGGCTGGCGGGGGGCACCGAGGGAGGGCGACCCCAGCCTCCGCGTGGCCCAGGAACGGCAGCCGTGCTCTGTGCCCGGGAGGTGTGGGCGCTCGGACTGCTGCCCACCAGGGCTGTGCTCTCCAGAGAGGCCACTTTAGCTTCAAACTTAAGAAAACCACCTGCGCGTCTGGCCTCTCCGAGCCGAGGGCAGCTCCCGCGGAGGCCGGTGGGGGCCGGTGGGGGCCGGTGGGGGCTGGTGGGGGCCAGCGTGCCGCAGGGCAGGTCACGCGGGCTCGGCGCCCACGGGCAGGAGAAGCGGCGCAGCTGGCGGGGGGCTCGGTGCGGCGGGGCCTCGCCCCGGGGTCTGCAGGCTGGTGAGCCCGGCCCGTGGCGCGGCGGCGGCCAGGTGTCCCTGGACTTGGCGGCTGCTCTGGCGGCAGGAGCGTGGCCGGGCTGATTCCTCCCGCCCTGCGCTGGCAGAGCTGCTGCCGGGAAGGCCGCGGGTCCCGCACCAGCAAAGTCCAAGCCGAGACTCCGCCAGCCGGGCCCATGCAGAGGCCACCGCAGCTGCCAGGGGCCAGCCAGCGTCCAGTCTCCGAGAGGCCAGGGCTGGCGCATTCATTGTTGAGACGCCCGGGAGCGTCCAGCCCCGGTGCCTGGAGCCGGGCCTCTGTGGCCTGCGGTCACGGGAAGCTTTGTCCCGCGGGGGCACCTGCTGCGCGGCCTGCCAGACGGCAGGGCAGGGACGGCGCCTCGAGGCTTCACTGCCCTCTGGCGGACAGCCCGGGAAGGCCAGCATGGGCTGCTGAGCCAGGCGCCCTGGACCGCAGGGGTGGACAGCCCGCGGGCGCAGGGCCGTGCTGGGGACCAGGCCCGAGCCTGGGCAGGGGCTGGAGGGCTCCCCAGGGCGCGTGTGACTGGGTGGGGAGGCCGCAGACCCCTGGAGGGGAAGAGGGGCTGGTGGGGGGCGGCTGCCTCTGAGCGCAGTAGAGGGGCCTCGCCCCACGGCCAGGCTGGGCTGCAATGTGTATGCCCAAGGCACGGAGGGGCGTCCCCGGAAGGGCGGCTCAGCGCCACAGGGGCACACCAGGTGGCACAGGGCATTCCCTTGGGGGACCCCACATTGTCCCAGAACCTTCTCATCCCCCTCCCGAGGGGAAGCCACCCTACGACCCCAGGGCCCAGACGTGCCTGCAGGGCGTGTCCCTCAGCACAGGGGTCCCGGCGCCCCATCTTCGGCCCCTGAGTCAGCAGTGGGGCACTCGCGCACGCTCCGGAGTGACCCGCTGGCCATTCCGCTCGGCTTTGAGGGTCCCCAGTGCCGCCAGGCTGGCTGGCGTGAGGTGGGGGTCACGCGGGCGGGCTGGAGTGTCAGCACCCCTGTGTCAGAGCCCCCACAGGCGAGTCTGGGTCTGGCCCCCGCGCCCCAGCAGCCGTGGTCTCCCGGACAGCGTGCGTCCCGGCCAGGCAGAGTCCAGAGCAGCGGGACAGCTGGGTGCGTGACGAGGAGCCACTGGCCTGCAAGGGGGGGTGGGGAGTGGGGTCTCCTCAAGGCGAGGGGCCATGGGGCCATGCGAGGAGCTGCCCCAGGCGCCTGGCGGGGAGAGCCCCCTGGCAGGACTGCGCGCTGGGGCGGGGAAGAGGAGGGGCGGCTCCACCACCTGCCTGAGGCTCTGGACCCCACCATGGGGGCGGGTGGGGGGGAGCAGAGCCCTTGCCCCCTGGGCCCTCCCCCAGTAGTCTGGGCCCGAGGAAGGGAGGTCAGGGGCTCGGAGCTTCCGGGAAGCCAGGGAGCAGCCAGGGAGAGCGGCATGGCCCCGCCCCCCAGAACCCCCAGGCTTCCCCCAGGAACCCAGCCCCCCCCACCCCGGGCTCCCCCTACCCCGTGCTGAACCCCAGGGTCACAGGTGGGCACTGTGGAAGCTCCAAGCCATCTCCCCTGCAGTGAGCCCCCAGAGGCTGCTCCTCAAAGGGGTCCTCCAAGCCCCCTCCGGCCCCGCAGAGCCCAGGGCCGGGGCACTTCCCAAGACCTTGAGGCCTGCGTGCAGTGGGGGAGCAGCCCCAAGGAGCTGCCAGGGAGGCGCCCCCTGCTGCCAGGACCTCTGCCCCGAGGGGCTCTGAGCTCTGGGTTCTGAGCTCGGAGGGAGGGCCTGGGCCTGGGCCCCTGCAGTTGGCTCCGTCCCCCTCCCCAGCCCAGGCCTGGCCTCCGTCCTCCGTCCTCCAGGGCTCACCCGCTCCCTCCCCCTCCGGCAGCCTCCCAGGGGCCCAGCGGCTCCCATGGCTTTCAGGTGTCCACTGTCATTTCAGTGATTTCTACTCGTTATTTTGGGTTTAATTTGTTGGTTTTTAATTAACTAAGGTGAAAGGTTTAAGTGACTGACTTCAGGGCCTCCCTGTGGCCTGTGGGCAGTCTCAGGCTGTCACCGCCTTGGCCTGAGCGTGGTCCCCGGCCAGGGAGCGACCCCCAGGGCGCAGCAGGCCTCTCCTGGCTCCCGCTGCCCCCTCAGCCGTGGGTTTTGGTGGATCCGCCTGCTCTGCTCCCCGCTCTGTCTCTGGGGAGTCCTCTCACCCCCGCACCTCCGGCCTGCACCCCAGCTCTTGCAGCATAAACAAATCTTAAAAAAAAAAATCGACGTGAGGCTCTTTGGTGACATCAGCATTTACCGTCAGCGACTTCCCAGCGAGCCCGGCTCCAGGCGCACCCCGACGCCACGTTACATTCGTTCCCTTTCCATCCGTTCCCAAGCGTCCTGTGGGGTCCCCGTGACTCCCGGCACCCTGTGCCCTCCCAGAGCCCGTGGGCCTGGCGGGCCGGCGGCTTCTGGAGCAGTTTCTCCTTGTCTGAGGACGAAAGGTCCTCAGAAGGTCCACTGGGCTGGCGGGTGGACTCGCTCCCACGGGCGTGACACCGGGGTGTGGGGTTCCCTGAGTCCTGCCCCGAGTTTCGGGTGAGGGAGACGGACCGGCAGCACCTCGCAGCCGCGGCTCTGTCCGCCATTTGCCTCGGCGCAGCTCCCCGACCTTTGACTCTTAACCTCATCCTGCTTCACACAGTGGTTCCTTCCAGCAGAGAGGGTGTGAGGCCCCGCTTGATGTCTCTGTCCTTAGCTGCGTGGGGACTGTCCACGCCAGTGGCCTGCCGGCCTTGGCCTGCCGTGTAACTGCTTCCGGTTTCTCTCTTTGTTCCTGTCCCCTCCCGCCTTCTTCCAAGGTGCCTGGACGCCTCTGCGGTGTTCCCGGTATGTCTGCGTCCGCAGGGCCACCCGGGGCTTCGTGTGCCGGCCAGCCCTGCCCTGACAGAGTAGAGTGGGAGCCCTGGGCTGGGCCGGACACCCACATGCCTTGCCCGACCCCCCAGGAAGTGTCTGCGTAAAACAGGCACAGACGTGAGGCGCTTGGAACAGACCCACCCCGACAGCCACCGCGGCTCTGCGTGCCGGCACCACCCCCGACCCCGGCCGTGTCCACGGCAGCGGGTGGACACTCAAGTCCCTTCTTGTCTGGCGCCTTCCTCACTCCGAGGTGGTTCTGGCCGGGCTGTCGCTCTGACCGGCACACGCGGCTTCCGGCCACCAACCCGGCCTCATTCAGACTGTCCCTCTGCAGCGGCGAGCCACGGCGTGTCCAGGCCTGGTTTCCTCTGGGCTCCTGTCTGGGAAGTGCTGGCTTCTCGAACCTGTAGATTAATGTCACCAAATCTGCAAAATCTACGGCCATTATTTCCTCAGGTTTCCTCCTGCTCCGCCTGCCCCACTGGGACGCCCTGTCAGTGTCACTGACCCACGGGAGCGGCCCCCACGCCCGGCCCCTGCCAGGACTGGACGCCCGCGAGCCTTCTCCACGCACACCCTCTCGCGCCTTCCTCCCGCTGAGAGCCTCTGGGAGGGCCTTCGAGGCGGTGGGCGTCTCTGCCGTGTGTTCATCCTGAGGTGTCCACTTCATTGGCTGGTATCAGCGGAGAAGTCCCGTCGGTCTCACGGGCACGGACTGACCCCAGGCTGGATGCTGACCACCCGCGGCACTGGGGCTGGCGCCTGCCCCTGCAGACCCACACCTGCAGCTCCCTGTGCACCAGCAGCTTGGGGCCAGGCCTCGGCGCCCGACTGCAGCCGAGCGCAGTTCTCAAAGCCTTTCGTGGGCTCGGGGTGGGGCAGCCGGTCCTGCTGCACTCAGGTCCTTCCCACTCCGCCCTCTCTGGGGCTCCCCAACCCCCAGGCTTCCCGCCCGCTCAGGCTACTGCAGGGGTTTCTGTTTGCCTGCCCGAGAGGCCCAGAGGGAAGAGAAAAACCAGGAGCTGCCTGACTCGGCCTGTCACCCTCCCGGTCCCCACCTGGCAGCTCACAGGTTTCCAGCCGGAGCCGTCAGCCGTCCCAGGGAGCACCGGGACGAAGGAGGGGGCCTCTCCGAAGCTGTGGGCAGCCTCTGCAGCACAAGTCCATCCCCGGCCAGGGAGTGACCCCCAGGGCGCGGCAGACCCCTCCTGTCTCCCGCTGCTCCCCTCAGCCGTGGGTTTCAGTGGATCTGCCTGTTCTGCTCCCTACTTTCTCTGGGGAGTCCTCTCACCCCGCACCTCTGGCCTGCACCCCAGCTCTTGTGTGCATAAATAAATAAATCTTTAAAAAAATATTAAAAAAATTAAAAACAAAACCGGGGCCTCCCCGGTGGCACAGCGGTTGAGCGCTGGGTTGCGAGGCTGCCCGGGGCCTCTGCGGCGCCGGTTCGATCCCCGGCTGCTCCCCGGCCACCTGAGGAGGGTCCCACATGGCGCGCAGACCTCTCCTGCCGCCCGCTGCTCCCCTCAGCAGTGTCCTTCGGTCCTTCTGCCTGCTCTGCTCCCCGCTCTGGCTCTGGTGAATTCTCTCACCCTCCCGCGCTTCTGACTGTGCCCAGTGCATGTATAAACAAAAACAAATAAACAAACAAATAAATAAATAAAACATGCCTCTATAAATAAAAAAAAAAAAATGTGTTAAAAAAAAAAAAAAAAAAAAAACAAAACCGTAGAACCATCTGGAGAAACAGCAGCTCGTCCAGCGGGGGCAGCGCGGGCAGAGGCGGCTCGTCCCAGGGGCCGTGCAGGCCTGTTGGTGGTTCATGCCCTCATGTGGCTTCGGGTGCCTGGGGCGCTGCAGTCAGCGCCTCCGAGTGGCATGACTGTCTGCGGGGGAGCCGGGGGACGGGGGACACAGCAATGAGCCCCAGGCCGCTTCCAAAACCCAGCCCAGCCCAGGGGTGCCTGGAGCCCCCTGACGGACCTGCTGCACCCCCGCCCACACACAGCTCTGGCTGAGGATTCTGCTGTTCCCTCAGCTGCCCCCCCCTCCCCCGCCACACTGAGCCCCAACAGGAGTGCTACGTCCTGGGGCTTGTGCTGAGCCGCAGCGGCTCCCCTGGGAACATGGACTCACGGTACGGGGCAAATCGGCCCCGATCTGCACATTTCGGGATGGCGTCTGCATGCCAGGTGCCGCCGAGACCACCTGCCCCGAGGAGGGGGGAGAGAGAGAGAGGAGGGAAGGGGAAGGGGTGGCGAGCTTCACACGGACTCGCTCTGCGGGGACTGCGCCTCCCGCCCGCGGCACAGACACGGGCACTGCTGTGCGCATCTCGCCAGAGCCAGGGGGCGAGGACGCGGAACAAAAGGCGCCTGGACGGGGAAGGAGGTGCGGCTCTGTCGGGATCGCGTGGCTGGAAGACCCCAGAGCCGCTGACACCCCAGGACGCACCCGCGGGGGCGGCAAAGGCGCAGGACGCTGCGTGGGAGACAGTCCGAAAGCGGGGGCCAGGAAAGCGCTCACAGGAATTCAGAAAACAAGCAGAAAGGGAATACCCTGAAGGGTCTAAAAGCTCGATGAGGGCCTCCCCCGTGGCGCAGCGGCTGAGCGCTGGGTTGCGAAGCTGCCCGCGGCCTCTGCGGCGCCGGTTCGATCCCCGGCTGCTCCCCGGCCACCGGAGGAGGGTCCCGCATGGCGCGCAGACCTCTCCTGCCGCCCGCTGCTCCCCTCAGCAGTGTCCTTCGGTCCTTCTGCCTGCTCTGCTCCCCGCTCTGGCTCTGGTGGATTCTCTCGCCCTCCCGCGCTTCTGACTGTGCCCAGGGCTTGTAGAAATAAATAAATCTTAAAAAAATAAAAGCTCGATGAGAGGCGCCCATGCTTCAGCGGGAGACGCAGCGCCCCCAGGCCCAGGACAGACCCTGCCAGCTGCTCAGACGCTGCTGCTGCTCTGCAGAGTTTAGCCACTGACCCGCCTGGGATGCTCACGGCGGGGAGCCACGCCCCGGAGCTCAGGGAGGCCGTGGGGACGGAGCCTGGAGACAGACGCTCAGCACACGCCGCTGGACTCCCAACAAATGACCGTCTTCTCCAGGGGCTCCGGGACCCCGACGTCTGCGTGCAGAAGGGGGGACATCACCTTCTGACGTCCACGCCGGGTGCCCCCGCAGCTCGGAAACGAGTTTGCGCGTGACAAGCCGAAGACCGAGACGCGAGGGTGAAGACTGCCGCAGATGGGGCTGGCTGCCCAGCAGAACCACCCCAACAACCTGGGTGTCATCAAAAAACGTGCCCCAGGAAGCGAGGAGACACTGGGAGGGAGCTTCCTGGCTCCTACCTGAGCAGAATCCGGCGTCCCGGGCACGTGAGGAGCTCTCAGGACTGAACAGCGAAGAGACACCCACCCCGGCTTAAGAACTTAGACCAACAGGGGCCTCCCTGGGCACAGGGTCAGTCTCAGCATACGGAGCTGTCGGCTCGGCCTGAGTCCATCCCCGGCCGGGGAGCAGCCCCCAGGGCGCAGCAGTCCCCTCCTGTCTCCCGCTGCTCCCCTCAGCCGCGTGTCTCGGTGGATCCGCCTATTCTGCTCCCCACTCTGTCCCTGGGGAGTCCTCTCCCCCTGCACTTCTGGCCTGCACCCCACTTCTTGTAGCATAAATAAGCCTTAAAAATAAGAACTTACAGGACGCAGACGGACATCTTTGGAAGGTCTGAGCGGGCCAGCAAGCACATGCTGGCACCTGCCGGCGTCATCACCAGGGAACCCCGGGCCGCGGGAGCACCCCCCAACCCAGGCTGGCGCTGCGGTGGACAGGCGAGAGCAGGCCGGCCAGGACTCGGCGGGATGAGCGGAGGGGGCTGCCAGGCAGCTCCCCCCAGGCTCCAGACGCGCCGCATGGCCCACGGACCCTCCCCAGGCGCCTCGGCGGGGCAGGGACAGCACCGGCCCGGCAGGGACAGTCCACGTGGCCTGGCCCGGTGGGCGGGACTGAGTGACAGGTGCGGAAAAAGCCGGCCTGTGGGTGGGCCTGTGTCTGGCCCTCGCTGCCGGCCCCCTGGGCCGGCCTCGCCTCACTCTGCCCCCAAGGCCCTCGCATGCCGCACAGAGGCGCCGCCAGGAACACCCCATGTCGCGCCGCGGGGATGTGGGAAACGCCACGGAGACCGTGCCCCGGCGTGTGGGCTGGCCCCGCGTGGCCTCCTGCGGTCCCAGAGCTACGTGGCCGGACCCTGCCTAGGGCAGGGCAGGGAGCCAGGAAGCCGCGACGCTGAACATCAGCCTCTCTGCTCCCCATGGGGGGCGTCAGGAGCAAAGGGGTGAAGCGCTGGGCCTCACCGGCCACAGCCCCTGCCGAGCCCCAACACACGCCGTCCACAGGCTGGAGCGTCCAGACGGGCACACCCAGGCCCGGGGAGGGAGGGAGACAGCAAACGGCCGCCCGTCCCCGGGACAACGGCCGACGGCGCCCTGCCCTGGGACGCGGCTGCTCGCCCACGCCCGGCTCCAGCCAGGCCGCTGCTGCCAGCGAGCCGTCCTCGCCAGGCGCCCACGGCGGCCTCCCCACCCGGACTCCCATCCGCTCGGCGCAGAACGGCAACGCAAGCCGGCCCCGGGCACCCTCGTAGGATGCGAAGCTCCCGCAGGAAGGTGGGGAGGGCGCGCCCTCCCCCGGGGCCGGTTCCTAGGCTGGCTTTGGCTTGGGGTCACCCAGAGGGCGGGGAGCTGGGCTCCCAGGGGCCCTGGAGCGAGACCGCCCCGAGGTGAGGGCCACCGCCAGCCTCCGGGCCCAGCCGGACCCACGGTCACCCAGGTGAGCTGCACGGGCAGGAGCACGCAGGGGTGGTCGGCTGGGCCGGACGGAGGCTGAGGATGCCGGGCGCCAGGGAAGGGGCAGGGGCAGCTCAGGGTCACAAATGGCCTGGCGGGGGCCCGGGTGTCCACTGGGGAGACCCAGACGAGCGCCTTGGCTCTCGCGGTCAAGGCCCGGCCTGGGTCTGTCTGTGAGGCCAGCTCCGCCGCAGCGCTGCCCCCGCCCCAGGCCAGCGTGTCGGAGTCTAGGGGGAGGAGGCCGGTGGCGGGAACCCCCAAGTTGTGGGTGCGGCCGGCCAACTGTGTGGCTCTTGGTCTCCCCAGGAAAGGCGGCGCGCGCAGCCGAGGAAGTCCGGGGTTGTGACAACCGCTGGTCCAGACTCTCCCAGCGGGTGGGCGCAGGGCAGCGGGCGGCCCATAAGTGGCACGGGTGCCAGGGAGCACCCTGTGGCAAAGCTGGCTGCAGAGAGATGGTGGCCCCTGCCCGGAACAGGGTATGATATGGCCAGCGCACCCCCCATCCCAATCCCCTGTGATGCACCCCATTTCCACCCCGACCTCCCACTTCCCATGCGCCGTACCAGGGACACATCCTGCCTACCCGCCCCGGGCCTGGGTGCTCTGCCCGCCACCCACAGTCACCCCGGAGCCCGGGACAGACGGCTTCCCCTGGGCACGGGGCCTCCCCCCCGGCACTCCAGGGCTGGCGGCCACCTTTCCTTGCCGCGCAGGGGGCTGAGGCCTGGCCTCCCAGCCCTGGCCACCACCACGGAATCAAAGCCTCAAGAGTGAGGAGGGGCCCCAGCACCCCAGGAAGCAGGCGGTGGCGCACGCTGAGCCTCAGCGAGGGCAGTGGCTGGGGGCGGCTGCCTGAGCACAGGCCGGCTCGGCCAAGGCCCACTCCGGGGAGAAGCGCCTCCGTCCCCCAACCCTCTGCGGCTCCAGCAGCCCTGAAGCGGCTGCCCCAGGAGGGCCAGGAGCATGTTTCAGGGACAGCAAAGGGGAGATGCCCCAGGTCCCCAGGTCAAGAGGCAGCAGGCCTTGAGGCTCCGACTTTAATGAGGGGCTGCCCTGGCTGGGGCCAGGTGGGCCCATTTCTGAGGCTCATCGGGCCCCAAAGGCGGTGAGGCGCCAGGCCCCGCCCCGCTCGCGCATCAGTGGGGAGCGGAGCCCAGCAAGGTCGTCCACCCAGCGGCGGGGCTGGGAGCGGCGTCCATCCCGCAGCGCTGCGGCTGGGGCCGGGAGCCTCGGTCTCTCAGGCTCCGTGCTAGCCGCAGGGAGACCCACGGAAATGGGGGTCTGTGGTGCCAGAGCGGGTCCCATCAGCACCTCTGGGAGCCTGGCCGCTGGCCGTCCTGAGGGTCCATCACGGGCGGGTGCGGCTCCACAGGCGGGGCTGGGGCAGCGCCCCTGCAGCTGCACCCTGCACCCACGTGGGAACCGGGCGCCAGCTGGGGGCGGGGGAGGGGTACAGGCCCAGCGGACGGGGGAGAAGCTCGTGGCGCCTTCCGGTGGGACAGTCGGCTGAGGGTCAGGCCGGCACGCAGCAGTCCTGGCGGCTGGACCCCGGGCCCGGCCTTAGTCCCGTCTGGCCTGGCCGTTCACTCCACCGGCCAGACGGCAGCGGCGCCGGGGCAGCCTCCCCGCCAGCCTGGGGGCGCGGCCTCCTGGAGCCCGGCGGCTGGCCACGCCTGCTCCGTGCGCCCGGCTGCAAGGAGCCCCTGCCAGTCCACGCCTGAGCTGCTACGAGGCTGCCACCGGCTCCGCCTGCCGGGGCCTGGCCTTGGCCGGCACGCGCTCTGCGGAGGAAAGGAGACGGCGCCAGTGCGGAGGCCCCGCGGGCGCCCGGGCTGCTCAGCGCTGGAGCGCGAGGCCGGCTCCGCAAGGGCAGTCGGCAAACACGCGGGGTGGGCGCGGACCCAGGCGGGCGGCGGGCGCAGAAGCACACGGCAGGGGCCCAGGCTCCACCCCCGGCCCTCGGCCCTCCCAGGCGGGCGCCGGCAGGTCCCCCAGGGGCGGGCGCCCGGCTCTGTTCTCCTGCGGCGGCAAAGGGCAAGCGAGGGGGGTACCTGGGTTCGTCTCAGGAAGGGGCTCCGAGGGCACGTCCGGAAGCTCTGCCTGCTCCTGCGGGAGACCAGGCAAGGCTGTGAGGCGCCGGGAGGCCGCCAGCCCTGCTCCCGCGGGTGGGGAACGGGCAGATCTGGGGCGCGCGAGTAACACCCTCGGCTGGAGCACACAGACCCGAGGCCTGCGCGTGGCCGGAGTGAAGCACCAGGCGGGGGGCCTGGGGAGGAGGGGCCCGGGACCGGTGGGGGGGGTGTTGGGGGGGGCACCCTGGCCCTGCCGCCCCGGCGTGGCCACTCCCCACTCGCCAGGCGCTGGGGGCCACCCCAGGCCCTGTTCCCAGGGCAGCTTCTCCCCGTGGCGCCGGGTGGCAGCGGGCCTCGGTGTAGCCAAGTGCTGGTGGCGTCAGGGAGCCCCAAGCCAGGGCTGTGCTGGGTCCCTGGCGGCGCCCGCGGGGGGGGGGGGGGGGGTGTCCAGCCCCGGGAGGGCTCTTACCTCAGTGATGGCGTCCAGCTCCTCCAGGATGGCGTCCTCGTCTTCCTGGGTGAAGCTCCCCGCCAACAGCTCGTCTATTTGCTGCAAAGAAGGAGCCGAGGTGAAGCCGCGCAGGTGGGCGATGGGGGAAGGGCAGCCCGGGGCGGGGGTGGAGGGGGAGGCACAGCCCTCAGGGGCCAGCCAGTGAGCGGGCGGGAGCGCCCAGGGCCCGGCCACACCCACCCGCTGGTACTCCACGGCCTCCTGGGTCTCATCCAGTATCCGCTCCACGTCCTCGATGGACATCACCTGAGCAGTGAGACGTTTGGGTTTGGTCAGCCAGCCACAGACACCCGGGCCACGGCCCCCTGGCCAGTCAGGCACCGCGCACCCCACCTGTGCCGCTGCAGGCGGGCTGGTGCCCGTGGCCCGGGACCATCTCGCTCACTCCTGTCCCAGCAGGGTCCCGCCCAGAGGCGAGGAAGCGGCCGGGGCACCTTTTCCGAAGCCTCACAGGCCCCCTCACCAGGCCTGCCCAGCCAGCCCCAGCCGTCGCAGGCGAAGAGCAACTGGCAGAAGCGGTCTCTCGGCGAGGAGAGGCCTCCCTGGTAGCTGGCTCCAAGCAGCCCTTGGCTTGACCGCCAGGCTCACTGCACGTGACCTATGCACGCTGACCAGCTCCCCGATGACCCTCAGGGCAGCAGGCCATGGCTCGGTCTAGGGGCTCCTCTGGCCACCCAGTCCTGTTACATGCTGAGAGGCTGGGTGCTCCTCCTCCAGGAAGCCCTCCAGCCCCAACTGGCCTCAGCTCACAGAGCAGCCCTCTTGGTACTGCGACGCTGAGTCTGTCCCACCAGATGGTAACCCGCCCTGGTTGCGACCAGCTCCCCCAGGTTGGGTCGGACACAAACCGGGCACAGCCTGGGCCCTGCCTGGGAGAGCCCCGTGCCCCAGCTCTACCTGGTGCATCTTCTTCAGACACTCATTTCCAAACTGCAGCCCCTCCATCACCTTCATCTCGATCTGGGTGAACTCAATGCTCTGGACCTGAGGTAAGCAGACCGATGTGGTAGGGACCCTCCAGACCAGCTCAGGGTCAGGCGCTGCCGAGGGGCGTCAGGGCCGAGGGGCCTCCTCCCTGTCCTTCCCTGCTGCCCCCCCCCAGTGGTGGGGGCTCTGGGCGGGACTGGGGACAGGGGAATCCAGGTGTGGCGAGGGCCGGCAACTCAGTGGAGGCCTTGAGCAGCGGGTGCCCTCGGCACCAGAGGGGACCCAGCCCCGCCATGCCCCGCCCACGGCCCCCCCCAAGGCTCCCTGGCCCCGCCTCCAGCTAAGAAGCAGTTTGGTCCCAAGGCACCCCACAGGCCGGCCTGACTGGGGCCTGTGTCCACCTACCATGGCCTCCAGGCTGGTGATCTGATTCTCTGTCTTCTCCAGGAGCTGCTCTCGGTAGCGCTTCTTCTTGAGCAACAGCTTGGCCCGTCTGCAGAGGAGAGCCCGCGCATGGACCTGCGCCCAGCGCCACCCGCCGCCCTCCCGGACAGCCCCGCGCCAGCCCCGGCCACTCACTCCTTCTTGCCGTCCCGCAGCAGCTGCCGGGCCACGCCGCGCTCGCGCTCCAACTGCTGGGTGACCCTCTTCTGGTACTGCTTCAGCTTGTCCCGCTGCTGCTTCAGTTGCTGCAGAGACACCAGGCCTTGCGTCCATGCCCAGGCCACCACGCAGGCCCGGGGGACCCCTTATGGGCCAGGGGGCCCTGACGGCAGCCACCTGACAGGGGCTTCGGCCCCTGAGCTGCGGGGCAGTGCTGGAGATAGGCCTGGCTTCCCCAGCGGGGGCCGCCTTCGCCACTGAGCAGCGCCCAGGGCAGCCCCCACTGTGTTGGCCACAGCCAAGTGGGGAGCCCGCCCCAGGCACTGCTGCACCCGAGAGTTGCTGCCAAAGCCGTGGGCTCAGGACCACTCCCGCCAGCCACACCTGCGCCTCGAGGCCGCCCGCTGCTCCCCAGCGGCCTGGACGCGGCAGCGTGCACTTTGCTCCCCGCTGTCACGGGGCTCAAGGGGTGACGGTCGAGCGCGCGTGGGCCCGGCATCCCCCTCCCGGGCCAGGCTAGGCACCCCCCGGGTTGTCTTTAGGGCTGATCGCCCGCAGCGGGTGGCCGGCAGCGCAGACACCTGGCGAGGCCTGGAGACCCGGGCAGGCCGCGCGCCGCTGCCCACGGGGCGCCCACTCCAGGCGCCGGCCCGTCCACGGCTCCGCCGGCCGGCGCGCGGGACTCGGGGGCCGGGGGGCGGGGGCGGCGGGGTGCGGGGCACCCCGGCCTGAAGCTCCGGCGCAGCCGCCCGCGAGGGGCCGGCGGGGGACCGTGTCCTCCGGCCGGGACGGACGCCGCCGCGGGCACGAGGCCGCTCGCGGGGAGCCCGAGGGAGCCCCGGAGCCGCCTCGGCGCCCGGCCCGGGGTCGGGGGGCCCGGCCGCTCCCCGGAAGGGCCCGACGCGGCTCTCGCGGCCCCGCCCCGCGCCTGGGGCTCAGGCCGCCCCGGGGGCCTCGGAGGCCGGGGTCCGGCCGCGCCCCCCGCCGCCCGCCCCGGGGTCCCCGCCCCTACCAGCACGGCCTTGTCCTGCTCCGTGACGCGGCTCTGCTTCCTGCGGCCGAACAGGTTGCCCATGGCGGCGCCGCCCGCGCCCCGCCGCCCGGCCCGACCCCGCCGCCCGCGCGGCCGCCGTAGCCCCGCCCCGCCCCGCCCCGCCCCGCCCCGCTACGGCGGCCGCGCGGGCTCAGCCCCGAGCGCGAAGCGCGCGCCGGCCCTGCGGAGGCGCCCGGGTTCGAACCCCGGCCGCGGCGGTCGCCCCGCACACCCCGCCGCGCGCGGCCGGACTGACGGTGGCGCCTGGAACGTTCCAGGTGTGCGATTCCGGGAAGTTCTAGCGGTGCAGGGGGAGACTCAGTGGCCAGTCTCCTGCGGGGTGACCAGGGGACAGGCTCCCCCACCTGGAAAGTCCTGTGCGGGAGTCATCGCTCGCCCTGCACCCCACCGGCCGCCGCACGCGGAGACACCGGCAACCTCTTGCACTAAAAGGTGTCTGCAGAATGGGCCTCCCAGTGGCGCAGCGGTTGAGCGCTGGGCTGCAAAACTGCCCGCGGCCTCTGCAGCGCCGGTTCGATGCCCTGCTGCCGGGCGAGGGTCCCCCATGGCGCGCAGACCCCTCCTGCCGCCCGCTGCTCCCCTCAGCAGTGTACCTCGGTCCTTCTGCCTGCTCTGCTCCCTGCTCTGGCTCTGGTGGATTCTCTCACCCTCCCGCGCTCCTGACTGTACCCCGTGTTTGCATAAATAAATCTTTAAAAAAAAAAAAGGTGTCTGCAGAAGTGGGCCTGGGCAGTGTTGCCCGCGTGGCTCGCTGACCTCTCTGCCTCCAGCCCTGCGAGCGCCCAGCCTGTGGTCAGGGCCCCAGCCCCCCTACAGAAGCCACCGTCTGTTGGGCAGGAAACCCTCGTGGGGCGTCGGGGCGGTCAGGCGGAGCCCCCCGCTTCCACCTGGGCTTCCCGCCTGGGTCTCCTCTCCCAGGGAGGACCCGGCCCGGCCCCCAGTCCCCGCAGCCGTCACCCACCCAGCGCCGGCCCGCAGCACGGGGTGGTGGTCAGAGAAGGCCGGGCCTGCCGCCTCTGCTCTCTGCGAGACGCTGTCCTGGTCAGCAGCAGCCCGGGCCGCCTGAGATGGGTGCAGGCTGGGAGGGGCTGAGTCCACACCCCGCTGCCTCCAGAGAAGGGTCTTCAGGGGAAGACGGGCTGCCGCATGGGAGGGGGTGCCCACCCGCCTGCTGTCAGGACCGATGCGTGGGGCCTGCCCTGCCACTGGCCGCTGGACTCCCTGGGCGGGGTGCGGGCCGTCCCAGCCCCAGCCAGCCGCCGCTCGCGGGGCCCCATGGGAACGGATGGTCAGAAACACTGAAGGGTGAACTCAAGAACAGGCTCGTCAGCGCGGAGGGGGTGTTTAGTTGGGGGCGGAGGGGGTGTTTAGTTGGGGAGCGGGAGGACCCCAAAGGCCAGGAGCAGCAGCCGCTGGCAGCGGCGACTTCCTAGGACCAAGGGGGCCGTGGGAAGAGCCACCAGTCACTGGGGTGCTTGGGGCTGGGCAGTGCACCCCACCCAGGGGCCGACACCCTACCCCACTGGGGGACAGCCCTGGGGGCAGGGGTGGGGGGCACCCCAAAGCCCCTCCCACCTGCCATCGGGGCCACTGCAGCAGGAGGAGGATAGCAGAGGCCACGGCAGGGAGCCCGTGGTCTGGGGAGCCCTGCAGTGTCCCCCAGTGCCCCGAGGGCCACCAGCTGCAGGGGCGGCTCCTTGGAGGGGACCTGGAGGCAGGCGGGCTGGGCCCCGGGGCCTGGTGACCGGCAGGTGACCCGCGTGGGCGGACCCAGGACTGCCCAGCTCACTGTCCGCACCCGGGAGCCCCTGCAGGGCCGGGAGTGTCCCCGCCCGGGTGCTGCCGGAAGGAAGGAAGGAAGGGCCCGGCCTGGAGGCGCCGCCCGCAGCAGCCGGGGCGGGGGCGGGGGGTGCAGGGGTGCGGGGGCGCGTCTCGTCTCCTCCCAGACGGGCCGTTTCCGGCCAGGACCCCGCGCTGTCCCCGTGACCCCCGCGGCCGCACTGCCCGGGCCGGCGCCTCGGGCTCCCGGCGGCCCGGGCCTGAGGGCGGGCGGGGAGCGGCACTGCGGCGGGGGGCGCGGGGGGCGGCGGACTCTGGACCTGGGCCGTGCAGAGGCGCCGCCGCAGGAGCCCGGGGAGAGGGCCCGGCCCGCGGGGACCCTCGAGGGCCGTGGCTGGGCCACGCTGGGCCGCGGCGCGGAGGGCAAGAGCCGCGGGGGCCCGGCGCGGGGCGCCCATCCCCTCGGCGCCCACCCCCTGGGCGCCCACCCCCTTGGGCACCCACCCCCTCGGCGCCCACCCCCTCGGCGCGGCCGGCGTGGGAGCGGCCGTGGTGGCCACGCGGTGGCGCTGCAGGACAGCCCGGGGAGGGCGGCCAGCGTCGAGCCAGCACCTCGGCCTCCAGCCGCGCCCGCCGCGCTGTCCCCCCGCCAGAGGCCGGCACTGGCCGGCAGTGGCCCTGGGCCCTCGCGGGAAGGCGGGTGGCCCTAGAACAGCGCGGGGCCCTCCTGTGCCACTGACCTGGCGCTGGGAGAAGTGCCCGACCGGGCGCCCTCTGTCCACTGCTGCCCCCCACCCCCCTCGCCTGGCCACCGACCCCGCTGCCCCAGTCTGCCCTGCGGGGTGACGGTCCGAGGGACTCGGCCCGTGCTTGGGACGCTCCCTTGGGGAGACGGAGGCGCGGCCGGCTGCCCGGGACACCCTGCGGGGTGCGGCCTGCCGCTGCTGATCCTCTGTGGGGGGCTGCGGGCCCTCGGGGGGAGCAGACGCAGCCTGATCTTTACAAGGTCTCCCTGCCGGGCCGGTGGGAGAGGGCCTGGAGCGGAGCCAGGGCTGGGTTCACACCCCGGGGCGGGGCGAGGGTGGGGCAGGCCTGGGCGCTGGAGTGCTGGGGCCGAGGGGGGGCGTGCTGGCAGACCCGCCCCTGAGGGCCGCCCCGTGGGCAGGGGTGCCTGGGCTTGGGGCCACGGCTGGGGCTGTGCCTGGGGCAGGCAGGCTGCCGGCGGGCCCTGGACTGTCCAGCCCGCAGTGGCCGTGTGGTGTGGCTGGGTCGGGCAGCGGGGCGCTTGCGGACGGGGCCTGGGTGGTAGCCCCCGCTGGGCAGCAGCCCCTGGAGGCCTGGGCGGACCCCCACGGGCCGGGACACCTGACCTGGGGCTGAGGCGCCCCCGTGCTCCGCACCCCACTTTCCGTTCCCAAGTAGATGCTTAGGAGGGGCCGCGGGCTCCCTGGCCCGGCCTGCTGGGGGCCGCCACCTCGGTGTGGGGGGCTGGCTACTGTCCTTCCGCCCCGGGGGTCCTGGTGTCCCCCAGTGACAGGTGATGCCAAGCTGCTCCTTGCGCCCGCTGGCCCGCGCCGACCCTCGGGGGCGTCTGTCCAGCTCCTCTGTCCGTTTTGAGCAGGCGTGGCTGGCGGCCCGGGATGGCCCCTGCGGGTGTCCCCTCCTCCTGCACGAGGCCTTTTGAAGCACACGAGGCTTTTGTGAAAAAACACACTTTTCCCGTGTGTGGCATCGGGTTCCCTCTGCAGCAAGTGCCCAGCTGTGGGCCCCGAGGCCCGGTGTGGGGGCCGCTGCCCAGCGCCGTCCTTGGGCCCAGGTGGTGGCGCTGCGGCTCGGGCTTCTCCTGCGCACGGGCGAGCCGCGGCCCCGGGGAGCCGCGCACCCGCGCAGGGGTGGGTCGGTGCGAGCGCCATCTGTGCGCCCCGGTGCTGGCGAGCTGGTGCCCGCAGGTCTGCGGTGCGTTCTGAGACTCCATGGAGCCCTCGCCCGCCCTGAGGGCAGGTCCGGTGGGCGCCACGGGGGTACCCAGCCTAGGCGCACGTGGGCCCTGCAGGGAGCTGGCGCCCCCATTCCCTGCTCTGCCGGCTGTGACCCCTCCCGCGAGCCGGGCGTCTTTGTCTTTGCACCCTCACCTGCTCCCGCTTGGCCTCTGCTCCGGGGGCTGCTGGTCTCTGGCCAGGGGCAGCGCCACGCTGCACAGGCTGGGGGGGCGGGGGTGTCCGGCGGGAGGCTGGGTCCCCACACAGAGCTGGGGAGAGCTCTGGGCAGCCGCCCTCCCTCCCTCCAGGCTGGGGAGCTCCCCATGGAGGGGATACTGCCAGGAGGTTCTGATGCCCCAGACCTGTCCCTGCGCCCCCCCCTACCCCCCTCCCCCGTGGTTCCACGTGTGCACTTCAGGCGGCGCCTGGGTCAGTGACTCTGCTGCCTTCCCCGACTGCGGATCCTGGCCCGGACTGGCCCCTGTGCGCTGGTCAGGCCCTGGGTGGCCCTTCCGGCCTCCCTCCTTCCTGGGGTGACCCGCTGGCCAGTCTTCCCGAGAGGGCCCCTTGGGCTGAGGCTCTCGGGCACACGCCCCTGCGAGCATCTCGGGGCCCCACCCCGCGGACCCCGCCTCCCGCGTCCCCCCCGCCCCAGTCCGCGCTGAGGGTCTGCTGGGCCAGCAGGGGCAGCTGCGTCTCGGGTCTCCCCCAGGGAGGGGCGCGGGGAGGGGAAGGTGCGCGCCTGGGCGGGCAGCCCTCCCCGGGGAGCCCCAGGAGCCCCAGGAGCGGCTCTCGCGGGCGCCGTCCTGCCGGCCCCGCCCGCCCACCTGCCCGAGACCGGGGAGGGTCACCGGGGGCCGCCGCGCCGCGGGCTGGAGCGGATCCGAGGACGACCCCGCCAGCCCCGTCCCGGCCCCCCCGGGGCGCCCGCCTGGGGCCGCGGGCGGACGTGGGGCGCCCGCCCCCCTCGGCCCCGCCCCCGCCCCGCCGCCCTCGGGTCCGGCGCTCGCCGCGCGCAGACTGAGGCTCGTCGGGGAACTCGCTCTCTCCGCCGCGCTCGCCGGCGCGGGGCGCCCACCCCGGGCGCCCTCTCGGTCGGCGCCGGCGGGGCGTCCGCGCAGGCGTCCGGCGCGCGGCCCTGGTTTCCATGGCGACCGCCCCCCCCGCGAGCCGGGCGGAGCTGGGCCCGCCCCGACCCCTCCCCTCCGGCCCCAGACCCCGCCCCCAGGGCCCCGCCCCTCCGGCCCCAGACCCCGCCCCTCCGGCCCCAGGGCCCCGCCCCTCCGCCCCCAGACCCCGCCCCCAGGGCCCCGCCCCTCCGCCCCCAGGCCCCGCCCCGCTGCCCCGGCCAGGCCTGGTCGTCCCCGCGGCCAAGGGCGCCCGGGCGCCTGCGGCGTCTACACGGCAGGCCCCGGGGATGCCCGGCCTGGTGCTGGGTCCGCCGGCGAAGGGCTGAGGCCGCAGGTGGAGTGGGGTGCTGGTGCCGAGTCCGCGGGGAAACCCCGCACGGCTGGCTGGGGGGCGCCCCTCGCTGCTGCCCACCCTCCGGCCGCGCCGGTCCCTGTGCCCGCGCCCGATGCGCCCCGCGGGGCCTCCGGGCAGGACCCGGGCGGCGGCGGCGCCGAGTCCTCCACGCGGGCCCATCCGGCCAGCGCGGCGCCGGGAGCCGGCCCCGAGCCCTCCGGGAGGCCGTGCCCAGGCGGGCGCCTCGCCCCGGGCGGCTGTGGGCGCAGGGGCGGGCGGCAGCGCAGGGGCGGGCGGCCGGGCCTGGCGGTCCGTGGGCTGGTGCGCAGGGGCGGCGGGAGCCCCCGGCCCACAGGGCAGCGAGCGCAGCGCAAGGGGCCTGAAGACAAGCGCGCCGCGTCTCTTGCACTTATTTTTTATTAAGTTTCTTGCTGGTCGTTGCCTTTCCTTCCCGGCGCGGTTCCACGTTTGTCCGTCTTTCTCAATCCTCGTCTTGGTAAAATAAATAGGGGTAACGGCCTCTGGGTCGCGCTCGCTCCAGCCGCAGGCACTTCATGATTGAGCCCCACAGGCGCTGGGAAGGCGCCGCCCGGACGCCCCAGGTGCGCAGGGCCCCAGCCCTGGACCTGCCAGGCGTGGCTGTGACCCAAACAAGCAGAACCACGAGCTAGCCCAGAGCCTGCGGCGGAGCCCTCCCTGAGTCAGCTCTGGCCACTTCCAGAAGGTTCCGGCGTCACTGGCTGGAGTGGGCGCAGGGCTGACGGGTGACGGTGGGAGCGGGGCCTCCTGCCGCTCTCCGGAGCCCACTCTGCCACCCAGCCAAGAGGCTGGCGCGGGCTCCGGGCCCCACCCCAGAACCTTCCCCAGGGGCAGCACGTCCTGTGGGCAGAAGGCCGCCCCCTCGGCCCGCCCCGTCCAGTCCCTCGCAAGATCTGGGACCAGCCACGGTCCGCACCCGGGCCAGGCCTCCGCCGCGGCGTCCGCGCACACCCCGCTGCCGGCAGACTCAGCCGGGCCCGTCACTTCTCTGGATAATCCTGATTCCCAAGAGAAGTGGAAAATGTTTTCCAGAATATCATCATTGTGGGTGCCGGTCCCCAGGCTCTCAGCACACCCTCCGGATCCTTCCCGGGTGCACTGTCCTCCGGCTCTGGCCACGCCGACCGGCGCAGACGTGCCCGCTGCGCTCCCAGGAGCTGCTCCGCCGGCTGCGCCCCGGCGCTCCGCTGTACCCCGCGGGAGGCTGTGGAGGCCACCCAGGAGCTGCACCTCGCCGAGCCCGCGCCTGGGGAGGCCTGCACACGCGTGTACGCCCTTGCCCGCACATTTGATGGAAGACCCGGTGCGCACACGCATGTGCGCCATGTGTGGGGGTCGTGCCCCGTGGCACCTGCGGGGAAGGCAGCTCCAGCCGAGCCCGGCCTGAGGCGGGGGCCCAGCGTCCAGTGCCTCCCCCTCCTGCTGGCGGGATGTGCGGGGGGCCCCAAACTCAGCACGAAGGTCTCGCCTGCGCGGGGGAGGGGCGGCCTGGGCTAACCGTTGAGCCAAGTCGGCCAGAGCTGGCCAGGGCCGCGGCCGGACGCCTCCCCGCGAAGCCACAGCCTCCGCCAGCTGCTGGGAACGTCCGAGGGCAGCCCGGGGGTGGGGGTGGGGTGCCAGGGCCAGGAGGCCTCCACGCGCTCACAGCCAGCGTGTCCAGCAGCCGTCGCCCCGGCGGCAGGCCAGGAGGCGGC